>NC_135232.1:386847383-387558383 GCF_051348905.1 Ranitomeya variabilis | reverse complement strand
CACAACAACACCTACAGCATAAAGGAAACAATATGGTGATTGCGTATGACAACATATTATACATCCTACACAAGATCTGGGCTTCCAGGACAGCGAACTTGCTGGGTTAAGTTCTCTACAGCAGAGGTGTCAAACTGCATTCCTCGAGGGCCGCCAACAGGTCATGTTTTCAGGATTTCCTTAGCATTCCACAAGGTGCTGGAATCATTCTGTGCAGGTGATTAAATTATCACCTGTGCAATACAAGGAAATCCTGAAAACATGACCTGTTGGCGGCCCTCGAGGAATGCAGTTTGACACCTCTGCTCTACAGTATGTTGAGCTGAAACACTGGACGAGCTATTACATTTAATTTCCATCTGCTGGGAATAAGGAAATAAATGCATCAAATCCGTCACCTTTACACTCAGGTCAAAATGTTTCTATGTCTTGAGACGTGATTTCAGAACAAAGGGAAAACAATCAGGGACTCCAAATGATAGACTTTTACTGAGGATACGGAAATGTTTTTGGCTTGGGACTCTAATTCTAAGAAGGAACTTTAAGCGTTTGCTTCATTTTAAATGGTTACACATGTCTGAATCACTGCTCAAATATTAAAAAAAAGTACATTTGCTACCAGGGAGAATGGAGGAGGGGTAGATTGTGTAGTCAGTCACCAAGGGCTCGAAAACAAGTTTGCAATCAGTGTTTTTGTACCACAAATTGGATATTGCATGGGTGCTGGGGTACAAGGAGCACTTCGTAGCACTGTAATGTATATTGCGTGTTGGAGCCTTCGTATCCATTTTATTTTAAAAAATAAAATGCGGTATTATATGATATTATAGTAACTGCTATGACCTGGAGAATAAAGACGTAACGCTGTGTATAACGTCCTGTGAATGGCACAACATTTCGAACATAGAAAGTGCTGAAATAGGTTTTCCTATCACAAAAGAAAAAAAAAAACATCCAATGCTTTCTACTTTTTTACTGAATAGATAACTGCCATTAATTTATCCAGAATAACAACTGTCATCACACTGATTGTGACTGCTCTCACCCTATTTGGGTAGAACAATCCGTACCTATGGGGGTCTTTGGTGCTGGGTATGATGTGGACGCACTCTCTCTTGTGAAAGACTCGTTCGATCCATGATTTCTGGGCCTGAATAAATGAACAAAGAACAGAAAAGGTTACAAAATCAATATTAAATAATGTTCAGAAACCAGAAAACAAATGTAGCAATCATCTTGAATACACAGTCATTGATCAACACAAGAATGCGCTCGCTTTAAAGCCGACGATACATGAACTCATTTTTTTTTCAAACACATCAATCGAGTAAGTACCTCCGACTAATAGAAGCACTTAACAGTTGACACAGACAGATTTCCTTGTAATACCAGATACCCATATTTTTATTAAATATAGCAATATCAGACCCCATGACGGTTATATAGGTGATCTAAGTACCGTAAATTATTCATGTTAGTTAATTGCTTATTTTTGAAAAAAATATATTTGTCAGTAAGGTGTGATGAAACTTTTGCCCCAATTTCAATCATATATATTCTTTTGTCTGATGTATATGTTAACCATTAGGGAAAGTACTGCAGTAGATATGTTGGCATACTATATACAGTTCATAGGCTTGGGAGGTTTGTTGTTAGCCCACCATTGAGCTACTCTGTTTTTTAACTAAATCCATCATATTTTATATTTATTAAAGTTGGTATATTTGTGATATATTTTGTAGCACCATTTCCTTTTTGATTTAATTTGTGATACTTAGCTAGGTACTTTTTGCCTATAGGAATATTGGTTGGTCACATCTTCAATCATGCCTTGTTCTGAAGGCGTGAGACCGACTAGTATCTAAAGACGTGCTGAACACAACTCCACTGATTGCTATAGCCTTCAGGAGAGCAGTCAACACTAGGTTCATGGAAAGAAATGGGGCCAACTAAGGTCATTGGGGTCCTGCCATTTTCAGACTCTTCTTTTAAAATGTCTTTTCCGCATCTCAAACTCTGAACTTTGTGTATGAGTAGTAAAAACACTATCGAAAAACCAAACACTTGTCTTCTATCAATAATTGGATTTTCTTTCCTTAAACTGCATAATATTCTCATTATTCATATGTATTGGCATATGTAAAAAAAACAGCCAGAAAATACAGTGCATGTAAAATTGAAGCATTGGAAGGCCCATTGGCTCTCTATTGCCAAAGAGTCCACAAAACGCTGGATGTGACACTGAAGAGTGCTTGAAGTGAGGGCGCAGTCAGAAGGCCTTATAAATCGGGACGGGATAGGACTGGCTGGCAGCTCTCCCGACCATATATTTTTATGCAGCTGTCAGGTTCGGGTCAGGAGAGCCGCCAGCCAGTCATGCACTGTGTTCCAATCTCGGTCCGTTTAATATGGCCGTCTGACTGTGCCCTATGCTTTATTAATCAGCCTGCCAGACAAAACACTGTGATAACAACAAAAAATAGGGGAAGTCAGTTTGGTAAAAAAATCTTGTTTAAAAATACATTTAGATGAAATTCCCTTTACAAAATATTGGTAGAGAGTATACCATGAGCATCCATATGACCTTACAGCATTTAATTCTATGCTGGGATGCTGAGCACATATTGTACGGAAATACATTGACATGGACTTGAGAAGATTTCAGGGCGAGCATTTGCATAGATAAGTCAAGATCAGGTCAAGTGCTCTGGAGGCATTAACTTGATACAGGAAAACACTAGCATTTGGCTTTCTCTATAAAAACAGAAGTTAACAATAAACATGTACAAGTGTCATTTTCTGCCACTGTGGTTTTGTTTTGCCTGAAGCATTGTAGACCTAAAGGAAGAAAAGATTAAATTCTTCCCACAAGAGATTTATCTCTAGTTCATTTGTTATTGGAGTCAAGGAACGGAAAATATGAATTTTTTATGAAAAATATGTGTGAAAAGTATCACGAAGCAATGGCATTTATTAATATTATTACAATTTATTTGGTTTATGCTGTAGAAAACTAATTCCAGGGAGCTGAGAAAACTGGGTTTACAGGACATAAGAATTATTTCACACAAGGTACAAAAAGGATAAAATAAGTCCATTCCCATTGTTTTTCTATATTTGTTGCATCAAATTGTTTTCTATGCATAATGTCATGTTACAGAAAGGGAACGCGAGGGCACATACAGAACACATGAAGAAGGCTTGCCTACAATTCTTCTGCACTGGTATCCATGATAGGAATTCATTCAGCTGCAAACTGCTATCTTGAAGGGGCAGTTACTTTTTATATTGGTTACATACATACTTAAATGAAGTAATAATAACATAGTGTTCTGCTGTTACTCATTTTTCTGATATTAAAACAACCTATATAAATCTCCTATATGGAAATGCAACTTCGTAAACATCAAAAAGTGTTTAGAATATTTAACCTATAGAAATATAGTCATATTACAATGCATAATAGAAAAAGATAACCATAAATTCTCTGTAACATGTAGACTATATAAATCACCCAAAGAAGCAAAAAATTATGACAATATCAAACTTTATTAAGCTTCTATCAACAAATGTGAATTATAGAAAAATAGTATAACAAAAAAGGTGTGAGAAACAAAAGGACAAACAGAGACAATAAAATCTATGACAGTAGGGTTTAAGCAAGAATGTCTACCATTTTCAAAGTCCTAAATAGGAACTATACTATAGGGAACCTAAAGATACATAAGTATATATCATTGAGACCATGTAGCAAACAATAGCCAGTCTGGTGAAGTCAAGCATAAAGCATAATAAAAATGCATGGATTAAACAGTAACCATGCATAGAATAGATAAATCATACACTCACCCATAGACCAGATATATAGTCATTAGACCTATTGTGCCAGCCTGTTTAGCTAATCAATGGTTAAGAATAATAGTAGTGTCTATAGACAAAGAGAGAGAGAGCTAACAGGTTAAGTAAGGATAATATGGTGGCTAAATAGCCCATATAGTACCTGCGGCCATAGTTCCTATAAAAAGTGCAATGACTCCCTGTTGAATCGTGCTGTACTGCACCCCAACGCGTGTTTTGCCTACCAGGCTTCGTTCTGAGATTGCATTGTGTAAAAATGAAAAACAGTTTGTTGCCACAAATGTTGAATTGTAGAAGAAAAAGAGGAGCAACACTTCTACCTTAACGACATGAATTTGTAGTCAAATCAGTCCATTATGTGACGTACCAGCCTATATCCCAACATTTTCCAAGCTTGAGAAAGGCTGAGATATAAGCTGAAATATCACACATTGGGTAGATTTGTCTACAAATACTTTTTATTATGGTGGAAGTGCTGTTTCCTCTTTTTCTTCTGCACTTTTTCGTGGCTCAAATGGACCATGAGCCACCATGTGAAGTGCACTTGGACAGCATGGTGTGCTGCTCAAACCTCTTCTCCAAATATGAAATTCTATGAAATATTGAAAATATTTCACAGTATCATCTTTATCTACTTTTTCCCTTATACCAAACTTCTCTTAGGTAGGAGGAAACAAGGTTTCTCCAGTAATATGTCTGAATGGACAAAACCCTTCCAACTTGATAAAGTTCTGGGGTCTATCGGTACTATTGTGCAAAAAACGCATTCCTAATAGAGTCAGCTGGATACAGTAAAAGACACAAGGGGTCAGGTTTTGGAAGGTGAAGAGTCTGTTTTGTCCTCTGCCACCGGATTGCTGCTATTTCTGGAATAGATGTGTACAGAGAACTTTATTTCTACAGACAGATGTTGTAGTTGTACCTGTTTATTATGTTATGTAATTAATTGCCACTGTTTCACTGTTTTCAATGTCATTCTAACATTTACGAACAACTACTGTGTATTGTTACATTATTCCAAGGTTAGTTGTAAGATAAAATCCATGCCACTGTTGACTGGCTCAGTCTCTGGCCTAGTGTAGGGATAGAAAATGAATCTCTCGCACCTAATAAGGCCAAACATAGGCATTTCCAACTACTTTTGTACACTCTATATCATGGTATAATATGTATTATGATGAGAGTTGAGCGAATATGTTCAGAAACGATCGACGAATCCGAATTTGCCATTTTTGTACCCTATTCGTGCCAAAATTTTCACTTAACTCTAGTCCCATTGACTCCAATAACTGATTGACACTCTTTGTAGAGAAGTTGTCTACGGAAAGCCATTGTGGAATTTCACATGGAACGTTATAAAATGGATTGTACGACAAATGCTGTCATTTATTTTTTCTTTAAAGGTTAAAAGTAATGAATCATGAAATGCTTTAATCTTTGCTGAACACCAGGTCCATCATAGAATTCAGTTAAAATTGGACCATAAAAATGAAATTGATTTTAATTTGACCTTTCTTAAGTTAGTAAAAACCCTTTCTCTTGGCTATATGTATCTATATCATATTTTTCCCAACTGCAGTAAGTGGTCTAAATATGACTTTCTAGTCCTTTTCTGGTCTAAGTACCTTGAAATAGATTAATTTCTCTAAAATATGTGACCATCTCCAAAAGGTAATCTTACAGCTATCTCAGTATACCCAAAACCATCAGTTCAAATAGACTATTGAATTCCTAGATGTAAAAGGTTTTATAAATATATGTTTTTTGAAAATTTATGTTCTGTGCTTTATTTTATTCATCTTCTATTATTTATAGAAAAACAAAACTTTCTGTATGAAAATATTTCACATAAGGACGTTGGTTACATGAATGACAATATTTAACTGTCTAGGTAAAAAATATCAATCATGAGACACTTAACATTACTTTCCAGTTGTCTCATTTTCATTATGTTCTCAATTAACAACTTAAATATCATTCACGTTGATTGGGGCAGCAATAATCAATATGCCCATTTGCTGGCATTTCCTGTAGCTTGCCTCAATTTAGATTTTTTTTTTTTAAGTGAAACATTTAAGCGACCAAATTTACACTAAGTCTAAAGAGGTTAGAAGTTACAAAGCCTATGTGCATTTTTAACCCCCTCCCCCCATTATGACAACATCAATCATATTGTCAAGGTTCTGGAGCAAATTTATATTTTTCTAAGGGCTCAATGTGCACTGATGCTTTCTGTCCTAAACACAGTCCATTAGGTTTTTACAGAGTGAAAAGCTCTGAAAAATAACTATTAGTGGCTTTTATAACTGGTACTCTCTATCTACCTTTCTATCTATCTACCTATTATCTATCTATCTATCTATCTATCTATCTATCTATCTATCATCTTTCATCTAATATCTATCTATCATCTAATATCTATCTATATATCTATCTATTTATCATCTAATAGCTATCTATATATCTGTTGATCCATCCATCTTCGTTTTCACAACCAAATAAAAATGAATGTAGATTGTTTACCTGAGTTTTAAGCAAGTTTCTCTGTTTTACAGAGTGCAAAGCTCTAAGAAATAACTAGTAGTGGCTTCCATAATTGATACTATCTATCTATCTATCTATCTATCTATCTATCCTCTCATCCATCATTTGCTCTTGTTTTCTCTGCAAAACAGTATAGATTGTTTACCTGAGTTTCAAGCAAGTTCCTCACCAAAGGCAGTCAGTCGTTCCTCTAAAGTGTGTGTTGTCTTTGGTCTTTGCTGCTGGCCATTACTCTAATAGCATATTCATGCATCATGACCGCCCACTGCACAAGCCACTCTTCTCTGAAGGTAGACTAGGCGCTGAACCTGAGCCCATTAGCTATTTGGAATGTACTGCTGTGGGATTAGCCTCATTAAAAGTTCCAGAGACATTCATGGCAGCCCCCAAATACATTGCATGATTTGAACATCTAATCTGACGCCAAAAGAATAACAAATCCCTTGAGAGCTTGGATTTAACTGGCACAAGCCCTGGCAGGTTTTTTTCCCCCTTTTTTTCTCTTTTTTTGTACAGAATGTGAAAGTGTGATAAGGTGTACTGGCCTCTGAAAGCTTAGCTCTAAAAGCAAATTCTTCAAAAGACACAGTGTGCTAAAGCAAGGAGGAATCTGAACACACAAGAGATATTGTTAATGTGCGAAGAATGAATCCAGTGTGTTTACAGGCAAACAGATGGGAAACTCGATGCCGTCAATGTACTGCAAGTATCAATATTGATGGGGTTCAATCTGTGAGGCTGAAGGTGATGAACTCCAAGAAGTCTGCTGGATTAACTTCTACCAGCAGACAGAAGAGCTTTTAGTTTTTTTTTCTTAAAGGGGTTATCTGTTAAAACAAGATGGTTGTCAGTGGTTGTCAGTGACTGGAACCCGCACCGATTGTTGGATCAGGGAATTTATATATCCCTGTTATAAGGCAGCCAAGCTGGGCAGATGCCCGACTACTGCTCCATTAATTCTCAATGGGCTTGGCAGCTTCTTAGAGAATAAATCGAGCACAGGTTGAGCATGCCCACTGCCACTCCATTCTGGGATAAAAGTTCCCGTTCTACCAATCGGTACAGTTCAGAGTGGTCTGACCCCAGCAATCAACAAGTTATTGCCTATCCTGCGGGTGGTAACATTTCTTATCAAGTAGTAAACAGTAAATTAAATATTTCAGTAAAATACTCTGATGTTGCCAATTTCTGAAGTTCCAAGTGTATTTGTCCATCAAATTCCTGAGAGCCTTTAATATATAATGCTGGGCATAAAGGGTGAATAAAACACTTTTCTGTCATTAATACAGATTTTCTCAATTAAAACAATAAAGACTGGAATATAGTCTCTCATTTCGGCGGTTTAACCCCCTTTATGATCTGTGCTAGAAATATGGCTTTGTAATGACTTAAAGGGAATCTGTCAGCTCAAATTGGCGGGATATTAAAATGATTTCTTACCGGTCAGATGGGTAGCGTATCCTCTTTATTTCTCCACCCCGTCCGTGCCTGTTTTCCACATTATTTTCGGGAATAAGAATATGCGAGCGCCATAGTTGGCACGTGCGCCATGCAGTCTTCGGTGGTGCACGCGCAGTATGCTTTGCCCTACTGCGGGCAAAGCCGAAAAGCATTACTGCTCATGCGCCCGCACACTATGTCCCGGAACACAGTGAAATACTTCCGGGACATAGTGCGCGGGCGCATACGCAGTAATGCTTTTCGGCTTTGCTCGTAGTAGGGCAAAGCATACTGGGCATGCACCACCGAAGACTGCATGGCGCACATGCCAACTATGGTGCTCACATACTCTTATTCCCGAAAATAATGCGGAAAACAGGGACGGACGGGGTGGAGAAATAAAGAGGATACGCTGCCCATCTGACCGGTAAGAAATCATTTTAATATCCCGCCAATTTGAGCTGACAGAGTCCATTTAATGAAGCAGGATCCTCTGAAAGTGGCGTTTGCCTTAATCAACAAAGAGAAAGCAGACAGACTCCATATAAATGAATGGGGTCCTTATTAGTGATGAGCGAGTGTACTCGTTGCTTAGGTTTTCCTGAGCACGCTCGGGTGGTCTCCGAGTATTTGTTAGTGCTCGGAGATTTAGTTTTTGTTGACGCAGCTACATGATTTAAGGCTGCTAGCCAGCCTGAGTACATATGGGGGTTGCCTGGTTGCTAGGGAATCCCCACATGTAATCAAGCTGTCTAGTAGCTGCAAATCATGCAGCTGTGTCAGCAAAAACTAAATCTCTGAGCAGTCACAAATACTTGGAGACCACCCGAGCATGCTCAGGAAAACCCGAGCAACGAGTACACTCGCTCATCACTAGTCCCTATGCTTTTACTGCACATAGGAATGCACAGGATTGTAACTCTGTTTACCTGTTCATACAAACACATATGCATACAATTCCACAGGGGCAAATATATCATTTGTGCAACCTGTGCAGCTGTACAGGGGCCAATGAGCTAAAGGCCCCCTTCAACCTCTAAAGCAGGAGTAATTGCGTATAATGATGAGCTATCGAACTGCATCGGGCCCTATATTATTTTCTCCCAAGGGCCCTCTTCCGATTGTGACTGCTCCTGCAGTTCCACATACATATTGTGACAAAAATAATGAATTACACCACGGAATCGGCATCTCCTGGTCTAGACAGGCGCTTCAGGCACTTTGAAGCACAGTTCACATCAGGCAGGTTTGATACAACTGTCCGCAACCAGTTTTATTCATTCCGTAAAACAGCAAAAACAAAATTAATAGGATACAAAATAGATCCTAGGCTGTCTGTTAACTAAATAGGCAAACTCCTGACTAACCAGAGCAGGGTCTAGTGCACAGCTCCTGACCAAACAATTGCTCCTCCAATAGTAGTTTCCCAGGAGCAGAGAACCATCAGCTCACCATGGAGACAACAAAAACTCTCACTGTCACCCTAATCCACTCCCGCCTGGACTACTGCAATGCTCTATTAATTGGCCTCCCCCTCACGTGACTTTCCCCTCTCCAGTCTATCCTTAATGCGGCAGCTAGGGTCGTCCATCTGGCTAAACGTTACTCGGATGCGTCCGCTCTTCGCCAGTCGTTACACTGGCTGCCCCTTCATTACAGGATACAATTCAAAGTACTTGTCCTCACCCACAAAGCTCTCCACATTGCGGCACCCCCTTACATCTCCTCCCTCATTTCTGTATATCGGCCTAACCGACCACTGCGCTCTGCCATCGACTTTCGACTAACCTCTGTCCTAATCCGTACCTCCCACTCCCGACTCCAAGACTTCTCCCGTGCTGCGCCAATCCTCTGGAATGCTCTACCCCAAGATATTAGGACCATCCACAACTTGCATAGTTTTAGGCACTCGCTCAAAACACATTTGTTCAGAGCGGCCTATCACGTTCCCTAATCAAAGTCATTTTATGTTTGTGTGTGTAGCCCATTCACTATCTCCATCTACCCCCCACCCCCTGAAGATGGCTGGACCATCATTGTAAATACATCATTGTAAATACACACCTGTACTTTGTATCTCCCCACCTCATTGTAGATTGTAAGCTCTCACGAGCAGGGTCGTCTTATTTTGTCTTATTTTGCTTTATTACTGTATTGTAACGTTGTTACCTATGACTGTTGTGTTTGAAACTGTTAAACTGTAAAGCGCTGCGGAATATGTTGGTGCTATATAAATAAAGATTATTATTATTATTATTATCAGCTTGTGGACTCTGTGTCAGTTTATACTATACTAGATGGTGTACATTGCGCAGCCCACGTAGTATATTGCGCAGCCCACGTAGTATATTGCGCAGCCCACGTAGTATATTGCACAGCCCACTTAGTATATTGCGCAGCACACGTAGTATATTGCGCAGCCCACGTTGTACATTGCGCAGCCCACGTTGTACATTGCGCAGCCCACGTAGTACATTGCGCAGCCCACGTAGTACATTGCGCAGCCCATGTTGTATATTGCGCAGCCCACGTAGTATATTGCGCAGCCCATGTTGTATATTGCGCAGCCCACAATGTATATTGCGCAGCCCATGTTGTATAGTCACGTAGTATAGTGCCCAGCCCATGTAGTATATTGTACAGCCACGTAGTATATTGCCCAGCGCATGTAGTATATAGCCCAGCCACGTAGTATATAGCACAGCCCATATAGTATATTGCCCAGCCACGTAGTATATTGCCCAGCCCATGTAGTATATTGCCCAGCCACGTAGTATATAGCACAGCCCATGTAGTATATTGCCCAGCCACGTAGTATATAGCACAGCCCATGTAGTATATTGCCAAGCCACATAGTATATTGCCCAGCCATGTAGTATATTGCACAGCCCACGTAGTATATAGCACAGCCCATGTAGTATATTGCCCAGACACATAGTATATTGCCCAGCCATGTAGTATATTGCCCAGCCCATGTATTATATTGCCCAGTCACGTAGTATATAGCACAGCCCACGTAGTATATTGCCCAGGCACGTAGTATATTGCCCAGCCCATGTAGTATATTGCCCAGCCACGTAGTATATAGCACAGCCCATGTGGTATATTGCCCAGCCCCGTACTATATTGCCCAGCCCATGTAGTATATTGCCCAGCCCATGTAGTATATAGCAATGTGGGCATCATATCCCTGTTAAAAAAAATAAATAAAATAAAAAATAGTTATATACTCACCCTCCAGAGCCTCCGGATCCAAGCGAAGCGGTTACCGACGCTGCTCGTGCGCTCCGGTCTCAAGAGTGCATTGCGGTCTCGAGAGATGATGACGTAGCGGTCTCGCGAGACCGCTACGTCATCATCTCGCGAGCTCGCAGCATGGACGGTTACCGGAGCGTCGCGATCGGGAAAGGTCTGTTGTCGATCCGGGGGCCGACGGACGGTGAGTATATAACGATTTTTTTTTATTATTATTATTTTTAACATTAGATCGTTTTACTATTCATGCTGCATAGGCAGCATGAATAGTAAAAAGTTGGTTACACAGGGTTAATAGCAGCGGTAACGGAGTACATTACACCGCGGCATAACGCGGTCCGTTACCGCTGCCATTAACCCTGTGTGAGGGCAGACTGGAGGGGAGTATGGAGTGGGCACTGACTGCAGGGAGGAAGGAGCGGCCATTTTTCTGCCGGACTGTGCCCATCGCTGATTGGTCATGGCTGTTTTGCCTGTCATGGCTGCCACGACCAATCAGCGAATGAATATCCGTGACAGAAAGAAGGACAGACAGAAGGACAGACAGAAAGACGGAAGTGACCCTTAGACAATTATATAGTAGACATGTACATTGCAGGAGATTATCCAGTCTCATCACAAACCCCTGGAGTGGCTCAAAGGAGAAAGAAAAAAAATAAGTTTCCAGCTACCAGAACTGCCTGACTGATTAATTTACACAGTTTTAAAACATGGTTATATAGTGCACAAAGGAAAACTAATGCATGTCAAATGTAATAATGTTCTTAAAGGGGTGGTCCGGCACCTATCATGTAGTTTCTAACTATCTATCCTTACACCCTAACTACTTTTTTAACTTGCTTTATTACCTTATGCTTTACACTTTTCCCTATCTAGTTAATCCCTGAATGTGTTTTTTTTTTACTGTACTTCCTGTGATGTTTCATTTGCGAGATGTCTGAAAAATGACATCACAAGAGGCTGGGGCTGTACTCTCTCCCTGCATTGTTCATCGCCCTTCCTGATGCAGGACATCACATGGGGAAGAGCTGCAGTTATTACTAGTGTCTTGCATTGCTGCCCCCTCTGAAGATACCCTGAATCCTGGGTGAGGGAGACTGTGGGGAAGGTGAGTGCAGCACCGGCTCTCCGTCTGTCTCCGCTGCCACCATAACTTCTGTGACAGAATATGTGGTCAGGTGGTGGAGATAGAAGCAGTGTGTGAAACCGGCACTGCTCCAGAGTCTCTAGTACTGCCATCAAATGAATTATCATCAGGGGGAGCGGTTGGTGTCACTCACTGCTTCTAGCACTGCCCTCAAACGAATTATCATGATAGAAGCAGTGAATGACACCAGCACCGCCCCCTGATGACCATTCATTTGAGGGCAGAGCTAGAAGCTGTAGGACAGTGCTGGTTTCACACACTGCTTCTGTCTCTGCCCTGAACTGACATCTTTCACAATTAGAAGCAATGCGGCATAGAAACATAGTGTGGGCGCTGCACTCACCTCTCCCACAGTGTCCATTAACCAGGATCCAGGACATCTTCAGAGTTGGCAGCAGTGCAAGAATCTAATATGTGTCTACAGCACTGCCCCTTGGTGATGTCCTGTTTCAGGAGTGACGGTGGACACTGCAGAGTGTGAGAGCAGCCACAGCCTCCTGTTAGTTGTTAGTGTGCAAGAAAAGATAGAAAATACATTTTAGGTGCCCGACCATCCCTTTAGTCTTAACATATTACTACATTTGAAATGTGTTGGTTTTGTTTTCTGAACTGCATCACCATGGTTTAATCCCAATAAATAATCACTTGTTTTAACTATTGATTTCCTCAAACTGGAAACTGGGCCAATTGTGAATTTTTGTAACTGTTCAAGTCGGCATTGATGTGGTTCCTTGCTTCAGCGATTTTCACATTACAGAACAGGTGAGCTAGTCTCCTCCTCTATTCATTTGACTCTCTGCCTCCTGGCCCAGCCCACCCCTGTTGGCTGATGACTAGCTGATGCAAGTTCACATTACATATACTTTCCATTTTTTATAAGATTAATGCATAAAACAAACATTTTTACCATTTGAGCCATATTCCTCTATACATACTAAGCACTTACGAACAGGGCCTTTAATTTGCTAACTTATGTAGGCTGTTACTATGTCCTGTCTGATTTGTACAGTGCTTCAGAATATGTTGGCACTATCTGATGAAAACAGACTGATGGGACAGAATTGTCTTAAAATCTTATTTGGAGTAACACTGAACTAGTCCAATATTTAACAACTTTTGAAACATAATTAATGGGTAAGATAGAATAAAACTAGAAAAAATATGGCACAGAAGATGATTCCAGAGAGAGACTGAGTGTAATCTGCCAAAAACTGATGAAATTTAGTCACTCATTATGAGTCGAGACACCCACTGGCATTCTCAGGTACTGAACAGTTGGTCTAATGAAGATCATTTTCTAGCACTATAATTGACTCAAGCCTTATTACCTTTTCTCGAGCTGATGGATCTTACAATAAAAAGTAAGGCTAAACATTCAGAACAAAGATGCACTTGTATTAAACTTCTTTTAAGACACTATTTGATGGAATTACACAAATATTTTAGGTTTTACTTAGAAAACTTTCCAATTTCCGCAGTTTGGAACAAAGGTAGCCTTAGATGGTGCCACGGGAAATGTCACATCCTGTTACAGTCCAATCGTTGCGTCCCCCTAAAGCAACTGAGGTGCAGTCAGAGTTGCCGACTTCATTTTTTTTTCTGAACAAGTTATCCAAAAATCACATGCATTTAATAAAGACACATTCTTTTATGAAAACTATAATAAACCATTGAGATTATAAGTGATACATGAATACAGGTTAGAATACCAATACAAAGGCATGAATCACTGTAAATGATGATAATTTCAAAACAAAATTAAAGTAATTGAATAATTACAGTAATCTGCATAATCTTCTCCAGTTTATGAAACAATCCCAGAAGCATATTTCTTTTTTCATGCACAGTGAAAAATAGTCCCCAGCTTTTATTTCCTGCCCAGGAATATCTAAGGATTGAAAATGGGTACAATGTAGCAGGTACTTCAACTAACCCAAATTAATTAACCCTTTCATGACCTTTGACGCACTTGTAGGTCAGAAGTCATGTCCCTGCCTTTGATGCAAGCTCACACTCCAAGCCCGCATATTTCCCCATACATGATGGCTGATTTAATCAGCCATCATGTGCCTCTAATATCCATCGGAGGATCGGAGCTCTGCCCGCACCTGTTACCCTGTTATCTGGTGCTGTCAATCTCTGACAGAGGCATTTAATACGCCCATCAGAGACGCACATTATTCAACGCTTCCATTGCCGTGTCCGTGACATGATCACAGGGCACTGATGTGTTGTCATGACAGTCAGGGCTCTGTGGATGACCCCAGTGCCTTTCATCGTGATCCTCCTGTGAACACATGCCTGTGGCTGGTGTTTAGAAGAGATTGTGATTTCTGCTATGCCATCCGATGATCGCAACATCAAGTCCCCTAAGTGGACCATTAAATACACAAAAAAAAAATTAAAAAAAGTTTTTAAAATTGTGAAAAAAGTTGAAAAAAGTTAAAAAGTTCAAATCACCCCGTTTTGCCCCATTAAAAATAAAACAATTTAAAACAAAAAGAAAACACACATATTTGGTGTCACTGTGTTCATAAAAGTTCAATCTATCAAAATATAAAATAAATTAATCGGATTGGTGAATGGCATAGCGAGAAAAAAAAAATGTGCTTTTTGGCCGCTGCAACATTGCAATAAAATGCAATAAAAATGCAATCAAAGCGTCGTAGCTACCCGATAATGGTATCAATAAAAATATCAGCTCAAGGGGCAAAATATAAGCCCTCATACAGCCCCATATGCCAAAAATGAAAGCGTCACAGGTCTTGGAAAATGGCCACACAGGCAAAAAATAATTTTTTCACAAATTTCCGAATTTTTTTTTCATTAAATAAATTAAAAACTATACATGTTTGGTATCTTCATACTCATACTTACCTGAAGAATCATTTTGCTATTCAGTTTTACTATATAGTGAACATGGTAAATTAAAAAAAACTGAAAACAATTGTGGAATTGCACTTTTTTTGCTATTTCAACGCACTTTGAATTTTTGCCAGCTTTCCAGTGCCTCGCATGATAACATGAATGATGTCATTCAAAAGTAGAGCTCGTCCTGTAAAAACCTCATATGCCTATAATGATGGAAAAATATAAAAATTATGGCTCTTGGAAGGAAAAAACAAAAACGAAAAAAAAAAAGGAAAATCGCAAGGTCATGAAGGGGTTAAAGAAGATGGGGCTATAAAACTCAGTACAAAGGTGAGTCTGGTAAGCAATTAGCTAAGCATTTAGTGCCTAGAGTTCACTGACCTCATATTGATAAGCTATAATAAGGCTACGTTCACATTTGCGGCCAGCGCCGCAGCGTCGGGCGCCGCAGCGGCGCCGCATGCGTCATGCGCCCCTATATTTAACATGGGGGCGCATGGACATGCGGCGCACTTGCGTTTTGCGCCGCATGCGTCGCTGCGGCGCCCGCGTCGGTGCGCAGAGGACGCAGCAAGTTGCATTTTTGCTGCGTCCAAATTCAATGAAAAAAACGACGCATGCGGCGCAAAACGCAGCGTTGTACATGCGTTTTGCTGCGTTTTTGTTTGCGTTGTGCGCTGCGGCGCCGACGCTGCGGCGCACAACGCAAATGTGAACGTAGCCTAAGAATAGAGTAGCCCCTCAATCAGTAATTATTAAGCAGTAAAAATAATTAAAAAAAGTCTTATTTCTTACATCTTATTTTAAAGATTATAAACAGTTACCATAATTATATCACAATAGGAGACATCACAAAGGGGATGTGAATAATTTTTCATTTCACTGTAACCTTCTATTGTATCAATTTACTCCATACACTTTTGATAATATAATAAACATGACAGAAAATAATGAAAATAAATTGTATTTGCTCACATATTTACCAGCCTATTGAGTAAAAAAATGGCCTTACCCATACCCAATATACCATTGTAATACTAGGATGCTAATTCTTGAAAATAACTGCATGTCAAAACTAAAAAAAAGTCTAAAATTAAATATATTACATACATACAGTGCTGTGCAAAAGTTTTATGTAGATGTGGAATGAATGCTGCAAGATAAGGATGCTTTAAAAAATTGAAATGTCAATAGTTTGTTATCAATTAATAAAATGTAAAAGTTGCTGAACATAAGAGAAATCTAATTAAAATCAATATTTAAATGTAAATAAAATTATCAATTCTTCTAGGTACTTGTACTGTATGTACAGTTTTTGAAAGTATTCGGCAGGGAGGTTGTTCCAAACATCTTGGAAAACTATCCGCATATCTTTTATGGATGTCGGCTTGTGCAAATCATATCTTCATGTAATCACAAACTTCAATAATGTTGACAACAGGACTCTGTGGGATCATATTAACACTTGCAGGATTCCTTTCTCCTTTTTTATGCTGAGTATAGTTTTTAAAGGCATTGACTGTATGTTTGGGGTTGTTGTCCTACTTCAGAATAAATTTGGAGCCAATCAGATTATTTTTGTATCTTGTTTTCTTAACATTGAGGATACCAAGAAATCAAATCTTGAGGACCACAGACGCAGTGGTCGACCAAGGAAACTTAATGTAGCAGATGAAAGACACATCATGCTTACTTCAATTCTAAATAAAAAAGATTTCCATCAGTGCCATCAGCTCAGAACAGGCAGCAACCAGTGAGATCCAGCTACACGCGTCTACTGTTCAGAGCAGTCTGGAAAAATGTGATTTTTCATGTAAGAACTGAGGTTAAAACCATAACGTTGTAACAAAATGCAGTTGCTCATTGAAAGGCTGGAGAGTTGTACAATAATAAGTGTCTGCAGGCAACAGTGAATTATGGTGGATATTCCTTGTAAGGTTTGAAGCTACATTTCAACAAATTAAATTTTGAGATTTAGTCAGGATTTAAGGTGTTATCATTGCTTAGAAATACAGTAGAATAATTATTCATTACGCAGTGCCCTCAGGTATTTGATTGGCTCCAAGTTAATTCAATGGCCCTAATATAATTAAGAACTATATTCAATGTAAAGAAGAATAAGGACTCCTGGAAGTGATTATATTACCCCCACAGAGTCCTGATCCAAACATCATCGAGTCTATTAGGGATTTTATGAAGGAGCTACAAAAAACAACTTCCACGGAAGATCTGTGGTTGGTTCTACAAGATGTTTGGAACAACTTTCCTGCAGAGTTTTTTTTTAAAACAGTGTGTTTGTGTACCTAGAGGGATTGAAGCTGTTTTGGAAGCCAAGTGTGGTCACAACAAATATTGATGTTATTTAAAATTCTCTCTTCTTCATTTTTCTGACCCTGAAATACAAATACCCTACTCTTTTGCATATTTGTCACACTTAAATGTTTCAGATCACCAAACAAATTTAAATATTAGATAAAGATAACACAAGTAAACACAAAATGCAATTCATAAATGAAATTCATTATTATCAAAGGAAAAAGAAATCCAAACTTACAGGGCCCCGTGTGAAAAAGTGATCCCTCCACGTAAAACATAAATTAATTGTCGTTTATCATATCTTTGGGAAGCTGAGTTCAAATTCCCTAGCCAGCCTGTCATGATCTCCATGGCTAGAGAACATAGCATAAGCCTATATAGGAACAAGCTCTTGGAAGATGGGAACTGTACTGACCATGAACTAAACCTACCGCACAACTAGAAGTAGCCAGGTAGCATGTCCTACTTTTTATCCCTATATGCCCAGCGCCGGCCGGAGAACTAAATAATGCTAGCAGAGGGAAATATAAGACCTGGCTCACCTCTAGAGAAATGCCCAAAAAGGAGACAGAGGCCCCCCACATATATTGGCGGTGATTTTAGATGAAATAACAAACACAGCAGGAAAATAGTTTTAGCAAATTTGAGGTCCGCTTTCTAGATAGCAGAAGACAGAAAGAACACTTTCATGGTCAGCAGAAAACCCTAACAAAACACCATCCAGAAATTACTTTAGGACTCTGGCATTAACTCATAATACCAGAGTGGCAATTCCTGATCAACAAGAGCTTTCCAGACACAGTAACGAAACTGCAGCTGTGAACTGGAACCAAAAAGCAAAAACAAACATGGACGAAAGTCCAACTTATCTAGTAGATGTCTGGGAGCAGGAACAAGCACAGAGAGGCTTCTGATAACATTGTTGACCGGCAAGCAACTAACAGAGAAGCCAGATTATATAGCGACACCCAGATCTGATGAGAACAGGTGAACAGGAAAGATGATGACACAAGTTCAATTCCACCAGTGGCCACCGGGGGAGCCCAAAATCCAAATTCACAACAGTACCCCCCCCTCAAGGAGGGGGCACCGAACCCTCACCAGAACCACCAGGGCGATCAGGATGGGCCCTATGAAAGGCACGAACCAGATCGGAGGCATGAACATCAGATGCAGTGACCCAAGAATTATCCTCCTGGCCGTATCCCTTCCACTTGACCAGATACTGGAGTCTCCGTCTGGAAACACGGGAGTCTAGGATTTTCTCCACAACATACTCCAACTCACCCTCAACCAACACCGGAGCAGGAGGCTCAACGGAAGGCACAACAGGTACCTCATACCTGCGCAATAACGACCGATGAAAAACGTTATGAATGGAAAAGGATGCAGGGAGGTCTAAACGGAAGGAAACAGGGTTAAGAATCTCCAATATTTTATACGGACCGATGAACCGAGGCTTAAACTTAGGAGAAGAGACCCTCATAGGGACAAAACGAGAAGACAACCACACCAAATCTCCAACACAAAGCCGAGGACCAACACGACGGTAACGGTTGGCAAAAAGCTGAGTCTTCTCCTGGGACAACTTCAAATTGTCCATCACCTGCCCCCAAATATGATGCAATCTCTCCACCACCGCATCCACTCCAGGACAATCCGAGGACTCCACCTGACCGGAGGAAAATCGAGGATGGAACCCCGAATTACAGAAAAACGGGGACACCAAGGTGGCAGAGCTGGCCCGATTATTGAGGGCGAACTCCGCCAATGGCAAAAAAGCAACCCAATCATCCTGGTCAGCAGACACAAAACACCTCAGATATGTCTCCAGGGTCTGATTAGTCCGCTCGGTCTGGCCATTAGTCTGAGGGTGAAAAGCAGACGAAAAAGACAAATCTATGCCCATCCTAGCACAGAATGCCCGCCAAAATCTAGACACAAATTGGGTTCCTCTGTCAGAAACGATATTCTCAGGAATACCATGCAAACGAACAACATTTTGAAAAAACAGGGGAACCAACTCGGAAGAAGAAGGCAACTTGGGCAGGGGAACCAAATGGACCATCTTAGAGAAACGGTCACACACCACCCAGATGACAGACATCTTCTGAGAAACAGGCAGATCTGAAATAAAATCCATCGAGATGTGCGTCCAAGGCCTCTTAGGAATAGGCAAGGGCAACAATAATCCACTAGCCCGAGAACAACAAGGCTTGGCCCGAGCACAAACGTCACAAGACTGCACAAAGCCTCGCACATCTCGTGACAGGGAAGGCCACCAGAAGGATCTTGCCACCAAATCCCTGGTACCAAAAATTCCAGGATGACCTGCCAATGCAGAAGAATGCACCTCAGAGATGACTCTACTGGTCCAATCATCAGGAACAAACAGCCTATCAGGCGGACAACGATCCGGTCTATCCGCCTGAAACTCCTGCAAGGCCCGCCGCAGGTCTGGAGAAACGGCTGACAAAATAACTCCATCCTTAAGGATACCTGTGGGCTCAGAGTTGCCGGGTGAATCAGGCTCAAAACTCCTAGAAAGGGCATCCGCCTTAACATTCTTAGAACCCGGTAGGTATGACACCACAAAATTAAACCGAGAAAAAAATAATGACCAGCGCGCCTGTCTAGGATTCAGGCGCCTGGCGGTCTCAAGATAAATCAAATTTTTGTGGTCAGTCAATACCACCACCTGATGTCTGGACCCCTCAAGCCAATGGCGCCACTCCTCAAACGCCCACTTCATGGCCAAAAGCTCCCGATTCCCAACATCATAATTCCGCTCAGCGGGCGAAAATTTACGGGAAAAGAAGGCACAAGGCCTCATCACGGAGCAGTCAGAACTTTTCTGCGACAACACTGCCCCAGCTCCGATCTCAGAAGCGTCGACCTCAACCTGAAAAGGAAGAGCCACATCAGGCTGACGCAACACAGGGGCAGAAGAAAAACGGCGCTTAAGCTCCTGAAAAGCCTCCACAGCATCAGGGGACCAATTAGCAACATCAGCACCCTGTCTAGTCAAATCGGTCAATGGCTTAACGACATCCGAAAAACCAGCAATAAATCGACGATAAAAGTTGGCAAAGCCCAAAAATTTCTGAAGACTTTTAAGAGAAGAGGGCTGCGTCCAATCACAAATAGCTTGAACCTTGACAGGATCCATCTCAATGGAAGAGGGAGAAAAAATATATCCCAAAAAGGAAATTCTCTGAACCCCAAAAACGCACTTAGAACCCTTGACACACAGAGAATTAGACCGCAAAACCTGAAAAACCCTCTTGACTTGCTGGACATGAGAGTCCCAGTCATCCGAAAAAATCAGAATATCATCCAGATACACTATCATAAATTTATCCAAAAAATCGCGGAAAATATCATGCATAAAGGACTGGAAGACTGAAGGGGCATTAGAAAGACCAAAAGGCATCACCAAATACTCAAAGTGGCCCTCGGGCGTATTAAATGCGGTTTTCCACTCATCCCCCTGCCTGATCCGCACCAAATTATACGCCCCACGGAGATCAATCTTAGAGAACCACTTGGCCCCCTTTATGCGAGCAAACAAATCAGTCAGCAACGGCAATGGGTATTGATATTTAACCGTGATTTTATTCAAAAGCCGATAATCAATACATGGTCTCAAAGAGCCGTCTTTTTTTGACACAAAGAAAAAGCCGGCTCCTAAGGGAGATGACGATGGACGAATATGTCCCTTTTCCAAGGACTCCTTTATATATTCTCGCATAGCAGCATGTTCAGGCACAGACAGATTAAATAAACGACCCTTTGGGTATTTACTACCCGGAATTAAATCTATAGCACAATCGCACTCACGGTGCGGAGGTAGTGAACCCAGCTTGGGTTCTTCAAAGACGTCACGATAATCAGACAGGAACTCAGGGATTTCAGAGGGGATAGATGATGAAATGGAAACCAAAGGTACGTCCCCATGAGTCCCCTTACATCCCCAGCTCAACACAGACATAGCTCTCCAGTCAAGGACTGGGTTGTGAGACTGCAGCCATGGCAATCCTAGCACCAAATCATCATGTAGATTATACAGCACCAGAAAACGAATAATCTCCTGGTGATCCGGATTAATACGCATAGTTACTTGTGTCCAGTATTGTGGTTTATTATTAGCCAATGGGGTGGAGTCAATCCCCTTCAGAGGAATAAGAGTCTCCAAAGGCTCTAAATCATACCCACAACGATTGGCAAAGGACCAATCCATAAGACTCAAAGCGGCGCCAGAGTCGATATAGGCGTCCGTGGTAATAGATGACAAAGAGCAAATCAGGGTCACAGACAAAATAAACTTAGACTGTAAAGTGCCAATGGAAACAGACTTATCAAGCTTTTTAGTACGCTTAGAGCATGCTGATATAACATGAGTAGAATCCCCACAATAGAAACACAACCCATTTTTCCGTCTAAAATTCTGCCGCTCGCTTCTGGACAGAATTCTATCACACTGCATACTTTCTGGCGTCTTCTCAGTGGACACCGCCAGATGGTGCACTGGTTTGCGCTCCCGCAGACGCCTATCGATCTGAATAGCTATTGTCATGGACTCATTCAGACCCGCAGGCACAGGGAACCCCACCATAACATCCTTAATGGCATCAGAGAGACCCTCTCTGAAAGTAGCCGCCAAGGCACACTCATTCCACTGAGTAAGCACAGACCATTTACGGAATCTCTGGCAGTAAATTTCAGCTTCATCTTGCCCCTGAGATAGGGACATCAAAGTTTTTTCTGCCTGAAGTTCCAAATGAGGTTCGTCATAAAGCAACCCCAAGGCCAGAAAAAACGCATCTACACTGCGCAACGCAGGATCCCCTGGTGCCAATGAAAAAGCCCAGTCTTGAGGGTCGCCACGGAGCAGAGAAATCACAATCCGAACCTGCTGTGCAGGGTCCCCGGCAGAACGAGATTTCAGGGACAAAAATAACTTGCAATTATTTCTAAAATTCTGAAAACCAGATCTATTCCCCGAGAAAAATTCCGGCAAAGGAATTCTCGGTTCAGATACCGGAGCATGAACAACAAAATCTTGCAAATTTTGTACTTTCGTGGTGAGATTATTCAAACCTGCAGTTACACTCTGAAGATCCATAATAAACAGGTGAACACAGAGCCATTCAAAGATTAGAAGGAGAGAGAGAAAAAAGAAAGACTGCAGCATAGACAGACTGGCAAATGATCCAATTAAGAGCACAAAAAAAAAAAAAAAAAAAACTCTCAGCAGACTTCTTATTTCACTCCTAGTCCATGAGCCAAGAACCAAATTTGACGATATCGGTACCAAGCGGAGTGACTAATTCTCTTTGGTATTTTTAGGTAGATGCATGTCTGTAGTTTATTTTTTGATATGATAGCCCTTACATATACGTAGCTTATTAACCCCTTCAGCCCTAGGCCTATTTGTACCCAAGTGCCTAAGCCAATCTGACCTGTGCCACTTCATGGGCTAATAACTTTGGAACGCTTTCACCTATCCAAGCCATTCTGAGATTGTTTTCTCGTGACATATTGTACTTCACGTCAGTGCTAAATGGGAGTCAATATATTTTACCTTTCTATATAAAAAAATGCTAAATATTCGGAAATTTTGGAAAAATCGGCAATTTTTTAACTTTGAAATTCTCTGCTTTTTACAAAAATACTGATACCCCCCATAATAGTTATTAATTTACACTCCCCACATGTTTACTTCATATTGGCATCATTTTGAAAATGAAACCTTATTGTTTTACGACGTAATAGGGCTTATAGTTTTATGCGCAATTTTTCACATTTACAGCAAAACCCACTTTTCAAAGGACCAAGTCACTTCTGAAGTCACTTTAAGGGGCTTACATAACAGAAACCACCCATAAATTACCCCATTTTGCAAACTACACCCCTCAAGCTGTTCAAAACTCATTTTTAAAAACTGTTAACCCTTTAGGTGTTCCACAGGAATTTTAGCATGAGCCAAGAACCAAATATGACGATATCGGTACCACCCGGAGTGACTAGATGTAGTATTTGTAACAAAATTTAATCCAAGTTATGTAAATACACACTGAACATGTCATGTGCATATATATATATATATATATATATATATATATATATATATATATATATATATATATATATATATATATATATATGTTACTCCATAATATCTTCAACATCGGACTCTGAATCTGACTGTTGTTCTACTGGCTCGTCTTCAGTACCCTTGTTCTGGCATGTCTGTAATCTGCACATGTCTGTGCACTTCAGGCCATTGCTGAGGCAAGTACACTGAGGAAGTTCACATGACCGCACACACTTGCAGGACAGTAGCTGTATAATAGCTTCTGGTGCTGGTGCCCCTTGCATCCACTTGACAACAAGCTTTCCGTCGTTATCTATCATCCAACCGCAGTCTGTTGGGTTTGCAACCCATGGCTGGCTCTGCAGACTTCTCCTCCAGATCGCAGCCTGGTAGTTTGCACGCAGTGCATGCATGAAAAGGCAGTCCTGGCAAGGAGGGAGTTGACTTGACTCTACCACTCCACGTCTGGCACAGAACAGCTGATAACGGAGCCTGTTTACCTCAGTTGTTTGGGTAGTTGGCAGGTACATGTGGCAGGTGATTTCCTGTAACTTCTCAAAAAGTTCGGTAGACACTTCCCATGAACGACCAACTTCCTGAAAGGCATCCTGGTATGTCTTGTTCATCTTCAACTGCTTGAGTGTCGTCATCTTCCCACGGCCAGCGAATGCACTGACGGTGTCACAGCCTGTAAATGCATGCATACCAATCAATGAATCACATACGCTGCCTCCCAATGTTCGGCTCAGAGTGGTGATATCCAGGAATCTTGTCCGGTTCTGTGTACCGCATTTCTGGAACAGGTGGGATGGGATTTTGTGGCACATGCCCAGACACAGGACCATGACATCAGTATCCTCCGAAGTGATGATGACCGACTTGTAACCAGATTCTGCTGCATGAAGAGCATGGAGAAGGAGGCGTTTGTCTGCTTCTTCTTGATTTGACTTAAGGTCAGCAGCCTCTTCCCACTGTTCTTTGGTGATCTTAAAGCAGAGCTGCTCACATGTGACATACAGCTCCTTCTCCTCAAGCTTCTCCCTGTGGTGTTTCGCCTTCCATTCTTCTACCAGAAACTTTATGAGACTTGCCTTGTTGGAGGAACTACTTAGAAGCTTTTTCCACTGCTGGATGTTGTGCCCATGTTGAATGTTCTTGAAATGGATCCCTGTGCCTTCATATCTGTTGACTCTTTCTGTATCTTTGATGGATGTCTCCTTGTAGACGTCAAAGACAATATCAATGCGCTTGCTCTTAGCACCCTCATGGATAGCGCGACTCATTGCTGTGCCTGCTAGCTGGCCAAATGTTGCATTGTTTCCCTTCAGTTTCTGAACCAGGCTCATCCCATCAATGATGGTTGCAGAGGGCTCGGGGATCACTTCTGCAGGACGAGCATTCCTCTCCAACTCCCTTGCGAGGGCAGCCTTGTTGGTCTTGCGGATAGACCCATCACCATTGGCAAGTGCCCATGGCAATGGACCCAGGGGATGAGTCAAGACATCACTCATTTGTAGCTTTCTGTTCTCAGCTACAAGTATCATCTGGCCAAATAGGTTTCTGTCAGCCTTCAAAATTACCTCCTTGCCAAGACCTTGTCTGCGTGTCTTCATTTGGATGTTAGAGAACGTTTTAAGTTTGTTCTTCGTCATCTTGTCATGAAACAATGTAGTTGGCTTATCGGTACCCAAACGCTCATCCTTGAATGTTTGATATGCATCCTCTCCTATACTGTATGCCCCTTGAAGGTCTTTGGCTACATCTGGTGGTGCTACAGTCGCTGTTGACAAACTGATAAGTTCACCATTATGCTCTTTGTTGAAGGGGTTCACCCAACCTGTCTCCAGCAGTTGAACGAAAGATTGGACATCGGCTTCATCTCTTCTAATCCTAGACACCTGTAGGTCTGAATGGCTGAAGTCAGTATATTGTTGGCCTACCAGGGCCCTCAGCTGCCTCAAGTACATACTGCGGTACTCTGATGTCAGGTAGAACCTGGAAACAGCTCCAACTTTGAGGCTGAAGCCTTTTGTGCCCCCTGGTGTCTGGGTGTCTTTGTTGATTGTCTCTTCAATGGTCTGGTCCACAGGAATTCGTCCAAAAGGATTCTTGCTACCGATCTGGACCGAAAAGCCACCTTGCATGAAGTATTCATGGACCTCTGGGTGTTCTATGGGCAGCCGAGACATTGTGGCATAGTAATAGGTTAGGTATCGGGCATAGTTGACCTTGTCATAGGCAAAACACCATGGTATCATCTGTCGGATTGCTCCTAGGTGAAGCATCCAGTTGCCTTCTCTTGAAGCTCGAACCAGGGCCAGCATGGTCTCGACCATGTCCAAGTATGACATCCAGAATGCTGAGAGTTGTTCATTTCTGAGGGTCTCAAGATAAACTTGAAAGAGCTTCAGGGTAAGTGTGCAAGATTCATTATCCAAGAGCTTTTCGAAGGATCCCTGCGACACACTGATGCGAAAGTTTGTGATGTTCTTCAGTGTTTCATCCAGATGGTGAAGGTCCCTTGCATGGTTTTCTTCTAGCCATGGAAGGAAGTTTTTCCAAGCAAGCCTCATAAGTGCTTCATAGACCAGCTTGTGTAGTCTCACTGCTCTGCCTGGGAGGTGTCAGCCTCTACAGAGGGAGATAGGAGCTCTGCAGAGAAGACCGGAGAGTCCTGTTCAGCACAGAACGTGTATGTGTCAGTGTGTGTGCGTGTGTTGGGGCACCTCAGGGTGTCTTCAAATGTGACATAGCCCCCTAGATTTCTTCCAGTAAAATTTGCACTCCAAAAGTCATTTGGCGCTCCTTCCCTTCCGAGGCCTGCCGTTCCCCAATACTGCAGTGTACGACAACATATCGGGTGTTGTTGTGTTCGGGAGAGATTGGTGAACAAATAGTGGGGTGCATTTTTTGCTGGTACACCTCTTAAAAATAAAAAAATGAGCCTAAAATGACACCTTCATGTAAAAAATGCACTTTTTCCATTTTCTCAACCAAGTGTTTCCAACTACTGTGAAACACTGGTTGGGTCAAAGTGGTCACTATACCCCCTAAAAGATTCCTTGGGGGTGTAGTTTCCAAAATAGGGTCACTTTTTGGGGTTTCCACTGTGGGGGTACCTCAGGCAGCCTTCAAATGTGACATGGCCCCCTAGATTTCTTCCAGTGAATCCGCCACCCAAAAACCACATAGCGCTCCTTCCGTGTTGAGCTGTGCTGTGTGCCCATACTTTAGTTTACGAGTACATGTGGGGTGTTTCTATAAACTGCAGAATTAGGGTAACCAAGTTTGGGTTTGCCGTTAACCCTTGCTAGGTTGCAGGTAAAATTGGATTACAATGTAATATCTGGAAAAAAAATGAAATTTTGAAATTTCGCCTTCATTCTGCTAAAATTCCTGTGGAACACCTAAAGGGTTAACAGTTTTTAAAAATGAGTTTTGAACAGCTTGAGGGGTGTAGTTTGCAAAATGGGGTAATTTATGGGTGGTTTCTGTTATGTAAGCCCCTTAAAGTGACTTCAGAAGTGACTTGGTCCTTTGAAAAGTGGGTTTTGCTGTAAATGTGAAAAATTGCGCATAAAACTATAAGCCCTATTACGTCGTAAAACAATAAGGTTTCATTTTCAAAATGATGCCAATATGAAGTAAACATGTGGGGAGTGTAAATTAATAACTATTATGGGGGGTATCAGTATTTTTGTAAAAAGCAGAGAATTTCAAAGTTAAAAAATTGCCGATTTTTCCAAAATTTCCGAATATTTAGCATTTTTTTATATAGAAAGGTAAAATATATTGACTCCCATTTAGCACTGACGTGAAGTACAATATGTCACGAGAAAACAATCTCAGAATGGCTTGGATAGGTGAAAGCGTTCCAAAGTTATTAGCCCATGAAGTGGCACAGGTCAGATTGGCTTAGGCACTTGGGTACAAATAGGCCTAGGGCTGAAGGGGTTAATAAGCTACGTATATGTAAGGGCTATCATATCAAAAAATAAACTACAGACATGCATCTACCTAAAAATACCAAAGAAAATTAGTCACTCCGGGTGGTACCGATATCTGGCCCGGCTCATGGACTATCCTTTCTCAGCCAAGGAATTAACCCTTTAGTGGGCCGGTCAAACTGTCATGATCTCCATGGCTAGAGAACATAGCATAAGCCTATATAGGAACAAGCTCTTGGAAGATGGGAACTGTACTGACCATGAACTAAACCTACCGCACAACTAGAAGTAGCCAGGTAGCATGTCCTACTTTTTATCCCTATATGCCCAGCGCCGGCCGGAGAACTAAATAATGCTAGCAGAGGGAAATATAAGACCTGGCTCACCTCTAGAGAAATGCCCAAAAAGGAGACAGAGGCCCCCCACATATATTGGCGGTGATTTTAGATGAAATAACAAACACAGCAGGAAAATAGTTTTAGCAAATTTGAGGTCCGCTTTCTAGATAGCAGAAGACAGAAAGAACACTTTCATGGTCAGCAGAAAACCCTAACAAAACACCATCCAGAAATTACTTTAGGACTCTGGCATTAACTCATAATACCAGAGTGGCAATTCCTGATCAACAAGAGCTTTCCAGACACAGTAACGAAACTGCAGCTGTGAACTGGAACCAAAAAGCAAAAACAAACATGGACGAAAGTCCAACTTATCTAGTAGATGTCTGGGAGCAGGAACAAGCACAGAGAGGCTTCTGATAACATTGTTGACCGGCAAGCAACTAACAGAGAAGCCAGATTATATAGCGACACCCAGATCTGATGAGAACAGGTGAACAGGAAAGATGATGACACAAGTTCAATTCCACCAGTGGCCACCGGGGGAGCCCAAAATCCAAATTCACAACACCAGCCCTGATTACTGCCACTGTACTCAATCAAGAAATTACTTAAATAGGACCTGCCTGACATAGTGAAGTAAACCAAAAGATCCTCGTAAGCTAGACTTTGTGCAGCGATCTAAAGAAATTCTGTAACAAATGAGAAGCACAGTAATTGAGATCTATCAATCTGGAAAAGGTTATGAAGCCATTTCTAAAACTTTGGGACTCCTGCAAACCACAGCGAGAGCCATTATCCTCAAATGGTGAAAGCCTGGAACAGTGGTGAACCTTCCTAGGAGTGGCCAGCCAACCAAAATTACCCCAAGAGTGTAGCAACAACTAATCCAAGAGGTCACAAAAGACCCCACAACAACATCCAAAGAATTGCAGGCCTCACTTGCTTTAGTTAAGGTCAGTGTTCATGGCTCCACCATAAAAAAGAGACTTGGCAAAATTGGCCTGCATGGCATAATTCCAAAACGAAAACCACTGCTGAGTAATAAGAACATAAAGTCTCATCTCAGTTTTGCCAGAAAACATCTTGATTATCTACAAGACTTTTGGGAGAATACTCTGTGGACTGATTAGACAAAAGTTGAACATTTTGAAAGGTGTTTGTCCCATTACATCTGGCGTAAAAGTAACATAGCATTTCAGAAAAGGAACATCATACCAACAGTAAAGTATGGTGGTGTTAGTGTGATGGTCTGGGGCTGTTTTGCTGCTTCAGGACCTGAAAGACTTGCTGTGGTCAATGGAACCATGAATTATGCTGTCGGCCGGACATTCTCCATCAGGATTTTTTGGCAATCTGTTCATGACCTCAAGCTGGACCCCACTAGGGCTATGCAACAGGAAAATGATCCAAAACACACCAGCAAGTCCATATCTGAATGGTTTAAGAAAAACAAAATTAAGATTTAGGAGTGGCCTAGTCAAAGCCCTGACCTTAATCCATTTGAAATGCTGTGGCATGACCTTTAAAAAGGCGGTTCATGTTCAGAAACCCTCCAATGTGGCTGAATTACAACAATTCTGCATAGATGAGTGGGCCAAATTTTTTTCAAAGCATTGTAAAAGACTCATTGCCAGTTATCACAATTCAGTTGTTGCTGCTAAATGTGGCCCAACCAGTTATTAGGTTTAGGGGGCAATCACTTTTTCACATAGGGCCCTGTTGATTTGGATTTGCTTTTCACTTTTTTTTTTCACAAAGACCTTCAATTATAAACTTCATTTTGCGTTTACTTGTGTTATCGTTGTCTATTATTTAACTTTGGTGATCTGAAACATTTAAGTGTGACAAACATGCAAAAGAATAAGAAATCAGGAAGGGGCAAACACTTTTTCTTTTTCACACCACTGTATATATTTATATATTGTGGTGTGAATGGTGCTCGCGTGGTTAATGGGAGGTATGTGTCACAGGGATGGATGCTTTCTGCGATGCAACCCGGAGTATTTTGTCTTTAGTGCACATAAGCACTGAAGATGTTGTTTAGTGCACCTGGGTCAGGGTGGCGGGTAGCTATGAGAGATGGGAGGGTCTGGCTACCCATATACCTCACCTCTGAGTGGGGGTGCTTAATATACCTCTTTTCCCTGCAGGAGTTTGAGGACCTGCAGTGATGTCATGATCACGTGACCAATGCATGTGATGTTACCTCACCTGTGGGTGTGTTTTCAGGCTACCTAATGGAGGTGTGTTTGACACATGTGAGTGAGTGTTTGGGAGTCTGCCAGTGTGGACAGACTTCCATGTGTCCAGGCTGGACACTACAAAGTGGTCTGTGTTTTGAGAGGGAGAAGCCTTTGGGTGTCCATGGCTCCAGATAGAGCCTGAGTGCTGGACATTGCACACCCTGTGTACCTACACGCCTGAGAGAGCAAAGCTCTGCTATGGACATTAATATTGTGTCGGCTTGATGTAAAGACTGTTTACCTTTTTGTTGCTGAGTTAATGGTTTATGAAGCAAATAAACCCACATGGACGTTGAAGAAAATGTGCCTCGTGTTTCCTCCTGCGCATCTGAGTACAATCCTTTACTATATATATATATATATATATATATATATATATATATATATATATTTATATTATATACAGTGGGGTAAATAAGTATTTGCTACACTTTCAATTTTGCAAGTTTTCCCACCTACAAAGGATGAAGAGGACTGTAACTTTTATTGTAGGTACACTTCAAATGTGAGAAACAGAATCTAAAAGAAGTAAAAAAAAAGTAAAAACAGAAAATCAGATTGTATTATTTGTTAATAATGAATGATTTTATTCCGTGAAATAAGTATTTAATCACCTACCAATCAGCAAGAGCTATAGCTCTCACAGACCTGTTAGTTTTGATTTAAGAAGCCCTCCTACTCTGCACTCATTACTTGTATTAATTGCACCTGTTTGAACTCGTTACCTGTATAAAAAACATCTCCACCATGGCCAAGACCACTGAGCTGTCTAAGGACACCAGGGTATAAATTGTAGACCTGCAAAAGGCTTAGATGGACTACAGGACAATAGGTAAGCAGCTTGATGAGAAGACAACAACTATTGGCACAATTATTAGAAAATGGTAGAAACACAAGATGACGATCAATCTTTCTCTGTCTGGGTCTCCAAGATCTCTCCTTGTGGGGTAAGGATGATTCTGAGAAAGTTCAGGAATCTGCCCCAAACTACACACGAGGTCCTGGTCAATGACCTGAAGAGAGCTGGGACCACAGTCTCAAACATTACCGCTGGCAACAAACTATGGCATCATGGAGTAAAATACTGCAGGGCATGCACGGTCCATCTGCTCATGCAGAGCACATGTCCAGGCCCGTTTGAAGTTTGCCAATGACCATCTAGATGATCCAGAGGAGGCATAAAAGAAGGTCATGTGGTCAGATGAGATCAAAATAGAACATTTTCGTATCAACGCCACAGGTAGAAGCATGAGTACAACCCCAAGAACACTGTCCCAACCGTCAAGCATGGGGGGATTTCTCATATTTTGGAGTGCTTTTTTGCAAAGAGGACAGGATAGCTGCCCTGTATTGAAGGAAGGTTTCATCCTTCCCTCAGTAAGAGAATTAAAGATCGGTCATTGCTGGGTCTTCCAACATGCAATGACCCAGAACAGTCATGGCAATTAAGAAGTGGCTCCGTATGAAGCATTTCAAGGTCCTGGAGTGGCCTAGCCAGTCTCCAGACCTGAACCCAGTAGAAAATCTTTGGAGGGACCTGAAACTCAATGTTGCCCAGCGACAGCCACGATACCTGAAAGATCTGAAAAACATTTGTATGGAGGAGTGGGTCAAAATCCCTGCTGCTGTGTGTGCAAATTTGGTCAAGAACTACAAGATACATCTGACTTCTGTAATTGCAAGCAAAGATTTCTGTACCAAATATTAAGTTTTGTTTTATGCAATAAAATGCTAAGTAATTATGTAAAAATCTTACAATTTGTGATTTTCTGGATATTTTTTTAAGATTCTCTTTCATAGTTGAAGTGTACCTACGATAAAAATTACAGACTTCTCCATTCTATGTAGGTGGGAAAACTAGCAAAATCAGAAGTGTATCAAATACTTATTTTCCTTACTGTATATATATATATATATATATATATATATATATATATATATATATATATATATATATATATATATATATATATACATATAATACACATATATCCTCACATACTGTGTGTAGGAAATATATTGTGATGAACTTATATATTTCTAATTAAGAGAAAACAGTCCTGCCACTGTAACAGCGTGATCTCCCTTGACCTTCCTTCCTTACAAGAATGACCTTGCTAAAGAGTCAGAAGGCAGCAATCACGCAGGCACACAGACTGCGCAGTGCACAACACTTGTTAGACAGGATAGCAGCCCGAGTTTCTTAAATCTTTTGGAATCTGATTACACAGGACATTCCATTACTGTTGCCACAGCGGGCTCTTGTAACAAGGCTTGCTGATTGTTACTTACACATTGTTTCCATGTGAATTATTGAAGGATTTCATTTAATACAGATTAGGCTTTTTATTGAGCTGTGGGAAATTGAAGCCTCAAAGCTTCATTAGCTGTCGGTCAATTTAATGAATTCATAGAGGCTTTTACCTTCTAGACTTGGACATTACAAGGTATTGACTCAAAATGCTCACCCTCGGTACATAGTAAACGACAAGGTACTATAATTATTTTACTGTACAAAATTGAGGAATGAACAGAAAGACAAAACTAACAGCACTTGCTGGCTGCTAACAGAACATTTAAATACAATGTCCCACACCAGGATTAGTGTAAGTTTGAAGGAAAGGCTTTCTTTCATTCTATTGAGAAACACTGAGTATAAGGCCGGGATCACACATACACGAGATACGGCCGAGTCTCGCAGGTGAAATCCCTCCTCTGGCGCCGGCACTCCGGAGCAGAGCGTGCAGCCGCACAGCAACACATGGAGCTGCATGCTCCGCTCCCAAGTGCCAGCGCCAGAGGAGGGATTTCACCTGCGAGACTCGGCCGTATCACGCGTTTGTGTGATCCCGGCCTAACATGAAACTTCTGGGGCCCAATAAAAATCAGTAACAGACTCCCCCTTCAAGTGCATCTACATGGAAAGAATATCATATACTAATATTCTTAGGAACGCTTGTTTCACAATAATCTTTGCATGTAAATATGCTGCCGATCACTCAAGAGCACTTATTTGGTGCAAAAGATCATCATTCTCGGCAGCACATCATCCTGTGTAAACACTGCCAAGAACTGTGTAATGAGTAATCTACAGGGTGGGCCATTTATATGGATACACCTAAATAAAATGGGAATGGATGGTGATATCAACTTCCTGTTTGTGGCACTTTAGTATATGGGAGGGGAAAAACTTTTCAAGATGGGTGGTGACCATGGCGGCCATTTTGAAGTCAGCCATTTGGGATCCTAATTTATTTTTCTCAATGGGAAGAGTGGCATGTGTCACAATTCATACTTATTGATAATTTCACAAGAAAAACAATGGTGTGCTTGGTTTTAATGTAGCTTTATTCTTTCATGAGTTATTCACAAGTTTATGACCACTTATAAAATGTATTCAAAGTGCTGTCCATTGTGTTGGATTGTCAATGCAACCCTCTTCTCCCACTCTTGACACACTGATAGCAACACCGGAAAAGAAATGCTAACACAGGCTTCCAGTATCCGTTGTTTCAGCTGCTGCACATCTCATATCTTCATAGCATAGACAATTGCCTTCAGGTGATCCCAAAGATAAAAGTCTAAGGGGGTCAGATCGGGAGACCTTGGTGGCCATTCAACTGGCTCACAATGACCAATCCACTTTCCAGGAAAGTGTTCATGTAGGAATACTCGAACCTGACACCCATGATGTGGTGGTGCACCATCTTGGGTGTCAGGTCTGAGCATTCCTACATGAACAGTTTCCTGGAAAGTGGATTGGTCATCATGAGCCAGTTGAATGGCCACCAAGGTCTCCCAATATGACCCCCTTAGACTTTTATCTTTGGGGTCATTTAAAGGCAATTGTCTATGCTGTGGAGATTTTTATAATCCATAATTACTATCACTGGGTTCTCCCTCCAAGAAATGATGTCACTCCTCAAAGCCCATTTGATAGATAAGAGTTCCCTATTACCAATGTCATAATTTCTCTCAGCTGGTGACAGTTTCTTGGAAAAATAAGCACACAGTTACCATTCACCATGAGATGCACTTTGCGATAATACAACCCCCACTCCAACATCAGATGCATAGACCTCCACAATCAAAGGCTGAGATACATCAGGCTGGACAAGAATCGGAGCAGAACCAAATCACCTCTTCAGCGTGTCAAATGGCTCACTTGCAGGACTGGACCACTTGGAGAAGTCCATCCCCATCTTGGTCATATCCGTGAGAGGTTTGGCTACTTCCGAAAAGTTATTTATGAATTTACGGTAGTAGTTGGTGAAACCCAAGAATCTTTGTAATGCCTTCAAATCCTCTGAACAATCCCACTCCAATACCACCCGGACTTTTGCTGGATCCATGCGAAAACCGGTGGCAGACAACACATATCTAAGGAAGGGATCTCCTCAACCGAGAACATACACATCTCAGGTTTAACATACAATTTATTGTAGTGCAGTATGTGTAAGACTTGCCTAACATGTCATTAGTGTTACTCAAGGTCAGGTGAATAGATCAGAATATCATCCAGGTAGATCACAAAGAACCTGCCTACCAGGTGACTAAGTATGTCATTAATAAAGTACTGGAAGATGGCAGACGCTATCGTCAACCCAAAAGGCATCACCAGGTTCTCATAGTGTCCCTCAGGCGTACTGAATGCAGTCTTCCACTTATCCACCTCTTTAGTGAGGATGAGGTTACACACCCCCTTGAGCCCCATCTTAGAGAACCTTTTTGCCCCAACAATTTGATTAGAGAGGTCAGGGATCAGGGGAATGGGATAAGGATCATGGACAGTGATTGCATTGAGTTCCCAGAAATCCACGCAAGGACGTAACCCCCATCTTTTTTCTTGACAAAAAAGAACCCTGCCACAATGGGAGATGAGGATGGTCTGATATCACCCTTAGGCCGGGGTCACACTTGCGTGTGCAATTCAAGAAACTCGAAGGAGTCTCTCGCATCAATACTCGGCACCGCTGCCGGCACTCGGGACCGCAATGTGCGGCTACATGTATTTCTATGAAGCTGTACCCGGTCCCGAGTGGCAGCGGCTGTGCCGGGTATTGATGCGAGAGACCTGTGCGAGTCTCTCGCATGGCACACACAAGTGTGACCCAGGCCTTAATCAGACTTCCCGAAATATAGTCCTTCAAGGCCTGCCTCTCTGGACCTGAGATGCTATAGCGTCTGCTCTTGGGCAGCTTGGCACCAGGAACCAGATTGATGGCACAATCATAAGGAAGGTTTCGTCAGTGTATGGGAGTATTGTTCACTACGTTGTTGCTTCTATGGTCATAGCATATACATACTTTGCCCTTGAAAAATGAAATTCAACTTATTTTTGACTGTCCAGTTCGTTATTTCTTTGTGTCACATTTATATTTCCTCTTGTAATGTGGTGTGGTTTATATACAACATAAGGGAGACTTGAGGCAGATAATTTGCTGTAATATGCATGTTTTGCAACTATTTTCTGGATATGGGGAGAGCAGCCATGTTGTATGTTGGCTAGTGGAGTTTGCGTGCCATGGCTGCTTTTTAGTCTCTGACCGGCAATGATTTTATTTAACAATTAGACAACAAAACTGTAGAAGATATTAGCAAATTACTGCAGGTTTGCAATATAACCAACTCTTAGCGAGATAAATCTGATAATCCTAATCAATCAATGTTTATCCGTTATTAAGAGCACCACCTAATATAACTACTAAGATAACCAAGTCAACTTCTTCAACAGTAGCTTATCCCACTGGCAATAATTGAAAGAAATGTTTCCATGTAATTTTGCTTTACAGTGAGTGAAGAAAATAGATTTACTGCACAGCAATTTACTTTGCTGCCATTGCCAAACCACTCAGGGCGAACCCTAGGGGCACAGATACACTCGGTGATCCATAGTGCTCCAGCATGTATAAATGACCTACATTCAGCATTGCGACAAGTGCCACAAGTGACACTCTTCCCAAAAGAAAAAAAGTGATTAGGAAATTATCACATATTTCGGTGCATTCAAAATATTTAATACATCTTTGATTTACCCAACTTCCTCCATGTCTAATAAACCATTGGTTCTACATTCTGGATCCAGATATTTAGCTCTACAATTTTTATGCAGGTAAGCTTTCTACGTTTAGGCCGGTGTCACACTTGCGTGGGCAATGCGCACAGCCGTTTTCTCCACATCTGAGAAATTCAGTCCTATTATTCTGATCAGACTTTGATCAGCATTTAATCAGAGTGGCATCAGTTTTTCTCAGACGTGGAGACAAAAAAAAAAAGTTTCTCCACCTTCTCCATTCTGTCATTCTGTGGAAATCGGACTGTACTTGGATATAATCCGAATGCGTTTCAATGTTTCTCATGCACTCATAGACTTATATTTTGAATGTCACCACAAAAAAGTAAAAAGCTGAGCGGCACCGACCCTCATCTCATCAGATTTTTATCTGGAGTTGTCGTTGTTAATAAAGAATCTATAGTACTATGTATAAGTGGTGCACCCCTGCATGAATCAAGAAAAAGCAGGGTGCAAAACCTGGCCAGTAAATGAATAATCGAAACAAAGAAAAGAGCAGACTAGGCCAATAATGGTATGCACACCCACGAATGCTATAAACATATCAAACAATTTTATTACACCTCAGAAAAGGACATGTACAGATAAAACCAATTAAAAAGGTCTAAATACAAGACCACATACCATCACCCCTAAATATATATGGCATAAATAAGCCTAGCACATCAAAAATTATGAATACATACAAAATATATAAATATATATATGCAGTGTCTCCTGTGCACAAGATATTCCCTCAGATGACAGCAAAGTATACAAAAAAGCTCGCTGCCTCACCCCTGCACTTGTCTCCTGCCCTCCCCGGGCACTGCTCCCTATCATACAATTTTGCCGACCACTGGCCATTGACCATATAGGTATACCGCTGGGATATGATCTTTATCATTATTATTTATATATTTTTTTTTTTCTTTGGTCCCACTGTGTGCTTACTTCCAAAAACTCCAGGAATAGCATTGTCCATTTGTGTTTTGCATTTTTGTGCTTATGGTATTATCATTCTTATGCATGAGCATAACTGGTATGACCAGTGGTCATTTGGTACACTTGGATCTGTTCATCTGTTCCTATTTGAGTATATGTTATTTTGTATACTTTGCTGTCATCTGAGGGAATATCTTGTGCACAGGAGACACTGCATATATATATTTATATATTTTGTATGTATTCATAATTTTTGATGTGCTAGGCTTATTTATGCCATATATATTTAGGGGTGATGGTATGTGGTCTTGTATTTAGACCTTTTTAATTGGTTTTATCTGTACATGTCCTTTTCTGAGGTGTAATAAAATTGTTTGATATGTTTATAGCATTCGTGGGTGTGCATACCATTATTGGCCTAGTCTGCTCTTTTCTTTGTTTCGGTTGTTAATAAAGAAGTGACTTTACCGAAGACTGGTGAGTGCCCTCATTTTTTCTTATAAAGACTTATATTTTGACCCAATATTTGGTGGACATAAGTGATGAGCGAAAGTACTCGGAAAAGGTGCTATCCGAGCATGCTCAGGTGCTGGGTGTCTTCAGCGTCTTCACGGCTGTTCGACAACTGCCACACATAAAGGTATTGCCTAACAAATTGTCTCAAATTTTCTCTTCTCTGTGGGTGTGTGGTAGTTTTTATTGGTGTAAATCTCCTCCAGACTGAAGTCCTCCTTCTGCAGCCGTGGAGACTTGAACACATTGTATGAGCACACTGAAGACACTCGGTTAGCACATTAGCATGCTCGGATAACACCGCATCTGAGTACTTTTGCTCATCAGTCATCACTAATGTCCACCAAATATTGGATCAAAATGTAAGTCTATGAGAGCATGAAAAATATTGGACTGCACTCGGATTATATCCATCAGAGACTAGTGGACATGTACCCGATTTTTCCCGTGTACCACTCAGTCTGAGGAAAAAGTCGGACGTGGGCACAGCCCCACAGAATAGCGGCACATAGGAAGAATCTCCTCTTGATACGGTGCTGATACACCTGATATATATATATTTTTTCATGTTGATATACTGTTAAGCATCCTATCACCTTATAGGCCAAATAATTCTCAACAAAATTTCCACATCAAGGCCACAAGGGATAGCCATCGAGGAGCGGGGACACAAATTTTGTTTTATAAAAGAGTGCCAACCTCCGCTGATACGTAGGGGCACCATAGGGAGAGTTTATATCTAATTTTATTTATGCCTCCCTCTGCTATATCAGTCAATTCTCCTTTCTCCCCACCAGACTGACTAGCTCCTTTATATTCTGAGATCCTCAGAGCTGGTATTCAACAGTAAGTCTTTCTACCTCTTCCCAATCAGGGTCTAGTAGGGTTAGAAGGGAGAGCTGACTGTGAGCGGGGGTGCCATATGCGCAGGAGTAGGGTGCCAACCTCCACTGATAGGTAGGGCTGTACGGTAATAAAGCAAAGGCACCCCCCTGTTTCTTCTATCAAGTGTCTCTAGTGTTGGTGATGGTATTTTTTTAGATTATTAATAGTGATGAGCGAATATACTCGTTATTCGAGATTTCCCGAGCACGCTCGGGTGACCTCCGAGTATTTTTTAGTGCTCGGAGATTTAGTTTTCCTCACCTCAGCTGAATGATTTACATCTCTTAGCCAGCTTGATTACATGTGGGGATTCCCTAGCAAACAGGCAACCCCCACATGTACTTATGCTGGCTAACAGATATAAATCATTCAGCTGCGGCAAGAAAACTAAATCTCCGAGCACTAAAAAATACTCGGAGGACACCCGAGGATGCTCGAGAAATCTCAAGTAACGAGTATATTCACTTATCACTAATTATTAAATTAAAATAAAAGTTATAGGTCAGTAGTATGGTAAATATTAGTTGTTATTTTTATTTTTGCCATCTATTATGCTCCGAGGTCTGGAGAGACAACAAATCATATTGAGGAACATTTAATTTGTTAAGAGGGAGACTGATCAGTAGAGAGTTGCAATAGTCCAAATGAGAATAAATCAGAGCAACAGTAAGAGTTCTTCCGGTTTGAAATATAAGAAAAAGTCAGATTCTTGAGATGTTTTTGAGGTGCAGGTAACATAAAAAAGTGAATGATTTGATATAGGGACTGAAAGAAAGATCTGAGTCAAATATAACCGCAAGACAGTGGGGTTATGATAAAACTACCCACGGAAAATAGTAATGTTACATTTAGGTTGGTTAGTAGAGGAAGGGAACACTGGAGGTTCCATTTGGGAAAGGTTCAGTTTCAGATAGAGGCAGGATATGATATTGGATACAACAGACAAACATTTGTATGTTGAATTAATGTGGGACTGATTTCAGGAAACATGTGTATAATTGTTTGTCATCAATATAGAAATGATATACTGTAGCAAGACAAATCTGTTAATGGCTTGTCCAATAGGGGAGGTGTATAAATAAATTAGGAGGGGACCTAGGACTGAATCCTGAGGAATCGTAACAGTAAGGCCGGTGTCACACTTGCAACTGCAATGCGAGAAACTCACGTGAGTCTCTCACCTCAATACCCGGCACTGCCGCCGGCACTCGGGACCGGAGCGTGTGGCGGCATGTATTTCTATGCAGTTGAACGCTTCGGTCCGGACAGCTGGCGGCAGTGCCGGGTATTGAGGCGCGAGTTTCTCGCATTGCAGTTGCAAGTGTGACTCCAGCCTAAGCGGGAAAGGAGCAGAAGAAGAGCCAGTAAATGATACAGGAACAGTTAGAGAGGTAGGAGGGAAACCAAGAGATAGTAGTATCCTTGAAACCAATAGAGCGGGCACAACAATGAGGAATTGGTGATCAACAACAGTGTCAAATGCTGCAGACAGAGTAGATGAAAAAGGCTGCTTCTGAGAATGGACTTGAACAAGCAAGAACTATTTAATTTAATTACCCCGGATTCTGTCATACCAATATTAAACTGAATGTAAATAAATTAGGGACTAAATGTAAGTAACTCAGGTTAATCAGTAAATGCAATTTTTAAATTAAGAAAAGTGTAAGAGCCATCCCACCAGCGTCGAGATGTACCCAAATCGAGATGCTAGTAACCTCTAGTATTATAACCTTACCATATGTCAAAGTGACATCAATGCGAATAAGGGCCGAGCAGGACGTCACTTTTACACATTGTGGGAAGGCTTTTAAGTTTTTTTTAATCAAAACAGTGTTTACTAAGTACTCTATGTTACTTATATGCACTATTGATTTATTTACTTACAACAGGGTGTATGTTCATTTTGTTTCTGTTTAGGTGCTTGTTTAATGGCCAGTGTGAACATGCTATTTAGCATACATACCAACTTATACTTCAGTAATTTGTTTTGTTAAGTCTCAGGTTTCTGCAGGTAACAATGTGGTCTCCCGTTCTTTCAGCTGAACATTATGTTCCCATTTGCTGGGTATCCATATTCGGGACCCGGTTCTGCTCGGCCCTTTTTCGCATCGACGTCACTTTGACACATGGTAAGGTTTTAATACTAGAGGTTAGGACCATCCCGATTTGGGTGCACCTTGACGCTTGTGGGATGATTTTTACACTTTTTTTGATCAATGACAGTGTTTACCTAGCACCATATGTTATTTATATGCACTATTGATTTTACTTATTTACTTATAGCAGGGTATATGTTCATTTTGTAAGTAAGGCATTTTCAGATGTGGAAAATGTCTGCCTGGGAATCTGCAGGGGCTATATTTTCAGCTGCCAGAGATGGAAGATCGCTGACTAGAGAACATATTGGGGACTATAATAATAACCACTACAAGGTTAAGGTGACTGATTATTGGTAACATAGAGGTGGGGTAGTGAAAAAGCGAAGATACCTGAACAACGATGAGGAAACAAGTGTGTGCATGTCTCCATGTTGATGTCATGTCGGACGCTGTTCAGACCAGGTCGTCCGACAGACAGCGGTAATTCCGCTTTTGTCCACTATGTGCTCAGTGGCGTCGGCTAGGTTCTTTCTAGCTGGTCCGGGGTTAATTCACCGGGTGATCGGATTGGAAGCTGGGCCATGCCCACTGCCTTTAAATAGTTCTCCTGAACATTGGGCATCGCCGATTATAGCTTCTGTCTTTGCATTGTTATCTCGGTCTGGAGTGGTGAGCTAATAGTTGCAGTATCGTTGCTGGTGGTGTATTTCCCTTTGTCTTATTTTCTCCTTCCCATATTTGTGTTAGTGTTGCCCTTTGCACTTTAGTGTTTTTCCTGAGTGACTGCGGCGTGGTGCTTATATTTATTTTATCCTTGTCTGTGCTAACTGTGGGTATTGGAGTGTTAACTCTTCACTGGGTTGTGGTTTAAGCCTAGGGTTTAAACAGGAGATATGGCGAGGGTGGAGGCTCAGACATGCACGCCATCAGTGTAAACTCTGGGTAGAGGGTCAAGTCAGGGTTTCCCTAGTCTGAGGGAAATCGCAGGGGCCCGGGTTATTAACTCCATTCTGCCTAGGTCTCCCTTGACATTATAATCGGCCCAACAAAAAAAAAAAGGGGTTTCTTTTTTTTTTGCGTTCTGTCATGGATCCCATGACTTCCATAACCCGCCAGTTGGAGGCGCTGTCCCTACAGGTAACTGAGTTGAGGGGGGCAGTACAGCAACAGGGACTTGCAGTGTCTAATGTGCAAGCTGGAGCGACAGGAAGAGTTGCTGAGCCTAAATTTCCTTTGCCTGAAAAATTTGCTGGGGAACGCAGTAAATTTGTTTCTTTTCGTGAAGCTTGTAAATTATATTTCCGTATGCGCCCGATATCTTCCGGTAATGAGGCTCAGCGTGTGGGCCTGGTGTTGTCATTATTAAGCGGGGATCCCCAAGCATGGGCGTTTTCTTTGCCATCTGATTCTGCGGCATTTGACTCTGTGGAGAGTTTTTTTTCTTTTCTTGGAAATGTTTACGATGAGCCTGACAGAATGGCTCTAGCGGAATCTAAGATACGCGCTCTTCGCCAGGGGGAGCGAGTTGCGGAGGATTACTGTTCTGAATTTCGCCGCTGGGCAGTCGACACTCAGTGGAATGATTCCCCGCTGCGGAGTCACTTTATTCATGGAGTTTCTGATAGGGTTAAAAGAGCCCTCCTGATGTACGAGACTCCCACTTCACTAGATTCCGCTATGAGTCTTGTTGTCCGCATTGATCGCCGTTTGCGTCTGGGGGAGCATGAGACACCGCCTGTGGGAGGAGGTTTAGGTTCACGTGAGGTTGCTGCAGGTGAGCCCACGGAACCTATGCAAGTTGCAGGAGTGTCACATGTTAAGCATCGTGCTCCTGTACTCAGGAAGCAGGGAGCCTGTTTTTTCTGCGGTAAAACTGGTCATTTTATTAATGTCTGTCCTCTGTTGTCAAAGAAAAACGCTACGGCGGAAAAACTTCTAAACTCAGAGGGTGTGGAGGAGTCCAATCTGAGCATATGTATATCCTCCATGATGGTCTCTCAGTGCATGCTCCCTGCCAAAGTTGTTGTCGCTGGCAGAGAGCTGCCAATCACTGCTTTTGTGGATAGTGGTTCTGCCACAAATCTCATTGATTAGGAGTTTGCGCGCACTGCTGGTTTTAGGATCGAAAAACTGCCTCATCCTATCCGCGTGGTCACCATCAATTCTGCTCCTCTCCCACAGGGGGAGATTACTGAGTTTGTGGCTGAAATTAAACTCCACATTGGGGTTCTACATTCTGAGCAGGTTACATGTAAGGTGCTCAAGAGTCTTCCGGCACAATTGGTTCTGGGTTTTCCATGGTTGTCTACACACAACCCGGTGATTGACTGGAAAACTCAGGACATAATTCAGTGGAGTGATTTCTGTCAGGAGAATTGGTTGGCCACATGTGTTGCTGCTGTGACTTCAAGCGTTCCGGAGTCACTTCTGGATTTTGTGGATGTGTTCTCTGAGAAGGGTTGTTCAGAGTTGCCACTGCATCGCTCCTATGACTGTACTATCAGGTTTAAACCAGGGGCTAAGTTGCCTAAAGCAAGGATGTTAAACATCTCCGGTCCGGAGAGACAAGCGTTAAAGGACTACATTGCTGAAAGTTTGAGCAAAGGGCACATCAGGCCTTCATCCTCGCCTGTGGCAGCAGGGTTCTTCTTCGTTAAGAAGAAAGATGGAGGACTACGGCCGTGTCTGGATTTCAGGGAGTTAAATCAGATTACGGTTCGTGATCCATATCCTATGCCACAGATACCGGATTTGTTCAACCAGGTGGCAGGTGCTAAGTGGTTTACTGTTGTGAATTAGACTTTTTTGGCTCCCTCTAGTGGTTACTAGTGATATGACTCTGGGATTTCCTTCCCTCTGTTTGCACCCAGCTGGGTCGTTACTTCAGGGGTGTTGCTATATAAACCTCCTGGAACCTTAGTCCAGTGCCTGGCATCGGTGTTATCAGACACATTCTGTTTGCTCCTGTTTGCTGGTCCTGGTTCGTGCTAAATTAAGCTAAGTCTTGCTTCTTGTTTTTTGGGTTATTTGTTTGCTATCATTTTTGTCCAGCTTGTACTAAATGTGATTCCTGACCTTGCTGGAAGCTCTAGGGGGCTGGTGTTCTCCCCCCGGGCCGTTAGACGGTTCGGGGGTTCTTGAATTTCCAGTGTGGATATTTTTGATAGGATTTTTTGCTGACCATATAAGTTATCTTTCTATATTCTGCTATTAGCTAGTGGGCCTCTCTTTGCTAAATTCCTAGCTCATTCTTATGTTTGTCTTTTCCTCTTACCTCACCGTTATTATTTGTGGGGGGCTTCTATCCAACTTTTTGGGGTATTTCCTCTGGAGGCAAGAAAGGTCTTTCTTTTCCCTTCTAGGGGTAGTTAGCTCTCCGGCTGGCGCGAGACGTCTAGGATCAACGTAGGAACGTTCCCCGGCTGCTGGTATTTGTGGTGCTAGGATTAGTTATATGGTCAGCCCAGTTACCACTGCCCTATGAGCTGGTTTTCTGTATTTACTGACTTAGCATTATTCCTGAGACCCTCTGCCATTGGGGTCATAACAGTATGCCAGGCCAATATTGAATGTTTAAAGCATTGCAGAAGCGGGATAATAAGAAAGGAAATTCTGAGTTTGTTTTTTTTCCTTCCTTCTCTTCCTCCCCTTTACCTTTGAGTGGCGTGTGCTTGCTGCAGACATGAATGTGCAGACCTTGATTACAAGTGTTGACCAGCTGGCAGCTCGTGTGCAGGGTATACAAGATTTTGTTACCAGTAGTCCTATGTCTGAACCTAAAATACCTATTCCGGAATTGTTTTCTGGAGATCGATTTAGGTTTAGGAATTTCAAGAATAATTGTAAATTGTTTCTTTCTCTGAGACCCCGTTCATCTGGAGATTCTGCTCAGCAAGTTAAAATTGTTATTTCTTTTTTACGGGGCGACCCTCAGGATTGGGCTTTCTCGCTAGCGCCAGGAGATCCGGCATTGGCGAATATTGATGCGTTTTTTCTGGCGCTCGGATTGCTTTACTAGGAACCCAATCTTGAAATTCAGGCAGAAAAAGCCTTGCTGGCTATTTCTCAGGGTCAGGATGAAGCTGAAGTGTATTGCCAAAAATTTCGGAAATGGTCCGTGCTTACTCAGTGGAATGAGTGTGCTCTGGCCGCAAATTTCAGAAATGGCCTTTCTGAAGCCATTAAGAATGTGATGGTGGGTTTCCCCATTCCTACAAGTCTGAATGATTCTATGGCGCTTGCTATTCAAATTGACCGGCGTTTGCGGGAGCGCAAAACCGCTAATCCCCTGGTGGTGTTGTCTGAACAAACACCTGATTTAATGCAATGTGATAGAATTCAGACTAGAAATGAACGGAAAAATCATAGACGTCAGAATGGGTTGTGTTTTTACTGTGGTGATTCTACACATGTTATATCAGCATGCTCTAAACGCCTAACAAGGGTTGTTAGTCCTGTCGCCATTGGTAATTTGCAACCTAAATTTATTTTGTCTGTGACTTTAATTTGCTCTTTGTCTTCTTACCCTGTTATGGCGTTTGTGGATTCAGGTGCCGCCCTGAGTCTTATGGATCTGTCATTTGCCAAGCGCTGTGGTTTTGTTCTTGAACCGTTAGTAAATCCTATTCCTCTTAGAGGTATTGATGCTACGCCATTGGCGGAAAATAAACCGCAGTTTTGGACGCAGGTGACCATGTGCATGACTCCTGAACATCGGGAGGTGATTCGTTTTCTTGTTCTGCATAAAATGCATGATTTGGTCGTTTTGGGTCTGCCATGGTTACAGACCCACAATCCAGTCCTGGATTGGAAGGCAATGTCTGTGTCAAGTTGGGGCTGTCAGGGAGTTCATGCTGATTCCCCGCCGGTGTCTATTGCTTCCTCTACTCCTTCGGAAGTTCCTGAGTATTTGTCTGATTATCAGGATGTATTCAGTGAGTCCAGATCCAGTGCTCTGCCTCCTCATAGGGACTGTGACTGCGCCATAGATTTGATTCCAGGTAGTAAATTTCCTAAGGGAAGATTATTTAATCTGTCAGTACCTGAGCATGCCGCAATGCGTTCATATATCAAGGAGTCTCTGGAGAAGGGGCATATCCGTCCATCCTCTTCCCCTCTTGGTGCGGGATTCTTTTTTGTGGCTAAGAAGGACGGATCTTTGAGACCTTGTATTGACTATCGGCTACTGAATAAAATCACTGTAAAATTTCAGTATCCTTTGCCTCTCTTGTCGGACTTGTTTGCCTGGATTAAGGGTGCCAAGTGGTTCACCAAGATAGATCTTCGTGGTGCATACAACCTTGTGTGCATTAAGCAAGGTGATGAATGGAAGACTGCATTTAATACGCCCGAAGGTCATTTTGAGTACTTGGTGATGCCTTTTGGGCTTTCTAATGCTCCCTCAGTATTTCAGTCCTTTATGCATGATATTTTCCGGAAGTATCTGGATAAATTTATGATTGTTTATCTGGACGATATTCTGGTTTTCTCTGAAGATTGGGACTCACATGTGGAGCAGGTCAGGATGGTGTTTCAGGTTTTGCGTGAGAATGCCTTGTTTGTTAAAGGCTCAAAGTGTATCTTTGGAGTACAGAAAGTTCCCTTTTTGGGGTTTATTTTTTCCCCTTTTGCTGTGGAGATGGACCCAGTCAAGGTCCGAGCTATTCATGAGTGGACTCAACCCACGTCAGTTAAGAGTCTTCAGAAGTTCTTGGGTTTTGCTAACTTCTACCGTCGTTTTATCGCTAATTTTTCTAGCGTTGTTAAACCTTTGACGGATATGACCAAGAAAGGTTCTGATGTTGCTAACTGGGCTCCTGCAGCCGTGGAGGCGTTCCAGGAGTTGAAGCGCCGGTTTACTTCGGCGCCTGTTTTGTGCCAGCCTGATGTCTCACTTCCCTTTCAGGTCGAGGTGGATGCTTCTGAGATTGGGGCAGGGGCTGTTTTGTCACAGAGAGGCCCTGGTTGCTCGGTAATGAGACCATGTGCTTTCTTCTCTAGGAAGTTTTCGCCTGCTGAGCGGAATTATGATGTGGGCAATTGGGAATTACTGGCCATGAAGTGGGCATTTGAGGAGTGGCGTCATTGGCTCGAGGGTGCTAAGCATCGTGTGGTGGTCTTGACTGATCACAAAAATTTGATGCATCTCGAGTCTGCTAAACGCTTGAATCCTAGACAGGCCCGCTGGTCATTGTTTTTCTCCCGTTTTGACTTTGTGGTCTCGTATTTACCAGGTTCAAAGAATGTGAAAGCTGATGCTCTTTCAAGGAGCTTTGTGCCTGACTCTCCTGGAGTCACAGAACCTGTTGGTATTCTTAAAGAAGGAGTTATTTTGTCAGCCATTTCTCCTGATTTGCGACGTGTGTTGCAGAGATTTCAAGCTGGTAGACCTGACTCTTGTCCACCTGACAGACTGTTTGTTCCTGATAAGTGGACCAGCAGAGTCATTTCCGAGGTTCATTCCTCGGTGTTGGCAGGTCATCCGGGAATTTTTGGCACCAGAGATCTGGTGGCTAGGTCATTTTGGTGGCCTTCCTTGTCACGGGATGTACGGTCATTTGTGCAGTCCTGTGGGACTTGTGCTCGAGCTAAGCCTTGCTGTTCCCGTGCCAGCGGGTTGCTCTTGCCCTTGCCTGTCCCGAAGAGGCCTTGGACACATATTTCCATGGATTTCATTTCTGATCTCCCGGTGTCTCGGGGTATGTCTGTCATCTGGGTGGTATGTGATCGCTTTTCAAAAATGGTCCATTTGGTGCATTTGCCTAAGCTGCCTTCCTCTTCCGATCTGGTTTCTGTGTTCCTTCAGAATGTGGTTCGTTTACACGGCATTCCTGAGAATATTGTGTCTGACAGAGGATCCCAGTTTGTTTCCAGGTTCTGGCGATCCTTTTGTGCTAGGATGGGCATTGATTTATCGTTCTCATCTGCCTTTCATCCTCAGACTAATGGACAAACTGAGCGAACTAATCAGACCCTGGAAGCTTACTTGAGGTGTTTTGTTTCGGCAGATCAGGATGATTGGGTGACCTTCTTGCCGTTGGCTGAGTTTGCCCTAAATAATCGGGCTAGTTCCGCTACTTTGGTTTCGCCATTTTTCTGCAACTCTGGTTTCCATCCTCGTTTTTCCTCGGGACATGTGGAGCCTTCTGACTGTCCTGGAGTAGATTCTGTGGTGGATAGGTTGCAGCAGATCTGGAATCATGTGGTGGACAACTTGAAGTTGTCACAGGAGAAGGCTCAGCGTTTTGCCAACCGCCGCCGCGGTGTGGGTCCCCGACTTCGTGTTGGGGATTTGGTGTGGCTGTCTTCTCAATTTGTTCCTATGAAGGTCTCCTCTCCTAAATTTAAGCCTCGCTTCATCGGTCCTTACAAGATATTGGAAATCCTTAATCCTGTGTCCTTTTGCTTGGATCTTCCAGTTTCGTTTGCCATTCACAACGTGTTCCATAGGTCTTTGTTACGACGCTACGTTGTGCCTGTGGTTCCTTCTGCTGAGCCTCCTGCTCCGGTGTTGGTTGAGGGCGAGTTGGAGTACGTGGTGGAGAAGATCTTGGATTCTCGTCTCTCCAGGCGGAGGCTTCAGTATTTGGTCAAGTGGAAGGGTTATGGTCAGGAGGATAATTCCTGGGTGGTTGCCTCTGATGTGCATGCGGCCGATTTGGTTCGTGCCTTTCACGCTGCTCATCCTGATCGCCCTGGTGGTCTTGGTGAGGGTTCGGTGACCCCTCCTTAAGGGGGGGGTACTGTTTTGAATTAGACTTTTTTGGCTCCCTCTAGTGGTTACTAGTGATATGACTCTGGGATTTCCTTCCCTCTGTTTGCACCCAGCTGGGTCGTTACTTCAGGGGTGTTGCTATATAAACCTCCTGGAACCTTAGTCCAGTGCCTGGCATCGGTGTTATCAGACACATTCTGTTTGCTCCTGTTTGCTGGTCCTGGTTCGTGCTAAATTAAGCTAAGTCTTGCTTCTTGTTTTTTGGGTTATTTGTTTGCTATCATTTTTGTCCAGCTTGTACTAAATGTGATTCCTGACCTTGCTGGAAGCTCTAGGGGGCTGGTGTTCTCCCCCCGGGCCGTTAGACGGTTCGGGGGTTCTTGAATTTCCAGTGTGGATATTTTTGATAGGATTTTTTGCTGACCATATAAGTTATCTTTCTATATTCTGCTATTAGCTAGTGGGCCTCTCTTTGCTAAATTCCTAGCTCATTCTTATGTTTGTCTTTTCCTCTTACCTCACCGTTATTATTTGTGGGGGGCTTCTATCCAACTTTTTGGGGTATTTCCTCTGGAGGCAAGAAAGGTCTTTCTTTTCCCTTCTAGGGGTAGTTAGCTCTCCGGCTGGCGCGAGACGTCTAGGATCAACGTAGGAACGTTCCCCGGCTGCTGGTATTTGTGGTGCTAGGATTAGTTATATGGTCAGCCCAGTTACCACTGCCCTATGAGCTGGTTTTCTGTATTTACTGACTTAGCATTATTCCTGAGACCCTCTGCCATTGGGGTCATAACAGTTTACCAAGCTTGACCTCAGGGGGGCGTACAACCTCATAAGAGTCCGTCAAGGTGATGAGTGGAAGACGGCTTTTAATACCCCTGAGGGTCATTTTGAAAATTTGGTGATGCCATTTGGGTTGACAAACGCACCTGCAGTGTTTCAGCATTTCATAAATGATGTGTTCTCGCATGTTTTTGGGAAATTCGTTATTGTGTACCTAGATGACATCCTCATATATTCTTGCGACCGTGATACTCATTTAGATCATGTCAGGCAGGTGTTACAGCTTCTCAGAGAGAATAAGCTGTATGCAAAACTGGAGAAATGTGTGTTTTCGGTACAGGAGTTGCCTTTCTTGGGCTATATTGTGTCTGCTTCAGGTTTTAAAATGGACTCCACTAAGGTGCAAGCGGTGTTGCATTGGGAGCGGCCTGATAACCTGAAAGCACTTCAGCGGTTCCTTGGGTTTTCTAACTACTATAGGAAATTTATCAAGGATTTTTCCATCATTGCTAAACCGCTAACTGACATGACTAAAAAGGGTACCAATTTCTCCGTTTGGCCTGAGGCTGCTGTGAGCGCATTTGAATCTCTTAAAAACAGGTTTGTTTCGGCCCCCATTCTTGTGCAGCCAGATGTATCGAAACCTTTTGTGGTGGAAGTCGATGCGTCTGAGGTTGGTGTGGGGGCGGTGCTGTCACAAGGCTCATCCTTGAGCGGTTTGCGTCCATGCGCCTACTTTTCCAAGAAACTGTCGCCCGCCGAACGTAACTACGATATCGGCAACAGAGAGTTGTTGGCAATCAAGTTGGCCTTTGAGGAATGGCGACACTTCTTGGAGGGGTCGATTCATCAGGTTACTGTTATTACCGACCATAAGAATTTGCTTTATTTGGAGTCTGCCAAGCGTCTGTCTCCCAGGCAGGCTCGCTGGGCACTGTTTTTCACGCGGTTCAACTTTGTTGTCACTTACAGACCTGGTTCTAAAAAGACTAAGGCGGATGCTCTGTCCAGGTGTTTTCCGGGAGGAGAACCTCGGGAAGATCCAGTACCCATCCTCCAAAGGGGTGTTGTGGTTTCGGCTCTCACTACCGAGGTTGAGGCTGAGATTGCCGAGGCCCAGGAGGAGGTTCCGTCTGAGCTACCCATCAACAAAATGTTTGTGCCGCTTCATCTCCGCTTAAAGGTTTTGGCGGAGCATCATGATACTGTCCTGGCTGGCCACCCAGGGGTTAGGGGTACTTTGGAGTTGGTGTCACATCAGTTTTGGTGGCCCAAGATCTGACAGGACGTGGTCTCATACGTGTCAGCTTGCACCACGTGTGCTAGGACTAAGACGCCTCGCTCCCATCCTGTTGGCACACTACTTCCTCTAGAGGTACCTAGTAAGCCATGGACGGAAATCTCCATGGATTTTATCACTGACTTGCCCTCCTCAGCTGGTAACACAGTCATCTTGGTGATTGTTGATCGATTCTCAAAAATGTCGCATTTTGTGTCTTTGCCTTCGTTGCCTAATGCTAAGACTCTGGCTCAGGTATTTGTGCAGGAGGTGGTCAGACTGCATGGGGTTCCGTCTGACATCGTGTCTGATAGGGGGTCTCAGTTTGTGGCAAAATTTTGGAGAGCATTTTGTTCACGGCTGGGGATCAAGTTGTCTCATTCTTCGGCGTTTCATCCTCAATCAAATGGTCAGACCGAGCGTATGAACCAAAATTTGGAACAGTACTTATGCTGCTTTGTTTCAGATAACCAGGAGGAGTGGTCGAAGTTCCTTCCTTTGGCTGAGTTTGCCATCAATAATCACTGCCAGGAGTCGTCTAGGGAGTCTCCGTTTTTTTGTGTTTACGGGCTTCATCCTCAATTTTGTACTTTGAGTCAGGGGGCCTCGTCCGGCGTCCCGGATGAAGACCAGTTAGGAGCACAATTATCATCTGTCTGGAGGAGAGTTAAACAGCGCCTGTTGAGTGTGGGTGCTAGGTACAAACATGTGGCTGACAGTAGGCGTGTGCCAGGTCCGGACCTGAGTGTGGATGACTGGGTGTGGTTATCCACAAAAAACATAAAACTCAAAATACCATCCCTTAAATTGGGTCCACGGTTTATTGGTCCATTTAGGGTCGCCGCTGTCATTAACCCAGTAGCGTACTGGTTGGAGCTTCCTACGGTGTATAAAATACACAACGTGTTCCACAGATCATTGTTAAAGAAGGTGGTGGGTTCCGTGGATGCAGCGCCTATGCCTTATCCAGTCTTGGTGGATGGTAATTTGGAATTCGAAGTCTCCAAGGTGGTTGACTCTAGTGTAGTGCGCCATATTTACAGTACCTGGTTCACTGGCGTGGTTATGGGCCTGAGGAGAGGTCCTGGGTACCAGCCTCGGACGTTCATGCGGATCGGCTGGTCAGATTGTTTCACCGCCGCCATCCGGACAAGCCGGGTCCTATAAGTCGTGAGGGTCCTGGGGTCCCTCGTAGAAGGCGGGGTACTGTCATGTCAGACGCTGTTCAGACCAGGTCGTCCGACAGACAGCGGTAATTCCACTTTTGTCCACTATGTGCTCAGTGGCGTCGGCTAGGTTCTTTCTAGCTGGTCCGGGGTTAATTTACCGGGTGATCGGATTGGAAGCTGGGCCATGCCCACTGCCTTTAAATAGTTCTCCTGAACATTGGGCGTCGCCGATTATAGCTTCTGTCTTTGCATTGTTATCTCGGTCTGGAGTGGTGAGCTAATAGTTGCAGTATCGTTGCTGGTGGTGTATTTCCCTTTGTCTTATTTTCTCCTTCCCATATTTGTGTTAGTGTTGCCCTTTGCACTTTAGTGTTTTTCCTGAGTGACTGCGGCGTGGTGCTTATATTTATTTTATCCTTGTCTGTGCTAACTGTGGGTATTGGAGTGTTAACTCTTCACTGGGTGGTGGTTTAAGCCTAGGGTTTAAACACGAGATAGGGCGAGGGTGGAGGCTCAGACATGCACGCCATCAGTGTAAACTCTGGGTAGAGGGTCAGTCAGGGTTTCCCTAGTCTGAGAGAAATCGCAGGGGCCCGGGTTATTAACTCTATTCTGCCTAGGTCTCCCGTGACAGTTGATACCAGCTTCCAACGGCGTATCTGGAGAATTATGTACTGTCTTTCTACATCACTCTTTTAACCTATAAACTTACATATGATGGGAAAAAAAGTGACTCCTATTGTATTTTTATGTCCATTGTAAATGTACAGAATGTCTGTGAACTTTTATTAAAATAAGAAAGAAATTTGTGTGAAATGTACTGCAGTACGTGTTATATCTTGTGTTGGACATGCTGCGTGTGGGATATGATGCGCTATACGTGAGCTTGGATTTGTGATATTTTGAAGAGCTGAGGCAGTGACACACAAGCCCCAGTTATGGTGCAAAATGCTTTGAAAAGTTGCAAAATTTTGATGACTTTTTGCACTTTCAGTTTTACCCAGCTCTGCCAAAATAGATGGAGCTGGGATGGAATGGCGATGGGATAGATGTGGCATTACCTACTCATCTCATTCAAGATTGGAGTAAGATATGTGGTGAGATGCACGGAGGCGCATTTTTAAGATACGCCTGATTCATTAAAAGTCATGTGCGCATGAATAAGGCACTCATGACTCCAAAATGCCCCCTCATCAAGACCAGCGTAAATAATGCTGATGTTAATTATTAGGTAGAAGGGAGTCAATGCAAGCGGATTTAGAGCTGTAAGCAGAATATAGAGAATTAGTGATGTTCATTTCACGCTATTCAGCACCCCACCCGCAATGGTGCAGATGATCAGTTGCACTGAAGGAAACATGGAGTAGAATAAAATCCTGAAAAAGATATATTTATGAGTGGGAACGGTTTATTGGTATCCTAATATTGACTTTACACATGCTTTTCGTTTTGTGCATTTGCGAAAGTTTTATTATTATTAAAAATGTAGACATAATTTATGGAACCTAATTCATTTTAGATGAAGAAATACAGCAGTTCCAACCCTTATATGAGCATTGGATGACAAATGTGAGTGTCTAAATCGGTCTACTGGACCAGAAAGATGAGCTTGTATAGCAATGTCACTTCTAATACATTACGGCACTAAAGAACAGCTATGCAGCCCATTTCCCACAGATATCTTCAAAGCCCTATAGCCTGCCATTTGAACCATTGTTTAATTACCTTTGGCACAGGCTTGAGCAAGCCGACGCACTGCCAAAGGAACGGCGTATTAATTGCATTTTTCTATACTAACCTCGAATGCATGCCTTTGATGTATAATTTCTAAGGAAAAGAGCTTGTCCACTGAGAAAACAAAATAATTATGAAATGCTTAGATATTCACATTTTATTTTCAGTCCTAAAAGAAGGGCAATTGACTCCAGTGGGAAATTATTCCTGCTGTCTTCCATCTCGAAAATGAGCGTAGGTTGAATTTTATGTGTCAGGACAACATTATATCACATAACATCCTATATAAATGTATCTCTGCTATTTCTTCTTCCAGTTCATGACTGTAGAGAAGCACCATACTGTAGATTAATTTTAACTTTAGAAAACAGCTCAAATATTTAGGACACATTAAACTTAATGGGCAGTTTCGAACACAGGACTTGGCAATGCGCCCCCGTAGAATCAACATTCTGTAACACCAGATGGATAAAGCAAACAGGTTGCCATATCAAAGGAAGCAGAAAAACCCAAATATGAGCACACATTAGCTAAATATTTTGTCATTTCACGTCTCATTGTGTAAATTTAGAAATTTTTATAAAATGCAAAATCCAATGTACGGTAAGCAACATTGGTGATTCAATTATTGCTTCCCAGCTCCTGGCTCTACTCAGGGTCTGCTTCTCAAGCCAGACCCCCACCATTGTTGGCAGCTAGAATCTAATCGAATCAAACTGTATTATACCAGGGGTGGCTTCTCTTAGGATCGTTTTGTAGTCAGGCACATTAAGCAAAGTACTAGTACAGCAACTTAAAGGGGCTGTATACTCCCTTCAGTTAAACGGTTCTTCATGCGTTATTAATAAGGTCCCTTCTGGCAAGGACCTTTTCTCCAGCTTTTCAGAACTGCTGACCCATAATGATTTTGTTTGGTCTCTCTACAGCTTACATAAAGATCAGTCAAAAACCAGCGCAGCTATATACATAACTACCGTATTTTCCGGCGTATAAGACGACTTTTTAACCCCCGAAAATCTTCTTAAAAGTCGGGGGTCGTCTTATACGCCGGGAATCGTCTTGTACGCCGGTGTATATGGTGGGTGGGGAGGGGGAGTGATCCTGATGACAAGGGGGCGTCTCACAGGAAAGTGAGTAATCCCCATTACCTTATCCTAGCGGTGCAGCGTGGGGGTGTCAGTGCTGGGAGCGGCGGCGGCTGCTGTGTTCTGGTGCGGCGGCTCCTCTTCTGTGTGGGGCCTCTGTGCTGTGGGGTGGCGGCGGCAGCGGCGTATCTTTATCCAGTTGGGGCTCCTCCGGCATCTCCTTAGCCCTGGAGGCCCCGCCGCAACTCCATCGGTGCAATGTGGTGGCCTCCGGGAAAATGGCCGCTGCTCAGATTCAGATCTCGTGTCCCGAGATTTCGGGACGAGATCTGAATCTGAGCAGCGGCCATTTTCCCGGAGGCCACCGCATCGCACCTATTGAGCTGCCTCCGGGAAAATGGCCGCTGCATTGCACCGATGGAGTTGCAGCGGGGCCTCCAGGGCTAAGGAGATGCCGGAGGAGCCCCAACTGGATAAAGATATGCCGCCGCCACCGCCACCCCACAGCACAGAGGCCCCACACAGAAGAGGAGCCGCCGCACCAGAGCACAGCAGCCGCCGCCGCCACTCCCAGCACTGAGACCCCCACGCTGCACCGCTACGATAAGGTAATGGGGGATACTTACTTTCCTGTGAGACGCCCCCTCGTCATCAGGATCACTCCCCCCCCCCAAAAGGCACATATTCACCGGCCCTATAAGACGACATAGGGTGTATAAGAAGACCCCCGACTTTTAAGAAGATTTTATATTTTAACTGGTAAAGTTGGGGGGTCGTCTTATACGCCCAGTCGTCTTATACGCCGGAAAATAGGGTATATCAAATAGTATAACAATTACCTTAGAAGGTTCCCCAAAAATTAGATACTTCTCTAAGCAAGGTATGACATCAGAGTTCATTCTTTATTAATCTAGTAATTACAACAAAAGCCAAAATGGCAAAAAAAAAGTCTAACGTATTGAATGATTAAAATAAAATAGTTAAATAACTAACTCCTCTCGCCCAATCCTCTGGTCTAAAAAATACCTTGAAAATGAATCTTCAAAACCAATGAATAGTTTAAAGAAATGATTTCAGGGTCATTATTCTGTAAAGTGTTTCACCAGTATATAGAAAACAGATTGAAAATATTATACAGCAATTGATTAAAAAGAATATTATTACAGAAATCTGCATGACAGGGAAAATGGAATGGCGAAATGCATCCTTGGGGATATTTTTTTTTTACTTAAATACATGAATTTGGGGCTAAAAATCATTTTTACATTTGAATTTCATTACATTTTTTGCAACATTTGGTTTTGACAAGTCTTTTGTTTCCCCGCACATGTAAATTTGCTAAAAGAAAATAAGACAGATAAAAAAGTTACAAATTCCCCTTCAGACTGTCGTAGAAGGCAGGTCCTCAGTTAACTCATTCTTCGGCCATTCTGCAGGCTATAGAAAGCCAAAGGTGCAAAATGGTTAATGAAATCCAATTTCAAAAAATGATTTTTAGCTTTAAAATACATGCATTTAAGTAGCAAAAATTATCTCAAAAGGTTGACAACCCCTTTAATTAATTTTCTCAGATATGAAAGTGACGTAACTTTTATTGTTTACGGTTTATGACCTTGATTTTCTTAACGCACCACTCCAGCATTGCTTTTTATTGCAGCACTGGAATGGTGTCACTAATGTATGTTCACTGATCTTAGTCTTATACTTACCAGTCGCCATCATCATCTTTTATCAGTTATGCTCCAGTCTGTCTTCTGTAGACTGTGACCTGCCTGATCGCTTCAGTGTTTGCTGGGTGATCCGGAGGTCACTTCTCAATGTAAGTCAATTCGAGCCAGAATGCGGCCAGAATGAGGTTCTCATAGACTTTCAGAGGTTGTGACTGTTACCTGTCACTTCCAGTAAGTCAGAAGTTGAGGTCACAAGATGGTAGCATGCGCCTGGAGGCGCCGGGAAGTGCTGAAGATGGCTGCTGCTAAGTATAAGACTAGAGGCAGGGATCATAGATTAGTAGCACCACTCCAATGCTGAAATAAAAAAAAATGCTGGAGTGGCCCTTTAACAGATTTGGGTAAGTCCAAGTCTCTGGCACTAATTTTCTACTACTTTACCATCTCCTATAATCCATAAAAGCATGCAGATCCTCCTGCAGTTAGAGGTGGGATCCTCCACCAATGTCTAAGGAGCAGTGAAGAGGGGAAGCCATCTTTGGTGTTGAGGAGAGAAGTGATCGACTGAGTGTCCCTGGTCTTTTATTTTAGAAATCAATAGGAATCTCAGAGTCTAGTAAAAAACCTCCACAAATCAAAACTTCTCACCTATCTCAATGACAGGTCAAAAGTTTTTGAAACGAGTTGTCCAAGAATGGTCACTCTGGTTGTCTTCACTGGAGCCACTGGAATTTAGGAATTGATTCTCAGGAAGTGATTATATCCTGTTCATTTGTCACCTGATTGCCTGGGATTGGTTGCAGAAATCATCAATTATGCCGTGGGTGACTTAACTTTCCATTCATCTACTTTCTGCAGCCAATTGTGAACACAGAGTTCAGAGGACCAAAGAATGGGACACATTTGAGTCGGACAGTATATATTTTACTTTGATTTACTTCAACAAACACCCTGTAAGCAAAAATAAATAAAACATAAGATGGCTGAACTGAACTAAAGCTTTTTTTTATCATCACTCAGGAAATGTACTTGTCATTGATAAAAGGGGAAAAAATGTAAACAGTAAGCAATATGGAAATCAGCATCCGTGATAAACAATTGAATCTGCCGGAAAAAAAAGTGGACACCTAAAAACTAAAACCTAAGTTTGCTAGAGTGGAACTTACGCTTAAAGAGAATGTGTCACTGGGTTTTTGCTACTTGATCTGAGAGCAGCATAATATAGGGGCAAACAGTCTGATTCCAGAGATATATCACTTACTAGGCTGCTGGCTGTAGTTTTTGATGAAACCACCATTTTATATACTGCAGATCTACTGATTCTATGAATGATGAGCTCAGTATAACCCCACCCACACCATTGATTGGCAGCTTTCTGTGTATACTGTGCATAGGCACAAAGATACCAATAAATGATACAGGTGGGGAGACAGAGAGACTCATTGCCAGAGAGAGTAAAAATAATCCCAAAATATTCTTTAACTATATAAATAGTAAGAAACTAAAAAATGACAGTGTTGGCCCCCTTAAAAATAGTCTGGGTGAAATGGTGGATGAGGATGAGGAAAAAGCCAATATGCTAAATGACTTTTTTTCATCAGTATTTACAAAAGAAAATCCCATGGCAGACAAAATGACTAGTGATAAAAATTCCCCATTAAATGTCACCTGCTTAACCCAGCAAGAAGTACAGCGACGGCTAAAAATAACTAAAATTGACAAATCTCCGGGCCCGGATGGGATACATCCCCGAGTACTGCAGGAACTAAGTACAGTCATTGATAGACCATTATTTTTAATCTTTAAAGACTCCATAATAACAGGGTCTGTACCACAGGACTGGCGTATAGCAAATGTGGTGCCAATATTCAAAAAAGGGGCAAAAACTGAACTCGGTAATTATAGGCCAGTAAGCTTAACCTCTACTGTGGGTAAAATCCTGGAGGGCATTCTAAGAGATGCTATGCTGGAGTATCTGAAGAGGAATAACCTCATGACCCAGTATCAGCACGGGTTTACTAGGGACCGTTCATGTCAGACTAATTTGATCAGCTTCTATGAGGAGGTAAGTTCCGGACTGGACCAAGGGAACCCAGTGGACGTAGTATATATGGACTTTTCCAAAGCTTTTGATACGGTGCCACACAAAAGGTTGTTACATAAAATGAGAGTAATGGGGATAGGGGAAAATATGTGTAAGTGGGTTGAGAGCTGGCTCAGGGATAGGAAACAAAGGGTGGTTATTAATGGAGCACACTCGGACTGGGTCACGGTTAGCAGTGGGGTACCACAGGGGTCAGTATTGGGCCCTCTTCTTTTTAACATATTTATTAATGACCTTGTAGGGGGCATTCAGAGTAGAATTTCAATATTTGCAGATGACACTAAACTCTGCAGGGTAATCAATACAGGAGAGGACAATTTTATATTACAGGATGATTTATGTAAACTAGAAGCTTGGGCTGATAAATGGCAAATGAGCTTTAATGGGGATAAATGTAAGCTCATGCACTTGGGTAGAAGTAATAAGATGTATAACTATGTGCTTAATTCTAAAACTCTGGGCAAAACCGTCAATGAAAAAGACCTGGGTGTATGGGTGGATGACAAACTCATATTCAGTGGCCAGTGTCAGGCAGCTGCTACAAAGGCAAATAAAATAATGGGATGTATTAAAAGAGGCATAGATGCTCATGAGGAGAACATAATTTTACCTCTATACAAGTCACTAGTTCGACCACACTTAGAATACTGTGCACAGTTCTGGTCTCCGGTGTATAAGAAAGATATAGCTGAACTGGAGCGGGTGCAGAGAAGAGCGACCAAGGTTATTAGAGGACTGGGGGTCTGCAATACCAAGATAGGTTATTACACTTGGAGCTATTTAGTTTGGAAAAACAAAGGCTAAGGGGTGATCTTATGTTAATGTATAAATATATGAGGGGACAGTACAAAGACCTTTCTGATGATCTTTTTAATCATAGACCTGAGACAGGGACAAGGGGGCATCCTCTACGTCTGGAGGAAAGAAGGTTTAAGCATAATAACAGACGCGGATTCTTTACTGTAAGAGCAGTGAGACTATGGAACTCTCTGCCGTATGATGTTGTAATGAGTGACTCATTGCTTCAATTTAAGAGGGGACTGGATACCTTTCTGGAAAAGTATAATATTACAGGGTATATATATTAGATTCCTTGATAAGGCGTTGATCCAGGGAACTAGTCTGATTGCCGTATGTGGAGTCGGGAAGGAATTTTTTTCCCCATGGTGGAATTACTCTTTGCCACATGGGGTTTTTTTGCCTTCCCCTGGATCAACATGTTAGGGCATGTTAGGTTAGGCTATGGGTTGAACTAGATGGACTTACAGTCTTCCTTCAACCTTAATAACTATGTAACTATGTATACAGAGCTAATGGATATGGATTAATACATGGTAGCAGGTTTATTAGTCCTCTAGTGATAATCTCCTGCTGATAAAACAGTGATTTTATCAAAATTACAACAAACAGCCCGGTATGTGACATATTGCTGGAATCAGGTTCTCTGTCTCTATATTATGCTGCTCTCAGATTAGGTGGCAAAACCTGGTGACAGATTCCATTTAACTCCTTTACGACATCTACCATACATGTATGGCGCTGCAGGAGGTGCATTTCCCCAAACTGCTGTACATGTATGGCATGACGATTGTGCAGGCTCACTCCAAGTACCAGCATAATCAAAAGCCAATGTCAGCACCATATGACAGCTGACACCCTGCGGCACTGCCCACGATCAGTGCTAGCACAGATATTTACCCCCTCTGATGTCCCATCACTATTGACAGCGACATTGATCGGAATAGGAAAAGGAGGGAACTCCCTCTCTGCTCCGATTGTTACAACATGATTACGATTTTGTTGTGCTGTTCGTCTCCATGGTGACCCCAGACCAAAAGATGGCCACGGGGTTACCCAGGTATGGTAGCCTGTAGGTTCCTGCTCAGAGCAGGAGCTGACAAGCCTCCACCCTATGTGCAAGACACTGATCTAATGCCCTGCAATAAAAAGTATTGCAGAGTATTAGATCAGCGATCATGGCAGGGAAAGTTGTCTAATCACTAATACCGCACAGTGAATGGTGTAAAAAATAAATGAAACCAATTTTTGACCTGTTATTAATTTGTTCATTCAGCCTCCCAAAGAACACAAAGTAGACATATGGGAAATGTTATTTCTAAATTATTTACCACAGCATGACTACCTGGGTTAAATATATCAAAATGTTAAGTTTGATAACTACAACATTTTCACAAGTACACGCAAAACATTTTGGTCTAAATTTATTACTAACATATATTATAATGTGTCACTAAAAATAATCTCAGAATCACCAGGATCCGTTGAAGTGTCGCAGAGATATTACCTCATAAAGTGACAGTGGTCAGAATTGTAAAAGTTGGCCTGGTCAGAAAGGTGAAAACAGGCCTGGGGGCGAAGGGGTTAAAGAACAGCTCTCCATTTTGGCTCATAATGTGTGTCACCAGGGGAGCACCTCCTGTATAACATCCATAAGCCCTATAAGTGGTAGGATTATGATTATCTTCCTGTAATATACCTTTTATTAGTTGAATAAATTGATGGTCAGCTATTTAAAGTGCGGGTCTAAATAAACCATGTAAAATGATTAGATGAACAGATAAACCAAAGACATAGTGAAAAAAGGGAAAATCCAATTGCAGAAACTATAGTCGATGTCACTCACCAAATGCCCATTCAGCTTCCTATATTTATGGATAGCACGCAGATGTAACTGAAGTATCTTAAAAGCAATCATAGGCTGTTTTAATTTGATTTCACAAGGGTTTCAGAAAGTGTATTCACATGCAAGGCAGCCGTAAGTCACTTTTAGGATACTATATTTCCATATGCCTCCTATCCATAAATGAAGGAAGCTGAATGGACATATGGTGAGTGATATCAATGATTCCACTGTTCTGCCTTGTATCACTGAGAACCAATGAGAGTTCCTAACCCAGCCACTAGTAAGGATCCCAACATGTGCCTTTACTGGGGTGTTTTCTCTGATTGTAATTGCTACCTGTACATAGTGTCAGTGAATTTTCTTTTCCTTTGCTACCAGTGAAAAATAAACCCTACTTTGGTCACGATACTTTGACAATTTTTGTGTTCTACATATATGAGGCAACAGTAGATGGAAATTAAAAAATGATATTTACAATCCAAAAATTAAGAGCGTAATATTTATCTTCAATTGTGTACTTATATATTACAGAATAACATGACTACGTGCCATGTTGTATACAGATCGATTCTCGTCCATATCAGCATTCACTTTCATATGGCCACCCAACATTGCCGTGATATATTCTAGAGACACAGTCTACACAAGACAGAAAGAAAATGAAAATCTGTTGGTTTCGACGAGGGACGGTCTTCTTGAAAAACAGTCTATCGGAGACATTTCCCTTTTATAAAAAGTTTGAAAACATCATATGCAAATAGAAACTGAACTGGAAGTGAATAATGAAGAGCATGAAAATAGTATGAATAGAAGTAGTGTACAATAAAACCATAAGGCAAACCATTAAAATACTGGACAGGTTTGTTAATTAGGCAGGAAAAATGGTGCACATTATAGAAAGTTTGTCAAAATACTGTAGCACACACCGAAGGAATCTGATATAACTCAGCAGAAGTATTAGGCAGCTTCCTTTTCCTAACATCTGAAATATTCTACACCAATATTTTGCATAAAAAAGCCTTAAACCACTAATTTGAGGCACTCTATGATTCCTTGTAGATGCACCCCACTTTTCAAGACTAGACCAAATAAGAAATCTGTGGCTCATTTTACTTCGAAAATCTGATCCAATGTGTAACGAGTGTCAAAGAGTAGCTCAACCAATTTTTCACACAAAGATGCCTCTCTACTCAATGGCACCTTCCTAGTTGACAAGCGTGAGAGTGACAGGGGCAAATACTGAGTTCTATGAATGCAGATCACTGATTGTCCATCCATGTAGAGTATTGTTCCCCAACTCCAGTCCTCAAGAGCCACAAGAGATCATGTTTTTAGGATTTCCTTAGTATTGCACAGGTGATGGAATTTTACTAAGGAAATCCTAAATATATGATCTGCTGGATCTTGAGGACTGGAGTTGGGGAACAGTGATGTACATCATCATCTGCAAAGTACCATTCCCAGCAGATTTGGTGAGCACACCATGTGAAAAAGCAATTTTGCCTACTACACTATAGGTCCGCCTTGAATATGTCCTACATTTTATTGTGTCTTACAAGTCTTGAGACCATATTCAGTCACACAATATGATAAGGAACCTCCTCTGTATGATATACAATGCATACATCGTAATTCGTCTAAAGTTGCTAACTATACTATTGTATTGGTTGGGTCTAGAGCCCCTTTATGTAGAATGTTCCTCAATGTATTTGGTAGCTTAGGTACAGCATCAATTCTAAATTACTATCCCTAATATTAGGATTGAGTAGAACTAAAGACAGCGCTTGTTTGGACTGGAGCTGTGTGATGTGACTTACAAGATGATTGATGTTCACAGTTCAGATCATTTTTCATAATCCCCTTTGTGAATATCTAAACTTGGCAAACGTATCAGCTGTTGTCATCTTGTCAGCAACAAGCTTACAAATTGATTTGGTCAACTCAATACAGTGTTCAAACCTAAATAAATTGTATTTTTAAGTGTATTATCCATAGAAATATAGAATTAACTCTATGGTTATCAGACTTGCTAAAGCAGTGTGCACATAGTCCATTGCCACAATTTACCAAAAACTTGGCAAAATCGCCACATTTTTATCATGTTTTAGAAAATTGTGGTAAATTATAGGCAGAAACGCATCATTTGAACAAGGCCTATATGTTACTATCTCTATGTAGTTAGATATATTGTACTAGTATGTAGTAATGAAACTAGCGATATAATTGCAGTACTAAAACTTGGCACTTGCAGAAAAACCATCCTACTGGTACTTGGCTTCTAAGATTGAATTACTGTATATAACATATACTTTACACTAAAGTCAAAGCTGTAGAATTGGATGTTCTAACTGCATTTTAGGACTCTTCAGAGTTCCTTTGAGAGTTTCCTTGGGTGTTTGTTTGGGATCATTGTCTTGCTGAAATGTCCACCCTCGTTTCATCTTAACCATCCTGGTAGACGGCAACAGATATTTATGAAGAATGTCTCTGTACATCTGTCCATTCATCTTTCCTTAAATTATATGAAGTTTACTAGTGCCGAATGCTGAGAAGCAGCCCCACGCCATGATGCTCCCACCTCTAAACTTGATTGTTGGTAGGGTAATTTTGGGGTGATATGCAGTGTCTTTTTGTGTGGAAAGGAAAAAGTGGAAAAATCTGCACTCCTGGTGGATGGAAATAAATCCAGGTACACACTAGGATAATGTGTGTTTTATTTAATTTCAATTAAAATAATTGTAATGTGGTGTAAAAATATCAATCTACATGAAGGAATAGAACTCACAGAGTCATGTTTAAAAATGATTAGTGTGAGTGACATGATGTTGAAGTGCCACGGAGGAGATTGAGTGAACCCAGGGGGATAGAGATAGATGAAGAGCCCGATATAATCAGGTTTATCCAAATAAAATGGTAGTGATTGAAATTAATTTGATGTATTTATTCTCACATTAAAATGTTAAAGATTACGTCAAGATATAAAGGAAAGAACGAAGGAGAGAGACACGCTAGAAAACAATCCATAGAAATCGCTGCAGACAGCATGGGAAAAAAATCAGTGCTTTAAAAAAGTATTTCACAGGCTTGTCTAAATGTTATTGATCAAACTTTAAATGCGCTTGAACATGCTTTTTGTTCAGCAATAGAGTTTTGCATGATGAGCATGCATACAGGTCATGGAAGTTGAAGGCGTTACCTATAGTTTTCTTTGAAACAATTGTACTTGCTAAGTCCATGTCTTTCTGTTGCTCTCCACAAGTGGTTCTTGGCTGTTGGACAACTCTTCTGATAATTCTTTTCACTTCTCTGTCTGAAATCTTGCAGAGAGCACCTGGTCGTGGCTTGTTTATAATAAAATGTTGTTACTTCCACTTCCAGATTATGGCACTAACAGTGCTCACAGGCACCTTCAATAGTTTAGAAATTCTTCTGCAACCAATCCCATCAGTATGAATTGCAACAATAAGGTTGCAACGGTTTTGAGACAGCTCACTGGTTTTACCCATCATGAGATGTTACATGTATGGCACCTTGGTAATAAGACTCCTTTTTATAGGCCATCAGATAAACCAGCTTATAATATTATTCTTTAAGTCGCAGGATTGCTTTTTAATTACTGACAGATTTCTGTTGGTGTCATGACTTTCCATGACTTTTTGCACCTCTTTTTCTTCATATAAGATGACCTAAGAGACTCCTGGTGAGGGAATATATTCTACCTTTTAAATCCAGACAACTTGTATAAGGGCCTAGTGGGTTGGATTTCTGGCATTATACAGACTTGCATGCAAATTTTATTTTATTTTTATTGTTCTTTGTAGCCATAAAAGTGCTGATATACTGTATGTATTACAACAAGCTATTGAATAGTGTATTTGTCAAGAAATCTAGTGCTGAACCATCTGTAGCATATTACAGACCCTAGATAACCACTGCTGATGGAGGAGTGGATAACCACACTGACGGTGGATGGGTGAAGCAAGTAGGAAGCCCATGAGACAGCAGCGGCTTTGTGAATACCAACTAACCCTGTGGCAAATGTACCTCTTACAAAAGGGGAAATTCATATAGGAGGGTTAATGTTTTTTCTCTTTGTTGTACATTTTGCTTAGTATTAACTGTTGTGAACTCTATTTCTGGGCTCCCTCTTGTGGTCACAAGTGGTACTGTGTGAGTGCTGTCTTTCTGCAGGTTTGTGACTGGCATCAGCTGTCTCGTTATCTGTGGGCTGGTTTTCTATTTAAGCTCACTTGGACTCTCAGTCTATGCCTGCTGTCGTTGTATTCAATGCTATTCTGATTGCTCCTGTCTACATCCGTTATCAGTCTCTCCATGAGAAGCTAAGTTCTGTTTGCTTATTCTTGCTCATCTATGTTCAATATGTTTCCTAGAATATTATGAGTTTTGTCCAGCTTGCTAATATGTGATTTCTCTGCTTGCTGGTAGCTCTGGGGTGCTGAGTTGCTTCCCCCACATCGTTAGTTGGTGTGGGGGTTCTCGCATTCTCTGCGTGGATATTTTTGTATAGGGTTTTTTACTGACCGCACAGATCCCTTGCTATTTTCTGCTATCTAGTGTTAGCGGGCCTCATTTGCTTAACCTGTTTCATCTCTGCGTTTGTCTTTTCCTCTTAACTCACCGTTATTATTTGTGGGGGGCTGTTCTATATCTTTGGGGTTATTTCTCTGAGGCAAGTGAGGTCTTACTTTATCTCTAGGGGTAGTCAGTTTCTCAGGTCGTGAAGAGACGTCTAGGATTTCCGGAAACGTTCCACGACTACCTTTAGTGTGTTTGGTTAGGATCAGGTTTGCCGTCAGTCCAGTTACCACATCCCCAGAGCTTGTCCTATTATCTCTGACTTAGCTGGTTAGATTTGTGATCCTAAGCCACTGGGATCATAACAGTACAGCAGGCCTGAAAAGTGTTTATGCATCGCAGAAGTGGGATAAGAGAAGTCCTGAGTACAATTTTTTTTTTTTTCCTCTCCCTTTGCTGCAGTCTGTCCAGCTTCTCTCATCCCCTTAATCTCTGGGTGGCTTTGAGTTCAGCTGCAGACATGGATATTCAGAGTTTGACTTCTAGTGTGGATCATCTTGCTGCAAGGGTGCAAAGCATTCAGGATTTTGTTGTTCACAGTCCTATGTCTGAGCCAAAAGTACCTATTCCTGAGTTGTTTTCTGGAGATAGATCTCGGTTTCTGAATTTTAAGAATAATTGTAAATTATTTCTTTCTTTGAGACTTCGTTCCTCTGGTGATTCCGCTCAGCAAGTTAGAATTGTTATCTCCCTGTTACGTGGCGACCCTCAAGATTGGGCTTTCTCCCTGGCGCCGGGAGATCCTGCATTGCTGAATCTGGATGCGTTTTTTCTGGCGCTTGGATTGCTTTATGAGGAACCTAATCTTGAGAACCAGGCAGAAAAGGCCTTGCTGGCTCTCTCTCAGGGCCAGGATGAAGCTGAGGTGTATTGTCAAAAATTTCGGAAATGGTCGGTGCTTACTCAATGGAATGAGTGTGCCCTGGCTGCAAACTTCAGAGAAGGTCTTTCTGAAGCCATTAAGAATGTTATAGTGGGGTTCCCCACGCCTGCAAGTCTGAATGACTCAATGGCTTTGGCCATTCAGATTGATCGGCATTTGCGGGAGCGCAAATCTGCGCACCATCTGGCGGTGTTTTCTGAACAGAGACCTGAGTCTATGCAATGTGACCGAATTCTGACCAGAATTGAGCGGCAAAATCATAGACGTCAAAATGGGTTGTGCTTTTACTGTGGTGATTCAACTCATGTTATCTCAGCATGCTCTAAGCGCGTAAAAAAGATCGCTAAATCTGTCACCGTTGGTACTATACAGCCTAAATTCATTTTGTCTGTTACTTTAATTTGTTCTTTGTCATCCTACTCGGTTATGGCTTTTGTGGATTCAGGTGCTGCCCTGAACCTGATGGATTTGTCGTTTGCCAGGCGCTGTGGTTTTGTCCTGGAGCCTTTGGAATTCCCTATTCCACTGAGGGGTATTGATGCTACACCATTGGCTGAGAATAAGCCTCAGTATTGGACTCAAGTGACCATGTGCATGACTCCTGTACATCAGGAGGTGATTCGCTTTCTTGTGCTGCATAATCTGCATGATGTTGTCGTTTTGGGTCTGCCATGGCTGCAGGCCCATAATCCAGTTCTGGATTGGAAAGCTATGTCTGTTTCAAGTTGGGGTTGCCAGGGGATTCATGGCGATGCTCCTTTGGTGTCAATTGCTTCTTCCACTCCTTCTGAGGTCCCTGAGTTTTTGTCGGACTACCAGGATGTATTTGATGAGCCCAGATCCGGTGCCCTGCCTCCTCACAGGGATTGTGATTGTGCTATAAATGTGATTCCTGGTAGTAAGTTCCCTAAAGGACGACTTTTTAATTTGTCTGTACCAGAACATGCCGCAATGCGGAGTTATATAAAGGAGTCTTTAGAGAAGGGACATATTCGCCCGTCCTCCTCCCCTCTTGGTGCAGGATTCTTTTTTTGTGGCCAAGAAGAATGGTTCTCTGAGACCTTGTATAGATTATCGTCTTCTAAATAAAATCACGGTCAAATTTCAGTATCCTTTGCCATTATTATCTGATCTGTTTGCTCGGATTAAGGGGTCCAGTTGGTTCACCAAGATAGATCTTCGTGGTGCGTATAACCTTGTGCGTATTAAGCAGGGGGATGAATGGAAAACAGTATTTAATACGCCCGAGGGCCATTTTGAGTACTTGGTGATGCCTTTTGGACTCTCTAATGCTCCTTCTGTGTTCCAGTCCTTCATGCATGACATCTTCCGAGAATATCTGGATAAATTTATGATTGTGTATCTGGATGACATTTTGGTCTTTTCGGAGGACTGGGAGTCCCATATGAAGCAGGTCAGGATGGTATTTCAGGTCCTGCGTGCTAATGCTTTATTTGTGAAGGGCTCAAAATGTCTCTTCGGAGTACAGAAGGTTTCCTTTTTGGGTTTTATTTTTTCTCCTTCTATTATTGAGATGGACCCAGTCAAGGTCCAGGCTATTCATGACTGGACTCAGCCTACATCTGTTAAGAGTCTTCAGAAGTTCTTGGGTTTTGCTAATTTTTACCGTCGCTTCATCACTAATTTTTCTGGCGTGGTTAAGCCCTTGACGGATTTGACCAAGAAAGGTTCTGATGTGACTAATTGGTCTCCTGCGGCAGTGGAAGCCTTTCGGGAGCCGAAGCACCGGTTTTCTTCAGCTCCAGTATTATGTCAGCCTGATATCTCTCTTCCTTTCCAGGTCGAGGTGGATGCTTCTGAGATTGGAGCAGGGGCTGTTTTGTCGCAGAGAAGCTCTGATGGCTCTGTGATGAAGCCTTGTGCCTTCTTTTCAAGAAAGTTTTCGCCTGCCGAGCGGAATTATGATGTTGGTAATCGGTAATTGTTGGCTATGAAGTGGGCATTTGAGGAGTGGCGACATTGGCTCGAGGGAGCTAGGCATCGTGTGGTGGTCTTGACTGATCACAAAAATCTGATTTATCTCGAGTCTGCCAAGCGCATGAATCCTAGACAGGCTCGTTGGTCGTTGTTTTTCTCCCGTTTCGATTTCGTGGTCTCGTACCTGCCTGGTTCGAAGAACGTGAAGGCTGATGCCCTTTCTAGGAGTTTTGTGCCTGACTCTCCAGGAGTTTCAGAGCCGGCTGGTATCCTCAAAGAGGGAGTGATTTTGTCTGCCATTTCCCCAGATTTGCGACGAGTGCTGCAGAAATTTCAGGCTGATAGTCCTGACCGTTGCCCACCAGAGAGACTGTTTGTCCCAGATAGATGGACCAGCAGAGTTATTTCCGAGGTTCATTCTTCGGTGTTGGCAGGTCATCCTGGGATTTTTGGTACCAGAGATTTGGTGGCTAGGTCCTTCTGGTGGCCTTCCTTGTCGCGGGATGTGCTTTCCTTTGTGCAGTCCTGTGGGATTTGTGCTCGGGCTAAGCCTTGCTGTTCTCGTGCCAGTGGTTTGCTTTTGCCTTTGCCTGTCCCGAAGAGGCCTTGGACGCACATTTCCATGGATTTTATTTCAGATCTTCCAGTATCTCAGAGAATGTCTGTCATCTGGGTGGTGTGTGATCGTTTTTCCAAAATGGTCCATTTGGTGCCCTTGCCTAAGTTGCCTTCCTCCTCCGATTTGGTTCCTTTATTTTTTCAGAATGTGGTTCGCTTGCACGGCATCCCTGAAAATATTGTGTCTGACAGAGGATCCCAGTTTGTGTCCAGATTTTGGCGGATTTTTTGTGCTAAGATGGGCATTGATTTGTCTTTTTCGTCAGCCTTCCATCCTCAGATGAATGGCCAAACCGAGCGAACTAATCAGATGTTGGAAACTTATTTAAGATGTTTTGTTTCTGCTGATCAGGATGATTGGGTGACTTTTTTGCCATTGGCCGAGTTTGCCCTTAATAATCGGGCTAGTTCTGCCACTTTGGTTTCGCCTTTTTTCTGCAATTCTGGTTTTCATCCTCGTTTTTCCTCGGGTCAGGTTGAGCCTACTGACTGCCCGGGGGTGGATTCTGTGGTGGATAGGTTGCAGCAGATTTGGAACCATGTGGTGGATAATTTGAAGTTGTCACAGGAAAAGGCTCAGCGCTTTGCCAACCGCCGTCGTGGTGTTGGTCCCCGACTTCGTGTTGGGGATTTGGTATGGCTGTCTTCTCGGTATGTTCCTATGAAGGTTTCCTCTCCTAAATTCAAGCCTCGCTTCATCGGTCCTTATAAGATTTTGGAAATCCTTAACCCGGTGTCTTTTCGTTTGGACCTCCCAGCATCGTTTGCCATTCATAATGTGTTCCATAGGTCTTTGTTGCGGAGGTATGTGGTGCCTGTGGTTCCTTCTGTTGAGCCTCCTGCTCCGGTGCTGGTTGAGGGCGAATTGGAGTACGTGGTGGAGAAGATCTTGGATTCTCGTACTTCCAGACGGAGGCTTCAGTATTTAGTTAAGTGGAAGGGCTATGGTCAGGAGGATAATTCCTGGGTTGTCGCCTCTGATGTTCATGCGGCCGATTTGGTTCGTGCCTTCCATGCGGCTCATCCTGATCGCCCTGGGGGTCTTGATGAGGGTTCGGTGACCCCTCCTCAAGGGGGGGGTACTGTTGTGAACTCTATTTCTGGGCTCCCTTTTGTGGTCACAAGTGGTACTGTGTGAGTGCTGTCTTTCTGCAGGTTTGTGACTGGCATCAGCTGGCTCGTTATCTGTGGGCTGGTTTTCTATTTAAGCTCACTTGGACTCTCAGTCTATGCCTGCTGTCGTTGTATTCAGTGCTATTCTGATTGCTCCTGTCTACATCCGTTATCAGTCTCTCCATGAGAAGCTGTTCTGTTTGCTTATTCTTGCTCATCTATGTTCAATATGTTTCCTAGAATATTATGAGTTTTGTCCAGCTTGCTAATATGTGATTTCTCTGCTTGCTGGTAGCTCTGGGGTGCTGAGTTGCTTCCCCCACATCGTTAGTTGGTGTGGGGGTTCTCGCATTCTCTGCGTGGATATTTTTGTATAGGGTTTTTTACTGACCACACAGATCCTTTGCTATTTTCTGCTATCTAGTGTTAGCGGGCCTCATTTGCTTAACCTGTTTCATCTCTGCGTTTGTCTTTTCCTCTTAACTCACCGTTATTATTTGTGGGGGGCTGTTCTATATCTTTGGGGTTATTTCTCTGAGGCAAGTGAGGTCTTACTTTATCTCTAGGGGTAGTCAGTTTCTCAGGTCGTGAAGAGACGTCTAGGATTTCAGGAAACGTTCCACGACTACCTTTAGTGTGTTTGGTTAGGATCAGGTTTGCGGTCAGTCCAGTTACCACATCCCCAGAGCTTGTCCTATTATCTCTGACTTAGCTGGTTAGATTTGTGATCCCAAGCCACTGGGATCATAACAATTAACCAGCCTTATATTATGGGTACATAATAAATAAAGTCATCATGACCTGAGGAACATGGGGGTGTTGTAGGTAGATAGTATAAGAAGAAACATTCACAGAAAAAAAACAGAATTGTTTTGCTCACAACAAGTGTGCATTCTTTTCTTCGAACGCCTGTTATTCTGAGAGGGCATAGTCTCTTAATTTGGCATCACTGGTGACCGAGCAATCTAACTTTGAGTCAGAATAAAAACAGCTACAACACAACCTGTGTTTAAATACTTTTGTAATCCAATTTGTGTGTAATGCATAAGCATTAGATAGTTTAAGTTGGTGTAGTGACGTGGGAAAAATATAGACAGAATTTAATTTTATGGGATCAAATAAGTAAAAATTGGCATGTGCATATGTATTCACCCTTTTTCCTATGCATCCCCTAAAAATTGTTGGTGCAAGCAATTACTTTCATAAGTAACATGCTTGGTGAAAGGAAGTCCACCTGTGTGCAATCTCAGTGTCACATAGTCTTTCAGTATATACACACCTTTTCTGAAAGGCCATAGAGGCTACAGCATAATTAAGAAAGAGGCACCACTAGCCAAGCAACACCATAAAGACCAAGGAGATCTAAAAACAAAAGTCAAGTCATGGTTGGGTTATAAAAAAAATCCCTATCTCTGATGATCCCCGAGAGCACTATCAAATCCATTATCATCAAATGGAAAGAACATGGTACCACAACAAACTGCCAAGAGAGGGCTGCCCACCAAAATTCTCAGCCCGAGCAAGGAGGGCATTAATCAGAGAGGCAGCACAGAGACAAAAGGAAACTCTGTAGGAGTTACTAAGTTCCGAAGCTGAGGCTGGAATATCTGTCCATACAACCACAATAAGCCGTACACACCATAGAGGTGGCCTTTAAGGAAGAGTAGGTAGAAAAAAGCCTTTATTTACACACAAAAATTGTAAAGCTCATATTGAGTTTGCCAAAAGACATGTGGGAGACTCCCTAAATGTATGGAGGAAGGTGCTGTATTCAGATGACAGCAAAATAGAACTCTTTGGCCACAATGGTAAATGCTATGTCAAACCAACACAACTCATCACCTCAAGAACACCATCCCCACAGTGGAACATGGTGGTGGCAGCATCATGCTGTGGGGATGTTTTCGGTACTTAACTTGAAATCTGTGGGTGCCCTATAACGGCTCGCATGAAACCCCACAAAAGAGATTAAAACTAACTTTTATTAAGTAAATTTAAAAGGATTAAGAAAAACTGTGACAACAAACACCCCAAACAAAAAAAGGGGGTACACTCTAAGCTGCCCTATCAATACAATGCCTCACCTATTGCCTGCCTACCAGCAGAGGTTGGCACCCTATAGATTTGCACAATTGGCACCCCTAATCCTCGGCAGCTGTCCCTAACTGCCCTGTAAAGCTCTAAATGCATGATGAAGTCACTCAAACACAACAACTAGATGATGGATGCCAATCCGGCTAACCACCATGTGATCCAGGGCTACAGAAAATGCGCTTATATCAGCAAGATAAGATTCCCCATCCAAATCTGAATGTGCACAGGTGATGGTAAAAATAGTAAATAAACCTAGATACATCCCAATGATGTAAAGAGATAAAATGTATTGATAAATAGAAACATAGAAGGTCCGAGTGTTTCGAGTGGCCTAGTCAAAGCCCAGACCTTAATCCAAGTGAGAATCTGTGGTCAGACTTGAAGACTGCTGTTTACCAGGGAAACCATCTAACTTGTAGGAGCCGAGGAATGGGCAAAAATCCCACTGGCAAGATGTGGAAAGCTCATAGAGACTCATCCAAAGTGAGTTGCAAAGTGCTGACTTTTGAGGCGTGAATAGTTATTCACACTAAAGTTTTCAGTTATTTTGTCCTATTTGTTATAAAAGTAGAAAATTGCGGCGCTACAAGTAAAGTACTACCGGTATACTTCTATATCCCTCAGTATGAGGCTGCGGTGTGCTAGTTGCTAGCAGCCGCTGATGAAACTTACTTCTACTGTCCGGGCTTGCCACGCTTGTTCCGTGCTATAGTAACTGATGTACAAGGAGCCAGGGTGTTGGGAGCGTCCTCCCGTGATAGTAGCTGGCACAGGTGCACGGAGGCTGGAAAACAGGGGTGTGCCGGGATAGAAGCTAGAATAAGGCTGCCAGAGGGCGTGACGTCACATAACTGAAAGTGACGGGTGCATGGAGAGGTCAGAACCAACCTTTTTCGATGCTATCATATATTTACCCCTCTAGTGGTGGAAGTAGGAGAAATAAATTACACGAAAATACACAAAAAAAACACACTGGTACTCCTAAGGGCTAAACTGAAGATTAGTAGCTGGAAGTGAAAACTCTCTGCGCAGGTCCTGATAAAAAAAATAGAGTTATAAAAGTAGAGAATCATATACAGTGCCATTTTTGTATTATTATTATTTTATTATTTATATTTTTTAATAATGTAATTAAACAGTGTTTTAGACAGTCTGCATTCATGCAATGAGTTAGATTGCAGTGATGTGATTATCATACATTCATTATTATTCATTCCATATGTTTTGGTCCATCCTGACTTCTTAATCGTTACCATTTCAGCTGCACACACTATTATAACGTATTGCAAAAAAAGTGCAATTCCACAACAGTTTTGGGGATTTTTTTCACCATGTTCACCAAATGCTAGAACTGACCTGCCAGTATGATTCTCCAGGTCATTACGAGGTCATAGATACCAAACATATATAGGCTGTTTGGTGGGAAAAAAAATCCAAAGTTTGTTAAAAAAAATTGCGGCATTTTCCGAGACCTGTAATGTTTCTATTTTTCAAGATCTCGGGTTGGGTGAGGGCTTATTTTTTGCGTGACGAGCTGACGTTTTTAATTATACCATTTTGGTGTGGATACAATCTTTTGATTGCACGTTATTGTGTTTTAGTGCAAAGTTGCAGCGACAAAAAAAGCCTAATTCTGGCATTTTGACTTCTTTTTTTGCTATGTCATTTATCAATCTTAACCCCTTTCTGACCTCGGACGGGATAGAACGTCCGAGGTCAGAAGCCCATCTTTGATGCGGGCTCCGGCGGTGAGCCCGCATCAAATGAACAGCTAACATGTGCCCGTAATAGGCGCGGGCAGAATCGCGATCTGCCCGCGCCTATTAACTAGTTAAATGCCACTGTCAAACGCAGACAGTGGCATTTAAGCTGCTCTTCCAGCCGGGTGGCCGGAAATGAGCACATCGCCAACCCCGTCACATGATCGGAGGTCGGCGATGGTTGTACATTGTAACCATAGAGGTCCTTGAGACCTCTATGGTTACTGATCCCCGGCAGCTGTGAGCGCCACCCTGTGGTCGGCTCTCACAGCACACCTGATTTTCTGCTGCATAGCAGCGAACAGCAGATCGCTGCTATGTAGCAGAGGCGATCATGCTGTGCCTGCTTCTAGACTCCCATGGAGGCTATAGAAGCATGGCAAAAGTTAAAAAAAAAGTAAAAAAAAAGTGAAAAAAATATATATATATAAAAGTTTAAATCACCCCCTTTCGCCCCAATCAAAATAAATCAATAAAAAAAAAAAATCAAACTTACACATATTTGGTATCGCCGCGTTCAGAATCGCCTGATCTATCAATAAAAAAAAGCATTAACCTGATCGCTAAATGGCGTAGCGAGAAAAAAATTAGAAACGCCAGAATTACGTTTTTTTGGTCGCCATGACATTGCATTAAAATGCAATAACGGGCGATCAAAGGAACGTATCTGCACCAAAATTGTATCAATAAAAATGCCAGCTCGGCACGCAAAAAATAAGCCCTCAACCGACCCCAGATCATGAAAAATGGAGACGCTACGAGTATTGGAAAATGGCGCAAATTTAATTTTTGTTTTTAGCAAAGTTTGGAATTTTTTTCACCACTTAGATAAAAAATAACCTAGTCATGTTAGGTGTCTATGAACTCGTACTGACCTGGAGAATCATAATGACAGGTCAGTTTTAGCATTGAGTGAACCTAGCAGAAAAGCCAAACAAAAAACAAGTGTGAGATTGCACTTTTTTTGCAATTTCGCCTCACTTGGAATTTTTTACCGTTTTCTAGTACATGACATGGTAAAACCAATGATGTCTTTCAAAAGTACATCTCGTCCTGCAAAAAATAAGCCCTCACATGGCCAAATTGACAGAAAAATAAAAAAGTTATGGCTCTGGGAAGGAGGGGAGCGAAAAACGAACATGGAAAAACGGAAAATCCCAAGGTCATGAAGGGGTTAATACTCGCTGTCCATAATAAAGAAATTGCCCAATAAACACTCTATTCGAATTAATCAACACTATCCATCAAGGTGCAATTGCCAAAGGATAATGAGTGGTGTAGGCAGGAAAATAGTTTAAAAAAAATATATATTTTATTACAAAATAATTTAAAAACACAACCTAATTAATAAGCAGGGCTAAAAAACCTCCATAGGGAGGGACAATAAATTCAGACACAATGAAAAATATATATATATGGCATGTGCTTGACAACCAAGGGCTACACTTGTTATATATACCAAAACAATTGGGGTATGGCAAAAAATAATAATATGGTGAACAAGCAGATATATTTATAAATGTGTATATATATATATATATATATATATATATATATATATATATATATATATATATCCATTAGTATATTACTGCTCCGTACTTGCATCTGCTTTTCTATATATGATGATAAGGCTTTGGCCCCTATTATGGTGGTGATTTTGGTATACGGAGCAGTAATATACTAATGGATATATATATATATACATTTATAGATAGATGCTCACTACAATCCAACCCTTCGGGTTATCTTCCTTTTCCTGAAGCTGCAGCTCATACGTGGCTGCACAGCCCCACTGTCTGCTCTTCCGTCCTCACTCTTCCACTTTCTGCTCCAGACTTACTAACTCCTCCTCCAGACCAGAACACATATAGCTGGGGGACGCTCCCCTGAATCTGGGTTCAGAGCTCCCCCTTCTGGCCTGGATTCAGAATGTGTTGTATGTAGGTGCTTTACCTTGTAAAGGGAATCCTCCTTGCCTTCAAGCATGATATCGCCCTCCCCGAAAGGAAGGCAACATCACTGTAACAACCGGTTACCTGGGCTGTTACAAGTGTTACACCAAATCCAAAATAATGCACAATTTAAACTATTATGATTGTGATCAAGTCTCTTAAATCATGTAGTGATAATTGCTATTCAGCTACAGATTCTATTTTTAATAATATACGAGTGTTATATTTATCTCACTGGTGTTAAGTCTAAACACAGATTTAATTAATATGGTGGAAACAAAATCTAAAGCCATTCACACAACATTAAAAACTATCGCAAATCATATCAGTGTTATACTCACTTCACTGACACTAAGTCTAGGAACATGCATAGTCTTAATTACTGGGATGGAAACAGAGTTCAACAACAAGCAGACGGTAGCACACTTTATTACAAATACCATCTACATATTATATTCACCTTACTGACACCGAAAAAGACTTTGGACTTAGAATTTATAAATTTATACTTGGACTTTATAAATGACGGAAATTAAGTTCAATGACGTGTACATAGTATCAGATTTTATTGTCAACATCATCTACGTGTCTACTTGCCTCATTTTTACAAAGTCTAAAGACATGCGCAGGAAGAATAAATGCGACAGAGACGAAATCCAATGAGACACACACAATAGCAGACTGCATTGTCATTATACTCTAAATATTGTATTCACCTCACTGGTCTAAAGACATACCCTGTAGAAGTTATTACAATAGAGACTAAGTCCAAAGACATGCTTAGTACACATTACTGGGCTAGAGACTAAGTCTAAAGATATGCTCAGTGTACCTGTGATGTAGTTAGAGCCGACATCCGCTGATGCGGTGGGCGGACCTTTGATGTCAATAGACAAGCCTCCGCTCTAGGTAAAAGACGATTGGTGCTGTCATGTGCCAATCTTTCCTAGGAGAAACCAGCAGTGCCTACAGCTAGTGCTAATGATGTATATCATTATGGGAGGACCATCACAGGTTTTAAAAGTCTCTGCAAATTGGTGAGGGTTCAGCAACCATAGCCCTATAGTCCCTTGATAACACCGCTGGTGAGGTGAAACATGTCAGGGGGCTGTGATTTATTGTTTTATTTGTAGTAAGGGTATGTTTCCACGTTCAGGAAACGCTGCTTGTTTGTGACTCATCCACACAGTCTCCTCGGCACCGCGCTCCTGCACAGACGTACATCTCTGTCCTGTTGAGGGAAAAGGCCCCGTCACACATAGCGACGCTGCAGCGATACAGACAACGATGCCGATCGCTGCAGCGTCGCTGTTTAGTCGCTGTGTGGTCGCTGGGGAGCTGTCACACAGACCGCTCTCCAGCGACCAACGATGCCGAGGTCCCCGGGTAACCAGGGTAAACATCGGGTTGCTAAGCGCAGGGCCGCGCTTAGTAACCCGATGTTTACCCTGGTTACCAGTGTAAAATAACAAACAGCACATACTCACCTTCGCGTCCCCCGGCGTCCGCTTCCTGCACTGACTGAGCGCTGGCCCTAACAGCAGAGCGGTGACGTCACCGCTGTGCTGTACTTTCACTTTACGGCCGGCAGTCAGTCAGTGCGGGAAGCGGACGGCAAGGGACCTGACGGACACCGGAATGTGAGTATGTACTGTTTTTTTTTTTTACATTTACGATGGTAACCAGGGTAAACATCGGGTTACTAAGCGCGGCCCTGCGCTTAGTAACCCGATGTTTACCCTGGTTACCAGTGAAGACATCGCTGAATCCATGTCACACACACCGATTCAGCGATGTCAGCGGGACCTCAACGACCAAAAAAAGGTCCAGGCCATTCCGACACGACCAGCGATCTCACAGCAGGGGCTGGGTCGCTGGTACGTGTCAAACATAGCGAGATCGCTACTGAGGTCGCTGTTGCGTCACAAAACTTGTGACTCAGCAGCGATCTCGCTAGCAATCTCGCTATGTGAGATGGGGCCTTAAAGCAAAGTACTGCAGTTCGCAGGTGTCGGGAAAGGTCAGAGAGCCCCTGTGTGTGCACCGCAGTACTTTACTCTGCCCAGAGAAGTATGCCTGCGCAGGAGCACCATGCTGAGGAGACTGTGTGGATGATACAGGTATGCATCATCCACACAAAGCAGAAGGACAGCATAACAAGAAGATGGGAGGTGGCGGACCAAGACCAGTGACTCACACCGGACCGCCCCACAGGTGAGTATAATAAAAATTATTTTTGTTCTCTTACAGGTCGTGTTGGGGACTTGTCTACAGCATTATAGAATGCTGTATATGTTAGGTGTCAAGTTCCCACCACTGCACAGGGGGAATCTCGAACCATGTCTGCTGCGGTCTCCCATTCTCCTCCAGCTGCAGTGGAGCCTGCTCAGCGGAGATATCGGTCCCAGCGTCTGGCTCAGGCTGATACTGGACTGGTTACTACTGTTCTTCCAGGCTCTGTCATTGTAGCCAGCAATGTTCAGCAGCAAGCAGGTCTTTCTGGGACTAAGTCCCCCTTTTCCCATACTGAGCATGCCCACGGGACGACCTGTTGGACCACTAGGAAGGTCCTTGAGTGCTAAAACTATAAAAGGTTTGCATGGCCGCACGGTATCAAACCAATGTTAAAGAGCTCAGCGCCAGTATTGTCATGCTTGTATGTGGTCAGGGTTTGGCTGAAAATGCGCGCGTGTCCAGCCTCCCGTGACGTCACGGCTTGTGATTGGTCGCGTCGCCCATGTGACCGCGACGCGACCAATCACAAGCCAGAACGTAATTTTAAAATCCTGAAGGACCTAAAATTACGTCACGGCTTGCTGTGATTGGTCGCGTCGCGGCCACATGGGCGACGCGACAAATCACAAGCCGTGACGTCGCGGGAGGCAGGACACGCGCGCATTTTAAAATGCGCGCGTGTCCAGCCTCCCGTGACGTCACGGCTTGTGATTGGTCGCGTCGCCCATGTGACCGCGACGCGACCAATCACAAAGCCGGAACGTAATTTTAAAATCCTGAAGGACTTGAAATTACGTCACGGCTTGCTGTGATTGGTCGCGTCGCGGCCACATGGGCGGCACGCGACCAATCACAAGCCGGGACTTCACGTAAGGAAGTAAACGCGCGAATTTTAAGCAAACAACGCTGCCGGTTCCCTCGGTGAGGTCTAGGCTGCGTCGGAGAGGAAAGTATAGCAATATTTTTTATTTTAATTCTTTCTTTTACACATTAATATGGATCCCAGGGCCTGAAGGAGAGTTTCCTCTCCTTCAGACCCTGGGAACCATCAGGGATACCGTCCGATACTTGAGTCCCATTGACTTGTATTGGTATCGGGTATCGGTATCAGATTGGATCCGATACTTTGCCGGTATCGGCTGATACTTTCCGATACCGATACTTTCAAGTATCGGACGGTATCGCTCAACACTAACAACAACTACTTAATGGGAGCCTGAAGATTGAAGCTCAGCTTTGTACAGTGGAGGACAACACCAGGGAGCGGCAGACACCGCTAGTAGGCCCCAACCAAAATAGTAGGCCAACTGCACTGTTATATTACCAACAACTACTTAATGAGAGCCTGAAGATTGAACTTCAGGCAAGTAAACCTGGAGAACACCAAGGAGCGGCAGACACCGTTAGTAGGCCCCAAACTAGTAGCCCAAATGCAGTTTAATATTTAAAATGTAGGATGGAAGCCTGAAGATTGAAGCTCAGGCAAGTAAACCTGGAGAACACCTAGGAGCGGCAGGCACCAACTATAGGCCCCAACCACACATATTAACAACAACTACTTAATGAGAGCCTGAAGATTGAAGCTCAGCTTTGCACAGTGGTGGACAACACCAGGGAGCGGCAGACACCGTTAGTAGGCCCCAACCACACATATTAACAACAACTACTTAATGAGAGCCTGAAGATTGAAGCTCAGCTTTGCACAGTGGTGGACAACACCAGGGAGCGGCAGACACCGTCAGTAGGCCCCAACCACACATATTAACAACAACTACTTAATGAGAGCCTGAAGATTGAAGCTCAGCTTTGTGCAGTGGAGGACAACACCAGGGAGCAGCAGACACCGTTAGTAGGCCCCAACCAAAATAGTAGGCCAACTGCACTGTTATATTACCAACAACTACTTAATGAGAGCCTGAAGATTGAACTTCAGGCAAGTAAACCTGGAGAACACCTAGGAGCGGCAGACACCATCTATAGGCCCCAACCACACATATTAACAACAACTACTTAATGAGAGCCTGAAGATTGAAGCTCAGCTTTGCACAGTGGTGGACAACACCAGGGAGCGGCAGACACCGTTAGTAGGCCCCAACCACACATATTAACAACAACTACTTAATGAGAGCCTGAAGATTGAAGCTCAGCTTTGCACAGTGGTGGACAACACCAGGGAGCGGCAGACACCGTCAGTAGGCCCCAACCACACATATTAACAACAACTACTTAATGAGAGCCTGAAGATTGAAGCTCAGCTTTGTGCAGTGGAGGACAACACCAGGGAGCAGCAGACACCGTTAGTAGGCCCCAACCAAAATAGTAGGCCAACTGCACTGTTATATTACCAACAACTACTTAATGAGAGCCTGAAGATTGAACTTCAGGCAAGTAAACCTGGAGAACACCAAGGAGCGGCAGACACCGTTAGTAGGCCCCAAACAAAGTAGTAGCCCAAATGCAGTTTAATATTTAAAATGTAGGATGGAAGCCTGAAGATTGAAAGCTCAGGGAAACCAAACAGGAGGAAACCCAGAAGCGGCAGACACCATTACTAGGCCCCAACCAAACTAGTAGGCCTAATGCAGTGTTATATAAACAACTACTTAATGAGAGCCTGAAGGTTGAAGCTCAGGAAAACCAAACAGGAGGAAACCCAGGAGCGGCAGACACCCTTACTAGGCCCCAACCAAAAGAGTAGGCCAACTGCACTGTTATATTACTAACAACTACTTAATGAGAGCCTGAAGATTGAAGCTCAGGCAAGTAAACCTGGAGAACACCTTGGAGCGGCAGACACCGTCAGTAGGCCCCAACCACACATATTAACAACAACTACTTAATGAGAGCCTGAAGATTGAAGCTCAGCTTTGCACAGTGGAGGACAACACCAGGGAGCGGCAGACACCGTTAGTAGGCCCCAACCACACATATTAACAACAACTACTTAATGAGAGCCTGAAGATTGAAGCTCAGCTTTGCACAGTGGTGGACAACACCAGGGAGCGGCAGACACCGTCAGTAGGCCCCAACCACACATATTAACAACAACTACTTAATGAGAGCCTGAAGATTGAAGCTCAGCTTTGTGCAGTGGAGGACAACACCAGGGAGCGGCAGACACCGTTAGTAGGCCCCAACCAAAATAGTAGGCCAACTGCACTGTTATATTACCAACAACTACTTAATGAGAGCCTGAAGATTGAACTTCAGGCAAGTAAACCTGGAGAACACCAAGGAGCGGCAGACACCGTTAGTAGGCCCCAAACAAACTGGTAGCCCAAATGCAGTTTACTATTTAAAATGTTGGATGAAAGCCAGAAGATTGAAGCTCAGGAAAACCAAACAGGAGGAAACCCAGGAGCGGCAGACACTGTTACTAGGCCCCAACCAAACTAGTAGGCCTAATGCAGTGTTATATAAACAACTAATTAATGAGAGCCTGAAGGTTGAAGCTCAGGAAAACCAAACAGGAGGAAACCCAGGAGCGGCAGACACCGTTACTAGGCCCCAACCAAACTATTAGGCCAACTGCACTGTTATATTTCCAACAACTACTTAATGAGAGCCTGAAGATTGAAGCTCAGGCAAGTAAACCTGGATAATACCTTGGAGCGGCAGACACCGTCAGTAGGCCCCAACCACACATATTAACAACAACTACTTAATGAGAGCCTGAAGATTGAAGCTCAGCTTTGCACAGTGGAGGACAAAACCAGGGAGCGGTAGACACCGTTAGTGGGCCCCAACCACACATATTAGCAACAACTACTGAATGAGAGCCTGAAGATTGAAGCTCAGCTTTGTACAGTGGAGGACAACACCAGGGAGCGGCAGACACCATTAGTAGGCCCCAAACAAAATAGTAGGCCAACTGCACTGTTATATTACCAACAACTACTTAATGAGAGCCTGAAGATTGAAGCTCAGGCAAGTAAACCTGGAGAACACCTTGGAGCGGCAGACACCATTAGTAGGCCCCAACCACACATATTAACAACAACTACTTAATGAGAGCCTGAAGATTGAAGCTCAGCCTTGCACAGTGGAGGACAACACCAGGGAGCGGTAGACACCGTTAGTAGGCCCCAACCACACATATTAACAACAACTACTTAATGAGAGCCTGAAGATTGAAGCTCAGCTTTGTACAGTGGAGGACGACACCAAAATGGTAGGCCAACTGCACTGTTATATTACCAACAACTACTTAATGAGTGCCTGAAGACTGAAGCTCAGGCAAGTAAACCTGGAGAACACCTTGGAGCGGCAGACACCATTAGTAGGCCCCAACCACACATATTAACAACAACTACTTAATGAGAGCCTGATGATTGAAGCTCAGGCAAGTAAACCTGGAGAACACCTTGGATTGGCAGACACCGTCAGTAGGCCCCAACCATACATATTAACAACAACTACTTAATGAGAGCCTGAAGATTGAACCTAAGGCAAGTAAACCTGGAGAACTCCAAGGAGCGGCAGACACCGTTAGTAGGCCCCAAACAAACTAGTAGCCCAAATGCAGTTTAATATTTAAAATGTAGGATGAAAGCATGAAGATTAAAGCTCAGGAAAACCAAACAGGAGGAAACCCAGGAGCAGCAGACACCGTTACTAGGCCCCAACCAAACTAGTAGGCCTAATGCAGTGTTATATAAACAACCACTTAATGAGAGCCTGAAGGTTGAAGCTCAGGAAAACCAAACAGGAGGAAACCCAGGAGCGGCAGACACCGTTACTAGGCCCCAACCAAACTAGTAGGCCTAATGCAGTGTTATATAAACAACTACTTAATGAGAGCCTGAAGGTTGAAGCTAAGGAAAGGCAACATGGAGAACACCTTGGAGCTGCAGCCACAGTTTGTAGACCCCAACCAAACTTGTGGCCCCAATGCAGTTTGAAAATTCCACCAGGCTGAAAACCTGACACTTGCAGCTCATTTTTTTAAAGAGGACAGCTGTATTGCGTGGCGCAGACAGACACTGCTAGTAGGCCTTACAGCACAAAGTTGGCTCGCTGCAGGTTTAAAAAAGGTTACATGGGTACACGGGCAGCATTGGTGTGGTCAGTGTAGGACAATTTGAAGAAAAGACCGCAGACAGACTTAGTAGGCCTAAAATAACAAAATAGGCTCCATGCAGCTTCCATTATGTGGCAGGGGTACACAGGCAGCATTGGTGTGCTCAGCGGAGGACAATTCAAAGGAGGGACCGCAGACAGACGTAGAAGGCCTAAAATAACAATATAGGCTCTATGCAGCTTCCATTATGTGGCACGGGTACACAGGCAGCATTGGTGTGCTCTCAGGAGGACAGTTCGAAGGAGGGACCGCAGACAGACTTAGTAGGCCTAAAATAAAAAAATAGGCTCTATGCAGCTTCCATTATGTGGCAGGGGTACACAGGCAGCATTGCTGTGCTCAGCGGAGGACAATTCGAAGGAGGGACAGCAGACAGACTTAGTAGGCCTAAAAAAAGAAAATAGGCTCTATGCAGCTTCCTTTATGTGGCAGGGGTACCCAGGCAGCATTGGTGTGCTCAGCGGAGGACAATTCGAAGGAGGGACCGCAGACAGACTTAGTAGGCCTAAAATAAGAAAATAGGCTCTATGCAGCTTCCATTATGTGGCAGGGGTACCCAGGCAGCATTGGTGTGCTCAGCGGAGGACAATTCGAAGGAGGGACAGCAGACAGACTTAGTAGGCCTAAAATAAAAAAATAGGCTCTATGCAGCTTCCATTATGTGGGAGGGGTACACAGGCAGCATTGCTGTGCTCAGTGGAGGACAATTCGAAGGAGGGACCGCAGACAGACTTAGTAGGCCTAAAATAAGAAAATAGGCTCTATGCAGCCTCCTTTACGTGGCAGGGGTACCCAGGCAGCATTGGTGTGCTCAGCAGAGGACAATTCGAAGGAGGGACCGCAGACAGTCTTAGTAGGCCTAAAGTAACAAAATATGTTCCATGCAGCTTCTATTATGTGGCAGGGGTACACAGGCAGCATTGGTGTGCTCTCAGGAGGACAATTCGAAGGAGGGACCGCAGACAGGCTTAGTAGGCCTAAAATAAAAAAATAGGCTCTATGCAGCTTCCATTATGTGGCAGGGGTACCCAGGCAGCAGTGGTGTGCTCAACGGAGGACAATTAGAAGGAGGGACCGCAGACAGATGTAGAAGGCCTAAAATAACAAAATAGGCTTTATGCAGCTTCCATTATGTGGCAGGGGTACACAGGCAGCATTGCTGTGCTCAGCGGAGAACAATTCGAAGGAGGGACCGCAGACAGTAAGTACTCCAAAAAACTAAATAGAATGCAATGTCTCGCCCCCCCCAAAAAAAAACAGGGGGGCATACTTCGGTACAGGGTTGGGCTCCTATGCTGACTTTCAGACATTGTAATTTGGCGCAAAGTATTTACTGTTGTAAAAGTTGGACAGGGCCTCTGCCTATTTTAAATAGCATCATACATGTCAACAAATTGTTATTGTCAGTGCCAGGCATTGAAGGATTTCAACGCATAGACTAAACAGTGGTGGAGCAGCGAGAGATAATTTTGCAAGTGGTAGAGCACTGTTTGAGCTGGGGGGGCACTCTCTCGTGGCCGGCGGTACAGGACCAGGGCCCCTCATGTTACAACAGTGTGTCTGACGTTGGGTGCGCGCCACCACCGCCAGAGACACTTAATTGTACTATGAGGGACCCAGTGGCAGTGCCGTCGACCAAAAGTGGGCACACCCACCTCTTCAGACAAATGGCACTCTGATGGGTGCTTGCTCCAAGTGGCGAGACCACGGCCCCGTGGGGGGAGTTATGTCATGAATCCCCAATGGCTAGGGATAGCACAGGACAAGCAAAGTATAACAAATATCGGACGAGCTCTAGGGTGATGGAACCTGGGCTGACCGCTGCCCTACGCCTGACAAACGCAACTAGAGATAGCCAGGGAGCGTTCCTACGTTGGTTCTAGACGCCACGCACCAGCCTAAGAGCTAACTAGTACTGCAGAGAAAACAAGACCTCACTTGCCTCCAGAGGAATTAACCCCAAAGGTATAGTTGCCCCCCCACATATATTGACGGTGAAATGAGAGGAAGGCACACACATAGAGATGATGTATATAGCTTTAGCAAATAGAGGCCCGCTGAAAACTAGAAAGCAGAATGATACAAAAGGGGACTGAGCGGTCAGCAAAAAACCCTAATCAAAAAAACCATCCTGAGATTACAAGAACCCATGTGCCAACTCATGGCACATGGGGAGAACCTCAGTCCACTAGAGCAACCAGCTAGCATAGAGACATTCTAAGCAAGCTGGACCAAAAACCAAACAACTGAAAATCAGCACTTAGCTTATCCTGAAAGATCTCGGAGCAGGTAGGCAGGAACCAAACAGAGCACATCTGAACACATTGATAGCCGGCAAGGGAAATGACAGAAAGGCCAGGTAAAATAGGAAACACCCAGCCTCTGATGGACAGGTGGAAACCAAAGGCCGCAACCCACCAAAGTCACCCAGTACCAGCAGTAACCACCAGAGGGAGCCCACCAACAGAATCCACAACAGAGTTAGGCCATTTAGGGAGGTGTAAACATGTCATATGCTGTACAACCAGCAGCTGCAAATTTAGAGATTGGAACAGTCAGTAACACCAGTCCCAAAGCAAGACCTTTTTTCAGGAAAGCTAGGTGTCAAGCCAGGAAAGGTGGGGCAAAATAATTAAAAATCCATGAGTAGTTCATTTTAATGAAGGTTAGATCATCAACATTTTGGGTCACCAGACGAGTCCTTTTTTCGGTCAGTATTGAACCAGCAGCACTGAATACTCTTTCTGATAGCACACTAGCTGCTGGGCAAGCAAGCTCCTGCAATGCATATTCGGCCAATTCAGGCCAGGTGTCTATTTTGGATGCCCAGTAATCAAAGGGGAATGACGGTTGAGGGAGAACATCGATAATGGAGGAAAAATAGTTAGTAACCATACTGGACAAATGTTGTCTCCTATCACTTTGAATTGATGCTGCAGTACCTGTTGTGTCTGCGGTCATTGCGAAATCACTCCACAACCTGGTCAGAAAACCCCTCTGTCCAACGCCACTTCTGATTTGTGAACCTCTAACACCTCTGCCCTGTTGCCCCCTGCAGCTCGTGTGAGAACCATCACCGGCGCTGTGTGCTGGGAATGCCTGAATCAAACGGTCTACAAGAGTAGCTTGTTTGGTTGCCAATATTTGTTCGAGGTTCTCATGTGGCATGATATTTTGCAATTTGCCTTTATAGCAAGGATCAAGGAGGCAGGCCAACCAGTAATCGTCATCGGTCATCATTTTTATAATGCGTGGGTCCCTTTTGAGGATACGCAAGGCATAATCCGCCATGTGTGCCAATGTGCCAGTTGTCAAATCTGTGCATGTGCTAGGTTGAGGAGCCATTTCGGGCAAATCAACGTCACTTGTCTCCCTCAAAAAACCAGAACCCGGCCTTGCAACACCAGCAGTTTCTGTTGCCCCCTGAGAAGCTTCCTCATCCAAAAAATACTCATCCCCATCATCCTCCTCGTCCTCCTCCTCTTCGCCCCCCACCTCGTCCTGTTGACTTCCCTGAGCAGACAATGGCTGACTGTCATCTAGGCTTCCCTCATCCTCGGCTGCAGACGCCTGCTCCTTTATGTGCGTCAAACTTTGCATCAGCAGACACATTAGGGGGATGCTCATGCTTATTATGGCGTTGTCTGCACTAACCAGCCGTGTGCATTCCTCAAAACACTGAAGGACTTGACACAGGTCTTGTAGCTTTGACCACTGCACACCTGACAACTCCATGTCTGCCATCCAACTGCCTACCCGTGTATGTGTATTCTCCCACAAATACATAACAGCACGCCTCTGTTCGCACAGTCTCTGAAGCATGTGCAGTGTGGAGTTCCACCTTGTTGCAACGACGATGATTAGGCGATGCTGGGGAAGTTGCAAAGACCGCTGATGGTTCTGCATACGACTGGAGTGTACGGGCGAACGGCGGATGTGCGAGCAAAGTCGGCGCACTTTCAGGAGCAGGTCGGGTAACCCCGGATAACTTTTCAGAAAGCACTGCACCACCAGGTTTAAGGTGTGAGCCAGGCAAGGAATGTGTTTCAGTTGTGAAAGAGCTATGGCAGCCATAAAGTTCCTTCTGTTATCACTCACTACCTTGCCTGCCTCAAGATGTACAGTGCCCAGCCATGACTGAGTTTCTTGCTGCAAGAACTCGGACAGAACTTCCGCGGTGTGTCTGTTGTCGCCCAAACACTTCATTGCCAATACTGCCTGCTGACGCTTGCCACTAGCTGTTCCATAATGGGACACCTCGTGTGCAACAGTGGCAGCTGCGGATAGAGTGGTCGTGCGACTGCGGTCTGTGGACGAAGCTCTCGCTTCTGCTGGACGAGGAGGAGGAGGAGGGGGGACGAACGCCTACAGCCAACTGTTTCCTAGACCGTGGGCTAGGAAGAACTGTCCCAATATTGCTGTCCCCTGTGGACCCTGCATCCACCACATTAACCCAGTGTGCCGTGATGGAGACGTAACGCCCCTGGCCATGCCTACTGGTCCATGCATCTGTTGTCAGGTGCACCTTTCTACTCACAGATTGCCTGAGTGCATGGACAATGCGGTCTTTTACATGCTGGTGGAGGGCTGGGATGGATTTTCTCGAAAAGAAGTGTCAACTTGGTAGCTCGTAGCGTGGTACAGTGTAGTCCATCAGGGCTTTGAAAGCTTCGGTTTCAACTAAACGGTAGGGCATCATCTCTAACGAGATTAGTCTAGCAATGTGGGCGTTCAAACCCTGTGTACGCGGATGCGAGGATGAGTACTTCCTTTTCCTAATGAGAGTCTCATGTAGGGTGAGCTGGACTGGAGAGCTTCATAGGGTGGAACTAGCGGGGGTGTCGGTGGACATGGCAGACTGAGAGAGTGTTGGTGATGGTATTCTTGCTGTTGCCCTACATACAGTGTTTCCTACCACGAACCTGGTGATTCCCTGATGGCTTTGGCCTTGCGACGAAACTGCCACATTTACTGCAGGTGGTGTGGTAAATGGTGGGCTTACAGTGAGGGAAGGGATGTAGCGTTGCTGACTAGCTTCATTGTGAGAGGGTGCTACAACGTTAAGGGACGTTTGGTAGTTAGTCCAGGCTTGCAAGTGCATGGTGGTTAAATGTCTACGCATGCAGCTTGTATTTAGATTTTTAACATTCTGACCTCTGCTGAAGGTCCTTGAGCATTTCTTACAGATGACTTTGCACTGATCATTTGGATCTTGGTTAAAAAAATTCCAGACTGCACTCTTCCTACTATCGGATACCTTTTCAGGCATTGCACACTGAGCTACTTTAACCGGATGGCCACGCTGTCCTACAACTGGTTTTGGTTTTGCCACACGTTTTTGACCAGATACGAGCCTGCCAGATGTAACCTGTTGCGATGTTGATGCCTGCTGCAGCTCCTCCTCCTCCGCTTCAGAGCTACTGCCGCCTGCACCCTGTTCCCCCAATGGCTGCCAATCGGGGTCAACAACTGTGTCATCTATGACCTCCTCTTCTATGTCCTGGGCACCTTCCTCTGGGTCACCGTGTAAGCCGGTGCTATAGCGTTCGTGACAGGGCTTAATAGTGTCATCAGGGTCAGATTCTGGATCAGTACACTGCGAGGGCAATGTTCTGATCTGAGTCAAAGGAACAGCATAATAATCTGGCTGTGGCTGTGCATCTGTGCACTCCATGTCCGATTCATCTTGTAATGGGCATGGCCTGTTAACAATTTCCCTTTCTAACCCAAGAACGGTATGTGTAAATAGCTCCATGGAGTAACCTGTTGTGTCGCCTGACGCATCCTTCTCTGTTGTTCTGGGTGAAGAACACAAGGAAGCGACTTGTCCCTGACCGGGAACATCCACTGATGACGCACTGCTCTTACATTTGGCACTTTCCGAGGAGGAGGCGAAAGAGCTAGAGGCAGAGTCAGCAATGAAAGCCAATACTTGTTCCTGCTACTCCGGCTTCAAAAGCGGTTTTCCTACTCCCAGAAAAGGGAGCCTTCGAGGCCTTGTGTAGCCAGACGATGACGCTGGCTCAACAACTTGAGACTTAGGTGCAATTTTGCTTTTCCCACTACCACCAGATGCTCCACCACCACCATCATCATTACCAGCTGGCAATGACCGCCCACGGCCACGACCTCTTCCACCTGACTTCCTCATTCTTGGAAAAATTAAACCAAACTAACAACCGTTATGTGGTCCTGTACAAGCAGGTAGAAGGTGTACGTAAACTTGTTGTGAATTAAAATCTCCCTTTTTTATGTGTGGACGAATGCTAGAAAAAATGAGGCCCACTGTATTACAGTACACAGTTTGATTGGCAGAAAGAGGCTGGCAGATATGCCACGAACAGGACTGACGCACGCAGATGCACACACTGTCAACAGAAATTTCCCTCTTTCTGTGTGGGAGAATGCAGGATTTAATCAGGCCCACTATATCACAGTATATTTTCTGTGGCAAAAAATGAATGACAGATACCACCGACAGCACTGGCACAGATTTGCCAAGATTATTCTCCCTTTATTGAAATTTTTTTTTTTTTGATATGGGAGACAAGTGAATAAATCAGGCCCACTATATCATGGTATATTTCCTGTGGCACAAAATGAATGACAGATACCACAGACAGCACTGGCACTGATGCACTGATTGGCAATATAAACCTACCTTCTTAGGTGTAGGACAGTGCAGAAAAATACAGGCCCACTGTTTTACACTACACAATTTCAGGGGCTGAAAGTGGCTGGAAGATATTAAAAACAAAAAAAGGGACCGTACTACAATTACTATCTCCCTACAATAATCTCTGAAAAGTATGGCAGGCAGCAATAAAAAGGACTGCTGCACACAAAAAATGAGGACAAACAAACAAGATAGCTGTGCAGAAAGGAAGGAGCAACAGGATTTGTGCTTTTAAGAAAGCAGTTGGTTTGCACAGCGGCCTACACACAGCAACGCAGCTATCAGGGAGCCTTATAAGCTACAGAGCTGTTGCACAGAAATCTTGCCTCCACTGTCCCTGCAAACAAAAGGTGGTGTTGGACAGTGGAAATCGCTACAGCACAAGCAGTTTGGGGGTTAATATACCCTGCCTAACGCTCTCCCTGCTTCTGACGAAGCGACAGCATCCTCTCCCTATGCTCAGATCAGCAGCAGTAAGATGGTGGTCGGCGGGAACACCCCTTTATAGCCCCTGTGACACCGCAGAAAGCAAGCCAATCACTGCCATGCCCTTCTCTAAGATGGTGGGGACCAGGACCTATGTCATCACGCTGCCCACACTCTGCGTGCACCTTCATTGGCTGAGAAATGGCGCTTTAAGTGTCATAGGAAACGCGACTTTGGCGCGAAGATCGTATGCCGCATGGCCGATCCCACACTGGGATCGGGTCGGGTTTCATGAAACCCGACTTTGCCAAAAGCGACTTATTAAAATGATCGATCCGTTTCGCTCAACCCTACTTACAGGCTATAGGGTGGACGCTGTCTGGAAGATAACTCTGCCTCCAGGGATTACTTTATATAAAGGGGCATTACCAGTGTGAGACAAGTAACTAACACAGAACAGTAGAAATTAAGTTTGTCTTCTTGCAAACACATTTTTGCAGCTCTTGAGTTCTGCTGTATTGTAACAATATTACAACACTGTCTGCCTGTGAGATAGAATCTGAGGGGAACCTACAGATGTGTCACATATAATCACACACAGCTCTGTAATGAAATTAAGAGAGCAGAGAATGGACATTATACATCACACTGGTAACACTGGTAACTATTACACATCGCACTGGTAACACTATTAACGATTACATATCACACTGATAATAGTGGTAACCATTACATATCACACTGGTAACTCCTCCTTCATGTACAATAAGCTTTGGAGGCAGAGTTATCTTCCAGGCAGCATCTGCCCCGAAGCCTGGGAGAGGTGATTTACACAAAGTGATAAGATGATTTCTCAGCAACACATTTGATATGAGACACACAGGTATCACTCTCCTCAGCATTCTGTAACCTATATGCCCAGATTAATAATTTACATAGGTCAAATGAGGTGACGGATCCCTTTAATATATATAAATCTATCATCTACTAAGATAAATTCATTGAATTCAAACGTAACATTATCATTAGGAGAAAAAAGACAAAAGATCTTGTTTACAGATTTTTCCTAACTAAGATAAAAGCAGAATTAAAACAAATAATTTTAATTTTAAGTAAATTTCATATTATTTCCTTCTATACATTATAAGATTTTTCAGCTTAGCTGTTTTCTATTTTACCTTTCGTATAACAAATAAACCAACAGCTTACAAATTGCAGATATATTTCAGAATTGCCATGAGAGAAGTAAAAACTTGTACCAGAAAAGCCTCCAGCTCCCTCGTGTGGAACCTAAATTCATTTCATTATAAATATAAGGCGAGAGTTCACAAAAGGTTGAGACGTTTGTTAGCCTGTGTATAGTATCACTTTTGCCCTGAATTTACTATTCACAAGTACCAAATTATTGAGAAATCTAATAGATGCATGATCATTACATAACTGATTACAGTTAAATCACTGTTGCTGTAAAGTCTGTCTCACATCATCAACTCAAAATGACTACTTCACACAGACTTGATGCTAGCCACTCCATTCAGAAGATCCTAGAAGAACCATGATCTTCACTTTATAACCCTTTATGCAGTGCTCTGGTCTTACAACCTGGTCCCTGTGTTGCATCTATTGAGGAACGGCTGGCAGAGTGATCAAGCTTGAGGCAAGGTTGGTCGAACCAACAGGTCAAGCACAATAAATATAATTATAGCTATCATCTCAATCTCCCAGCAGTGGCACTGGCCCAGTGAGTTAATTACCACCTGCTAAGCTACTGGACAGCACGCACACCCATTATGTCTGGCTACGCAGCCCTTCAAGTCTCAGTCCCAATAGTATACCTGGATGGCGAGCGCCTGTGCTGTCCACTGATACCGACAGAAGCAGACAAAAGCAGACATCACTGGAGCAGGTCTAGATAGGGATGTAAGAGCCTACAGATGCTTGGAATCAAGCTTTTCAGGAAAAGATTAATAAAACCTCTTGACCCGATTATTGATATTGATGTTAGTAGCTGAGGTTCAGGATCTGTCCCCTGGACCACAATTTCTCCAGTGAACCAGAAACTCTATGTAAAAATCAAGAATTTTTTGCACAAAGTTCAAAATGTGTCAGTGGGTAGTGCATATCCCTGGGAATTGCACCTTTTCATCATTAAATATTTTTAATCTTTTTCTAATAAAATGTTGCATTTAACATACATAGTAACATAATAACATAGTTAGCAAGGCCAAAAAAAGACATTTGTCCATCCAGTTCAGCCTATATTCCGTCAGAATAAATCCCCAGATCTACGTCCTTCTAAAGTACCTAATACCTGCAAGATACAATATTGTTACGCTTCAGAAAGACATCCAGGCCTCTCTTGAACCCTTCGACTGAGTTCGCCATAACCACCTCCTCAGGCAAGGAATTCCAGATTCTCACTGCCTAATAGTAAAGAATCCTCTTCTATGTTGGTGGAAAAACCTTCTCTCCTCCAGGCACAGGAAATGCCCCCTTGTGACCGTCACCTTCCTTGGTATAAATAGATCCTCGGAGAGATATTTGTATTGTCCACTTATATGCTTATACATGGTTAATAGATCGCCCCTCAGTTGTCTTTTTTCAAGACTAAATAATCCTAATTTCGCTAATCTCTCTGGGTATTGTAGTTCCCCCATCCCCTTTATTAACCTTCGTCCGGCTGAGTAGGTACAATTGTAACTATTCCGTTTTAAAATTGCAATAACTTTTTTCCGAAAAGCCATAGAGGGCTGAAATTTCGTGACATCTCTGCAGTTTTGGTCCAGAATATATTGGCCAAATTTCAATAAAATATCTCCACCCCCTTCCGAGATAAGGGGTTGAGATATTTTTGCATCCATAACAAGCTGCATAGGTACAAATGTACCCTCATATATTTTGAATGAAGATAATGCAAGGAAAAAAGAATAATATTTTTTTTAATGATAATGCTATTTTATTATTAAACTGTATACTGTTCATTTACATTATAAAAGAAAATGTAAGAAACTTTTTTTATTGATTTTCTTCGCAAGTAATGCATGTTGTCTTTGCTACCGAGTGTTCATCGCAAATGGGTTTCACACAAACCACACAAGACTTTCTAGTCTGTTTTTTCGACCAATAGGAAAATTGTAACAGAGCCACCATCTTTATTTTGTGCTGAATATAAGTGAAACATCGTAAAACAATATGTAGATACTAATTATTATCCATTTTTCATATAAAAATCATACCTATAGTGATAAGTTTCATACAAAATATATGTAAGCCAAGTCCAGGCTCAAAGACAATTTCTGACTGTTCTGTCCCCACATAAGGCGAATGAAGGTATAACTGGCTGTTAGATGCTGTGAGACTTTCCTACCTTCGTATCCAAGAAACTGAAGACTTCACAAGCCTAGAAATGTGTGTGCTCACAGCAATGAGATGAACAGCACAATGGCTACTGAGAGGAGGGAGGCAGGAAGAGAAGTAGAAGCCACTTCCAGTTTGAATCAACTTAATTGACAGCAACATAAGTGAGCAGTAACAACACTGGCCAATAGATATCAGCATAACATTTGTAGCTGAATGAACTTTAGTTTCTGAAACCAAGTAAAGGAGAAAGTCTTCCCACAGTGGAGGTATATATGAAGGTACAATTGTACCTCTGCAGCCTGTTAACATTGTAAAATTATGCAGCCTGACGAAGGTTAATTGTGTTGCCCTCCTTTGTACTCGCTCTAGTTCTATTATATCCTTCCTGAGCACCAGTGCCCAAAACTGTACACAGTACTCTCCATGTGCGGTCTTACCAGGGATTTGTACAGAGGCAGTATAATGCTCTCATCCTGTGTATCCAGACCTCTTTTAATGCACCCCATGGTCCTGCTTGCCTTGGCAGCTGCTGCCTGGCACTGGCTGCTCCAGGTAAGTTTATCATTAACTAGGATCCCCAACTCCGTCTCCATGTCAGATTTACCCAGTGGTTTCCCATTCAGTGTGTAATGGTGATATTGATTCCTTCTTCCCATGTGTATAACCTTACACTTTTCATTGTTAATCCGCATCTGTCACCTTTCGGCCCACGTTTCCAACTTATCCAGATCCCTCTGTAGCAGAATATATCTTCTTTAGTACTGACTGCTTTACATAGTTTTGTATCATCTGCAAATATTTATAATAATAATATTATAAAGTATAATATTTTACTGTATAAACCTTCTACCAGACCATTAATAAATATGTTGAAGAGAACAGGTCCCAATACCGACCCCTGCGGTACCCCACAGGTCACAACGACCCAGTTAGAGAATATACCATTTATAACCACCCTCTGCTTTCTATCACTAAGCCAGTTACTTACCCATTTACACACATTTTCCCCCAGACCCATCATTCTCATTTTGTGTACCAATCTCTTGTTTGGCACGGTATCAAACGCTTTGGAAAAATCAAGATGTACCACGTCCAATGACTCAGCTTGGTCCAGTCTATAGCTTACCTCTTTGTAAAAACTGATTAGATTGGTTTAACAGGAGCAATTCCTCATAAACCCATGCTGATATGGAGTTAAACAGTTACTCTCATTGAGATAATCCAGAATAACATCCCTCAGAAACCCTTCAAATATTTTACCAACAATAGAGGTTTGACTAACTGGCCTATAATTTCCAGATTCACTTTTAGAGCCCTTTTTGAATATTGGTGCCACATTTTCAATGCGCCAGTCCTGTGGAACAGACCCAGTCACTATAGAGTCCCTAAAAATAAGAAATAATGGTTTGTCTATTACATTACTTAGTTCTCTTAGTACTTGTGAGTGTATGCCATCCGGACCCGGAGATTTTTCTATTTTAATCTTATTTAGCCGGTTTCGCACCTCTTCTTGGGTTAGACTGGTGGCCCTTAATATACGGTTTTCTTTGTCTCTCGACATTTCACCTAGCATTTGATTTTCCACTGTGAATACATTGGAGAAGAAGGTCTTTAATATATTAGCTTTTTTCTCGTCATCTACAACCATTCTTTCCTCACAATTTTTTAAGGGGTCTACACTTTCACTTATGATTCTTTTAATATTGATACAGTTGAAGAAAAGTTTGGGATTAGTTTTACTCTCCTTAGCAATATGGTTCTCTGTTTCCTTTTTGGCAGCTTTAATTTTTTTTACATAAAGTATTTTTCTCCCTATAGTTTTTTAGAGCTTCAATGGTGCCATCCTGCTTTAGTAGTTTAAATTTTGCTTTTTCCGATCTGTTGCTGAATACAACCTTCTTTTGAAGTGGGGAAAATAAGTATTTGATATACTGCCAATTTTGCAAGTTTTCCCACCTACAAAGAAAGTATGTTTTTTATTTTCTCCACTGTAGTCACATTCTCACCTGTAGCTGTCTTCACCCATTTTCAGCCCCACTTTGGCACTACCTGACTGGAGTTCTGACCTGCCAAATCACACTGTGGCTTTCCGTTTGAAACGGAGGTCACATTTTAACATCTTCTCAATGTACATCTATGGGAATTGAAAACGAGGCTTTGTATTGAGAAAAGTGATTTCCGGAAAACATGGCGATCCAGTGGCTTTCAAAAGTTATTAGGTGGTGCTGGAGGGACTGGAACAGAGTTGAAAGCAGATTAATTAAGATTAACCAGAGAGTATATAACTACAGTCATGGATGAAAGTGTTGGCACCCTTGAAATAAAGTATTTTTCCCAAAAAATAATTGTAATTACACATGTTTGTTATACACATGTTTACTTCCTTTGTGTGTATTGGAACAACACAAAAAAACAGAGAAAAAAAGGCAAATTGGACATAATTTTACAGAAAACCCCAAATGTAATTGTTGGCACCTTTCCAAAATTGTGGTCAAACAATTTTGTTTCAAGCATGTGATGCTAGTTCCAAATCACCTGTGGCAAGTAACAGGTGTGTCAACCAAGAGAGAAAAAACAACCCTTAAAAAGTAACAAAGATTGTGTCAACTTCTCCCCTTTTGTCTGGTTTCAGGTGTGATTTTCATGTTGCCCACACCTGTTACTTAGCAAACCACAGTAAATAAAGATTGGATGTATTTAGATTCATCAACCAACAGAGAAAAAAACATTAAAAATTAACTTTTAATGTTCCTCATTAAAAAGGTCAAGAGATTTTTTACAAAAAATAAAATATCATCAGCACCTCACGGGTATTTCAAGTATTTGAATACTATTCAGGGAATGGGATAGTTTGATAATGTAGTTTCACAGCCCTACACTGACCCTAATAGGTCCCTATTATGCTTTTCACCTTCCTGGCAGTGGAGGTTGGCACCCTAAAATTTGATGTGGCACTCTCGCTCAATGTCAGCTATCCCTTATATTCTCTGTATTCCCCTAATTTCTACCCCATGCCCATATGAACACTCCAAACATGCACACAACACTTATGTCTATGATCTCTCTAAGAAGTTTTATCTCGTAGTATCTAGTGAAAGAGAAAAACACACTATAGGGTAAATGTAACAAATGTCAATCCCCTATCTTTAAAACTGTAGCACAGCTAGGGTAATTCTACAGTGCATCTATGCTCAGTGTAAACAGGGCAGTACCACAATGCATTATCTCAAAAGTGTACCTTCAAATGAAGATTAAAGGTATATGATAGTCAGTGGGTAATTTCAGAGGTCATAAGTAGTTGATAACAATTCAAAGCAAGACCACAATATACCACTTCCCTCTTTGAAATGGCCTCCAAAATAAGTATCACTTTTCCCTCTCCACAGATGTAACACAGATAAGAATAAAGTTAAGGTGCATCTGTGCTCAGTATAACCAACAACAGTACATTGCCTCAAATACATATACCTTCAGATATAACGATCATAGGATAATCTCAGAGATCATAAACAGTGAATAGTAAATTCAAATGGAGACCTCAGTGGGTCACTTATCTGGTTGAAGTAACCTCCAGAGTTAGTATCCTTTGTCCCTTGTCCCTATGCGTTTCATCCCCTCCTAATGTCAGGGCTCATCAGAGGACCATAGATAGGAGCATGCATAGGAGTGGCATAGAGATGGGTATTGGTGAATGGGAGGTGCCAAAATTTATACTGATGCTACCGTAATTATCCTTCTCGGTGCTAGAAACCAGGGAGGCAAGGAGGTCCCAATCAGATCCTTTCCTTTGCCCGCTAGTTTTCATATACCATTGACACGCACCTATATTACCAGCACATGTTTTGGTCAGTTGACCGCACGCAATCTCTTTCTTAATACATCCTGGTCATTCCGTGTTATCTTCCGTTGTAACTACATCTTCTTCCAGGTAGTGGAATGCAGATGCGTCTCACCATCAATGACATGCAACGGTATGTATTCACCGCGTTACCACACTACTTCTGGTCTAGGAATATCTCCTTTCTGGAGAATGGAACGCAAATGCGTCTCATCGTCCGTGATATGCACAGTATATGTACCCATGTATTTGCGCTCTCCCTAATTCTTATATAAATAAAAATTACCATCCAAGTGTAAACATAGAAGACCCCATACATCCAGAAAGATATATATATGTTGGGTTAACAGGGGGCAGGGACCCAGAAGTGGAATTACCATAAATCCCACCCACCGCACTCGGTATATAGAGCTAAAAGGTGCAAGCAATACCACAGGTCCCAAATTTACCTGCAGCTAGTTAGAACCCTTTTGATTGGTTCATTTGGACTATGGGGGACAGCCTATCCAAAAGATATATGCTACTATTAGGCTTTAGATAAAGCTTGTAAAGTTAAGCTGTTCATTTATGCCACCATACTCTCCAGCCAAAATATCCACCTGCATTCCCTCTGAAGTATCTTGTTATACCAGTCCCCCTGTCTGATAGATGGATTAACCACCTCAATGACCCAAAATGTAATACTTTCTTGATTGTTGCCATGTTGGGAATTTACATGTCTTGCCAGTGGGGTGTCTCTTGTATTCCTAATGTCACCTAGATGTTTCCCTATTCTGACACATAACTGTCTTTTTATTTTCCCCACATAATTGATAGGGCAAGAACATGTGCATAGAAACACTACTAGACAAAAAGGGAGAAGATGACTCAATCTTTGCATTGTGTGTCTATGTGTGCCACACTAACCACAGAGAACAGAAAGAGGAAGAAAGAACTGTCTGAGGACTTGAGAACCAAAATTGTTGAAAAATATCAACCAAAGCTTACAAGTCCATCTCCAGAGATCTTGATGTTCCTTTGTCCACGGTGCCATAACCAAGTTTATGGCTCTATAGCTAGTCTCCCTGGATGTGGACAGCAGAGAAAAATTGATGAAAGTGAAAATGACCACACTGTCCTGTAGGCTCAGTGTGCATGAGTGTCAGAGCGAACTATCCATCGACATATGAATTAAATGAAACACTATGGCAGGAGACCCAGGGGAACCCCACTGATGACACAGAAACATAAAAAAGAAAGCAGTTTGCCAAAATGTGTATGAGTAAGCCAAAATCTTTCGGGGAAAGCGTCTTGTGGACAGATGAGACCAAGATAGAGCATTTTGGTAAAGCACATCATTCTACTGTTTACCGAACACAGAATGAGGCCTAAAAAGAACAGAATACAGTACCTACATTCAAATATGGTGGAGGTTCAAAGATGGTTTGGGATTGTTTTGCTGCCTCTGGCACTGGGGGCCTAGACTGTGTGCAATATATTATGAAATCTGTAGGTTACCAAAGGATTTTTGGGTCGCAATGCAGTGCCTAATGTCAGAAAGCTGGGTTTGTGTCCTACGTCATGGAGGTTGTGTTAATGGAATCTTGTGCCATTATAAATTGGATACTTTTCCGTTTTCCTGATTGGGGAGCACCTTCTATTTTTGATATGAATGATTATAGCTATGTGAATCCTTGATTTTATTTTGGATACCTATATAATGGTATTTTACTAGAGTTATCTACTATACTGAAGCACCCAGAAATGGATGTAAGCAAAGTGCTGGAGAGGTCTGAAGTGGCCAGCAATGAGTACGGATCTAAATCCCATTGAACACCTGTAGAGGGATCATAAAATTGCTGTTAGGAGAAGGCACCCTTCAAATATGAGAGACCTGGCGCAGATTGAAAAAGAAGAGTGGCCCACAATTACAGGTGAGAGATGTAAGAAGCTTGTGATGGTTGTAGGACGTGAATGATTGCAGTTGTTTATTCCAAAGGGTGTGCAACCAAATATAAAGTTGAGGGTGCCAACAATCTTGTCCTGCCCAGTTTTGGGGTTTTGTGTGAAATTATATCCAGTTTCCCATTTTTTCTCTGCTTTTGTGTTGTTCCAATTCAAAGGAAACAAACATGTGTATAATAAAATGTGTAATTGTAATCATTTTCTGGGAGAAATACTTCATTTTCTGAAACAATTTCAAGGGCGACAACACTTTCGGCCATGATTATATATGTCATATACATGTTACCCAGCAAAGTGGTACTTTGAACTTGTAGCCCTAATATTACAGTTTTAACTCAGGACATTTTATCAACTCTAAAATATATTGGTTATCATATCTCTGGTAGCTTTATTAATTTATTATAAATGCTGACTCTTTCTGGAAAGTGCACCGCTGTTTTCTTTAATATATATGGAACAATATGAAATTAGATTCATCACTCCCTATCTTCCTTGCTCATTCCCAAAACAATCTCATACAGTCATTTAAGGAACTGACTTCTCACATGTTAACTTTTGTCAGCGTTTCTATTGCAAGAAAAATGTAGCTATTTATTTTTTTTCAGTGCATTGTATATGGAGATCTGTGCGTTACGGTGTTGGATAATATTTATACGCAGTAAAAGACGTAAAATTAAAATCATTTAAATAATTTATTAATTCCACTTTCAGAGCATCTTACTGACATAGGACAAACCACAGCCAACAACAAAAAATGAAATCGGTGGCAGGAAATAAAATAAATAAAATTAGAGTTGGGAACAGATGGCAATTCTTTGAAGAGCAGCCATCTGTAGGTCAATTAAACCACAAAGTTGCTGCCTTGCTGTTAATATGCTGTTTTAGGAAGGGGATATGGATTATGCACTCTGGGCTTTATTCCAGATTTGGTGCCTTAGGCTGAGTTCCAATGCTAGTTATTTTTTGCCTTTTTTTCACCATGTTTTCAGGTTCATGTTAAGTTCTAACATGCTGCTTAAATAAAGATGGAAATTGTATGCATAGCTAAACATTAAATAATTGACTTCTGTGCTTAGAAAATAAAGATGACTTAGGTTGTACTAAACCGAACAATAGAAGAAGAGGCATGCTTTGCATAGCAATAAGTACATATTAAGAACATATTATACTTCCGGTGTTAGGACTGGCGGAACGCACCAAATATAAATAAGAGTCAATATAAGATGCGATCGCAGTCCACCGTGCAGAGAAGACACCTTCTGCTAGGTAATGGCGGACTATATGGTGGAATTAAGAGAAGACACACATGGGTTAGCTTCACCCGGTATGAAGGAAGCGAACCCTGCTTTGCCAAAGGGCCGCGATACCACACAGAGAGCGCAAGCAAGGAGTCACAGTACTCTGCCCCAAGACTCAGCATCAGAGTCCCTCGAGACCGCTTGCGCTCGACACCGCTATAGTGGTGTCAGGCGTAAACTAAAAATAGATTTAGCGCACTGGGTACATGCAGCGCTGCTCTGGTGAACACCTCTAACCGCCCTAACTAGGGACAGGTAAGCGCACTGGTTGCGCACGGTGCCGCACTGGCTAACGCTGCTGATTGATGCTATAGATTGTACCTGGTGCTGGATGGCACTAACTGGTGCTAGACAGCTCCAACATTCACGAGCTGGGAATGATTCAGAGCTTTCACAGGGACAGGCATACATCCACACACACAATAATCGATTTATACTAGCGCATGGCCGAGCGGCCATGCGAACCTTTTATAGCTGTAGCTCTCCAGGACCTTCCTAGTGATCCAACAGGAGCTGCTACAGGACCTGAGCATGTGACCCCCGACCTGCAATGAGAGGTCGACCCCTGGGCATGCTCAGTTGGGGAAAAGCAGGACATAGTCCCTGGAACATCTGCTCGCCACTGATCAGTGCTGGCTACAAGGGCTGAGCCTGGAAAGGCAGCAGTAACCAAGCGCACAGTATCTGCCTGAGCCAGGCACTGGGACCGACGTCTCTGCTGAGCAGGTTCCACTGCAGCTGGAGGAGAATTGGACACCACAGCGGACATAGTTCAAGATTCCCCTTGTGCCGCGGTGGGAACTCAACACCTAAGATCTGGTCTCCTGGTCTGCTATTCCGTTTCCGGTGAGCGTGGGGCGCATTTTCCCTCCAAGAAAGCAATTCCGGAATCTGGTGACTCGACACCCTAGACCATGAGGAGGTGAGCATTTATACTTACCTATAAACATGGCTTTTCCAGACCTGGCAGATATACATTGACACTAACCCAAGAGATACAAAAGTATCAGAACACACTACTAGGGAATTATTAAAAAGTAACAATTTTTATTAAAGATATCCACATATTAAAAACATAACAATAACAATAAACAAAAAAGAAAAAAATTAATATATTAACAAGAGGAAGGATGGTACCCGAGTAAAGTGCACAAAAATCAGAGAGAAAGATAAAACATAGAACAGGTTATGGGAATGAAATAGAAATCAGTCTCCATGCTGGCCAATATAAACAATTAACCACCATCAAAAGTGCAAGTGCAGAGAAAGCATGGAAAGCTAATACTTATCAATACATACCCATAAAATCCACTGTCCTAACTCTCAAAAAAAGCCCCGACGCGCGTTTCGCGTTCTTGCTTTATCAAGGGAAGAAAGAATTGTGCGTGATTGATATCCATATGGAGAGAGATTGAGGTCTCCCATCGGTCGCCTGAGGAACCCTGGATAACGCAGGAGGAAATGCGTTGGGACAAGCTGTTTCACGATAAGTGTTATACCTTCATTATGTTTTGATTAAAGCACCTACTATGGATGTGTATTATCCAAGGACAATCTGTTGGAATCATGTGCCATTATAAATTGGATACTTTTCCTTTATCCTGATTGGGGAGCACCTTCTATTTTATTCCTTGATTTTATTTTGGATACCTATAAAATGCTATTTTACTAGCGTTATCTACTATACTGACATCTTGAGCATATCTATATATATAATTGTCTAAGGGTTTTTCCGTCTGTCTGTCTGTCTGTCTGTCTGTCTGTCCTGGAAATCCCGCGTCTCTGATTGGTCGAGGCCGCCAGGCCTCGACCAATCAGAGACAGGCACAGCATGGCGACGATGATGTCATAATGGAAATCCCGCGTCTCTGATTGGTCGAGGCAGCCAGGCCTCGACCAATCAGCGACGGGCACAGTATCGACGTAGATGTCATAATGGTTGCCATGGCGACGATGATGTCCTAAAGGTTGCCTCGACCAATCAGCGATGGGCACAGTCTGCCGCGAATTCTGGAATCATCATTGTCCATATACTACGGGGACATGCATATTCTAGAATACCCGATGCGTTAGAATCGGGCCACAGTCTAGTTTGTATATATCAACCTTTTGGTTTATTTAGTGATTACGGTATCCATTTGAACAGATATAAAATCCTATCCCTTCACATAGTGACTTCTTGCTATATCCTGTGTACATGGGTGACCTACAGTACTATTGTGTATTGAATAAGATACCATAAGTTTCTTTAGTGGGGAGGGTATTGTCCATGATCAATTTATCTGTCCAGTGCCTTACTAGGGTATTTAGGGCTGCCGACGTTGAGCGGGGGCGCCATACCATTACACAGTAGGGTGCAGTCAGGCAGGGAGAGTCAATAGGGTGCATTAAGGTACAGTTGTGGCCAAAAGTATTGACACCTCTGAAATTCTGTCAGATAATTCTCAGTTTCTTCCTGAAAATGATAGCAAACACAAATTCTTTGTTATTATTATTATTATTATTATCTTCATTTAATTTGTCTTAAATGAAAAAACACAAAAAGAATTGTCCTAAAGCCAAATTGGATATAATTCCACACCAAACATAAAAAAGGGGTGGACAAAAGTATTGGCACTGTTCGAAAAATCACGTGATGCTTCTCTAATTTGTGTAATTAACAGCACCTGTAACTTACCTGTGGCACCTAACAGGTGTTGGCAATAACTAAATCACACTTGCAGCCAGTTGACATGGATTAAAGTTGACTCAACCTCTGTCCTGTGTCCTTGTGTACCACATTGAGCATGGAGATAAGAAAGAAGACCAAAGAACTGTCTGAGGACTTGAGAAACCAAATTGTGAGGAAGCATGAGCAATCTCAAGGCTACAAGTCCATCTTCAAAGACCTGAATGTTCCTGTGTCTACCATGCGCAGTGTCATCAAGAAGTTTAAAGCCCATGGCACTGTGGCTAACCTTCCTAGATGTGGATGGAAAAGAAAAATTGACAAGAGATTTCAATGCAAGATTGTGCGGATGTTGGATAAAGAACCTCGACTAACACCCAAACAAGTTCAAGCTGCCCTGCAGTCCGAGGGTACAACAGTGTCAACATGTACTATCCGTCAGCGTCTGAGTGAAAAGGGACTGTATGGTAGGAGACCCAGGAAGACCCCACTTCTTACCCCGAGACATAAAAAAGCCAGGCTGGAGTTTGCTAAAACTTACTTGAAAAAGCCTAAAACGTTTTGGAAGGATGTTCTCTGGTCAGATGAGACAAAAGTAGAGCTTTTTGGGCAAAGGCATCAACATAGAGTTTACGGAAGAAAAAAAGAGGCATTCAAAGAAAAGAACACAGTCCCTACTGTCAAACATGGCGGAGGCTCCCTGATGTTTTGGGGTTGCTTTGCTGCCTCTGGCACTGGACTGCTTGACCATGTGCATGGCGTTATGAAGTCTGAAGACTACCAACAAATTTTGCAGCATAATGTAGGGCCCAATGTGAGAAAGCTGGGTCTCCCTCAGAGGTCATGGGTCTTCCAGCAGGACAATGACCCAAAAGACACTTCAAAAAGCACTAGAAAATGGTTTGAGAGAAAGCACTGGAGACTTCTAAGGTGGCCAGCAATGAGTCCAGACCTGAATCCCATAGAACACATGTGGAGAGATCTAAAAATGGCAGTTTGGAGAAGGCACCCTTCAAATATCAGGGACCTGGAGCAGTTTGCCAAAGAAGAATGGTCTAAAATTCCAGCAGAGCATTGTAAGAAACTCATTGATGGTTACCGGAAGTGGTTGGTCGCAGTTATTTTGGCTAAAGGTTGTGTAACCAAGTATTAGGCTGAGGGTGCCAATACTTTTGTCTGGCACATTTTTGGAGTTTTGTGTGAAATGATCAATGTTTTGCTTTTTGCTTCATTCTCTTTTGTGTTTTTTCATTTAAGACAAATTAAATGAAGCTAATAATACCAAAGAATTTGTGTTTGCAATAATTTTCAGGAAGAAACTGAGTATTATCTGACAGAATTGCAGGGGTGTCAATACTTTTGGCCACAATTGTAAATATAGGATCCTATGTTTCCTTTTTTTTGATTGAGGATTCATGTGTATAAGCATTATATCTATATATGTGCCCAAAACAACCCAAATGGTTATTTTTATTGCACTAATTATGCACTTTGGGTTTTCAATAATATGCAGGAACAGAGCTACTAAAAGACTTGGATACCTTCTGTCTTTCTTTTTTGGCAAAAACAGTTGCTAAATGGTAAATATAAATATCCCATTTCTTTTCCTGCTTTACATTTTTGTAGTGATTGTGTGGGTGTTTTTTGTACAGTCCTCTTAAACTATTAATACAAGTTATATTTTATAGGGCCCTTTTTTCTTATGGCTTTCTACATACGAGACCCTATCTTTCATTCTTGATAGGTGTTTTTTATATATCAAGTCCTATCAGCTTTATAAAAGTAAAAAATGTTGTGCTATCCTGAAATTAATAGCACAAGTCTAAAACAAAAATCTTTAACACAACCATTGCATAATGTTGCATATTTGGATATATATGTGATAATTCACATGTATTAGCACCTACAGTACATTCACACTCAAAGCACACCTTCACTATTAAACACATATCTGCAGGTTAACAGCGTTATTTTGGTGACAGGTTACCTTTAACTCCCAAGGCGTAATGGTGCATCATAGGAAGGGTGTGGGTGTATGTAACAATCACAGGGACAGAGCTACTTAATATAGGGAAGTAGGCGGTTATGTTATAAAAAATAGAAGATTTTCCAGCAGATTCTTGATTAAAATACAGTACAGACTAAAAGTCTGGACACAAATTCTCATTTAAAGATTTTTCTGTATTTTCATGACTATGAAAATTGTACATTCACACTGAAGGCAACTATGAATTAACACATATGGAATTATAAACTTACTAAAAAAGTGTGACACAACTGAAATTATGTCTTATATTCTAGGTTCTTTAAAGTAGCCACCTTTTGCTTTGATGACTGCTTTGCACACTCTTGGCATTCTCTTGATGAGCTTCAAGAGGTAGTCACCGGAAATGGTTTTCACTTCACAGGTGCCCTTGTCAGGTTTAATAAGTGGGATTTCTTGCCTTATAAATGGGGTTGGGACCATCAGTTGTGTTGAGCAGAAGTCTGGTGGATACACAGCTGATAGTCCTACTGAATAGATGTTAGAATTTGTATTATGGCAAGAAAAAAGCAGCTAAGTAAATAAAAACAAGTGGCCATCATTACTTTGAGAAATGAAGGTCAGTCAGTCAGAAAAATTGGGCAAACTTTGAAAGTGTCCCCAAGTGCAGTGGCAAAAACCATCAAGCGCTACAAAGAAACTGCCCCAGGAAAGGAAGACCAAGAGTCACCTCTGCTTCTAAAGATAAGTTTATCTGAGTCACCAGCCTCAGAAATCGCAGGTTAACAGAAGCTCAGCTTAGAGACCAGGTCAGTGCCACACAGAGTTCTAGCAGCAGACACATCTCTACAACAACTGTTAAGAGGAGACTTTGTGCAGCAGGCCCTCATGGTAAAATAGCTGCTAGGAAACCACAGGCAACAAGCAGAAGAGACTTGTTTGGGCTAAAGAACACAAGGAATGGACATTAGACCAGTGGAAATCAGTGCTTTGGTCTGATGAGTCCAAATTTGAGATCTTTGGTTCGAACCACCGTGTCTTTGTGCGACGCAGAAAAGGTGAACGGAAGGACTCTACATGCCTGGTTCCCACCGTGAAGCATGGAGGAGGAGGAGTGATGGTGTGAGGGTGCTTTGCTGGTGACACTTGGGCATTTATTAAAAATTGAAGGCATACTGAACCAGCATGGCTACCACAGCATCTTGCAGCGGCATGCTATTCCATCCGGTTTGCATTTAGTTGGACCATAATTTATTTTTCAACAGGACAGTGACCCCAAACACACCTCCAAGCTGTGTAAGGGCTATTTGACCAAGAAGGAGAGTGATGGGGTGCTACGCCAGATGACCTGGCCTCCACAGTCACCAGACCTGAACCCAATCGAGATGGTTTGGGGTGAACCGGACCGCAGAGTGAAGGCAAAAGGGCCAACAAGTGCTAAGCATCTCTGGGAACTCTTTCAAGATTTTTGGAAGACCATTCCCGGTGACTACCTCTTGAGAATGCCAAGAGAATGCCAAGAGTGTGCAAAGCAGTCATCAAAGCAAAAGGTGGCTACTTTGAAGAACCTAGAATATAAGACATATTATAAGTTGTTTCACACTTTTTTGTTAAGAATATAATTCCACATGTGTTAATTCATAGTTTTGATGCCTTCAGTGTGAATGTACAATTTTCATAATCATGAAAATACAGAAAAATCTTGAAATGAGAAGGGGTATCCAAACTTTTGGTCTGTACTGTATTTCAAAAACTTTTATTTCATATAATAAAATTTTTTACTATATGGAAAAAAAAGTTTATGAAATTATTTAATCAAGAATCTGCTGAAAAATCTTCTATTTGTTATGCAGTTGTCACGATTCCTCCACTCAGTGAGTGATTGTTATACTGTCCTATGGAGTCATGCTGAGTTGTCGGTGTTGTTGAAAGATCGAAGCATGGCCGTTTAATCTTGTGATGGGCATGCTGAGCAGTCCGTGCTTTGATTGACCACTCGGCTGTCCAATCTGTGACTGGGAGGTGTGAGACTTTCTCCAGGTGTTCTGTTTTGGAGATTGCCCAAGTTATTTAACTGAGCTGTCTGCCCTTGATCCCTGCCAAATGTATCACTCCGAAAAGCGCATCGGGGTGGGTTGGAGCTGACACGTCCCCGTACTACATCACTGGTATGTTATCCATCTGGGCCACTGTTTCCGGACATTGGTGTGCACAAATAGATATATATATATATATATATATATATATATATATATATATATATATATATATATATATATATATATATATATATATAGTTTCTACTTGTGTGTTCCTGATTTAATACATAATACATTGTTACTAGTATGGAACATGTAGGGATATGATCATTGGTGCCTTTATCCAGTGTCTGGGGATTCAGTGGATGTTATGGGGATGTCTGTCTGACTCCATGCGCTCCATGCATTTTGTCGGTAATTTTTAACCCGCTATTGTCCAAATACCTGTTGCCTATATATTTATAGCTAATAAAATTATTTAATATAATCTTTTGGACTTTTCTGCACCATTTTTTAGTGGTTGTCAGGAATCACCATAGGCTAGAATCATCACAGTCCCAGCAGCAGGTTTAGTTTAGTATTCTGGATGCTTGTTAAATCTCCGCTATCGAAAGTAGTTAAGCCTTCTCGAACCACTGACAGGCAATTGACCACCCATCAACCAATTAAGGCACTTCCTGAAAGATTTTTGGGAAAGAGGGATCAGCTTAGGGTATTCAGGGAAAGTTGTAAATTATTTTTTACTCTACAACCCCGGTTTTATATGGATGACTCCCAGTGAGTGACTACAATCATATCCTTATTGCGTAGTGTCCTCATAGGCATTCTCTTTGTCCTCATTAGCCCCAGAACTGTCTTCTGTTGACACCTTTTTTGATACTATAGGGATTATTTATGACAAACCTGACAGAGTCCAGGTCATGGAGGCTAAGAACATGAACCGGATGCAGGAGGGACCACACCACTGAGGATTATAGTCCGAAGTTCCATCAATTATCCTCCACTCTCAGGTGTCAGTTTTGCTGTGGCCTTATGGATACTCTTAAAAATACTCTAGCTTTGCATTCTCCACCTTGTTCCATGATTCAGGCCATTCGCCTGGATCATAGAAGTCGGAAAAGACGTGATGAACTACAAGGTTTTCTGTCATTCTTCCCGAGTCTGTTTCCTTTTACTGTCACAATTTCTAACTGCATGAGTTTTCCTATATCCATGATACATAACGAAGTTGAAAACTGCTGGGTCGTAGGATAGGCCAACTATATGATGGGTGTGATAATAATCACTACTCGATGTGATACTAGTTACTACTCACAGACTTACTGTGAGGCAGGAGAGTCAAGCTGCCTGGGGTCAGTACCAAAAGGGCTTGTAATAAACAAAGGGAAAAGACAAAAGCGTAGTCAGGCCACAGTCCGAGGTCTTGGTACCAGGAAGGTAGGAGATCAAGACAAAGATGTGAGCCAAACAGGTGGTCAAAACCAAGGTTTGCAATGAAGATCAGAATACATCTCAGAGCACAGAGCAAACACACACAACTTGAGCAAAGCTACAATTGGCACTGGTCTGACAATTGTCAGAGTGCTAAATAGCCCTTAAGTCGACCAGAAAGGATGACACCTGGAGGAGATCCCACAGACCCAGCCAGATAGGATGGCTGATCTGTCATTCACAATACTCACATCTGTACCTCAGATTGGGTGGTAGAGCTGTCACTCACAATCCTGATAGCTCAACAAGCCCTCGTTCCCATAGGGTGGCAGACCTGCCATTCACAGCATCCCTTGGACACCATGAGGGGTGGAATCATGACAATGGGTCAATTTAAATATACATATTTCATAATTAATACACATAAGGGACAATCCATCATATCATATCAATTTAGCCTAACAATTACCTATAGAAAAGCTTTGGTCAAATTATAGTAATGTCAAAATACTCATTTTTCTCCCTTTTATAAGTAAATAAATGTTTACCAAAATAGTTATTATATTGTGGTACATGCATAAAGTAGTAGACTTAATGAATTTGACTCAATCAGTGGAGTTGTTATTACATATACGATTCTCCATCAGATGTGCCACGATCCCAAGGGTTGAACAAAGCAATTCAGAATTTTTATGGCTTGTAAAAGCGTTGAGCATTTGCTTATTTCACTCTACATGTACTGAATTTTAATGCAGGAGAGTTTTCTAGGAATAGTATTTTCGTACAATACAGGAGCGGGAATGCATATTAGTATTAATGTAAATCATCTTACCCTCATTAAAATTCTGAGGTTCTGTAGTTTCTAGTAGGTATCTCAGCCATGACATTTCACATTAAATAATTTATGTGAATATATTGAAATGTGACAATCTAATACTCTGCTGTATATAAAGTGTATGAAATTATTACACAGCCAGAAGTCTTTCATTTAGAATAATTTCTCACATATCAATCAATTAAGAAGCTTGCCCTTTCATGACAGTATTAGATCATGGACCAGACTTCATTGGAAAAACAAATGATTCATCCTAAGGTTCACTTGTGAATATTCTCTACAAGTTACAGAGGATCTATGTGCTCTCCTGACATGCCTAACTGTTATCAGGCCAAAATCACCAGGGTATATAAACTTTTGATCAAGGTCATTTGGATGTTTTGGTTGTCATTATGATTTAAAAAGAGAAAACACACTAGTTTGATAATAAATGGCTTCACCCAACCACTAACCATGAGTGGAGAAAAAGGTTTGGTGTTTTCATTCATATTCTCTGAAAAAGGCCAAGAAAGCAAAAATTCTGCCAGAGTATGTAAACTTTTGAGCACAACTGTATATATATAGATTGTGAGGCAGTGACCCCTGTTACAGCAAGGGGGCACTGTATGTTCTCAGAATACGCACGGAGGCGTATTGAGGCCATGGGAGTGCATGGCAGTCACAGGCGTAACTGTGATAATGAGATGGTGACTGGCGTCTTTGTGAATGGCTGACATGTGTCATAGAGGAGATTCTCTGCGCTGTAAGCCAGTAATGTTGTTCTGGGACCTGTAGTCCCACAAGTGTTTGTATAATTGTAAAGGGAGGGTTACAGGGCTAGTCAGAGAGAGCTGGGCAGGTCTGACTAACCACACACACCTCCCACTTATGGGAGCGGCTACTGTGATATAATGTGCCTGAGGTCTGGTCACATGGTCGGAGTTCTAAGCTCCTGCAAGACAGGAAGTCCTGTGTGTTGGGAGGTCCTGTATGTGGACTGGAACCCTGAACAGCACACGGAAAGGCTGCGTACCTGAAGGCCTGTATGTTGGGTGGTCCTGGGAGTAGGACGGACATCCTGAATAGCACATGGAGAGGCAGTGGACCTGGATGGCCTCTGTGTTGGAATGTCCTGGGAGTAGGACTGGATTCCTGAAGAGCACGGGGTGAGGCCATGGTCCTGCAGAGCCTGTGACTGCTACTGTGTTGGGAAAGCTACCGTCCTTCTGTGGGTCTGGAACTGTCGGGTGGCCTGGTGAGCAACGCATGGTCTGGGACGGTGATCCCAGTTAGGCAGTTTCCCTGGGAGAGAGGACTGACGAGGAGTCAGCATGTGGAGCAGGAGCTCCTGTAAGGTAACTCCAGATAAAAGGGGTTAAGGGCAGATGAGTATCTGCCAGTGGAACAGACTGTTAGTGCCTATGATGTTTAACGAACTGTGTGGTCTCCCACGGTAACTGGACGAAGTGATGTCCGGCGTGTTTAGAGTCTGCAACCTAATGCCGTGCAATGCTATGTGAATAGAGACATTGATACGGCGCACGAACAATCTCGGGAACTGGTCAGAAGAGGACTGGTGGCTGTAGTGTCTGTTAAATGAAGGAAGCCATGTACTATGAACTATATGTGTGTGATGTGTGACATGGCGGTTTATAACATGTAAATAAACCGCATGGACTGTTTAATGGAGAAAATCGTGCCTGTGTGACTGAATCCCGTTGCGAAGCGAGTGTTCCCAAACACATGCAGTAAGCGCTATCTTACAATATATACAGGGTGAGCCATTTATATGGATACACCTAAATTAAATTGGAATAGTTTGTGATATCAACTTCCGGTTTGTGGCACATTAGTATATGGGAGGGGGAAACTTTTCAAGATGGGTGGCTACCATGGCGGACATTTTGAAGTCGGCCATTTTGGGTCCAACTTAATTTTTTTCAATGGGAAGAGGGTCATGTGACACATCAAACTTATTGAGAATTTCACAAGAAAAACAATTGTGTGCTTGGTTTTAACATAACTTTATTCTTTCATGAGTTATTTACAAGTTTCTCTTTGTTTACAGCCATTGACATGTGTCAGAGGCTAACATGTGAGGAGCGGATAGAAACGGTGTTGATGTCTGTACCCGGATCATCGCAGCAGATTTCAATGCAAGACACCCTACACAAGAAAACTGTCACCATTCCCATTTTATTTAGGTGTATTCATGTAAATGGCCCACCCAAAAAAGTTTGCCTCATAACTGAACATAATGTTCTGTGTAAACTGATGGTCTTGTTTCAATTTTTGTTTTGCCCATTCTGCACATTCAGTGTGCCAATCTGGGTCACCAACCATTCCCATTTCATTTAGGTGTATCCATACAAATGGCCCACCCTGTATATATATATATATATATATATATATATATATATATATATATATATATATATATATATATATATATACTGTATATATACATATATATATAAAAATAAAGGGAACACTAAAATCCCACATCCTAGATATCACTGAATGAAATATTCCAGTTTTAAATCTTTATTCATTACATAGTGGAATGTGTTGTGAACAATAAAACCTAAAAATGATCATCGTAAATAACAACTAATATCCCACGGAGGTCTGGAGTTGGAATGATGCTCAAAATCAAAGTGAAAAATGAAGTTACAGGCTGATCCAACTTCAGTGGAAATGCCTCAAGACAAGAAAATGATGCTCAGTAGTATGTGTGGCCTCCAAGTGCCTGTATGATCTCCCTACAATGCCTGGGCACGCTCCTGATGAGGCGGCGGATGGTCTCCTGAGGGATCTCCTCCCAGACCTGGACTAAAGCATCCTCCAACTCCTAGACAGTCTGTGGGGCAACATGACGTTGGTGGATGGTGCGAGACATGATGTCCCAGATGTGTTTAATCGGATTCAGGTCTGGGGAATGAGTGGGCCAGTCCATAGCTTCAATGCCTTCATCTTGCAGGAACTGCTGACACACTCCAGCCACATGAGGTCTGGCATTGTCCTGCATTAACCCATAGGCCATGAACCCAGGGCCAACCGCACCAGCATATGGTCTCACAAGGGGTCTGAGGATCTCATCTCGGTACCTAATGGCAGTCAGGCTACCTCTGGCAAGCATATGGAGGGCTGTGCGGCCCTCCAAAGAAATACCACCCCAGACCATTACTGACCCAGACTGATTGAGACCTGCGGTTTTGGATGGATATTGCTCCCCACTGCAATCCAGGGCACACTCCTTCTATCAAGTGTGCTCTCCACCCTCCTGATTCTTTGTTCAGATAAGTTGTGAACCAATATTGAGTATGTCTCCTGATGAACCGACCTTGGGGAAACGCGTCGAGATGAACATGCTTATTGCTTAATTCAATTAAGATATACTAGATATTGTGAAAGGGAATTGCCAGTAATGCGATTCTGTTTATTTTTTGCACTTTTTATCTGGGTGGTGCCCGACTTGATATGTTTATATCTGCCTTTGTTACTTTGATAAATGGTGTACCCTATCTATATTGGAATGTCCCCAAGTCCCCTCATAGACAAAGACCTATAGGGTTTATCAGGGCTGGACGACGAAAAGAGGGGGCGCCAATTGCGCAGTCTTATAGGGTGCCAACCTCCGCAGGTAGGTAGGGCAAACCTAGGTACAGTGTATAGGTTAACAGTTATATTCCCCAGTTTATTTAAAGTTATATCGCTTTTGGGAATAGGTGCAATAATAGAAAGTGTGCAATAGATTTGAGCACACAATATTGCACTGGGTAATGTGCAATATATCAGAGCACATGTTATTGATTGTCATTGATGACAATTCCGGGAATTTATTTGTTTGTCTGAATTGAATGGTCTGTTTGATTTGCTATCTTTTCCCACACGACAGGGCCCATTAGGGTGAATTAGGGAGAGCCTACGTTGAGCTGGGCGCCACTGCACAGGATTTAGGGTGCCAACCTCTGCGGCAAGGTAGGGTACAGATTGTGCACCCTGTATCTTTCAGCCAAACAATGGACCTTGTTTCAATGTCGTATGTGTGATGTGGTTGTTATTATTTTTTAGTATATAATTTATTAAATGTTAAGTTTTATTGTATTCATTTGGTTTATTTTTTGTATATAGTGCTTTATGTCGGTGAATATTACAATGTCAAGCAGCGCTTATAATTGGTAAAGGTGGCAGGGATTCAGAAGAATAAATAGTTTGCAGGCCGGCACAGGGCTAATAACAGGAAGCTAATTCTAGCCAAACTTACTAAGTTAATCCCCTAGTTTCCAGACAGGATAGTACCACAAGTCCCAATGAATTCACTGGACTATCGCATTGCCACACTGTCTGCCACAAAGGTGTATCATTACCTAGTAATAGAAGCAGAGACAGATGAGACGGCCACTGACATAGATGTCACAAGTGGTCGTCATATCAGTATCTACAGTGGATGATTACCTGCTATTTTTTTTATATGAATTTTGCTTGTTAACTGCTTTTTAGCTCTCCTCTATCAGGGCAAAGCTGTGCTTATTTACTATAGTTAATCTACCATGTTTGCGAGGAGTCTGTGGTAGTCTAAGCCACCTCCACTCTTCCTGATTGGCTCAGGCTGCTCCTCTCCCACTGCAGCTGGACCTCCTACCTCCTTGGATTGTCGGCTGCTTATAACACAAGTCTGTCACAGCTTCACCAGTCAGTCAGAGCATGGTTATAAAATACCGATTAATAAACCCCTCTTGAGAGAAAGATGATTGACAGGAATTGTATGCACATTTACTCAGGTAAAAGAGCCTTATAAGAGGGAGACTACAAGGTCACTATACAAGACAGAACACTTCAGAATCGCCATGTTTCCCACTGTCTCTCTGCAGTAACAACAGTTACATTCATCTTTTTAAATTACTTGTATCTGTTATTATGAACTATGGACCAAAATTTGAGTTAAAAATACAATGTGAAGATATTTATTAAAAATGCCAAGAAGTAAAATTGTTTTAAGTATAGACAAGATAATTTATTGTCATCAATATCGCACATATGGCAGCAATGTGAATTTTATTCTCTAATGTTTAGCTCTATAACCCAAACTAGAAGGTGTTGAAAGTCATCCATTATGGAGGCTTTGCACCTCGAGAAATCCTACTGCTCCTGGAATAAAATTGTTCCTGACCCAAGATAATGTGTACAAAGACGGATGTATCCACTTACGGTCCATATGTAACACACCCATAACCATATTTCATCACAAGCAATCCCTTTATTAAAAGAGGCCACCAAACCACAGGCAAAATCAAAACATGCTGTCATTTCCGCTGCAGTGAACGCTTTAAGCAGTGATGTAGTATTATATACTGCCATTTAATCAAATGATTGCCATCATACATGAATGAATTGGATCTACCAGTATAGTTATTATTAGAGCTTTTATCTGGCTCTTAGGCGGTGGAAAGCTTCAAGAAGAGGCATACGGAAAGGGGTTGTAACAATATTTTTTAGAAAAACTTTTAAAAGCTTAATGATATCAATCAGATGTTTATTAAAAAAATATTTTGCCCATGAGTCATTAGCGGAAAAATATTTGCGTCAGGATGCAACATTCTTTCCAACGTGCACAACATTGAGAGGGACATGGCCTGACATACAGTATGTGAGGATTATGTGCGTGAACCAATGCGCTGATTTCAGACAGCCATAAAATGGCCTAATGTTCAGCACAACGATATTCAGATCATAGAACCGTGTGATCCAAGCTCACTCTAGATGAAACACTGGAGGTCTTGGTGATGCCGATGCTGAAGTGTGGCATTGGCCTTAGCTTCGGCAATAACATGGGATTGATAATAGGAATAACCTTCTCCCTTGAGAGTGAGTAAAAGATATTGCAGAAGCTAATGCATGTTAACTGAAGAGAGATAAAAAGCAATAAATAGTTAAAAACAGAAGAAAACAATTTCACAGCAAGGCAGAATGCATTGCTCACTCCCAGACAATGCACCATAATAGTAATAGCCCTAGCTGTAGTCTTTCATACTGGAAGATAAAGTACATTGTAGAAATGGATCTTCATCCAGTTGAAGAGGGAATGTGTGAAAGCACCAGACACACATTTTTCTCATTTCCTGGAAAGATTTAGTTGTATTGAATAAAGTGTGTGCTTATCATTCTAGATTTATTGCCATTTTCACATAATTTTTTCTCTACTGGTTTAGGATCCAAAACTAGTGATTTGATCAAGACAAACACATAAACAAGACTGAATTTGAAAGAGCAGTGTTTTTTTCTTAGGTTACTTATTTAAGAAGACAAATAGAATTTTTATTATTTAGTACCTGTCAGAACTGTACAATGCTATAGGATACCAATATTACAGTCGTGGAAAATCCTTGGAAACTGAAAAAAACTGGCAAACCTAAATGACGAGGAAGACCTTCCTAGTAGCTACATACATGAGGGATGCTGTAAGAATATTACATTATTTAGTATTAAAGGGGCTATCCTGCCAGTGCCGATCGATGATGTAAAAATGTGACCGGAGTTCGTAGTCGATGAACTCTGGGCACCTTTTGGCATGAGCGCTCGGTACGAAAGCTGGGTTCTCAGGCTCAGCTCAGTGTCTCCTGGATTTAAGGCTGAGTGGTCACACCATACCACCGCTCAGCCATGAAATCAAGATGTCGCAGAGTTGGAGCACGTCATGGGACATATGGATTATCATCAGACAGGTGAGGAATATGGCGTTTTATTATTTGATTTTTACAGCAATAAATAGGTGAAAGAGGGTGGGGAGCGTTTCTTTCTATTAACAGAGTCTGTGTTTCTATTTCAATTAAAGGACTTTACTCTGTGTATGTTTTTATTACATTTGACTATGGGGTTAATAATGGGGGGTGATCTATAGATCCCTCTACATTACTAACCTGTGGGCTTGATGTCAGCTGACACTGCAAAGCTGACATCAACAACACAAATATTACCCCACTTGCCACCACACCAGGGCAAACTGGAAGAGCCGGGCAAAGAGCCAGAATCTATAAGATTGGACTTTTTGGGGGCTTCTGGGTGCTGCTCTTTTTAGGCTGGGAAGGGCCAATATCCATGATCCATTCCCAGTCTGAGAATACCCACCCCAGCTGTTTGTTTTAGCTTGGCTGGTTGTAAAAAATGGGTGGACCTCACTCAGTTTATTTGCATTATTTATTTAAATAATTTAAAAAAGGCATGGGTCCTTTCTATTTTTGATAACCAGCCAAGATAAAGCTGACAGCTAGAGACTGCAGCCCACAGCTGTCAGTTTACCTATGTTGGTTATCAAGAATAAGGGAGACCCCTTGTCTTTTATTCTATCTTTTTTAAAAATTTTACAGTAATAAATAGGTGAAAGGATATTAAATAAAACACTCGTATTTTTTTCAATAAAAGGTCTTTTTCCTGTGTCTGTGTTTTTATTACTTTTGATTACGGGGTTAGTAATGGGGGTGTCTTACAGATGTCTCTCCATTATTAACTTCTGTGCTTTATGTCAGCTGACATTACAAAGCTGACATCAACCCCACAAATATTACTCCACTTGCTACTACACCAGGGAGAGTGGGAAGAGCCTGGCAAAGCGCCAGATTTGGCGCATCTAATAGATGTACCTTTTCTGTGGTGTCTGCGAATGCTATTTTTAGGCTAGGGAAGGCCAATATGCATGGCCCTTTCCCAGTCTGAGAATATCAGTCCCAAGCTTTCTGCTTTAGCTTGTCTGGTTGTCAAAAATAGGGGTGACCCCACGCCATTGGTCAATATTATTTATTTAACTAATTTAAAAAACAGCATGGAAATCCTCTATTTTCTATAACCAGCCAATATCAAGCTGACAGCTGGGGGCTATAGCGTACTGCTGTCAGCTTTGCTTGTGCTAATTGGCAAAAATAGAGGGAACGCAAGTGTTTTTTGAAATTTATTTATTGCACAGGTGCCGGCTGGTGAATACTCTCATCAGCCTCGCCTGCTCTCACTGCTTTTATCGAGAGAAGGCATAGGATGTTGAGAGTAGGACTCATCAGTCGACGCCTGTGACTGGTGGTAACCTTTTTACTGTAAAACTAAAAATAATAAAATACCATTTTCCTTACCTGACCAACAACAATCCATTTGTCCCACAAAGAGACCAACTCTGTTTCATCTGGATTGCATGCCTGAGCAGTGGCGTGATGTGACCACTCAGCCGTGAATCCAGGAGACATTGAATTAAAGAACTTACTGTTGATCAGAGCCAGTGTTTCCCATACTATGACATAGATGACAGCGTGGGAAATGCTGGATGTTCAGGCCCCCCATTCCCTTGAATGGGGCTTGGGTTTGAGTTCGGGTACTGTTCTGGTACCCGAACCAAAAGTTTTTAGATATTTTCTGTACCTGATGGACCCGAACATCCACGGGTCCGCCTATCACTAATAAAGACCCACTGTAAAAAAGAGTATATAGCATGGTATACATTTCATTGCAGTAGACCTCTGTATAGTAAAGTCTACTGTGCTGTTAAACAATTTGTATGGCAAATGCCAGCAAAAACACACTTTTGGCCTCTGTCTAGTGAATGGGGGCCTATGACAATCTTACCTGGAAAATCTCCCAACGTATACTATAGATGCATAGACACAGTGTGCACCTGGCCCCACATATTTCAAGTCTAAATAATCTATGGCAGTAAAACAATTTTTCAGTGAAAAATGAACAGACCTCGGAGTAGCACATCAATCAAACATGTCAGCATTCCCTTCAGCTTTAGTACATCAATAAGGATAACTGAATTTCCTCAAGGTTCTTGGCATGTTGGCACCTACTTCTAACCCAGTGGTATAACAATAATAAAGGCATTTCAATAAATACTTAATAGAATTGGATGAAATATAAATGCAGCTGAATTAAAAATGAACATCCCTTGCTTCTATGTACCTATATATATTTATTATTCAAAAGCAAGTTCTGTTTGTTTTTTTTACAGGCAATTGTAAAAATCAACATCAAAGCATCAACATTTTTATATAAAAAGATAAAGTATATAAATTATAATACTGTAGTTATATAACCTATGAATATCACAACTAAGCACAGAATACTAGATCATTTTGTTTCACTGTCAGTGCACTTGCATGAAGGAAAGCAGGTGCATGGAGCCTTCTGAATATAGAGGAGGTCCTGGTGATGCCATCTATAATACATCCTAGTACATGAGCTCTAACTCTATTTAATAGCAAAGTTCAAATAGCATTCATACATCATCCTCTACAATATCTAATCATAGTTCTGCATATTACCTAGTTAAATAATCTGAAGGTTGTCTGACTGCACAACTGTTTGATTTGATTGTAATTAATTATAAATGGCACATATAAGGGGGACCATAAATGCCTACCTATTATAATAATCTAATTGCTTTTCTAATATACTTTAATTAAAAATTCCCTACTGTTCCCTCTCTATCTAACTACTTTTACGACTAATTTTTTTTTAAACAACTTTCTGTTGATGACATTTCATTTGTGAATCCCCAGTGCATAATGGGATATCCAAATAAGACGCTATCAGGAGGCAGAGGCTGCAGTCACATGAACAGACATCACTTTTGGGGGCATGGCTGGTCTCTGCTTTTCCTGCTTGCCGGGTTATTTCCTTACAGTGTGCACTGACAGTGCGCTCTCTTTCTGGTTCTTCACTTCTCATTAGAGCTGTCGAAAGAGCGCACTGTTACTGCACATTAAAAAGAAAATTGCACAGTGACAAGATCCCACTGAGCATATGTCAGAATTGACAACCAATGCATGCTCAGAAGACAAGGGGCTAAACCAGCCACTGAAACAGATATCACTGATGATGCTTCGTTTCAGGATGGGGACAAAGGATGCTGCAGTGACCGCAGCATCCACCTTTGATGATGTATCATTTGAGTATCCCAGCATGCACTGTGGATCAAACAGGAAGTTGGTATAAAAAAGAGTATTTAGACAGAGTACACAGGGGACTGTAGGGAATTTTTAAATTAAATTATATTAGAAAAGCAACTAGATTATTACATTAAATAGACAGACATTTAGGATTAAATCCGTATTAGTTTTGGAACTTCCATTTAACCCCTCAATGACCACTATTATGCATTTTTATTCAACTGAGATATACAGTACACTTTAGTTGGCAGCCTGCTGCATCAGCCACAACAGGGCCATTTAACCCCCTAGATGCTGCTGTCATTACTGACAACGACATCTAGACGTTTAACTGAACATGGGGGCTACCAGTTTAACCCCATTAGCATCCAGAGTTGATGATTTTTAGGTCCTGATGGCTGGCATGGCAATCCAATGCCAAGTAATGGCCTTAGCATGCCAGCTATAGTGACCTGTTTAGATGTTAGCTCATTTTCCTAATAAAAATATATATTTTTCATTACCATCATTTGAGGCGCACATGAATGGTTTGCAAACTAGCTGACAACAGTTTTGGACATGTTAAAAGGAATCTGTCACCACATTTGACCTATGTAACCTATGAATATGGGCATATAGGTTAAAGAATGCTGATAACAGTCCTACCTGTGTGTTTCATATCAGATGATTTGTTGTGGATAAATCATCTTTTATCACTTTATATAAATGACCTCTTCCAGGCTGTGGGGAGAATGCTGCCCAGAAGATAACGCTGCCTCCAGGGATTATTATACATGAAGGGAAGTTACTGTACCAGTGTGATGTGACATGGTTACTAGTGTTACCAGTGTGATAAGTAATAGTTAGCAGTGTAATGTGCAATGACCGCTCTTTCCTCTACTGATCTCGCTGCAGAGCTGTGTGTGATTATAACTAACACATCTGCAGGTTCCTCTCAGTTTCAGCTTCTATCTCAAGGCAGACAGGACAGAAATATTGTTACAATACAGCAGAGCTGAAAGAGAAGCAAAAATGTGTTTGCAGGAAGAACATTTTAAATTCTCCCGTTCTGTGTTAGTTCCTTGTCTCATAATGGTAAGGCAGAGTTATCTTACAGGAAGAGGCAATTTACATAACAGAAAAATGTGTATTTCTTTGGAATAAGACATCAGATCAGAGATATCAAGGTATCATTGTATTCAGCTTCCTATGACATACTTGGCCATATAGAAGGCTTAGGAGGGACAATCCTACAGACAGATTCCCATTAAGGGTGGCTGTATTTAAAATGCCATTATTTTTGGGAGCTTTCCAATGTGTGAGTCCCCCAAAGTCACTTCAAGCTGAATAGGGCCCTAAATAAATAAGTTTTGGAAATGTCCTTGAAAAAATGAAAAATTGCTGTTAAATTTTTAAACCTTCTAACATCCTAACAAAATGAAAGCAAAATAAAAGGACATTTGACAATTGGTGTTGATGTAATGTAGACATAAGGTAAATGTTATTTATTACCTATGTTGTGTGGTATGAATATCTGGATTAAATATAGCAGGTACGGAAAGTATTCAGACCCCTTTAAATTTTTCACTTTGTTGCATTGCAGCCATTTGGTAAATTCAAAAAAGTTCATTTTTTTCACATTAATGTACACTCTGAACCCCATCTTGTCTGAAAAAAAAAAACGGAAATGTAGTAATTATTGCAAATTTATTAAAAAAGAAAAACTGAAATATCACATGGTCATGGTCATATGTATTCAGACCCTTTGCTCAGTATTGAGTAAAAGCACCCTTTTGAGCTAGTACAGCCATGAGCCTTCTTGGGAATGATGCAACAAGTTTTTCACACCTGGAAATTGGGGATCCTCTGCCATTCTTCCTTGCAGATCCTCTCCAGTTCCATCAGGTTGGATAGTGAACGTTGGTGGACAGCCATTTTCAGGTCTGTCCAGAGATGCTCAATTGGGTTTAGGTCCGGGCTCTCACTGGACCAGTCAAGAATGGTCACAGAGTTGTTCTGAAGCCACTCCTTTGTTATTTTAGCTGTGTGCTTAGGGTCATTGTTTTGTTGGAAGGTGAACCTTCGGCCAAGTCTGAGGTCCAGAGCACTCGAAGAGGTTTTCATCCAGGATATCTCTATACTTGGCCACATTCATGTTACCTTCAATGACAACCAGTCGTCCTGTCCCTGCAGCTGAAAAACACCCCCATAGCATGATGCTGCCACCACCATGTTTCACTGTTGGGATTGTATTGGGCATTGGATGTGCCGGGTTTTCTCCACACATACCGCTTAGAATTATCACCAAAAATCTTCGTCTCATCAAACCAGAGAATCTTATTTCTCTTAGCCTGGGAGTCCTTCATGTGTTTTTTTTAGCAAACTCTATGTGGGCTTTCATATGTCTTGCACTGAGCATAGGCTTCTGTCAGGCCACTCTGCCATAAAGGCCCGACTGGTGGAGGGCTGCAGTGATAGTTGACTTTGTGGAACTTTCTCCCATCTCCCTACTGCATCTCTGGAGCTTAGTCACAGTGATCTTGGGGTTCTTCTTTACCTCTCTCACCAAGGCTTTTCTCCCACAAATGCTCAGTTTGGCTGGAGGGCCAGATCTAGGAAGACTTCTGGTGGTCCCAAACTTCTTCCATTTAAGGATTATGGAGGCCACTGTGCTCGTAGGAATCTTGAGTAGTTCAGAAATTCTGTTGTAACCTTGGCCAGATCTGTACCTTGCCACAATTCTGTCTCTGAGCTCCTTGGCCAGTTCCTTTGACCTCATGATTCTCATTTGGTCTGACATGCACTGAGAGCTGTGAGCTTTTATATAGACAGGTGTGTGCTCTTCCAAATCAAGTCCTATCAGTTTAATTAAACACAGCTGGACTCCAATGAAGGAATACAGCCATCTCAAGGAGGATCACAAAGAAATCGACAGCATGAGACTTAAATATGAGTGTCTGAGCAAAGGGTCTCAATACTTATGACCATGTGATATTTCAGCTTTTCTTTTTTATTAAATTTGCAAAAATTTCTACACTTCTGTTTTTTTCAGTCAAGATGTGGTGCAGAGTGTACATTAATATGAAAAAAAATGAACTTTTTTGAATTTACCAAATGGCTGCAATGAAACAAAGAGTGAAAAATTTAAAGGGGTCTGAATACTTTCCGTACCCACTGTATATTGACATACAGAGTTTGAAACATTTTTGAAACTTTTGTTTAAACTTCTGATATTTTCAAATATAAACACGACACATGCCAACCTAAATTTACTATCATAAAGTACAATGTATCATGAAAAAACTATTTAAAAATCACTGGGTTGTGTTGAAACATTCTAGAGTTACTGCCACATAAATTGATGTATCAGAATTGAAAAATTTGGATGTAGCACTAAATGGTTAGACATTTTGGGCTGAGACCCAGGTGCTCCAAGTTATGTCTGTGATGGTTATTCCACCTACTGAGAATGTACACTGTATTGGATAAAGTGAATTCTTTCTTTTAGATTACATAATGTACATGGTTTATGGTCACGCTAACATGTTCCAAGATCCTCTCTACTAATTAGACATCAATACTCAATAGCAATATGTAAGGTAATATGTTGCTTGCTTACCACACTGGAAAAATAAAGATGGTGGTGACACTATAATTAAGCACTACATTCCCTGTCCCCTTCCCACCCTCCTTCTCTCCCCTCAAACTGCCTAAAGAGTGAGAGTCAATTTTACCTATTTTTAGCTTTAACTCTAACAGTGATATCCTTAAATTATAGTAAATTCCCACTTTACAATTACACAGATTCTAAAAATATATTTGACTATAATATAGTGTTTTTTTGTGCAGTCAGGTCACAGGTCTTTTATATCTTCATGCCTGGGTCAGTGAGCTTACAAATTACATAAAAAAACTGATGAAAACATGAAGGTTCAATTTCCAACTACATAAAAGTGGAGGATTAGCATAATCAGATTACATTTTATCTTATAAACAGACTTTCAAATGAAACGATTAATGTTATATCCAGTAGCTTTTACAGGATTTCCTAGTATGAAGCTTATGATATTACATCGATAATATCTCATTAATCTTCCACCTGCCAGCTAGAAAATTACATTTACCTAAAGCTGCATAGTAACCCTGTGCATTTAATAAGATGCTAAACAAAAATTAGAATTAACTAACATGAAAATGTTCTTTAAAGTGACAAAACAAAATAATTTCTTTTATACAATACTTTGGTTTCCAAAAATCTGTTAGAAGCTAAATCAACACCCTTGTAAAACATACACATGTATATATATATATATATATATATATATATATATATATATATACACACGCACACACATAACATACACATGTTATACACACACACATATATATATATATTTATATGTATATATTTATATATAAATTGTATATATGTGTACAGAAAAACCTTTAAATGAGAAGGTATGTCCAAACTTTTGGTCTTTTGTTCATATTGTATATATATACATATATATATATATATATATATATATATATATATATATATATATATATATATATATATATATAGTAGTATAGTGACCTAGGTTGTAGGTAGGGGGCGCTGTATGAGCTTCCCGGAGTGTGCATAGAGGCGTATGGAGGCCATAGGAATGCATGATAATCACATATATAAGTGTGGTGGTGAGTCAAGGTCCGGCATTATGGTGAATGGCCGGTGTGTGTGTCGCAGAGGGAGACACTTTGCACTGTCAATCTGAAGCAAGGATGATGATGATGATGATGATGACAAGTTAATTGTGTGTGTTGTTTAGCTAGGGAGATTGGCAGGGCTAGATCTGAGAGATGGGAAGGTCAGACTAGCCAAACACACTCCCATCTAGGGGAGTGGTTAGCAGCATATAATGTGACTGAGGTTTGGTCACATGGGCTCTGAGTGTGGATCTGAATGGTTTTGTGCTGGAAGGTCCTGGAGAGAGCCCCATGTGTTGGGAGTGGCGGCTCCCTGAAGAGCACATGGCGGGGGCTCTGGACCTTGCACAGACCAGGCTGTGGAACGGATGGAGTAATCTTGTATATTACTGACCGGGGTCAGAGAAAAGGGAAGACTGAGTGGAAACGTCTGAAGGATGCCTCTAGTGGAGAAAGGTATCCGAGAACCTGTGCGGCACCAACAGGTAACGAATGGAGATTCGTGTTTGTACTGACCGGGGTCAGAGTGAGAGACATTGTGTATGGGCACCTCAGAGGCCAAGAGGTGTCCAGGAACCCGTGAAGGTTGCCAACAGCTAACGGTCTGAAAACCGTGTATAATACTGACCGGAGTCAGAGACGAACTGTGGTAAAGTTGAATATGTCCAGATACTGTTCAAGCTGTTACTAAGTTCCTGTGGATGTGGTTTATGTTGTGTAAAATAAACCTAAAAGACTCTGTTTTGATAGAAAACCGTGCCTGAGTGCTTTAATCCCGTGCCAAGTAAGTGTCCCCCAAGACATGTAGTAGGCGCTATACTACAATATACATATATACATACACTCGCAGAATGCACATACATACACATGTATATACACACAATGCACATGTATATACACACATACAGTACATACACAACATAGATATGTATACACACACGGCACGTACACATGTGTATATATACAGTTGTGCTCAAAAGTTTACATACCCCAGCAGAATTTTTGCTTTCTTGACCTTTTTGTCAGAGAATATGAATGATAACACCAAAACTTTTTCTCCACTCATAGTTAGTGGATGGGTGAAGCCATTTATAGTCGAACTAGTTTGTTTTCTCTTTTTAAATCATAATGACAACATAAAGCATCCAAATGACCTTGATCAAAAGTTTATATACCCTGGTGATTTTGGCCTGATAACAGTTAGGCATGTCAGGAGAGCACATAGATCCTCTGTAATTTGTAGACAATATTCACAAGTGAACCTTAGGATGAATCATTTGTTTTTCCAATGAAGTCTGGTCCATGATCTAATACTGTCATGAAAGGGCAAGCTTCTTAATTGATTGATAGCTGAGAAATTATTCTAAATGAAAGACTTCTGGCTGTGTAATGATTTCATACACTTTATATACAGCAGAGTATTAGATTGTCACATTTCAATATATTCACATAAATTATTAAATGTGAAATGTCATGGCTGAGATACCTACTAGAAACTACAGAACCTCAGCATTTGAAGGTAAGACGTATTGTAGGAAAATACTATTCCTAGAAAACCTTCCTGCATTAAAATTCAGTAAACGTATGGTGGAATACACAAATACTCAACACTTTTACAAGCCATAAAAATTCTGAATTGCTTTGTTCAACCCTTGGGATCGTGGCACATGTGATGGAGAATCGTATATGTAATAACAACTGCACTGATTGAGTCAAATTCATTAAGTCTACTACTTTATGCATGTACCACAATATAATGACTATTTTGGTAAAAGTCACTATAGACCATTATTTTTAATCTTTAAAGATTCCATAATAACAGGGTCTGTACCACAGGACTGGCGTATAGCAAATGTGGTGCCAATATTCAAAAAGGGGACAAAAACTGAACTCAGAAATTATAGGCCAGTAAGCTTAACCTCTACTGTGGGTAAAATCCTGGAGGGCATTCTAAGGGATGCTATGCTGGAGTATCTGAAGAGAAATAACCTCGTGACCCAATATCAGCATGGGTTTACTAGGGACCGTTCATGTCAGACTAATCTGATCAGTTTCTATGAAGAGGTAAGTTCCGGACTGGACCAAGGAAATGCAGTTGATGTGGAGGTGTATATGGACTTTTCAAAAGCTTTTTGATACGGTGCCACACAAAAGGTTGACACATAAAATGAGAACAATGGGGATAGGGGAAAATATGTGAAAGTGGGTTAAGAGCTGGCTCAGCGATAGGAAACAAAGGGTGGTTATTAATGGAGCACACTCGGACTGGGTGGCGGTTAGCAGTGGGGTTCCACAGGGGTCAGTATTGGGCCCTCTTCTTTTTAACATATTAATGACCTTGTAGGGGGCATACGGAGCAGAATTTCAATATTTGCAGATGACACTAAACTCTGCAGTGTAATCAATAATCAATACAGTAGAGGACAATTTTATATTACAGGAGGATTTATGTAAACTGGAAGCTTGGACTGATAAATGGCAAATGAGCTTTAATGGGGATAAATGTAAGGTCATGTACTTGGGCAGACCAAAAACTCCATGCAGTTCATTATGGCCCCATAGATGCTCCATATACAAATATGCCCCATATAATGCTCCATGCAGTTCATTATGGCCCCATAGATGCTCTATATACAAATATGCCCCATATAATGCTCCATACAGTTCAGTATGGCCCCATAGATGCTCCATATACTAATATGCCCCATATAATGCTCCATACAGTTCATTATGACCCCATAGATGCTCCATATACAAATATGCCCCATATAATGCTCTATACAGTTCAGTATGGCCCCATAAGATGCTCCATATACAAATATGCCCCATATAATGCTCCATACAGTTCAGTATGGCCCCATAGATGCTCCATATACAAATATGCCCCATATAATGCTCCATACAGTTCATTATGGCCCCATAGACGCTCCATATACAAATATGTCCCATATAATGCTCCATACAGTTCAGTATGGCCCCATAGATGCTCCATATACAAATATGCCCCATATAATGCTCTATACAGTTCAGTATGGCCCCATAGACGCTCCATATAACAATGTGCCACATATAATGCTGCTGCTGCAATAAAAAAATGACATACTCTCCTCAGCGTCCCGTCTCTCCACACTGACTGTTCAGGCAGAGGGTGGCGCACACACTAATACATCATCGCGCCCTCTGACCTGAACAGTCACTGCAGAGGATGCGGAAGACGGAGCGGCGCCGATGCTGGAATGAGGGACAGGTGAATATGAAATACTCACCTGCTCCGGCGCGGTCCCTGGCAGCTTCTCCCGGACAGATGGTCTCCGGCACCTGCAGCTTCTTGCTGTATTGAGCGGTCACTGGTACCACTCATTACAGTTATGAATATGCGGCTCCACCCCTATGGGAGTGGAGTCCATATTCATTACTTTAATGAGCAGTACCACGTGACCGCTGAACAGAGGAAGAGCTGCGGGCACCGGAGACCATGGGACATGCAGGAACTGCGCCAGGAGCACCAGGAGCAGGTGAGTATGTGACAGTCATCGCTCCCCCTCACCCGCTGACCCCCCTGCCTTCCATGACTCGAGTATAAGCCGAGAGGGGCAGTTTCAGCCCATTTTTTGGGGCTGAAAATCTCGGCTTATACTCCAGTATATACGGTATCTATTTTTATTAGGGTATATGCACACATTGTCTTTTCTTTGGTTTTGTTTGTTTCCATGGCCAGTGTGAACATGCTCTTACATCATGCATGTTTTCAAGTCATACTCCGGCTCTGTTTTCTGTTTTTGATTTAGAATAAAGTAAAATAAGAACAAAACCTGGTCACTTTTGACCTGGTGACAGTATATGTGCACTACGGACCAAAGACGCAGAGCACACCCACCCATTATAGCCAATGTTTCAGTGAACATAGCCACTTTCTTATATGGAACAGCAGTCTGTAAAAAAATAATTGCAGTATGCAATTTTTAGTATGGCCAATTGAAACTGGACTTAAGCTAGAAAGACAACCTATATAATAAATAACAGCAAGCACATAAACTCTACACTTTTGTAGAGTAATGTGAGATTCCTCCGTTAACAGCTAAGATTTCAGGAAATAATGTCAATACTTCTACCTATGTTGCCAGCACATGACCCTTATAAAATAACAAATATAATTGTTGAGAAATCGCTTTCAGCAACTTCCAGATGTCTAATAAATAAGACAAGACAGTAACAGGGAGAATCCCCTTACTTCGTGGCTCAGTAGTTTTCACACACTCATTATAACATGCCTCTAGCAAACAACATATTTCACTGCATTAAAATGGTGCTTGCTGCATGATGCTAAATGGGGTTCCTGTGAATGCTGACAGTCAAGTTATTGGGATAACACGGAAATTTATAACCTCATCTTGACGTTAACATTTTTCAGTGGCGGTTAAGAGCTGCCATCTATATGCTGGGTAAAATTAGATGCTAATAATATATATATATTCATCCTATAGTCAAATATTCATTAACATATAATAATATTGGTGCATTATTGTCTATTTCTCCAAATAATAATCTGTTCCAGGTTTAATGTAAAATGACAAGGTTCACAAACAGTGGGAAATCTTATAGATAAATGCATTAAAAGTGCAAGCATCCCCTCTGCATGAGCCCCAAATACCTATCCCATAGATTTAGAACCATACACAATACATAGCTGTTTGCTGAATGATCGTTCATCAGACAGGTTTCTCTCCCAACTGCCGCATACACAGGAATGCTCGGCTCCTGAGAGTTGTTATCAAACTCCCTTGGCAGCTTTATATCTCTCGGAGAACAAAAAAATTGTCCGTTGGGAGTTTGATCCTTCTCTCTCAGGAGGCCTCCATACACATTAGACTGCTGGGTGATCCTGTAGATTTTGGTGGTTTTGGACAACTTTAATCTAATGTGTATGGTGGGCCTAAGGCTAGAGATTGATTGATTAGATTTCCAGTTGTGAACAACGAGGATCTGTGTGCAGGGACATATATACATGGGGTGCAAATGTCAGAAAATGCATCCTGGTGCTAGTGGGAGCTCAATGTCCTCTCGATCATGTAAAAGTATTATGAGTACCACATAGTATGTGCACAGTTCCGTGGTGCATTTTGTTCACAGCCTTGTGTCTTTGAAGTAAGGATAAAATAATTAAAAACACGGTTAATTTTCATTGTCGTAGAAAGTTCTTACATTGTGTAATGAAATCCCTGAGCCCATTTGTATCACTATATACAGTTGAAACCAGAAGTTTATATACACAATATAAAAAGACACATATACATATTTTTCTCAATATCTGACATGAAACCAGAATAAACCTTTCCCGTTTTAGGTCAACTAAGATTACCATAATTATTAATATTTGCCAAATACCAGAATAATAAATGAAAATAAATGTATATAATTTATACAATGTGATTTTCTGGATTGTATTTTTTATATTTTATCTCTCAATATTAAAATTAACCTACCCTTAAAATTATTGACTGTTCATGTCTTTGTCAGTGGGCAAACTTACAAAATCAGCAAGGGATCAAATAATTATTGCTTTCACTGCAGGTAAAGATGTAGTGCTTTACAGCAACCTTCTAGTAATGAATTTTGCATAAGAGCAGAGAAATGGTAGTAGCCATGGACATATTTCATTATTCAAGGGGTAGTCCACTTTCTCATTATTTTAACAAATTTGTTGGAGGCATGTTTTTGTGCCACTTACATTTAAGCATTATTTGGCTATGTTCACATTGAGTTATTTAAAGAGTTTTTTTCAGTGGATCTATTTTAAAAAAAAACCTTACTCTAAAAACATCAAAAACACTTCATAATCATTTTTATTGGAAATCCTCAATGCCGTTCATATGAGAAGTGTTTCAAAATGTTTTCTTTTCTTAAGTTTTGAAAGTAACTGGTGGAAACAAAAAAAAATGTATGTTATTTATTTGAAACATATCTTGGTGGAATCCAGTCTACCTCCAACAAGGCAGTATTACATTAAAAGGCTGCAAATAATGCTTCGGGAAAATCTATTCCAAAGTTCTGCCAAAAATTTTCAAAACTGCTTCAAGAAAAAAAAGATTTTCAAAATAAACCCTTCCCCCCTAAAAAATAAGATTGTTCCCTACTTTTTCATTGATGACTAGTGATGGGTGAGTGTACTCGTTGCTCGGGTTTTCCCGAGCACGCTCGGGTGGTCTCCGAGTATTTCTTAGTGTTCGGAGATTTAGTTTTCATCGCCTCAGCTGAATGATTTACAACTACTAGCCAGCTTGATAACATGTGGGGATTCCCTAGCAACCAGGCAACCCCCACATGAACTCAGGCTGGGTAGTAGCTGTAAATCATTCAGCTACTGTGGATATACTCACCTCTCCGGCGGCCCCTGGACCTTACCGCTGTAACCGGCAGCCTCCGTTCCTAAGAATGAGCGCGTGAAGGGCCTTCGATGACGTCGCGGCTTCTGATTGGTCGCATGAGCGGTCACATGAGCGGTCACGCGACCAATCAGAAGCCGCGACATCATCGAAGGCCCTTCACGCGCTCATTCTTAGGAACGGAGGCTGCCGGTTACAGCGGTAAGGTCCAGGGGCCGCCGGAGAGGTGAGTATATCCATATTTTTTATTTTAATTCTTTATTTTTTACATGAATATGGATCCCAGGGCCTGAAGGAGAGTTTCCTCTCCTTCAGACCCTGGGAACCATCCAGGATAGCTTCCGATACTTGTGTCCCATTGACTTGTATTGGTATCGGGTAACGGTATCGGCGATATCCGATATTTTTCGGGTATCGGCCGATACTATCCGATACCGATACTTTCAAGTATCGGAAGGTATCGCTCAACACTAATTATTACTTTTTTTATATAGAATGTAAGAATGTAAGTCCGCAAGGACAGGGTCCTCTCCCCTCTGTACCAGTCTGTCACTGTAAACGTGTTTACTGTAAACTATATCTGTAACTCTGTATGTAACCCCTTTCTCATGTACAGCACCATGGAATTAATGGTGCTATATAAATAATAATAATAATAATAATATAGAATAAACATAAAAATCAATATTTTAAAAAATATATATTTAAAATAAAACCCTGATATAAACAATGTTATGATGACATTTTCACATATGCTCTAGGGCCCAGCTATGGTAACTGTGCATGCTATTATCCATATACTGTACCATCACTGATACAGATAGCTGCTCTATCACACCCTCATACGTCTCACAGCAGTTCTACAGTGGGGCAAAAAAGTATTTAGTCATTCAGCAATAGTGCAAGTTCCACCACTTAAAAAGATGAGAGGCGTCTGTAATTTACATCATAGGTAGACCTCAACTATGGAAGACAAACTGAGAAAAAAAAATCCAGAAAATCACATTGTCTGTTTTTTTATCATTTTATTTGCATATTATGGTGGAAAATAAGTATTTGGTCAGAAACAAACAATCAAGATTTCTGGCTCTCACAGACCTGTAACTTCTTCTTTAAGAGTCTCCTCTTTCCTCCACTCATTACCTGTAGTAATGGCACCTGTTTAAACTTGTTATCAGTATAAAAAGACACCTGTGCACACCCTCAAACAGTCTGACTCCAAACTCCACTATGGTGAAGACCAAAGAGCTGTCAAAGGACACCAGAAACAAAAATGTAGCCCTGCACCAGGCTGGGAAGACTGAATCTGCAATAGCCAACCAGCTTGGAGTGAAGAAATCAACAGTGGTAGCAATAATTAGAAAATGGAAGACATTCAAGACCACTGATAATCTCCCTCGATCTGGGGCTCTACGCAAAATCCCACCCCGTGGGGTCAGAATGATTACAAGAACGGTGAGCAAAAATCCCAGAACCACGCGGGGGGACCTAGTGAATGAACTGCAGAGAGCTGGGACCAATGTAACAAGGCCTACCATAAGTAACACACTACGCCACCATGGACTCAGATCCTGCAGTGCCAGACGTGTCCCACTGCTTAAGCCAGTACATGTCCGGGCCCGTCTGAAGTTTGCTAGAGAGCATTTGGATGATCCAGAGGAGTTTTGGGAGAATGTCCTATGGTCTGATGAAACCAAACTGGAACTGTTTGGTAGAAACACAACTTGTCATGTTTGGATGAAAAAGAATACTGAGTTGCATCCATCAAACACCATACCTACTGTAAAGCATGGTGGTGGAAACATCATGCTTTGGGGCTGTTTCTCTGCAAAGGGGCCAGGACGACTGATCCGGGTACATGAAAGAATGAATGGGGCCATGTATCGTGAGATTTTGAGTGCAAACCTCCTTCCATCAGCAAGGGCATTGAAGATGAAACGTGGCTGGGTCTTTCAACATGACAATGATCCAAAGCACACCGCCAGGGCAACGAAGGAGTGGCTTCGTAAGAAGCATTTCAAGGTCCTGGAGTGGCCTAGCCAGTCTCCAGATCTCAACCAGATCTCAACCCTATAGAAAACCTTTGGAGGGAGTTGAAAGTCCGTGTTGCCAAGCGAAAAGCCAAAAACATCACTGCTCTAGAGGAGATCTGCATGGAGGAATGGGCCAACATACCAACAACAGTGTGTGGCAACCTTGTGAAGACTTACAGAAAACGTTTGACCTCTGTCATTGCCAACAAAGGATATATTACAAAGTATTGAGATGAAATTTTGTTTCTGACCAAATACTTATTTTCCACCATAATATGCAAATAAAATGATAAAAAAACAGACAATGTGATTTTCTGGATTTTTTTTTCTCAGTTTGTCTCCCATAGTTGAGGTCTACCTATGATGTAAATTACAGACGCCTCTCATCTTTTTAAGTGGTGGAACTTGCACTATTGCTGAATGACTAAATACTTTTTTGCCCCACTGTATCTATAGAACTAAACCAAGGAGTCAGTAGACTGAGAGATGATTATCTTTACAGTTTAGAGTTTCCTAAAATGAAGACCAGGCGTTACGACATGGTAACCTATTCATCTGCTTGCCAACCATATAATGTGACATTAGCAGATACATCTTCCCATGGCAATTAAAGCTTCCAGTAAAAAGGAGGGGGTCTTCAGGATATAACCACTGTAAAGACTGAAAAGGAAGTTGTCCAATTAGTTTTTATGTCACTCTAACCACAATATAAATAGTTTCTAAGTTTCCCAACAATGCAGGAACCATGCAGACTACATGATTTATACGGACTCGTTATAACATACTTTTACAACAGTTACTCTTGTTGGTCACTGAAGTCAGACATAAATACCTGCACAACTGCTATGAAACTATAGACGCTGATGTTTTGTGGTTTGCATTTCATTTGGAGACTACGAACACTTATAAACAATTGCCTATATATTCTTTCTATTACTCGGCTGTCAGTAAGAGTGATTCCTCACATATCAGTGTATTAATGCATGTTTTTTCATGATGTTCACTAATATGTTACGTCAACTCCAACTCCAAAGTGATTATACAGTTCTAACAAGAAGCCAAGAATTTCTTTCCCATCTGTAATGTCAAATTCCAAATGGTAAAAATATAAATGCTCCTAAATCAGCAACGCTATACAGACATCATATTAATGTTAGGGATATTGTAAGGCATAAACGATACAGTTATTTTATGACTGGGGTGTAGACTAGTTAACAACATATTTTATTCCTTTTTAACAAATGTCTCATTTTAACGCTGTCAATCACTGAGTAGGACCGCCCACTGGACTCATTCATACAAACACAAGAGATCTCAAAGAATAAAATACCAGTGATAGTGAATTGTTTCCAACAAATCTAGATATTATTCTGCTCAGCTTCTCCTTCTCTGTACTATGCTGTCCACTTGAAATGAGTGAATTGATCCGCAAAAGATCAAATTTGAGTTGGATTTCCTGAAATTCACGGTTCCTCCCAAATTTGTACTCTCTGCGATTCAATTTGTAAGGATTGAAAAAAATATGTATTTATAAAGTAGGACTTATGCCATTTCACACACTGCTGAAAAGTACCGTAAGTGAGCATGCCAATGGCATCAACGCAACTGCATAGGCTTCCCCATAATGCAATGCAGTAATCAGTTCATATGATCTAGCCCAAATCAATAGGGGAGCTCTCAAAGCCAGTATAAAAGATAGAGGCTGGCCAAAGAGTGCCATTTTATATTTGTTCTGTCTAATGATAGGAGCTCAGAGCACACAGCATAGAGATAGAAAAGCCTTAATGAGACTGCGGTGTATTATTTCATTGCTGATGTACCAGATTGAAAATAGGAGTGATATTGAATACTAATGTGTGAATACTAATCAAAAAATGCAAGTGATATTTCCTGCTGTAGATGGATAGTCACTCAGTGTGACAGTGACTGCGTTGAGTGCTGGTTACCATTACTTATCATCTGTTTTCTCCTAGCCAGATACTGTAGGTTGTGGTCATTGGACATTAAAAAGGCTGTGTTTGCATTACAGACCTCAAAATGGGCTTAACAGACTCCTATGAAAATCTAGCTTGTTATATACTTTTCAGGCAACTAGAGCATTTTGTCAGCAATTTTGGGATCATTTGTGGAATTTGGGGAAACTTAGGCAACGCTGGTGAATTCGTATTGCAAAATGTCCTCTCATCTCGACTGTCCACAGATCGGACAGTATGTACAACGTGACAGGTTTCCTTTAGGATACTCGGATACTCTTGTTCAGTAATTTCTCCCAACTACAGAGGAACTTTAATGCTTGGGGACTCTTCTGAATATTACATGTTTTTGCATAAATCTGACCTAAAACTACATGGAGGTGTTCACACAAGTCCTAAAATAGATAAAGAGAACCAAATCAAATACATGGGTAAAAAATATTACACAAAATATGAGGACATCTATTCATGTGCTGAATCTCAAGAGACCGGGGCTCATGCAGGAAGAAAACGACCCAAAGTGCACAAGTCATTCTACAAAACAATGGTTATAGAAGAATAAAATTAAAGCCTTTGGAATGGCCAAGACAAAGTCCTGACCTTAATCCTATAGAAATGTTTTGGAAGGACCTGAAGCAAGCAGTTCGTGGGAGAAAACCCACAAACATAATAGCCCTCATGCCCTCCAATCCACTTCCCGGCTTCATAGATGTGCACTGTGCATGTCTGGAAGTTCAGAAGATGGCTTCCGGTCATGCGTAGTGCGTTTATGAGGCCAGGCATAGGCTTGCTGGCTTCAGAGGCATGTACTGCATATGTCCGGAAGTTCAGAAGATGATGGTGCACATGCGCAGATTTGCATGAGTTTGCGATGTGGCCGGCTCATGCAAATTATGGTATCAAGCCCATAAGGTGTGTCTGCTGTTCACAGACACAAAACATGTATAGATTCTTTTTTTATTTAAGTGATGAAAGAAAGAAAATCAAAACTTTGGTAATAAAAAAAAAAAAAAAAATTGCCATTTTACGAGATCCATAGAATTGTTTTATTTTGAATGGGATGAAAGGAGGATGATTTGAACTTTTATATTTTTTTATTTTTTTATATTTTAACCCCTTCACCCCCAAGGGTGGTTTGCACGTTAATGACCGGGCCAATTTTTACAATTCTGACCACTGTCCCTTTATGAGGCTATAACTCTGGAACGCTTTGACGGATCTTGGCGATTCTGACATTGTTTTCTCGTGACATATTGTACTTCATGTTAGTGGTAAAATTTATTCGATATAACTTGCATTTATTTGTGAAAAAAACGAATATTTGGCGAAAATTTTGAAAATTTCGCAATTTTCCAACTTTGAATTTTTATGCCCTTAAATCACAGACATATGTCACGCAAAATACTTAATAAGTAACATTTCCCACATGTCTACTTTACATCAGTACAATTTTGGAACCAAAATTTTTTTTTGTGACGGAGTTATAAGGGTTAAAAGTTGACCAGCAATTTCTCATTTTTACAACACCATTTTTTTTTAGGGACCACATCTCATTTGAAGTCATTTTGAGGGGTCTATATGATAGAAAATACTCAAGTGTGACACCATTCTAAAAACTGCACCCCTCAAGGTTCTCAAAACCACATTCAAGAAGTTTATTAACCCTTCAGGTGTTTCACAGGAATTTTTTGAATGTTTAAATAAAAATGAGCATTTAACTTTTTTTCACACACAATTTATTTCAGCTCCAATTTGTTTTATTTTACCAAGGGTAACAGGAGAAAATGGACCCCCAAAGTTGTTGTACAATTTGTCCTGAGTACGCTGATACCCCATATGTGAGGGTAAACCACTGTTTGGGCGTATGGCAGAGCTCGGAAGGAAAGGAGCGCCATTTGACTTTTCAATGCAAAATTGACTGGAATTGAGATGGGACGCCATGTTGCGTTTGGAGAGCCCCTGATGTGCCTAAACACTGAAACCCCCTACAAGTGACACCATTTTGGAAAGTAGACCCCCTAAGGAACTTATCTTGATGTGTGGTGAGCACTTTGACCCACCAAGTGCTTCACAGAAGTTTATAATGCAGAGCCGTAAAAATAAAAAATCATATTTTTTCACAAAAATGATCTTTTTGCCCCCAATTTTTTATTTTCCCAAGGGTAAGAGAAGAAATTGGACCCCAAAAAATGTTGTGCAATTTGTCCTGAGTACGATGATACCCCATATGTGGGTGTAAACCATTGTTTGGGCGCATGGCAGAGCTTGGAAGGGAAGGAGCGCCATTTGACTTTTCAATGCAAAATTGACTGGAATTGAGATGGGACGCCATGTTGCGTTTGGAGAGCCCCTGATGTGCCTAAACATTGAAACTCCCTACAAGTGACACCATTTTGGAAAGTAGACCCCCTAAGGAACTTATCTAGATGTGTGGTGAGCACTTTGACCCACCAAGTGCTTCACAGAAGTTTATAATGCAGAGCCGTAAAAATAAAAAATCATATTTTTTCACAAAAATGATCTTTTTGCCCCCAATTTTTTATTTTCCCAAGGGTAAGAGAAGAAATTGGACCCCAAAAAATGTTGTGCAATTTGTCCTGAGTACGCTGATACCCCATATGTGGGTGTAAACCATTGTTTGGGCGCATGGCAGAGCTTGGAAGGGAAGGAGCGCCATTTGACTTTTCAATGCAAAATTGACTGGAATTGAGATGGGACGCCATGTTGCGTTTGGAGAGCCCCTGATGTGCCTAAACACTGAAACCCCCTACAAGTGACACCATTTTGGAAAGTAGACCCCCTAAGGAACTTATCTTGATGTGTGGTGAGCACTTTGACCCACCAAGTGCTTCACAGAAGTTTATAATGCAGAGCCGTAAAAATAAAAAATCATATTTTTTCACAAAAATGATCTTTTCGCCCCCAATTTTTTATTTTCCCAAGGGTAAGAGAAGAAATTGGACCCCAAAAAATGTTGTGCAATTTGTCCTGAGTACGCTGATACCCCATATGTGGGTGTAAACCATTGTTTGGGCGCATGGCAGAGCTTGGAAGGGAAGGAGCGCCATTTGACTTTTCAATGCAAAATTGACTGGAATTGAGATGGGACGCCATGTTGCGTTTGGAGAGCCCCTGATGTGCCTAAACATTGAAACTCCCTACAAGTGACACCATTTTGGAAAGTAGACCCCCTAAGGAACTTATCTAGATGTGTTTTGAGAGCTTTGAACCCCCAAGTGTTTCACTACAGATTATAACGCAGAGCCGTGAAAATAATTTTTATTTTTTTTCTCAAAAATGATTTTTTAGCACCCAGCTTTGTATTTTTACAAGGGTAACAGAATAAATTGGACCCCAAAATTTGTTTTCCAATTTGTCCTGAGTACGCTGATACCCCATATGTGGGGGGGAACCACTGTTTGGGCGCATGACAGAGCTCGGAAGGGAAGGAGCGCCATTTGGAATGCAGACTTAAATGGATTGGTCAGCAGCCGTCACGTTGCATTTGCAGAGCCCCTGATGTACCCAAACAGTACAAACCCCCCACAAGTGACCCCATATTGGAAACTAGACCTCCCAAAGAACTTATCTAGATGTGTTTTGAGAACTTTGAACCCCCAAGTGTTTCACTAAAGTTTATAGCGCAAAGCCGTGAAAATAAAAATTCTTTTTTTTTTTCACAAAAATGATTTTTTAGCCCCCAGTTTTGTATTTTCACAAGGGTAACAGGATAAATTAGACCCCAAAAGTTGTTGTCCAATTTGTCCTGAGTACGCTGATACCCCATATGTGGGGGGGAACCACTGTTTGGGTGCATGACAGAGCTCGGAAGGGAAGGAGCGCCATTTGGAATGCAGCCTTAAATGGATTGGTCTGCAGGCGTCACGTTGCATTTGCAGAGCCCCTGATGTACCCAAACAGTACAAACCCCCCACAAGTGACCCCATATTGGAAACTAGACCTCCCAAGGAACTTATCTAGATGTGTTGTGAGAACTTTGAACCCCCAAGTGTTTCACTACAGTTTATAACGCAGAGCCGTGAAAATAAAACATCTTTTTTTTCCCACAAAAATGATTTTTAGCCCCCCAAATTTTTATTTTCCTAAGGATAACAAGAGAACTTGGACCCCAGAAGTTGTTGTTCAATTTGTCCCGAGTACGCTGATAACACATATGTTGGGGTAAACCCCTTTTTGGGCGCACGGGAGAGCTCGGAAGGGAAGGAGCACTGTTTTACTTTTTCAACGCAGAATTGGCTGGAATTGAGATTGGACGCCATGTCGCGCTTGTAGAGCCCCTGATGTGCCTGGACAGTGGAAACTCCCCAATTCTACCTGAAACCCTAACCCAAACACACCCCTAACCCTAATCCCAACGGTAACCCTAACCACACCCCTAGCCCTGACACACCCATAATTCTAATCCCAACCCTAATCCAAACGTAAATGTAATCCAAACCCTAACCCTAACTTTAGCCCCAACCCTAACTTTAGCCCCAACCCTAACTTTACCTCCAACCCTAGCCCTAACCCTAACCCTACCCCTAACCCTAACCCTAAACGTGACTGAAATACGTGGCACTGAAATACGTGGCACTGAAATACGTGGCACTGAAATACGTGGCACTGAAATACGTGGCACTGAAATACGTGATACGTGGCACTTAAATACGTGGCACTGAAACACGTGGCACTGAAATACGTGATACGTGGCACTGAAATACGTGGCACTGAAATACGTGGCACTGAAATACGTGGCACTGAAATACGTGGCACTGAAATACGTGGCACTGAAATACGTGGCACTGAAATATGTGATACGTGGCACTGAAATACGTGGCACTGAAATACGTGGCACTGAAATACGTGGCACTGAAATACGTGGCACTGAAATACGTGGCACTGAAATACGTGATACGTGGCACTGAAATACGTGGCACTGAAATACGTGGCACTGAAATACGTGATACGTGGCACTTAAATACGTGGCACTGAAACACGTGGCACTGAAATACGTGATACGTGGCACTGAAATACGTGGCACTGAAATACGTGGCACTGAAATACGTGGCACTGAAATACGTGGCACTGAAATACGTGGCACTGAAATACGTGGCACTGAAATATGTGATACGTGGCACTGAAATACGTGGCACTGAAATACGTGGCACTGAAATACGTGGCACTGAAATACGTGGCACTGAAATACGTGGCACTGAAATACGTGGCACTGAAATACGTGATACGTGGCACTGAAATACGTGGCACTGAAATACGTGGCACTGAAATACGTGATACGTGGCACTTAAATACGTGGCACTGAAACACGTGGCACTGAAATACGTGATACGTGGCACTGAAATACGTGGCACTGAAATACGTGGCACTGAAATACGTGGCACTGAAATACGTGGCACTGAAATACGTGGCACTGAAATACGTGATACGTGGCACTGAAATACGTGGCACTGAAATACGTGGCACTGAAATACGTGGCACTGAAATACGTGGCACTGAAATACGTGGCACTGAAATACGTGGCACTGAAATACGTGGCACTGAAATACGTGGTACTAAAATATGTGGCACTGAAATACGTGATACGTGGCACTGAAATACGTGATACGTGGCACTGAAATACGTGGCACTGAAACACGTGGCACTGAAATACGTGGCACTGAAATACGTGGCACTGAAATACGTGGCACTATGACTGTCAGAAAATGTTCATTAAACGGTTAGGGGTGAGGTTAGGGGTAGAGTTAGGGTTAGGGTTTGGATCCCTTTATCACCTTGATGGTGGTGGGTGGCTTTTCAGTGTGTTTAAATGCATGCGTTTTTAACGCAAACAAACGCATGTGCTTAAAAACGCAAGAAAATACTGCAGGTTGTATTTCTGAAAATGAACGCATGCAGAAAAAAAACGCATGCGTTTGAAAACGCGACCAAACGCGTACAAAAAAACCGCATGCGTTTTCAATGTTAAATATAGGGAAAAAACGCATGCGTTTTTTTGTGCAAAAAACGCTGCAGACAAAAACGCAAGTGTGAAACCAGCGACGCTTTTTATAGCAAAAAAGTTTTTGCGTCTCCACATTTTGAGACCTATAATTTTTCCACATTTTGCTCCACAGAGTCATGTGAGGTCTTGTTTTTTGCGGGACGAGTTGACGTTTTTATTGGTAACATTTTCGGACACGTGACCGTTTTTGATCGCTTTTTATTCCGATTTTTGTGAGGCAGAATGACCAAAAACCAGCTATTCATGAATTTCTTTTGGGGGAGGCGTTTATACCGTTCCGCGTTTGGTAAAATTGATAAAGCAGTTTTATTCTTCGGGTCAGTACGATTACAGCGATATCTCATTTATATCATTTTTTTATGTTTTGGCGCTTTTATACGATAAAAACTAAAATATAGAAAAAATAATTATTTTCGTATCGCTTTATTCTCAGGACTATAACTTTTTTATTTTTTGCTGATAATGTTGTATGGCGGCTTGTTTTTTGCGGGACAAGATGACGTTTTCAGCGGTACCATGGATATTTATATCAGTCTTTTTGATCGCGTGTTATTCCACTTTTTGTTCGGCGGTATGGTAATAAAGCGTTGTTTTTTGCCTCGTTTTTTTTTTTTTTTTCTTACGGTGTTTACTGAAGGGGTTAACTAGTGGGGCAGTTTTATAGGTTGGGTCGTTACGGACGCGGCGATACTAAATATGTGTACTTTTATTGTTTTGTTTTTTTTATTTAGATAAAGAAATGTATTTATGGGAATAATATATTTTTTTTATTATTATTTATTTAGGATTTTTTTTTTTTTTTTTTTTACACATGTGGAAAAAATTTTTTTTAACTTTTTTACTTTGTCCCAGGGGGGGACATCACAGATCATTGATCTGGCAGTGTGCACAGCACTCTGCCAGATCGACGATCTGCTGTGCAGGGCTGCAGGCTTACCAAGTGTCTGCTCTGAGCAGACACTCGGTAAGCCACCTCCTTCCCTGCAGGACCCGGATGCCGCGGCCATCTTGGATCCGGGACCTGCAGCCAGGAAGGAGGTAGGAGACCCTCGCAGCAACGCGATCACATCGCGTTGCTCCGGGGGTCTCAGGGAAGCCCGCAGGGAGCCCCCTCCCTGCGCGATGCTTCCCTATACCGCCGGTACACTGCGATCATGTTTGATCGCGGTGTGCCGGGGGTTAATGTGCCGGGGGCGGTCCGTGACCGCTCCTGGCACATAGTGCCGGATGTCAGCTGCGATATGCAGCTGACACCCGGCCGCGATCGGCCGCGCTCCCCCCGTGAGCGCCGCTGATCGGTGATGACGTACTATCCCGTCGGCGGTCATACGGGCCCACCCCACCTCGACGGGATAGTACGTCAAATGTCGGGAAGGGGTTAAAAAACTTTTTTTGACTTTTTGCATGCTTCAATAGTCTCCATGGGAGACTAGAAGCTGCAGTACTTTGATCGCTTCTCCTACACATAGGCAATGATCAGATCTCCTGTGTGTAGCAGAAATGCTCACTTACTATGAGCGCTGACCACGGGGCGGCGCTCATAGCAATCTGGCAATGACAACCATAGAGGTCTGCTGGAGAACTCTGGTTCTCATGCCGACCCATCGGTGACCCGCGATCATGCGACTGGGTCACTGATGGGTGGGACTTACAACACACCTCCGGTAAGTGTGAGTTAACTAGTTTAACTAGATAATAGCCACGGGTTGATCACAATTACACCCGGGGCTGTTGTGGGCATATGTCAGCTGTACAGATCACCTGTCATGTGTTGGCACCAAACAAGGGGAGTCCGCTGTGTGTGTACCAACGTCGGAAAGGGGATAAAGGGAGTCTGTTATCAGATTCATTCTGTCCAAACCATGGGCAGCATAAATCAGACAATGGCTGTGAATTTACAGCAGGTATGTTTTACTCTGACTTTGGCATTTCAGAGTAATCACATTTTGAAAAGTTGGCCTAGTGACTATGCGTCTCAGCTGGCTAGTCAACTAGAGCAGGGCAGGGAGAAACGGACTAGTCAGCCAAGACATGTACTCCCTGGCTTTTCAAACTATGCTGAATCTGAAACTGTGAAATTAAAAACAACTGACTCTAACACTGCAGACAGTGACTGATTCATGTTGCCCGTTGTTCAGGCAGTATGAATCTGAGCACAGGTTGCCTTTAAAAGAGTTATTTTAACACATAGGAAATATTAGTAATTTGAGATCTGGGCACGTTAGGGTTAGCAAGGTATGCTGTCTTTCCATTATAAGAAACTAGTTGGATAGAAACTAGCTATTTGGCCATTATGGCTTAGGAAATGTAATTAAATCATAAGACATACCATAATTATAATCATGTATCTCTGCATACCAAACTTCAAACCAAGTAATGGGTCGATTACCGAAGAGATACATAATAAAAATTTGACTTTATTTATAATTAATTAAAACATGATGATAAAATAAGCAGAGATGTCACAATAGGGGACACTTAGAGGTGGCACTCAAAATATATAAAAATTAATAAGTATACGTTTAGTTAAATTTATAATGACTTCAAAGTACCAAGAGGAGCAATAGATTAATAGAATAAATTAGGTAATTAATAAATAATACTCTTGCTGTACAAACAATAGATCACTATCATATTTATACGATTACACGACCAGCTCTATCCTCACCTACTGTATCCACACCCATCCCTTGTAGATTGTGAGCCCTCGTGGGCAGGGTCCTCTCTCCTCCTGTACCAGTTGTGACTTGTACTGTTCAAGATTATTGTACTTGTTTTTATTATGTATACCCCTCCTCACATGTAAAGCGCCATGGAATAAATGGCGCTATAATAATAAATAATAATATAATGATTAAGACAGTAGAACTCTCAACAATAATGGTGCTGTGTTAAAGGTTTATGCAAAAAAGAATGCAGCCCCCGGAAGAAGCTGGCGGCTAAACAGGGTGAGTGGACGCCGAGGTGACCTCTAATAACGGAGCTTTCATAGTCTAACTTTAACCAGGTAAATGAAATAAGGCACTAAGCACTTTACCATTATTCATTCCACCGCGTCTCTCCTAGCTGCTATAGGTAATTAACACAGCGGTAAGGGCTGCATCCTTTTTTGATTTACTTACACTGTGGACCACTGAGCAACAGTCCAGTTCTTTTCCTTCCTTGGCCCAGGTAAGACGCTTCTGGTGTTGTCTATTGGTCATGAGTGGCTTGACACAAGGAATGCGACACTTGTATCCCATGTCCTTGATACGTTGCAGATAACCAGGTTGCTTGTGCACCTTTTTCTACCACACTTTTTCCTTCCACTCAAATCTCCATTATTATGCTTGGAAACAGCACTCTGTTAACAGCCAGCTTCTTTAGCAATGACCTTTTGTAGCTTACCCTCCTTGTGAAGTGTATCAATGACTGCCTTCTGGACATCTGTCATGTCAGCAGTCTTCCCCATGATTGTAGAGCCTACTGAAACAGACTAAGGAAGCCTTTGTAGGTGTTTTTTGTTAATTGTTCTAATTTACTGAGATAATGACTTTTGGGTTTTCATTGGCTGTAAGCCATAATCATCAACATTAACAGAAATAAACAGCTGAAATAGATCATTCTGTAATGACTATGTAATACATGAGTTTCACTTTTTGTATTGAAGAACTGAAATAATTACGGTAACTTTTTGATGATATTCTAATTTTGTGAGAAGCACCTGTATATGGCACTCCACATGTATACTGTCAATGAACTATTGCACTGGGACTGTCCTTAGATATACTGCTAGTTACTTGATAATCACACCTGTACATTACAGGAACAAAGTGAATAACCACACGTTGATTCCATGCACACAGCACTTTAAAGCAACACTGCCGAGCAAATATACCCCTGCTGTCACTTTATTGACCTACAGGAAATAGTAGACTCCCATGTGTTGATCTGATGCACACAGCATTCCACAGAGGTATTGTTGAGCAATGTTTGTAGTGGGGAATACTCCTAAACCTTGAGCCTGATTTTGAGGCCATATTATATGTAAATTAGCACCTCTTGAATTTATATTAAGGAAAATGTATCCACCTGCATTGGAATTCTAGCTTTGTGTGTGTATTCTACACTGTGTGCAGAATTATTAGGCGAGTTGTATTTTAGAGGATTATTTTTATTATTGAGCAACAACTATGTTCTCAATCAACCCAAAAGACTCATAAACATCAAAGCTTAATATTTTTGGAAATTGGAGTGTTTTTTTTAGATGTGGCTATCTTAGGAGGATATCTGTTTGTTCAGATAACTATCACTGTGCAAAATTATTAGGCAGCTTAATAAAAACCAAATATATTCCCATCTCACTTGTTTATTTTCACCAGGTAAACCAATATACCTGCACAAAATTTAGAAATAAACATTTCTGACATGCAAAAACAAAACCTAAAAAAATTAGTGACCAATATAGCCACCTTTCTTTATGAGGACACTCAACAGCTTCCTTCCATAGATTCCATCAGTTGCTTGATCTGTTTACGATCAACATTGCGTGCAACAGCCACCACAGCCTCCCAGACACTGTTGCGAGAGGTGTACTGTTTTCCCTCCCTGTAGATCTCACATTTTATGAGGGACCACAGGTTCTCTATGGGGTTCAGATCAGGTGAACAAGGGGGCCATGTCATTATTTTTTCTTCTTTGAGACCTTTACTGGCCAGCCACGCTGTGGAGTAGTTGGAGGCATGTAATGGAGCATTGTCCCGCATGAAAATCATGTTTTTCTTGAACGATACAGACTTCTTCCTGTACCACTGCTTGAAGAAGTTGTCTTCCAGAAGCTGGCAGTAGGTCTTGGAGTTGAGCTTCACTCCATTCTCAACCCGAAAAGGTCCCACAAGTTCATCTTTGATGATACCAGCCCATACCAGTACCCCACCTCCACCTTGCTGGTGTCTGAGTCAGAGTGGAGTTCTCTGCCCTTTACTGATCCAGCCTCTGGCCCATCAAGAGTCACTCTCATTTCATCAGTCCAGAAAACCTTTGAAAAGTCAGTCTTAAGATATTTCTTGGCCCAGTCTTGACGTTTTATCTTAATAATAATAATCTTTATTTTTATATAGCGCTAACATATTCCGCAGTGCTTTACAGTTTTGCACACATTATTATCACTGTCCCCGATGGGGCTCACAATCTAAATTCCCTAGCAGGATGTCTTTGGAATGTGGGAGGAAACCTGTCATGATCTCTGCAGGCAGAGATCATAGCAAGCCTATAGAGGGACAAGCTCTCGGAAGATGGAACTATACTGACCATGAACTAAGCCTGCCGCGCAACTAGAAATAGCCAGGTAGCATTTCCTATTTATCGCTAGATGCCCAGCTCTGGCCTAAGACCTAAATAGCTAGCAGAGGGAAATATAAGACCTGGCTCACCTCTAGAGAAATATTCCAAAGAAGACAGTAGCCCCCCACATATAATGACGGTGAGTTCAGATGAAACAACAAACGCAGCAGGAAAATAGTCTTAGCAAATTTGAGGTCCGCTTACTAGATAGCAGAAGACAGATAGAATACTTTCATGGTCAGCAGAAAAACACTAACAAAACACCATCCAGAGATTACCTTAAACTCTGGCATTAACTCATAACGCCAGAGTAGCAATCCCTGATCAACGAGAGCTTTCCAGACACAGTAACAAAACTTCAGCTGTGAACTGGAACAAATAGGCAAAACAAAACATGGACAAAAGTCCAACTTATCTAGTAGTAGTCTAGAAGCAGGAACAAGCACTGAGAGGCATCAGATAACATTGTTGACCGGCAAGAAACCACCAGAGAAATGAGCTTAAATAGCGACACCCACTACTGATGGAATCAGGTGAAACAGGAAAGAGGATGACAAGTCCAATTCCACAAGCGGCCACCGGGGGAGCCCAGAATCCAAATTCACAACAGTACCCCCCCCTCAAGGAGGGGGCACCGAACCCTCACCAGATCCACCAGGGCGACCAGGATGAGCCCTATGGAAGGCACGAACAAGATCAGAAGCATGAACATCAGATGCATTGACCCAAGAATTATCCTCCTGGCCGTAACCCTTCCAGTTGACCAGATACTGGAGTTTCCGTCTGGAAACACGAGAGTCCAAAATTTTCTCCACAACGTACTCCAACTCACCCTCAACCAACACCGGAGCAGGAGGCTCAACTGAAGGTACAACAGGTACCTCATACCTGCGCAATAACGACCGATGAAAAACGTTATGAATGGAAAAGGACGCAGGGAGGTCCAAACGGAAAGAAACAGGATTAAGAATCTCCAATATTCTATAAGGGCCGATGAACCGAGGTTTAAACTTAGGAGAAGAGACCCTCATAGGGACAAAACGAGAAGACAACCACACTAAATCTCCAACACAAAGCCGAGAACCAACACGACGATGACGGTTGGCAAAACGCTGAGTCTTCTCCTGGGACAACTTCAAATTGTCCATAACCTGCCCCCAAATGTGATGCAATCTCTCTACCACCGCATCCACTCCAGGACAATCCGAGGATTCCACCTGACCGGAGGAAAATCGAGGGTGAAACCCCGAATTACAGAAAAACGGGGACACCAAGGTGGAAGAACTGGCCCGATTATTGAGGGCGAACTCTGCCAATGGCAAAAAAGCAACCCAATCATCCTGGTCAGCAGAGACAAAACACCTCAGATATGTCTCAAGGGTCTGATTAGTCCGCTCGGTCTGGCCATTAGTCTGAGGGTGAAAAGCAGACGAAAAAGACAAATCTATGCCCATCCTAGCACAGAATGCCCGCCAAAATCTAGACACAAATTGGGTACCTCTGTCAGAAACAATATTCTCAGGAATACCGTGCAATCGGACAACATTCTGAAAAAACAGAGGAACCAACTCAGAAGAAGAAGGCAACTTGGGCAGAGGAACCAAATGGACCATTTTAGAGAAACGGTCACAGACCACCCAGATGACAGACATCTTCTGGGAAACAGGCAGATCTGAAATAAAATCCATCGAGATGTGTGTCCAAGGCCTCTTAGGAATAGGCAAGGGCAACAGCAGTCCGCTAGCCCGAGAACTACAAGACTTGGCCCGAGCACAAACGTCACATGTCTGCACAAAGACTCGCACATCTCGTGACAGAGAAGGCCACCAGAAGGATCTTGCCACCAAATCCCTGGTACCAAAAATTCCGGGATGACCTGCCAATGCAGAAGAATGTACCTCAGAGATGACTCTGCTGGTCCAATCATCCGGAACAAACAGTCTATCAGGCGGACAACGATCCGGTCTATCCGCCTGAAACTCTTGCAAGGACCGCCGCAGATCAGGAGAAACGGCCGACAAAATTACTCCCTCCCTAAGGATACCTGTGGGTTCAGAATTACCAGGAGAGTCCGGGTCAAAACTCCTAGAAAGGGCATCTGCCTTAACATTCTTAGAACCCGGTAGGTATGACACCACAAAATTAAAGCGAGAAAAAAATAAAGACCAGCGCGCCTGTCTAGGATTCAGGCGTCTGGCAGTCTCAAGATAAATCAAATTTTTGTGGTCAGTCAATACCACCACCTGATGTCTAGCCCCCTCGAGCCAATGGCGCCACTCCTCAAACGCCCACTTCATGGCCAAAAGCTCCCGATTCCCAACATCATAATTCCGCTCTGCGGGCGAAAATTTGCGAGAAAAGAAGGCACAAGGCCTAATGACGGAGCAGTCGGAACCTTTCTGCGACAACACTGCCCCAGCTCCGATCTCCGAAGCGTCAACCTCAACCTGAAAAGGCAGATTCACATCAGGCTGACGCAACACAGGGGCAGAGGCAAAACGGCGCTTAAGCTCCTGAAAGGCCTCTACAGCATGAGGGGACCAATTAGCAACATCAGCGCCTTGTCTGGTCAAATCAGTCAGTGGTTTAACGACATCCGAAAAACCAGCAATAAATCGGCGGTAAAAGTTGGCAAAGCCCAAAAATCTCTGAAGACCCTTAAGAGAGGAGGGCTGAGTCCAGTCACAAATAGCTTGCACCTTGACGGGATCCATCTCAATGGAAGAGGGAGAAAAAATATACCCCAAAAAGGAAATTTTCTGGACCCCAAAAACGCACTTAGACCCCTTCACACATAAAGAATTAGACCGCAGAACCTGAAAAACTCTCCTGACCTGCTGGACATGAGAGTCCCAGTCATCAGAAAAAATCAGAATATCATCCAGATATATTATCATAAATTTATCCAGAAAATCGCGGAAAATATCATGCATAAAAGACTGGAAAACTGAAGGGGCATTAGAAAGACCAAAAGGCATGACCAAATACTCAAAGTGGCCCTCGGGCGTATTAAATGCGGTCTTCCACTCATCCCCCTGCCTGATCCGCACCAAATTATACGCCCCACGAAGATCAATTTTAGAGAACCACTTAGCACCCTCTATACGAGCAAACAAATCAGTAAGCAATGGCAATGGGTATTGATACTTAACAGTGATCTTATTCAGAAGCCGATAATCAATACATGGTCTCAAAGAGCCGTCTTTTTTTGAGACAAAGAAAAACCCAGCTCCCAAGGGAGAAGAGGATGGACGAATATGTCCCTTTTCCAAAGACTCCTTTATATATTCCCGCATAGCAGCATGTTCCGGCACAGACAAATTAAACAAACGACCCTTTGGATATTTACAACCCGGTATCAAATCTATGGCACAATCGCACTCACGGTGCGGAGGTAACGACCCAAGCTTGGGTTCGTCAAAGACGTCTTGATAATCAGAGAGGAACTCAGGGACTTCAGAGGGAATGGACGACGAAATAGAAACCAAAGGTACGTCCCCATGAATACCCTTACATCCCCAGCTCAACACAGACATTGCTCTCCAGTCCAAGACTGGGTTGTGAGACTGCAACCATGGCAATCCCAGTACCAAATCGTCATGTAAATTATACAGCACCAGGAAACGAATAATCTCCTGGTGATCCGGATTGATACGCATGGTTACTTGTGTCCAGTATTGTGGTTTATTATTAGCCAATGGGGTGGAGTCAATCCCCTTCAGAGGAATAAGAGTCTCCAAAGGCTCTAAATCAAAACCACAACGATTGGCAAAGGACCAATCCATAAGACTCAGAGCGGCGCCAGAGTCAACATAGGCGTCCGTGGCAATGGATGACAAAGAGCAAATCAGGGTTACAGACAAAATAAACTTAGACTGAATGGTGCTAATGGAAACAGACTTATCAAGCTTCTTTGTACGCCTAGAGCATGCTGATATAACATGAGTAGAATCCCCACAATAGAAACACAATCCATTCTTCCGTCTAAAATTCTGTCGCTCGCTCCTGGACAGAATTCTATCACACTGCATACTTTCTGGCGTCTTTTCCATAGACACCGCCAGATGGTGCACCGGTTTGCGCTCCCGCAGACGCCTATCAATCTGAATAGCCATTGTCATGGACTCATTCAGACCTGCAGGCAAAGGGAACCCCACCATAACATCCTTAACGGCATCAGAGAGACCTTCTCTGAAAGTTGCCGCCAAGGCGCACTCATTCCACTGAGTAAGCACAGACCATTTACGGAATTTTTGGCAGAAAACTTCAGCTTCGTCTTGCCCCTGAGATAGTGCCATCAAAGTTTTTTCTGCCTGAAGTTCCAAATGAGGTTCCTCATAAAGCAAGCCCAAGGCCAGAAAAAACGCATCCACATCGCGTAACGCAGGATCCCCTGCTGGCAATGAGAAGGCCCAATCTTGAGGGTCACCCCTGAGCAAGGAAATCACAATCCTAACCTGCTGAGCAGGGTCTCCAGCTGAACGAGACTTCAGGGACAAATAAAGCTTACAATTATTTCGGAAATTCTGGAAGCTAGCTCTATTCCCTGTGAAGAACTCCGGCAAAGGAATTCTCGGCTCAGATACCGGAGCATGTACCACAAAATCTTGTAAATTTTGTACTTTCGTGATGAGATTATTCAAACCCGCAGTTACACTCTGGAGATCCATTATTGTCAGGTGCACACAGAGCATACAGAGATTAGGAGGAGAGAGAGAGAAAAGACTGCAGCAAGGCAGACTGGAGGAAAAAAAAAAAAATTTCAGCAGACTTCTTATAACTCTCCTTTCTCAACCTGGGTCTTTAACACTTTACGGGCCGGTCAAACTGTCATGATCTCTGCAGGCAGAGATCATAGCAAGCCTATAGAGGGACAAGCTCTCGGAAGATGGAACTATACTGACCATGAACTAAGCCTGCCGCGCAACTAGAAATAGCCAGGTAGCATTTCCTATTTATCGCTAGATGCCCAGCTCTGGCCTAAGACCTAAATAGCTAGCAGAGGGAAATATAAGACCTGGCTCACCTCTAGAGAAATATTCCAAAGAAGACAGTAGCCCCCCACATATAATGACGGTGAGTTCAGATGAAACAACAAACGCAGCAGGAAAATAGTCTTAGCAAATTTGAGGTCCGCTTACTAGATAGCAGAAGACAGATAGAATACTTTCATGGTCAGCAGAAAAACACTAACAAAACACCATCCAGAGATTACCTTAAACTCTGGCATTAACTCATAACGCCAGAGTAGCAATCCCTGATCAACGAGAGCTTTCCAGACACAGTAACAAAACTTCAGCTGTGAACTGGAACAAATAGGCAAAACAAAACATGGACAAAAGTCCAACTTATCTAGTAGTAGTCTAGAAGCAGGAACAAGCACTGAGAGGCATCAGATAACATTGTTGACCGGCAAGAAACCACCAGAGAAATGAGCTTAAATAGCGACACCCACTACTGATGGAATCAGGTGAAACAGGAAAGAGGATGACAAGTCCAATTCCACAAGCGGCCACCGGGGGAGCCCAGAATCCAAATTCACAACAGAAACCCACGCAAACATGGGGAGAACATACAAACTCCTTGCAGGTGGTGTCCAAGGTGGGATTAGAACCCAGAACTCCAGCGCTGCAAGGCTGCAGTGCTATCCACTGAGCCACCGTGCTGCCCATCTTATGTTTCTTGTTCAAAGGTGGTCGTTTTTCAGCCTTCCTCACCTTGGTCATGTCTCTGAGTATCGCACACCTTGTGCTTTTTGTTACTCCAGTAACGTTGCAGCTCTGAAATATGGCAAAACTGGTGGCAAATGGCATCTTGGCAGCTTCACGCTTGATTTTCCTCAATTCATAGGCAGTTATTATGGGCCTTTTTTGCCCAAAACGCTTCTTGCGACCCTGTTGGCTATTTGCCATGAAATGCTTGATTGTTCGGTGATCACGCTTCAAAAGTTTGGCAATTTCAAGACTGCTGCATCCCTCTGCAAGACATCTCACAATTTTGGACTTTTCAGAGCCCGTCAAATCTCTCTTCTGACCCATTTTGCCAAAGGAAAGGAAGTTACCTAATAATTACGCACACCTTATATAGGGTTTTGATGTCATTAGACAACACCCCTCCTCATTACAGAGATGCACATCACCTGATTTACTTAATTGGTAGTTGGCTCTCAAGCCTGAACAGCTTGGAGTAGGATAACATGTTTAAAAAGTATCATGTGATCAAAATACAACTTACCTAATAATTCTGCACACAGTGTAAAGCCCGACATTTTCAATAAATATACATGCCTATTTTTATTCTAATTAAAAGTGGCATGCATAGAAACTTATTTTGGTCACAGTTATCTGTGCATATTAGCTGCCAAAAAATTGCAACAGAAACATCTTTGTCCGGGAGCTATAGAATAGAAAATGGAGCTGGAAGAGCAAAACGCGTGTAAAAATGCTGTTATTTTCTAACATATTATCTATAAATGGAGCCTCTTTACGTTAGGTAGGTTTATTTCTACTTGAAACGGCTCGCTAAGCAGCTTATAGCTTCAAGGTAAATTAGCTAATGTTAATATAAGGTATTATCAAGTAGATAACACTATCAAAGAAGCCATTAGAGAACCATTACATATAAATTGCTGTCAAAGTCAAATTATGCTAGGAGGTCAATTATTATGCAGCTCTAGTAGTAGAGGGCTGCATAGTAAGGCACTACTAATTCAGGTTTGATAAGGCTACTTTCACACTAGCGTCGGGCTCGGCCCGTCGCTGTGCGTCGGGCCGACGCTAGCATTGTCTCCGCCGCACAACGGGGGCAGCGGATGCATTTTTCCAGCGCATCCGCTGCCCCATTGTGAGGTGCGGGGAAGTGCGGGGAGGTGGGGGCGGAGTTCCAGCCGCACATGCGCGGTCGGAAAAATCGTACCGTCGTGAGCAAAAAACGTTACATGTAGCGTTTTTTGCTCCCGACGGTCCGCCACTGCACGACGCATCCGTCGCACGACGGGTGCGACGTGTGGCAATCCGTCACAATGCGTCGCTTCATGTTAATCAATGGTGAAAAAACGCATCCTGCAAACACTTTTGCAGGATGCGTTTTTTCGGCAAAACGACGCATTGTGACGGATTGCAGTTAACGCTAGTGTGAAAGTAGCCTTAGGGTCTAGGCCTGAACTCTAAATATTGGCCTGCTAGCTTGCCTCTGACCTTACAATTTTTTTTTACCAATTCTAAACACTCTTTCTCCACATCTGTTGAATTAAATCGACTACGGCAGCCATTTTATTAGCAAAATACGCACATATAAAAACAATGCAAAAATATACTAAACATCTTGCTCCCTAATATCCTAAACAGAAGCACAACAATGGGCCAATTCTGCTCCAATTTACTAATAAAAATGGCCACAGTGTAAACGTGCACCTACATATTGCCCTTATACCAAAATGTGTCCCGGGTCATTTATTTTGTTTTACTTTTTTTGTTTTTTGTTCTTTGTTCATACAGGGGTTTGGCTCCTCCTTTTTTGGGTGCTGTGCATCTTGTCTATATAGCTTTCCATGGGATGGTGAAAAACAGTCAAGTTTGGGTCTTGCTCTACCCCCGTTTATTTTGAGGTCTTCTGACACATCCTGATTGGGTACACTTTGTCGCAGTGGGATGGCCTTTACACTCTTTTGATCAAACTATGCACCCTATGTTATTTACATGTACTATTACTATTTATTTATTTACTGCAGGATGTTTGATCATTTTGTTCTTATCCAAAGTTTTTTCCCATGTACTAATAGTACAGACAGAAGTTTTAATTAATCAAATTAAACACTACCGATCTAGAGCACCCTGACCCTAAAAAATGGCACATAGCCATTACCACTTTTTGGTGTTTGAATTGGACAAATGTTTTGCTCAGCTTCTTGGTTTATTGTAAGTTTTTGTTTTCATTTATTGTGCAAACTTCCTATAGTATATTGATCTGAGAAGTAAACATGGATGTTGTTATCTATATGCAAGTTTTCGCTTTCTACTTTTTTATACACTTAAAGAGGTTGTCCACTACTTTTACATTGATGGCCTATCCTTAGGATAGGCCATCAATGTCTAGCCAGCTGGAGTCCGGTACCCCCACCTATCAGCTGCTATTGGTTGCAGCGGCCGCCGGTTCGAAGTACTTGCTTGCGAAGCTGTCCATCTACTTATAGCGGCCATGCTTGTTAATACACATGCACCTCCTATTGATTTGTATAGGAGGTGGATGTGTAGTACTCTGTGGTGGCCACTACAAGTAGATGGCCTGTTCCACAAGCAAGTAGTTCAGGCTGCTACCATCACTGATAACAACTGATCAGCAGGGGTGTCAGATGCTGGACCCTGGATGTCAGACATTCATGACCTATTTTAAAGTTAGGCCATCAATAAAAAAGCACTAGATAACCTTTTTAGTAAAAGCTCGAGTCCCCAAAGGAAAAGGAAAAAAGCTTATACACACCTCCTGCATTGACTTTTGCTCACCTCTCATAGAATATTGATGAGCAGCAGCCATTCAATCAGAGTTGACCTCCACTCTGACAAAATAGTAAAGGCAGCATCTGATTGGCTGAAGTGCTAAAATGTAACATTACAATGTCATGAGAGCTTTCGGAGACTTGGCGCTGACATTGCGAATACAGCCCCTGTGTATGAGCTGAGTATATGCTTTTGACATATTACTTGGGAGACACAGACATTTAAAAAATGGTTGTCCAAGTGATGGAAACTTCCTTCAAGTGCCTTAAACTTTTTGGTCTACTGTAGGCCAAGGGAGTTAGCTTTCCTCCAGCCCATCCTCACATTTGAGAGAGAAATAAGTGTTTTTTTTGTGAACACAGCATTTTAGTTTATTTTTGTGCTGCAGGTGAAGCTTCATCTCTCTTAGGTTTCACTTCTCACTACATAGACTGAGAAAAGTGCTGCTCTACACTTTTAGCACAGCCTTTGCTTAGGTTTATACTACTACGTATTTACAGTATTTGGTATTGATTTTCAAATGTATTAATTTTATCTCATGGACAAACAAAAACTAAAGAATAAAAATCCATCCATTTCATGTTAGACATTGGGATTAAAAAGGCAATTAGATATTATTGTTCATATTTCTTATCCATCTAAAATTTCTAGAACTTGCTCTAGTTCAGTGTCTTCCTCTTGGATGAACCAAGGCTAATCCTGATAAGATTTGCTGCGCAGCTTGAGCTCACACTATAGTATTGGCTGAATTTTTGGGTCTTGGAGAAGACGGCTATCTTGCAATCAATTTCAAGTTCCTCGATACAAGAGGTACCTCCCTATGTGACCCTTTTACTAAATTCCCATTGTTGTGCTGCTAGTTAGGACATAAAGAAAGCATATATTTCTAATTTTAATCTGTTTTCCTTAATTCTCACAAGTCTCCCACCCATTTTTTTGCATTATAATAATCACAAGGTGCGACGGGATATGTGCCCTTTTATAGAGCATTAGTATTTAGTTTGATTAATTAAAGACTCCATCTGCCCTATTAGAGCAAAGGGGCAAAATTACCTGATTGTTGGTCTGTTATTAGGACTAATGCAGAACAAACTTACATTACTTCACTCGCCTAAAATACAATGCAATCATTGACCACTAAAAACAAGGGATCCTTGCAGCACACAAATAGGGTGGCATCTATGACTGTCTGTATATTTTTCTTGCATTCTCTGGATGACTACCTAGCAGGAATCCGAACCAAGTCAGATTAACTATGAATTTGTATAATTTGGGAGGGACCATATTTCAATGACTCTTGAATTGCAAACTCAGTTTCATGATATTTGTGCTTTATCTATTGTCTTCCACCCTAAAAAACAAACACTGTACAAATACTTTTATATATCGTGGGGGAAATAAGTATTTGAACCCTTGCTGATTTTGTAAGTATGCCCACTGACAAAGACATGAACAGTCTATAATTTTAAGGGTAGGTTAATTTTAACATTGAGAGATAGAATATCAAAAATAAAATCCAGAAAATCACATTGTATAAATTATACAAATTTATTTTAATTTTGCAGTAAGAAATACGTATTTGATCCTTTACCAACCATTAAGCATTCTGGCTTCTACAGTCCAGTTAGATGCTCCTAAACAACTCCTTACATGCATTAAAGACAGCTGTCTTACATAGTCACCTTTAAAAAGACTCCTGTCCACAGACTCAATTAATTAGTCAGACTCTAACCACTACAACATGGGCAAGACCAAAGAGCTTTCTAAGGATGTCAGGGACAAGATTATTGACCTACACAAAGCTGGAATGGGCTACAAAACCATAAGTATGATTTGAAGACAACTGTTGGTGCAATAGTAAGAAAATTGAAGAAATCCAAAATGACTGTCAATTGACATTAATCTGGGGCACCATGCAAAATCTCACCTTGTGGAGTATTTTTGATCATGAGGGAGGTGAGAGAGATCAGCCTAACTACAAACTACATGTGGGGCACTAGTTAATCATTTCAAGACTGCTGGGACCACATTCACCAAGAAAACCATTGCTAACACATTACACCGTAAAGGTTTAAAATCCTGCAGTGCCCACAAGGTTCCCCTGCTCAAGAAGGCACATGTGCAGGCCCATCTGAAGTGTGCCATTGAACACCTGGATGATTCTGTGAGTGATTGGGAAAAGGTGCTGTGGTCAGATGAGACAAAAATTGAGCTCTTTGGCATTAACTCAACTCCCCGTGTTTGGAGGAAGAGAAATGCTGCCTATGACCCAAAGAACACCATCCCCACTGTCAAACATGGAGGTGGAAACATTATGTGTTGAGGGTGTTTCTCTACTAATGGCACAGGACTACTTCACTGCATCAATGGGAAAATGGATGGAGCTGCGTACCGTAAAATCCTGAGTGACAACCTCCTTCCCTCTGCAGGACATTAAAAATGGGTCGTAGCTGGGTCTTCCAGAGAGGCAATGACCCAAAACATACAGCCAAGGCAAAAAAGGAGTGGCTCAAAAAGAAGCACATTAAGGTCATGGAGTGGCCTAGCCAGTCTCCAGATCTTAATCCCATAGAAAACTTATGAAGGGAGTTAAAGCTCCGAGTTGCCAAGCGACAGTCTCAAAATCTTAATGATTTAGAGATGATCTGGAAAGAGGAGTGGTCCAAAATTCCTCCTGACATGTGCGCAAAACTCATCAACTACAAAAAATATCTGACTGCTGTGCTTGCCAACAAGGGTTTTGCCACCAAGTATTAAGTCTTGTTTGCCAGAGAGATCAAATACTTATTTCTCACTGCAAAATATAAATACATTTATATAATTTATACAATGTGATCTTTGGTTTTTATTTATATTATTTTATCTCTCAATGTTACAATTAACCTACCCGTAAAATTATAGACTGTTCATGTCTTTGTCAATGGGCAAACTTACAAAATCAGCAAGGGATCAAATACTTATTTCCCCCACTGTAGTTTAATACCTAATCAATACCAGCTGAGGATAAATAGTTTATGTTTAATTTTCTTGTTAGAAAGCAAAAACCTCTCAAATCATGTAAGCTATCTTTTAGTCATATTGATTTTAAGAATCTACAGTAGTTTGTATCTGAATTCTAGGAAATGGGGGATTGTTGGGGATAGTACAGTTCTAATTCCATTCTCAGTTGGCAGAGAATTACTTTCCATTATTGTGTATACTGTTATGTTAGGTAGACCCTCACATAGGGAGTCATGATCCATCTCACTGTTTCCCGCAAGATAAGGGAGCAGAGCAGCCAGAAGGGGAAGGTACTTTTTTATTTTGAGTGAAGGAGGTAAGATTATACCAAACCCCATGGTACTGGTGAGTAATGTTTATTTTATCTTTAACCCCTTCGCGCCATGCGCCTTACTAGTACTGCGCTGCGGGCACTGCATTTGTGCCAGCCGCAGTACTAGTACGGCGCACCGATCACCGCGGTCTCACTCTGAGCGCCGCGGTGATCGGGTGTGGGTGTCAGCTGTATATGACAGCTGACACCCCGCAGCAATGCCCATTTAACCCCTCTGATGCCGCTGTCAGTAGTGACAGTGGCATAGAGGGGGATCGCGCAGGGACGGGGGCTCCCTGCCCTCTCCCACCGGAGCAACGCGATGAGATCGCGTTGCTCCGGTGATCCGGAAGGAGTCCCCGGATCCAAGATGGCCGCGGGACTCCTTCCGGGTCATGAAATGACCTGGCTAGCCAGCGCCTGCTGAGAGCTGCTGAGTGCAGGCGCCAGAAAGCCTCCTGAACTTGCCTGTCAGATCGTTGACCTGACAGAGTGCTATGCACACTGTCAGATCAACGATCTGATCTAATACAGTGATGTCCCACCCTGGGACAATAGTAGAATATATATATAAAAAAAAAAAAAAATCCCCAAATAAAGGAAAAAAAACATTTCCCTGTAAATCCATTTATTTATGTAAATTAAAAAAACAATAAAAGTACACATATTTGGTATCGCCGCGTCCGTAATGACCCGCTCTATAAAACTATCCCACTTGTTAACCCCTTCAGTGGACACCGCAAAAAAGAAAAAAAAAAAAAAACAAGGCAAAAAACAACGCTTTATTATCATACAGGCGAACAAAAAGTGGAATAACACGCGATCAAAAAAACGGATATAAATAACCATCATACCGCTGAAAACGTCATCTTGTCCCGCAAAAAAAAAGCTGCCATGCAGCATCATCAGCAGAAAAATAAAAAAGTTATAGCTCTCAGAATAAAGCGATGCAAAAACAATTATTTTTTTATATAAAATAGTTTTTATTGTGTAAAAGCGCCAAAACATAAAAAAATTATATAAATGAGGTATCGCTGTAATCGTACTGACCTGTAGAATAAAGATGCTTTATCAATTTTACCACACGTGGAACGCTATAAACGCCCCCCCTAAAAGAATTTCAGGAATTGCTGGTTTTTGTTCATTCCGCCTCCCAAAAATCGGAATAAAAAGCGATCAAAAAATGTCATGTGCCTGAAAATGGTACCAATAAAAATGACAACTCGTCCCACAAAAAACAAGATCTCACATGACTCTGTGGGCCAAAATATGGATAAATTATAGCTCTCAAAATGTGGTGATGCAAAAACTATTTTTTGCAATAAAAAGCATCTTTCAGTGTGTGATGGCTGCCAATCATAAAAATCCGCCAAAAAAATGCTATAAAAGTAAATCAAACCCCCCTTCATCACCCCCTTAGTTAGGGAAAAATAATAAAATTTAAAAAAATGTATTTATTTCCATTTTCCCATTAGGTCTAGGGTTAGGGCTAGGGTTAGGGCTAGGGTTAGGGTCAGGGTTGGGGTTAGGGCTAGGGTAAGGGTTAGGGTTTCAGTTAGAATTGGGGGGTTTCCACTGTTTTGGCACATCAGGGGCTCTCCAAATGCGACATGGCGTCCGATCTCAATTCCAGCCAATTCTGCTTTGAAAACCTAAAACAGTGCTCCTTCCCTTCCGAGCTTTGCCGTGCGCCCAAACAGTGGTTCCCCCCATATATGGGGTATCAGCGTACTCAGCACAAATTGGACAACAACTTTTGTGGTCCAATTTCTCCTGTTACCCTTGGGAAAATAAAAATGTGGGGGCTAAAATATCATTTTCGTGGAGAAAAAAAAATATTTTTTATTTTCACGGCTCTGCGTTATAAACTGTAGTGAAACACTTGTTGGTTCAAAGTTCTCACAACACATCTAGATAAGTTCCTTGGGGGGTCTAGTTTCCAATATGGGGTCACTTGTGGGGGGTTTCTACTGTTTAGGTACATCAGGGACTCTGCAAATGCAACATGACGCCTGCAGACCAATCCATCTAAGTCTGCATTTCAAACGGCGCTCTTTCCCTTCCGAGCTCTGCCGTGCGCCCAAACAGTGGTTCCCCCCCATGTATGGGGTATCAGCGTACTCAGGACAAATTGGACAATAACTTTTGTGGTCCAATTTCTCCTGTTACCCTTGGGAAAAAAAAAATTGCGGGTTAAAACATCATTTTGTGGAAAGAAAAAATGATTTTTTAATTTTCACGGCGCTACATTCTAAACTTTAGTGAAACAATTGGGGTTAAAAGTGCTCACCACACATCTAGATAAGTTCCTTAGGGGGTCTTCTTTCCAAAATGGGGTCCATTGTGGGGGGTTTCTACTGTTTTGGCACGTCAGGGGCTCTCCAAACGCGACATGGGTTCCGATCTCAATTCCAGCCAATTTTGCATTGAAAAGTCAAACGGCGCTCCTTCCCTTCTGAGCTCTGCCATGCGCTCAAACAGTGGTTTATCCCCATATTTGAAGTATCAGCGTACTCAGGACAAATTGCACAACAACTTTTGGGGTCCAATTTATCCTGTTACCCTTGGTAAAATAAAACAAATTGGATCTGAAGTAAAAATTTTGTGAAAAAAAAGTTAAATGTTGAATTTTTTTTAAACATTCCAAAAATTCCGGTGAAGCACCTGAAGGGTTAATAAACTTTTTGAATGTGTTTTTGAGTACCTTGAGGGGTGCAGTTTTTAGAATGGTGTCACTTTTGGGCATTCTCTGTCATATAGACCCCTCAAAGTCACTTCAAGTGTGAGGTGGTCTGTAAAAAAAATGGTTTTGCAAATTTTGTTGCAAAAATGAGAAATCGCTGGTCAACTTTTAACCCTTATAACTCCCTAACAAAAAAAAATTATGTTTCCAAAATTGTGCTGATGTAAAGCAGACATGTGGGAAATGTTGTTTATTAACTATATTATGTGATATAACTCTCTAATTTAAGGGCATAAAAACGAAAATTTTGAAAATTGCTAAATTTTCATAATTTTCGACAAATTTCTGTTTTTTTCACAAATAAATGCAAGTCATATCGAAGAAGTTTTACCACTATCATAAAGTACAATATGTCACGAGAAAACAATGTCAGAATCACCAGGATCCGTTGAAGCGTTTCAGAGTTACGACCTCATAAAGGGACAATGGTCAGAATTGTAAAAATTGGCCCTGTCACTTAGGTGAAAACAGGCTTCGGGGTGAAGGGGTTAAGAGATCTTGTGGTGGGGTAATGCTTTTTCCTGATCATTACACCAATTCACTTCTTTTGTCTAGCCAACGTTGTATGTGTACTGATTTATAGTATAATTCAACATCTGGGAGTCCTGGTCATTTTTCTCAATAAGTAGCCTTTGAAGCAGTCTTGGTCTTTTTTGGTACCAGGTATTTATTGTGTGCTTTAGGCCACAAAAAGGTGAGTTTCTTTCCAAATTCTGAGTTAATAAAGCAGGATGAGTAATGTTTAGTATTTCAGAATTCTTATAATTAACTTTAAATGTAGAACCTTACCAATTTCCTTAACTATAGCTTTATTATTGGAGAGAGCACATTTGAGATTAGTGATTAGCAGAAGAAAATCATCTACAAAAGCTGCAGCCTGGTGTGTTTGATCTTCTAAATTGAAGCCCTGTGTTTAGGTAGATTGTCTCAATTTTTGGAAAAAAGTTTCCATTTTAAGAATGAATAGGACACACTAGGCACTCTTGTTTTTTATTGTGGGTATTGAATGATGGGGATAGAGTACCCTTTACCTTAATCTTGGTTGAGGGAAACTAATATAGTGAGAATATAGCAGTGATAAATTGTGTAGGGAAGCCACATGTAAGGTGCATCTCTGGCGCTCCAGAGTTTGGGAACAATGCTCCTGACAGACACAGGTTACATCACCTATAATATCTACTGTAGTTATCTCAATTTCAGGGCTCTAAAAGTAATCTGTGATCTTCATGTTGATGTATTAAAAGAGAGTACATGAAATCAGATGCAAAAAAAATTAAATAACTATAGTAATAAAACAAAAAGTACCCACATTTCTCAACCACCACCAAATAGCCTCCAGTTTTCAGGACTTAACTATTACTAAACATTAAAATTAGGTAAAAAACTTAATTGTAAGGCACTTAGATGCTACTGGAGTCAAGTTCCCTGAGATTCAAGTGTTAAAGGCTAGGCAGAAGAAACACATTGACAGAGAGAAAAGCAAGGTTGGCAGATCATATTATCATATCATATCCAAGATTATTATTACGTGTTCTGGTGCAGTGTGCCTGAGAGGCCATTTCTAAGAAAACCCTACATATTTCTATGAAATATCCACAAACTTTGCATTATTCATTGATAAAACAAAATAAACAATTGTGATGAAAAAAAACAACAAAGTACGAACCTTCAAAAGTGAGAACCTGAGAGGTCTCACCTGTTCCCTACAAGGATGGCGGTAAAACTGAATGGGGAGTTTAAGCAGCTCCTACAGATAGGAAGGTTCTAGAAAGGGGCAGGATCCCAGTCTCCTTGGGAAGGATAGGGAAACAGAGCATGTGAGCTGTGCCTGCCAGGCCTATTGCTCCTGACACAGGGTTAAGAAAAGTATGGTGTATAAAAAAATAAAATCCAAAGCAACTCCATCTAAAGCCTTCTTGGCATCTCTACAGTGCAGGATCATTGGAATGTTGTTACTCTAATGAATTGCTTGAGTTAGGCGACCAGTGTAATGCTTCCTTTCCACTAACAAAACCCATTTTCTCTGGGTATAATAACTTATTAATCCTAGTGGAGAGTATTTTTCCCAAATCTAAACATCTACATTAAATGAGATGGGTCTACAATTCAAACATAGGGAAGGTCCCTACCTGCTTTATTTTAAGCTATATGGGTTTCTAGTGACTGTGTTGGCCAATATTCACCTGTTAGTAAGGAATTAAAACTCAAGTCAATTGGGGGTAGCAGTAAATCTTGAAATTTCTTACAATAAATGGCAAGCAGACTGTCTGGGCCTGGGCATTTACCTTGTGGAAAAGACAGAGGTTCGTGAACTTCATGTGCAGTGATAGGAGGTAAAAGATCTGCTACTTCTTCGCCTGTAAGTGAAAGCAATAGAATAGACTGTCGGAACTGTGTAATTAGATTGGTCCTATGTGTAGGATTCAAGAGGATGTCAGATTGGTGTACTGTGGGTTGTAAAGAGCAGAATAAAATCCCTGAAACTCCATCGCTATATCAGAGCTGAAAGTGAGCATATCTCCTTTTTTTATCAGTTAATAAGGCATTTTTCTGCTTTTTAATAAGGGTTGAAATTAATTTCCCTCCTTATCACCCTGTGATTTTCTTTCTTCAGATTTAAAAAGGTGGTCCGATACTTATGTTGCCCTTTATAAGCATCTAGCTTTGAGCCTTAACCACTTTTGTATTAAAGGTGCATGTTCCGGGCACAGATGAAGTGTGACAGCGGCTGCTGAAGCTGTGGTCACTTCTCCATCACCCCCTTCCCGAAACAGGATATCATAAGGGGACAGTGGTGACAGAGGCTGTGGTAAGTGACCGCATTGCCGCCTCTGATGACCTCCTTTTTCGGGTCGGAAGGGGGGTGTTGTTGGAAGCTGCAGATAAGTAACCACAGGGCCATCTTGTTGTGTCATCCCGTTTGAGACTTCCCTCTAATGAGACACAGGAAGTAAAGTACGGTAAAACATGATAGATATAGGGAATAGCTGTATAGGGAAACTGGTAGGGAAATTTACAATAAACCAAATGACAAAAGTGGTTAGGGCTTAAAGATATATATATATTTAACCCTAGAACGCATACCCATAGAAATCTACACATTCACGCACCTGGGGCCTTTTAGGCCTGTTTACAATTATCATGGAATAACTCAAATGAAAATACTTTTCAAAGTTTATTGCAAAGTAAGGATGCATTCCCACTAGCGCAGGGGTCCGCCAGGACGGGATTCCGTAATGGATCTGACCTCCTGGTGACCCCAGCTAAGGCTGGCGGACACATACCTGGGGCCTCGCAGGCCTGCCAGGTTACTTGTTTTCTATTTTCTGTAAAATTACTTTAGTTAGAGTTTTGAAACTCTAGGTATTCCTCAGGTATATAGTTGTTAGTAATTTCCAGTTGTTCATATATTTTTATAGGCATTTCGGTATAACAACCTTTTTTTGGGACTACCCCATATTCACGCACCTGGGGCCTTTTAGGCCTGTGTGCAAATAACACGGAATAACTCACATAAAAATACTTTTCAAAATTTATTTTACAATTGCAAGGTAAGGATGCATTCCAACTAGCGCTGGGGTCCGCCAGGAGGGGATCCGTAATGGATCTGACCTCCTGGTGACCCCAGCTAAGGCTGGCAGAATCCTGGAGTTACCAGGAGGTCAGATCCATTATGGATCCCCTTCTGGTGAACCCCAGCGCTACTGGGAACACAGCCTAAGATGTGTATATTTCAAAACATAATTATGTGCATAAAACAACAAAAAACTAAGTAAACGGGCACGCCAAATATAGGCATTCTATATGCAATTTTTTTATGAAAACATTTTTTGGTTGTAGCAAACTTGGTGCAGGAATATTTATTTGTAACTTTACATATTCCCCCGACAATTCTCACATTATTTTTTCGGCTGAATGTTCCTTGCATACATTTTGTTCACAAGTAGAACAGAAACGCTGCGATTTTCTTTCCTTCTTTGCTGGACAAATATAGCAGCACTTTCTTTTTTTTTCTCTTTGCTCTGGATGTTCCAGAAAGCGTATTCCACATCGGATCATTGCCTCTGTAATTTGCCTTGATAAGCATATCATGCTGCTTCTCTCCATCATAGTAGGCATCAAAAGTTCATAAGACACCATTGTTGCTCTCGTAGATTGTTCGCTGTGCATTGTGCTTCATGATTGGAGGAATTTCGCGGCGGTTTGGCCTCATAGTACCAACAAGTGTAAGTTGCTTTTGAAGCAAAAAGTTGGCCATTTCAAAATTGGTTAAGTAATTATCCATTGTAATATTCTTATTCTTTTTTTTCTCTTTTTTTTATTATTTTTATTATGTTTATGTTGTCATGCAGAATCCACACTCTTCCCAGCAATAGCAGAGTCATAAAAGTTCTTCCCCAGCAACAATACAGACAAAAAGACTGAGTATCACATGTAAACCTAGTACAGGCCTAAAAGGCCCCAGGTGCATGAATATGGGGTAGTCCCCAAAAAAGGTTGTTATACCGAAATGTCTGTAACATAAAAATATATGAATAACTGGAAATTACTAACAACTATATACCCGAGGATTACCTAGATTTTCAAAATTCTAACTAAAGTACCGTATTTTTCGCTTTGTAAGACGCTCCGGATTATAAGACGCACCCCAAATTTTGAGGAGAAAAATAGGAAAAAACTTTTTTTAATAAATTGGGGGGGCTTCTTATAATCCATGTGTCTTATTGCTTACCAGGGGTTGTGGCTGCGGTGGATCAGGGTCCCAGGGTCGTTGCTGGAGGCAGGAGTGGAGCATTGCTGCAGGCTGGGATGATGGGGTCTGCAGGGGGGCTTCGGTGCTGCATGGGGGCTGCTGTGCTGCAGGCTGGGATGAGGGGTGCTGCAGGGGGCTCTGGTGCTGCAGGGGGCTCTGGTGCTGCAGGGGGCTCTGGTGCTGCAGGGCTGTCTCCAGTGCTGCAGGGCTGTCTCCAGGGCTGTCTACGGTGCTGCGGGGGGCTCTGGCAACATTTTGTGAAAGACCAGAGCCCCCAGCAGTTCGTCCATACGTTCCTGTATAGATAAACTTGGCACACACGTGGTCAGATGCAAGTGAATTTAATATAAAGAGAGTACATACAGTATGACATTTCGGTCATAGATTAGACCTTCATCAATGTACCTCCAGGGTCAGTTCAAGGGATATATCTTGAGTGCAGCGATGTGTATGACACACAGGACGAGCGGTGGATACCGCATCCCACAATCGCTGCACTCAAGATATATCCCTTGAACTGACCCTGGCTTATAGTGGGATTATTCCCCTGCTGACCCAATTAAACCATGAAATACTCTATGAGAGGTACATTGATGAAGGTCTAATCTATGACCAAAACGTCATACTGTATGTACTCTCTTTATATTAAATCCACTTGCATCTGACCATGTGTGTGCCAAGTTTATCTTTAACTCTGTACGGTTTGGGCACCTACTTGAGCACCACAAACATATAGTAGTGCCTATGGTTACTTTCACATACGTTCCTGTATGACTTACTCCGGGAAAATGGCCGCCGGAATCTCGAGAGATGAGATCTCAGTGCTGAAATCTCATCTCCCAAGATTCCGGCGGCCATTTTCCCAGAGTCAGTCATACTGGAACTAACTCCGGGAAAATGGCCGCCGGAATCTCGAGAGATGAGATCTCAGCGCTGAAATCTCATCTCCCGAGATTCCGGCGGCCATTTTCCCGGAGTTAGTCATACTGGAACGCATGGACGAACTGCCGGGGGGCTCTGGTCTTTCATAAAATGTCGCCAGAGCCCCCCGCAGCACCGGAGCCTCCAGCATCACCCGGGGCAGCAGCGGACAACCCCGGCAGCGGCGGCGGGCGACAGCGGCGGCGGGCGGTAGCGGCGGCGGACACCCCCTCATCCCAGCCTGTAATGGTAAGCGGTATATCCGCTTTGTTAGACGCACCCACATTTCCCCCCCAAATTTGGGGGAAATAAAGTGCGTCTTACAAAGCGTAAAATACGGTACTTTTACAGAAAATAGAAAACAAGTAACCTGGCAGGCCTGCGAGGCCCCAGGTATGCGTTCTAGGGTTAAAGGGCGTTATAGGTATCGGACCACCCTTTTAATACTCCATTCAGGTTGTTTTTCTAAGAGTATCTGTGCTCCTTGTGTTTGATTCCTCTTATGCATTTATTCTTTGATCCAATATTCTTGATGTGCCCTCAGTATGTGTAAGCCAAAACCAGGAGTAGAACAGTCAGAGGAAAAGTATAATAGAAACACATCACCACTTCTGTATTTATCACCCACTCCTGGTTTTGGCTTACAAATACAGAGGTAAAAAACTCAAATACTCATCGTGTGCACTTGGCCTTACAGGTTATTTCTGCAGAGCCCCATAATTGTAATATTTTTTGGTTTATATAAATTGCATGCACATAACAAGGCCTCATACATTATTCTGTCCTTTTTCACTTACGCGGTTAGTACTATTATCTGTTTTTGTAGGTTGAAATTCAGGCTAAAAGAAGATCAATGTGTGGTGTACCTGGTGTGCCAGAAGAGCAATGTGTGGTGTACCTGGTGTACCAGAAGATCAATGTGTGGTGTACCTGGTGTGCCAGAAGAGCAATGTGTGGTGTACCTGGTGTACCAGAAGATCAATGTGTGGTGTACCTGGTGTGCTAGAAGATCAATGTGTTGTGTACCTGGTGTGCCAGAAGAGCAATGTGTGGTGTACCTGGTGTGCCAGAAGATCAATGTGTGGTGTACCTGGTGTGCCAGAAGAGCAATGTGTGGTGTACCTGGTGTGCCAGAAGAGCAATGTGTTGTGTACCTGGTGTGCCAGAAGAGCAATGTGTGGTGTACCTGGTGTGCCAGAAGAGCAATGGGTGGTGTACCTGGTGTGCCAGAAGAGCAATTTGTGGTGTACCTGGTGTGCCAGAAGAGCAATGTGTGGTGTACCTGGTGTGCCAGAAGAGCAATGTGTGGTGTACCTGGTGTGCCAGAAGAGCAATGTGTGGTGTAGCTGGTGTGCCAGAAGAGCAATGTGTGGTGTACCTGGTGTGCCAGAAGAGCAATGGGTGGTGTACCTGGTGTGCCAGAAGAGCAATGTGTGGTGTACCTGGTGTGCCAGAAAGCAATGGGTGGTGTACCTGGTGTGCCAGAAAAGCAATGTGTGGTGTACCTGGTGTGCCAGAAGAGCAATGGGTGGTGTACCTGGTGTGCCAGAAGAGCAATGGGTGGTGTACCTGGTGTGCCAGAAGATCAATTTGTGGTGTACCTGATGTGCCAGAAGATCAATGTGTGGTGTACCTGGTGTGCCAGAAGAGCAATGTGTGGTGTACCTGGTGTGCCAGAAGAGCAATGTGTGGTGTACCTGGTGTCACCAGATTTCACAATATCACCTGCATACATGATTAAATAGATCTATGTAAGAATATGTGTATAATCCTGATATTACAATGAACATTTTATGACTCTTGGTATGGAGTGAGAGACATAATGAGTCTAAGTATATTCAGTCTCTGCACACCCAGCCTGACAGACACTTTCATAAAGTATTACACAGCCGTCATGACATTATAACATAGCGTTTATGACAAATAATTTAAAAGAAGTACACCAGCCTCATCAGGCCCAATATATTTATCTAAAAATTCAATTTTTATTATGAAACCTTGTGACAGATCTGTTTTAGTCAGTACTCTCTCAAGTAAGCTGTAAAGAATGGTAGAATTGGTAGATAAATGTAATACAATTGGGGTATGATATTTGTTTTAAATCACATTTGAAGTCACTTTGAGGGGTCTACATGATAAAAAATACCCAAAAGTGACATTATGAAAACTGCTCCCCTCAAGGTGCTCAAGACCACATTCAAGAAGTTTATTAACCCTTCAGGTGCTTCACAGGAATTTTTGGAATGTGGAAAAAAAATTAACACTTAACTTTTTTTCACAAAAAATTTAGTTCAGATCCAATATTTTTTTATTTTGATAAGGGTAACAGGAAAAAAATGGACCCCAAAATTGGTTGTGTAATTTCTCCTGAGCATGCAGATAACCCATATTAGGGAGAAAACCATTGTTTGGGCGCACGGCAGAGCTCGGAAGGGAACGAGCGCCGTTTGACTTTCTGAATGCAAAATGTGCTGGAACAATTGGCGGACGCAATGTCGTGTTTGGAGAGCCCCTGATGTACCTAAACAGTAAAAATTCCACACAAGTAACACCACTTTGGAAAGTAGACCTCTCAGGGAACTGATCTAGATGTGTGGAGAGCACATTCAACCCTCAGGTGCTTTACAGAAGTTTATAACGTTGAGCCGTGAAAATAAAAAAAAATCACATTTCCCCCACAAAAGTTTTATTTTGGCCCCAAATTTTGCATTTTCATTAAGTTAACAGGAGAAATTGCACCATACAATTTGTTGTGCAATTTCTCCTGAGTATGGAGATACCCCATATAAGGGAGAAAACTACTGTTTGGGGGAATGGCAGGGTTCAGAAGGGAAGGAGCGTTATTTGCCATGGCTCAGTTGCCTTTTATTACTTTATGTTTCTGTAAAATAACAATGTTAAATCAAGAACAAGGATTTTAGCTAGAGGCAAATCTTCAAAATATTGTTCCAACATAAAGATATTCAGTTTTTGTGATCATAACTTAACACTATATTTTGCAATGACAACAAAATTGATGTTTTTGTAAAAAAAATTTGTATACAAAAAGATAGATAATAGTGAAAAAAATGGAAGAAGGTATAACAAATATGACTCTATATAACTGGGATGCTAAACTCAAATACACAGGGGGCCAAAGTTAAAAGACTGGGCAAAGTCGCAGGCCAAACTTGATATTTATTAAAAAAATGTTTACAATCGAGGAAGCTTTTCTTTATCAAATATGATGAACCTTTCCTATGGAAGCAAATTTGTCCCACGAACAAAGTGCATTTTAATTAACAAATCTTGGAAAAAAAATGGGAATAAAATAATATGTTATGTTAGAGCAGTAAAAAGACATGGCCCAATGGACTAAATATGCAATAAAGGATAAAAAATCTTGAATAATGCAGATAATAAAATATGATGCCAAGAAATGTGCCCCCATAGACAGTTAGATGTACCACCGTGAATTCCTCTATATTAGCACATGTATGATGACCCAACTATACCCCCCTCCCTCAATACACTTGGAAAAGTATGGTGACCCCATCACAGTATGATTCTTGAACTGTAATCCTCACACGGCCCTCCACACAGTATAATGGGCCACATAGAGTGCTCCAAACAGTATAATGGGCTCACATAGTGGTGCATACAGTATACTGGTCCCACATAGTGCTCCATACAGTATAATGGCCCACAGAGTGCTCCATACAGTATAATAGCATCATATAGTGCTCCATACAGTATAATAGCATCATATAGTGCTCCATACAGTATATTGGCCCCATATAGTTTTATATAAAGTTGGGATCAAGTACCCGAACAGTGCCCAGACCTGAACCCGAATCCAGACTCCATTTACATGAATGGGGAGCCCGAACATCCAGTGTTTGCCATGCTGTCAGTTGCATGACAGCGTGGCAAACACAGCTTCTGATCGACGGTGAAATCATTACCACCGGTTAGACAGCCACGGTCACCACACTGTCAAAAGACAGAGTGAGCATGCATATGTGATCGGAAGTATAAAGTTCACCTCCGGTCACTCGCAGCATTTCAGTCAACAGTGGTTCTCAGCCTGGAGGGTCGCATCTTAGCAGTGTCCAGGTTAAAAACTGTTTATCCTCAGACATCGATTATGGCATTGGACAGAATGATGGACAGGTGAGGTATATTTTCATTTTTGTTTTCGTGCAGGAGATGAGGGATTTAGTGGAATTAGGCATTAGGTGAGTATAACTCTGTTTGTTATTTGTAAATTTAAAAGTAAAAGTGTGTTTTGTTTTATTTCAAATAAAAGACTTTATACTGGCTGTGTCTTTATTTACAAAGCAACTATAGGATAACAAATGGATAGGTTTCTTATAGACGCCTCTCCATTACTAATCAGTGGGCTTGATGTCACCTGACAATACAAAGGTTACATCAACCCCACAAATATTACCCCACTTGCCACCACTACAGGGCAAGTGGGAAGAGGTCGGCATCTTACCAGCCTGAGTATACCAGCCCCAGCTGTGTGCTTTAGCAAGGCTGATTGTCAAAAATGGGGGGGACCCCACACCTTTTTTATTACTATTTATTTAAATAGTAAAAAATATGGCGTGGGGACCCCTCTTTTCTTGATAAACAGCCTTGCTGAAGCTGACAGCTGAGGGTTGCAGCCCCAAGCTGTGAGTTTTGCATGGCTGGTTATTAAAAATATGGGGGAACCACGCTTTTTCTTTTAATTATTTATTTACAGCACAGGAGGCGGCTGATGAATACTCCCAACAGCCACTCCTGCTCTCATTGTTATTAGTGGCAGCAAGTATAGGCTGATGGGAGCGGTAGTGCCATCTGCTGACATCAGTGACCAAAGGTGAACTTTATACCTCCGATCACAGCTGCTCACTCAGGCTGTCATTTGAGAGCGTGGAAACCGCAGCTGTCTGACCAGCGGTGATGATTTCATCACCGATCAGAAGTGGTGTTTGCTGCGCTGTCTTGCACAGGACAGTGCAACAAACACCCGGTGTTTGGGTAGCCGAACCCGAACAGTAACACAGACTTCCTGGTGAAGTCCGTTTTCGGTGTTCGTGCTCGATGAGTTGGTGTTCAGTACTGACACCGAACATTACTGTTGGGGGTTGCCCATCTCTGCTAGTGACACACATGTGTTAGAGGGTGGCATGTGGTTCACAAACATAACAGACATAACAAGGTTACTTTATCATGGTTGCAGTAGACAGGCACATGCAGTCAGTGCAGTCACACCAGAGTAAAGAAGTTTGCCACCATAGGGATGTTGAGAATACTGGTTCCCAAATAGACTGATATGTGGTAACTGTGATAGTAAGCCATAGGAGTGCATAAGATTGCCAGGCAATTATAGCAATGCTAAACTGCCAAGACAGGTGACTAGAGTGGTAGAACAGGGAGTGGTAGAAGCAAGCACTGAGATACAATGTGCTGTGTTGAATTAAAGGAAATCTGTCATCAGGTTTTTGCTATGTAATATGAGGACATCATGATGTAAGGGTTAAACACTGATTTCAAGGATGTATTACTTATCAGGCTGGGTGCTGTTGTTTACTTACAATGAAGGTTTTATCACCTGATGATTATCCTTGTCTGGACTACATGGTGCACGCTTGCTAGGCAGAGGTGCACCCTCTTCTGATAAGCAGCTCACTGTCTATAGACTATGTACACAGAGCCTTTTGTGGATGGGGGCAGCTTCCTACACTCTACTGTGGCACTCCAGGAGTCCAGTTTCCACAGTGGCATTGCATCTCTCACAGGGAGTAATGCCATGCCTGGAAGCAAGGAGGGGTCCCCTTACCAGGTGTTAGTAGGAGAGAAGTAGAGCAGAACCTGGGGAGTGGAGCTGTGATTAAATTGGCCCCAGAGCTGAGCGCTAGGAACCACATACCAGAGTCCATGGTTGCGTGGGTACTGAAGTCCCTGCAGCTAGATCCTTGCCTGATCTAGTACCCGGCGGCACAGCAGCATACCAGAGCATGGAGCCGACACAAAGGAGCAGCACCTGTGATAGGCTCGAGCTGCCTGCCATGTGGGCAATAGTTAGTTTAAAAAAAAAACAGAGAGAGTTAGTTAGCAGCAGGAGGGTGAGCTGTTAGGCAAAAAGGGAGGACAGCGAAGAAGGAAGGCCTCCGTACCTACCTGGCCAGGTGTATCCAAAAATTGCTTCCAGGCTGCCCAGCTCTCCATTACAATCTGTTACCAGTACCCCGGTCTGTACTACCAACCATCAAGTAAAGGAAAAGAAAACTACAGCCCTTGTGTCATTCAGTGATCACTTGCGCCCTGAGTCCGGCACCACAAGGTACAAGAAACCTGACTTAAACGGGAACGGTAGCCTTGGGGCCCCGCTCCACCTGTGGGGAGCAGAACCATCCCAGCTGCCTCACCATCAGCCCCAGCCGTCTCCTTTAGCAGCATCGGCCATCTGTTGCCGAACACCACAGGTGGCGTCACGTTAAATCCCATATATATATTCCCCATTTTATGGCACAGCCAGGGCCAGGGAGTTGGATCACGGCCCCGTGACTTCCCCAAAGAACTGTCTGACCCGGTTCCGAGTACCCAACGGGCCTGGTGGGCGTGTTATTGCTATATGCTGCATGAAGGACTCGGATTGTGTGAAATCTGCTACACCCAGTACATTAAGTGGATTCAGGGTCTCTTTGCCTATATTATGCTGCTCTCAGATGAGGTAACAAAAACCTGGTGACAGATTCTCTTTAAGTATGAATAGGATAATGTCTTTACCTGTCCTAGAGAAAGACAGAAGATGCTGAAGAAATTGCTAGCAAGCTGCATAGTGTCACAAATGCAAGTTCACTCTTTTTGCAAATGCCTATGGCTAACTACATTCATGCCAAGCTGGTGTCTTTCATGACAATGTTGTCATCATCTAACATGTTGTCTTTTACTTTGTAACCATCAAGCTTGTTGCTTCGTAAGATCTTGAACTGGCTTTTTGTGTATGTCTGCGCTCTTCTCACCATCCATGAGTGGAAAACAATTCCACAACTGACTTGTATCCTACAAATTTGAAGAGCCACAACACCACCCAATGTTCATTGATATTCATCAGATTTTATAATTTTCAAATACGGTATAATTTGTTACAGGAATAATATATTGTTGTGCTGTGTTAGCCATACCTTTTAATTTCTAGCCGAAAAATGGTAACAAATAGCAAGCTTTTGAGATTAGGCGGGGCTCTTCATCGGGCATAGTATAACACAAGATCTGAAGTCACATATTCATACACAACAGGACACAGAAACAGTGCAGTATATGAGACAAGAGATGTGAAGCAGAACTATCAATGTGGGAAGGGAAGACAGAGTTGTGGTGTTAAATATGGGTGTATAATATAAGTAAGGAGTATATATATATATATATATATATATATATATATATATATATATATATATATATATATATATATATATATATATATACCATATACAGGTCCTTCTCAAAAAATTAGCATATAGTGTTAAATTTCATTATTTACCATAATGTAATGATTACAATTAAACTTTCATATATTATAGATTCATTATCCACCAACTGAAATTTGTCAGGTCTTTTATTGTGTTAATACTGATGATTTTGGCCTACAACTCCTGATAACCCAAAAAACCTGTCTCAATAAATTAGCATATCAAGAAAAGGTTCTCTAAACGACCTATTACCCTAATCTTCTGAATCAACTAATTAACTCTAAACACATGCAAAAGATACCTGAGGCTTTTAAAAACTCCCTGCCTGGTTCATTACTCAAAACCCCCATCATGGGTAAGACTAGCGACCTGACAGATGTCAAGAAGGCCATCATTGACACCCTCAAGCAAGAGGGTAAGACCCAGAAAGAAATTTCTCAACAAATAGGCTGTTCCCAGAGTGCTGTATCAAGGCACCTCAATGGTAAGTCTGTTGGAAGGAAACAATGTGGCAGAAAACGCTGTACAACGAGAAGAGGTGACCGGACCCTGAGGAAGATTGTGGAGAAGGACCGATTCCAGACCTTGGGGAACCTGAGGAAGCAGTGGACTGAGTCTGGTGTGGAAACATCCAGAGCCACCGTGCACAGGCGTGTGCAGGAAATGGGCTACAGGTGCCGCATTCCCCAGGTAAAGCCACTTTTGAACCATAAACAGCGGCAGAAGCGCCTGACCTGGGCTACAGAGAAGCAGCACTGGACTGTTGCTAAGTGGTCCCAAGTACTTTTTTCTGATGAAAGCAAATTTTGCATGTCATTCGGAAATCAAGGTGCCAGAGTCTGGAGGAAGACTGGGGAGAAGGAAATGCCAAAATGCCTGAAGTCCAGTGTCAAGTACCCAGTCAGTGATGGTGTGGGGTGCCATGTCAGCTGCTGGTGTTGGTCCACTGTGTTTCATCAAGGGCAGGGTCAATGCAGCTAGCTATCAGGAGATTTTGGAGCACTTCATGCTTCCTGGCACCTGCTCACAGTGCCAAAACCACTGGTAAATGGTTTACTGACCATGGTATTACTGTGCTCAATTGGCCTGCCAACTCTCCTGACCTGAACCCCATAGAGAATCTGTGGGATATTGTGAAGAGAAAGTTGAGAGACGCAAGACCCAACACTCTGGATGAGCTTAAGGCCGCTATTGAAGCATCCTGGGCCTCCATAACATCTCAGCAGTGTCACAGGCTGATTGCCTCCATGCCACGCCGCATTGAAGCAGTCATTTCTGCCAAAGGATTCCCGACCAAGTATTGAGTGCATAAATGAACATTATTATTTGATGGTTTTTTTGTTTGTTATTAAAAAACACTTTTATTTGATTGGACGGTTGAAATATGCTAATTTATTGAGACAGGTTTTTTGGGTTATCAGGAGCTGTAGGCCAAAATCATCAGTATTAAAACAATAAAAGACCTGACAAATTTCAGTTGGTGGATAATGAATCTATAATATATGAAAGTTTAATTGTAATCATTACATTATGGTAAATAATGAAATTTAACACTATATGCTAATTTTTTGAGAAGGACCTGTATATACAGTACAGCCCAAAAGTTTGGACACACCTTCTCATTTAAAGATCTTTCTGTATTTTCATGACTATGAAAATTATACATTCACACTGAGGGCATCAAAACTATGAATTAACACATGTGGAATTATATACTTAACAAAAAAGTGTGAAACAACTGAAATTATGTCTTATATTCTAGGTTCTTCAAAGTAGCCACCGTTTGCTTTGATGACTGCTTTGCACACTCTTGGCATTCTCTTAATGAGCTTCAAGAGGTAGTCACCAGATATGGTTTTCACTTCACAGGTGTGCCCTGTCAGATTTAATAAGTTATTATTATTATTTATTATTATAGCGCCATTTATTCCATGGCGCTTTACATGTGAGGAGGGGTATACATAATAAAAACAGGTACAATAATCTTGAACAATACAAGTCACGACTGGTACAGTTGGAGAGAGGACCCTGCCCGCGAGGGCTCACAATCTATAAGGGATGGGTGAGGATACAGTAGGTGAGGATAGAGCTGGTCGTGCAGTGGTTTGGTCGATCGGTGGTTACTGCAGGTTGTAGGCTTGCCGGAAGAGGTAGGTCTTCAGGTTCTTTTTGAAGATTTTGATGGTAGGTGAGAGTCTGATATGTTGTGGTAGAGAGTTCCAGAGTAGGGGTGATGCGCGAGAGAAATCTTGTATGCGATTGTGGGAAGAGGAGATAAGAGGGGAGTAGAGAAGGAGATCTTGCGAGGATCGGAGGTTGCGTGCAGCAAAGTACCAGGAGACGAGGTCACAGATGTATGGAGGAGACAGGTTGTGGATGGCTTTGTATGTCATGGTTAGGCTTTTGTACTGGAGTCTCTGGGTAATTGGGATCCAGTAAAGGAATTGACAGAGGGGAGAGGCCGGGGAATAGCGGAGGGACAGGTGGATTAGTCGGGCAGCAGAGATTAGAATAGATTGGAGAGGTGCGAGAGTGTTAGAGGGGAGGCCACATAGCAGGAGGTTACAGTAGTCGAGGCGGGTGATGATGAGGGCATGGACTAGGCTTTTTGCAGATTCTTGGTTTAGGAATGTACGGATCCGTGAAATATTTTTGAGTTGAAGGCGGCAGGAAGTGGAAAGGGCTTGGATATGCGGTTTGAAGGAGAGATCAGTGTCAAGGATTACCCCGAGACAGCGAGCTTGTGGGGCTGGGGAGAGTGGGCAGCCGTTTACTGTAATGGATAGGTTCGTTGAGGGGGTCGCATGAGATGTGCGAAAGACTATGAATTCTATTATGTCCATGTTAAGTTTTAGAAATCTAGCGGAGAAGAAGGATGAAATAGCGGATAGACATTGAGGGATTCTGGTTAGTAGGGTGGTAATATCTGGTCCAGAGATGTAGATCTGTGTGTCATCAGCATAGAGATGATACTGAAAACCGTGAGATTCTATGAGGTGTCCCAGGCCAAAAGTGTAAATGGAAAAGAGCAGGGGCCCTAGAACTGAACCTTGCGGGAGTCCGACAGATAGGGGGTGAGGTGAGGAGGTGGTGTGTGAATGGCAGACGCTGAATGTTATGTCAGTTAGGTATGACAAGATCCAGGATAGGGCCAAGTCTGTGATACCAAGGGATGAGAGGGTCTGTAATAATAGGGAATGGTCCACTGTGTCAAAGGCAGAGGACAGGTCCAGGAGGAGGAGGATAGAGTAGTGTCGCTTGCTCTTGGTGGTTAATAGGTCATTGGTGACCTTAGTTAGGGCAGTTTCAGTGGAGTGGTGTGACCGGAAGCCTGATTGTAAGCGGTCGAAAAGGGAGCAGGAAGATAGATGGGAGGACAGTTCAAGATGGACGTGTTGTTCCAGTAGTTTTGAGGCATAGGGGAGAAAGTGATATAGGGCGATAGCTAGATACAGAGGATGGGTCAAGAGAGGGTTTTTTGAGGGTAGGTGTGACTGAGGCATGTTTAAAGCTTGAGGGGAAAACACCAGTTGTTAGTGATAGGTTGAAGAGATGGGTTAGAGTTGGGATGAAGACTGGCGAGGTTTGGGATGAAGTGGGAAGGGATCGGGTCAAGTGCACAGGTGGTGAGATGCGATCTTGAGAGTAGAGTGGAGAGTCGATCTTCTGTAATGGTGGAGAAGTTGGTTTTCGAGGTGGAGGGCTGGGTAGTTGGGAGGAAGGGCTCTGGGGGTTGTTGACTAAAACTGTCTCTGATGTTCTCAATCTTCTGCTTGAAAAATGAGGCGAAGTGGGATTTCTTGCCTTATAAATGGAGTTGGGACCATCAGTTGTGTTGTGCAGAAGTCTGGTGGATACATAGCTGATAGTCCTACTGAATAGACTGTTAGAATTTGTATTATGGCAAGAAAAAGCAGCTAAGTAAAGAAAAACGAGTGGCCATCATTACTTTGCGAAATGAAGGTCAGTCAGTCCGAAAAATTGGGAAAACTTTGAAAGTGTCCCCAAGTGCAGTTGCAAAAACCATCAAGCGCTACAAAGAAACTGGCTCACATGAGGACCGCCCCAGGAAAGAAAGACCAAGAATCACCTCTGCTTCTGAGGATAAGTTTGTCTGAGTTACCAGCATCAGAAATCGCATGTTAGCAGCAGCTCAGATTAGAGACCAGGTCAATGCCACACAGAGTTCTAGCAGCAGACACATCTCTACAACAACTGTTAAGAGGAGACTTTGTGCAGCAGGCCTTCATGGTAAAATAGTTGCTAGGAAACCACTGCTAAGGACAGGCAACAAGCAGAAGAGACTTGTTTGGGCTAAAGAACACAAGGAATGGACATTAGACCAGTGGAAATCTGTGCTTTGGTCTGATGAGTCCAAATTTGAGATCTTTGGTTCCAAGCACCATGTCTTTGTGCGCCACAGAAAAGGTGAACGGATGGACTCTACATGCCTGGTTCCCACCGTGAAGCATGGAGGAGGAGGTGTGATGGTGTGGGAGTGCTTTGCTGGTGACACTGTTGGGGATTTATTCAAAATTGAAGGCATACTGAACCAGCATGGCTACCACAGCATCTTGCATGCTATTCCATCCAGTTTGCGTTTAGTTGGACCATCATTTATTTTTCAACAGGACAATGATCCCAAACACACCTCCAGGCTGTGTAAGGGCTATTTGACCAAGAGGGAGAGTGATGGGGTGCTACGCCAGATGACCTGGCCTCCGCAGTCACCAGACCTGAACCCAATCGAGATGGTTTGGGGTGATCTGGACCGCAGAGTGAAGGCAAATGGGCCAACAAGTGCTAAGCATCTCTGGAAACTCCTTCAAGATTGTTGGAAGACCATTTCCAGTGACTACCTCTTGAAACTCATCAAGAGAATGCCAAGAGTGTGCAAAGCAGTCATCAAAGCAAAAGGTGGCTACTTTGAAGAACCTAGCATATAAGACATATTTTCAGCTGTTTCACACTTTTTTGTTAAGTATATAATTCCACATGTGTTAATTCATAGTTTTGATGCCTTCAGTGTGAATTTACAATTTTCATAGTCATGAAAATACAGAAAAATCGTTAAATGAGAAGGTGTCCAAACTTTTGATCTGTACTGTATATACATACAGTATATAAGGATAGATATATATGCACACATGTGTTATGACTACTAGAAATGAAGAATTTACATGCACAAAAGTAGGTTTGCCAAAGGGGAATATGAAAAGCTTTTACAGACTAATTACGTGGCCAGCCATATGTCCCTAGGACAGAAACATGGCAGTAGATAAATGAGAGCTAAAAGCGCACTGACCAGAACTGAAAAAAAATAAATATTAAGCAGATATAATTTTTTAGATGTAGTAGAATAAATCCTTATTTTGGCACAATTTATCAAGGCATCACTTTTCCAATATAAGAAAAACCCAAATATCACTGAGGATGAAAACAATTGCTTGACGAATAATCACCTTTAACAAAGCCAGAGTCCTGTAGATTTCTTTTTTTTTTTGATGAACAATACTTAACGAGTTATCACAATAAGCACAAAAAATGAAACAGTTAAAGGAAACCTGTCTCAGACCAATAGCAGCCTGAATAAGAGCCCCGCTGTGCAATTGTTGCCAAGGATGTTTTTCTCTGACATGCCATAGCTTTTCAATAGAAAACTTAGTTTGAAAAGTCGACTGAGGATCATAGGGAGAGACCTGACTAGTCCAATGTGGTCCTTGGACTTTTATATGTGTAAAGAATATATTAACATTGCAAAAAGCTTTCAGAACATGACATATTAATTTCTTTTACAGTATTAGTCTAGCCTGTAATTTTGGGTTGGGTCGACATACCATTGGGGCAACTTGTGCAGCCGCAGAAGAGACCACCTCAAAAGTATGAAGCAGCTTCTGCCACAATCGCATTTCTGGATGTCAAAGGGCCAATATACTGTTCTTGCACAGAAGCCTTCTGTCCGTGTCTGTTCCTACTGTTAAGTGAAATACACCAATCCTTTCAACAAGAAAGGAGTTTGGCCCCGATTCATAAACATCGGTAATTTTCTCACTGGTCTTGATGAGACCTTTCCGGATGTACCCACTGTTTCCTGATCTTCGTCTCATTGCTTTTCCCATCCATTATTGACCCTAGGCCCTGGCTTCCAGCTGTGAGCAACCCTGGAGTTCACTACACACGCTTCAAGTCTTACTTTAGTCTGATCCATGAATCTTTCAAATTACAGATTTCTACTTACAATACTTTGAATTAGGCTTGAATTCCACGATGCATTGGGCCATTCATCGCTGCTGTATTGTCATCACCATCACATCACCATCTGTATCATCTAATCAAGTTGTTTATTCTGTCCACAGGTATGCTTTATATCTACTCAGCTTTCACTGGCATCTGAGTGTCTATGTGCAGCGCATATAATCTTTTTCTGGTATGCTTTATATCTACCCAGGTTTCCCTTGCATCTGAGTGTCTATGTGCAGTGCACATAATCTTTTTCTAGTATGCTTTATATCTTCTCAGCGCTTCCTGGCATCTGAGTGTCTGTGTGCAATGCATATAATCTTTTTCTGGTATGCTTTCTTACCTATCATCTTGTTTCCATGACCTGTTTCATGTCTCTAATTATGTTATTCTGGCATATCTTTGAGTGGTCACCCCAACCCCTCCCTCTCTTTATGACCTTTGCTTAACTCTTTATGTCTGGTCTCGGCATACCCACCCACCTCTTCATTCACACCTGATTGCCCTTAGCTGGGGATATATTCAGACCCAGGAGTCTCATACAGACTTTAGTCTGATCCATGTATCTTTCAAATTACAGATTTCTATTTACAATACTTCGAATTAGACTTGAATTGGACTGGAATTGACTGTAAGGTAATGGAATAGAAAACCACTACAATGTTTCTGTTTCTTTTCACTTTCACCCCCATACTACTTCCCTTCTTACCATCTCATGAAATCCCTCCACCTAGTAAAAAACTACTCATTTCTCCCTTCATACTCCCCAGCCATCCCACCATCTCCTCAGAACCTGTTCCTCCACATAAAATTATTTTTCTCCAGACACACATGGCCAAATCATGTCCTATCCTGCTCCCACCTTCTAACGCTCTGTCTGCTACTCCTCATTGCTGGCGACGCATCCCCAAATCCTGGCCCTCCTCAACACATCTCCTGCCACAATCCTCTACAAGTTTTCGCAATGATGATAACCTCATGCCCATTCATCCAGCCCCCACTCCCCTGGTCCCCCTACCTGGAGCACTATGGAATGCACGCTCTGTCTGCAACAAACTGTCATATATCCATGACCTCTTTATCACCACCAAACTCTCCTTCCTTGGCATCACTGAAACTTAGCTCACCTCCTTTCACTCAGCCTCTCCAGCTGCACTTTTTTATGGCAGATTCCATCTCTCTCATACCCCTCGCCCCAGCAACAAACGTGGTGGAGGAGTTGGCTTGCTCCTGTCTAATACCTTCTCTTCTGCCCCAATTTCGCTACCACCCTCTGCTACTCTTCCCTTGTTTGAGGAGCACTCTGTCCGCATCTACTCCCCCTCCAACATCCAGCTGGCTGTCATCTACCGCCCACCAGAGCTAGCCATCTCCACCTTTCTTGACCACTTCACCACCTGGCTTCTTAATTTCCTTTCTGCTGATATCCACACTATCATCATGGGTGACTTCAATATCCCCATTGATACTTCCACCTCAGCTGCCTCTAAAATTTTATCACTTACTGCCTCCTTTGGCCTCATTCAGTGGTCCTCTGCGGCCACTCACAAAGATGGCCGAACGCTGGACCTTATCTTCACCCGCCTCTGTTCCCTTACTAATCTCACTAACTCACCCCTGCCCCTGTCTGACCACAATGTACTGACATTTTCTTCCCTCTCCTCTCCTAGTGTGTAACCCCCACTCCACAAACTCACACACTCTTGCAGAAATCTCAAACACTTCAATTTACACTCACTCTCTGAGTTATTTTTCCCTTATACAGACGTAGCTTCCTTAGATGACACAGATGCTGCTGCCACTTTATACAACACCAAAATAACATCAGCACTTGATTCGGCCGTCCCCCTCATGCACAGCAAAACTCGTACAATCATCAGGCAGCCCTGGCTGACCAGCCTGACCAAAGAACTGAAACGGGCTTTCAGGGTTGCTGAGCGGAGATGGAAGAGATCCCGTTCTGAAGAGCACTTTATCGCATACAAGCAGTTCCTCGCCAGCTTCAAGTCCACACTCACTGTGGCAAAACAAACTTACTTCTGATCTCTCATATCCTCCATTTCTCACAACCCTAAACAGCTTTTCAACACTTTCAATTCTCTACTTCATCCCCCAGCACCACCTCCCTCTCCTCTCATTTCTGCTGAAGACTTTGCCTCTTTCTTTAAGCAGAAGATCGATACCATCATAGAAAGCTTTGGCCCTCAGCCCCCAATGCCCATCCTCTTAGCTGCTCAGCCCTGTTTTTCCAAAACTAGCTTCTCCACCATGACAGAAGATCAGCTCTCCACCCTGCTGTCAAGATCACATCTCACCATTTGCACGCTTGACCTGCTCCTGTCCCACCTCATCCCTTACCTTGCCACAGTCTTCATCCCAGCCCTAACACATCTCTTCAACCTTTCACTTGCAAGTGGTATCTTCCCCTCATCCTTCAAACATGCCTCAATTACACCCATCCTCAAAAAGCCCTCCCTCAACTTATCCTCTGTGTCTAGCTATCGCTCAATATCACTTTTCCCTTATGCCTCAAAACTACTGGAACAACACGTCCATCATGATCTGTTCGCCCACCTCTCCTCCTACTCCCTCTTTGACCGGTTACGATCTGGCTTCCAACCACATCACTCAACTGAAACTGCCCTAAATAAAGTCACCAATGACCTACTAACCGCCAAGAGCAAGCGACACTACTCTGTCCTCCTCCTCCTGGACCTGTCTTCTGCCTTTGACACTGTGGACAATTCCCTCTTGCTACAGATTGTCATCTCTTGGCATCACAGATTTGTCCCTATCCTGGATCTCGTCATATCTAACAGACCGGACATTCAGTGTTTCCCTCTCCCACACCACCTCCTCACCTCACTCCTGTCTGTCGGTGTTCCCCAAGGCTCAGTTCTAGGACCCCTGCTCTTCTCCAGCTACACCTTTGGCCTGGAACAGCTCATAGAATCCCAAAGTCTGCAGTATCATCTCTACGCCAATGACACGCAGATCTATCTATCTGGACCCGACATCACCTCCTTACTGACCAAAATCCCACAATGTCTGTCTGCTATTTCATCTTTCTTTTCTACTCGCTTTCTAAAACTGAACATGGACAAAACAGAATTTATCATCTTTCCCCATCTCACTCTACCCCTCCACCAGACCTATCCATCAATGTCAATGGCTGCTCACTTTCTCCAGTCCCGCATGCTCGGTGCCTCGGGGTGATCCTTGACTCTGCCCTCTCTTTCAAGCCACATATCCAAGCCCTTGCCTCCTCCTGCCAACTCCAGCTCAAAAACATTTTCCGGATCAGTACATTCCTTGACCAAGAAACTGCAAAAACGCTTGTGTATACCCTCATCATCTCCCGCCTTGACTATTGCAACCTCCTGCTCTCTGACCTCCCCTCTAGCAATCTTGCACCACTCCAATCTATCTTAAACTCTGCTGCCCGACTAATGCACCTGTCCCCCTATTATTCCCCAGCCTCTTCTCTCTGCCAAGCCCTTCACTGGCTTCCTATTGTCCAGAGGCTCCAGTTCAAAACCCTAACTATGACATACAAAGCCATCCACAACCTGTCTCCTCCATACATCTGTGACATGGGTTCCTGGTACTTACCTACACGCAACCTTCGATCCTCTCAAGATCTCCTTCTCTACTCCCCTCTGATCTCTTCTTCCCACAACCGCATACAAGACTTCTCCCGTGCTTCCCCCATACTCTGGAACTCTCTACCACAACATATCTGATTTTCCCCTATCACGGAAACTTTCAAAAGGAACCTGAAGACCCACTTCTTCTGACAAGCCTACAACCTGCAGTGATCCTCAGTCAACTGAACCACTGCACAACCAGCTCTACCCTCTCCTAGTGTATCCTCACCCATCCCCTGTACACTGTGACCCCTAGCAGGCAGGGTCCTCTCTCCTTCTGTACTTGTGTGTGCATTATATTGCTCATGTTGATTGTAATTGTCTATGTATGTCCCTTTTTTCACATGTAAAGCACCATGGAATAAATGGCGCTCTAAAAATGAATAATAACAATAATACTTGCTGCCAGAAGTCCCAACTTAGAGGGAACACAGGGCTGTGATGAGCAACCTCTGGAGTTCAATGCGCATGCTTCGTGACTTACTTGCATCCAAAATCCAAAATCCTTGGCCTATAGTGGACACAGGGCCGCACCACCAGGACACCCCGCCTCCCAGCCCAGAGCCCACAGCATCACACCACTTATGTCCCCGCTGGCCTCCTGCAGCAGTGACCCTGCTCCTGCCTCCTGTGACCCACCTCCATCACCGCCACTCCTCCCCGGTAAGCTACACTCAGACTATAAAATGCACCCCCATTTTCCTCACAAATTTGGGGAAAAAAGTGCGTCTTATAGTTTGAAAAATATGGTAAGTAGAAGAAAAATCACCACATACAAAAAAAGTATGTATTTTCACAATTTGGTTGCTGAGGTCAGCTTTCAGCAGAATCATTCAGCACTCATTGGGGAGGAATAAACTGTCTTACTCAGGACCTACAGCAACCACTATATTTATCAACACAACTTGGAGGCTACAGAAAAGTACTGAGCAGACGTAAAACTGAGAGGCCATACAATACAGTCTCAAACAAGGGTATATAATTTTTTTTAGTCTAAGGGCCGCTTTGTCATCTTTTTCTACTGTGAGGGGATGTGATAAAATAGGAGCAGATTCTACATGTCCATAGAATTAAATTGTATACATAAAAAAAATTTTTTTTTGTTCTTATAAAAGTAGTAAAAATAATAATAAGCAATTACAAAAATATCAACTTCTCTATTTTTGCGAGTTTTCCCAGGTCTTGAACCCACAAGCTCAACCATATGCTACAGAGCCACAAGCTTCGATAAGGTAAGGGGGAGAATCTTGTGCACTTGATCTCTATTGCAGGCTCTGACTCCATAGGCAGATTATACTGAAACATAGAAATCCACTGCTGTGCACAATGTATCTCTATGTATTTTTATTCTAGACGGAGAAAAAAATCATCCTATAAAATTACGAAAAAATAATAAAGAAAAACACTTAAACACTTGATAGTAAAAAAATAATGTCATTTTTAATACTCTTTTAAAAAAAATAATAAACATCACAAATCAGCAAATAACTCGGACATATTTGCTGACCTTGTAATAGTAATAACTCGCCCAACACGGCGATACGATTATTTACGGGAATCGGTAAATGATGTAAAAAATGGCGTGATTGATATCTCTCTATTAACCCCTTTCTGAAATCTGACGTACTATACCGTCCATGTGCCGTGGGCTCGTCTGACCATGGATGGGATAGAACGTCGTAGCCAATCGGCCGCGCACACGGGTGGTGTGTGGCCGATCGGGACCGGGTGTCAGCTAATTCTCACAAGTGACACACGGCACTAAGTGCCAGGAGTGGTCACAGACTGCTCCCGCCACTTTAACCCCTAGAACACATCGATCAAACATGATTGCAGCATTCCGGAGCCAGCACACCATGGAGTCCCGATAGCTGTCATGGAGACCCGATGTCGTCATGACGACATCCAGGTCTCCAGAGCTGAGAGACTTCCTGTAATGCGCAGTGCATGTCAGGAAGTCTCTCAGGTCAGTATGCAGGTATTGCAGCGCTGACAGCTTATACGGCATTCAGATGTGTATGCTATAGAAGCGATCAGCCTGCATAAAAAGATTGTTCCATAGTGGGATACAGTGTAAAACATAGAATGAAATAAAAAAAATGTTTTAAAATAATTGCACAAAAAATAATAAAAAAATAATAAAAAATCAATATTTATTCTATCAATAAATAAATATTTAAATTAAAAAAATCTAAACAATAAAAGTACACATATTTGGTACTGCTGCGTCCATATTGACCCAACCTATAAAACTGTCCCACTTTAGTGAACACAATAAAAAAACAAGGCAAAAAACAATACTTTATCATCATACTGCCAAACAAAAAGTGGAATAACACGCAATCAAAAAGACTGATATAAATAAACATGGCACCGTTGAAAACGTCATCTTGTCCCGCGAAAAATGAGCCCCCATACAGCTCCTTCAGTGGAAAAATAAAAATGTTATAGCCCTCAGAATAAAGCCATGCAAAAATAATTATTTTTATATAAAATAGTTTTTATTGTATAAAAGTGCCAAAACATAAAAAAATGATATAAATGAGGTATTGCTGTAATCGTACTGACCCGAAGTATAAAACTGCATTATCAATTTTAAAAAACACGAAACAGTATAAACGTCCCCCCCAAAAGAAATTCATGATTTGATGTTTTTTGTTCATTCTGCCTCCAAAAAATTGGAATAAAAAGCGATCAAAAAAAGTCATGTGCCCGAAAATGGTACCAATGAAAACGTCAACTCGTCCCGCAAAAAAGAAGACCTCATGTGACTCTGTGGGCCAAAACATGGTGATTTAAAAACTATTGTTTTTTTTATAAAAAGCGTCTTTTAGCGTGTGACAGCAGCCAAACATAACAAAACACTATAATGCCTCTTTCACACTTCTGGGGGGTTCCACTGTTTAGGTACATCAAGGGCTCTCCAAAGGCGACATGACGCCCGCAGACCATTGCATCAAAGTCTGCATTCCAAAAAGTCACTACTTCCCTTCCGAGCCCCGACATGTGCCCATACAGAAGTTTTCGCCAAGATATGGGGTATCAGCATACTCAGGACAATTTGGACAAAACCATTTGAGGTCCAATTTCTGCTGTTATCTTTGAGAAAATAAAAAATTGGTGACTAAAAGATCATGTTTGTGGAAAAAATATGATTTTTTTTATTTTCATGCCCGAGAGCTATAAACTTTAGTGAAACACCAGTGGGTTCAAAGTTCTCACCACACATCTAGATAAGTTCCTTGGGGGGTGCAGTTTCCAAAATTGGGTCACTTGTGGGAGGTTTCTACTGTTTAGGCACATCAGGGGCTCTCCAAAGGCGACATGATGCCCGCAGACCATTCCATCAAAGTCTGCATTCCAAAATGTCACTACTTCCATTCCGAGCCCCGACTTGTGCCCATACAGTAGTTTTCTTCTACATGTGGGATATCAGCGTACCCAGGACAAATTGGACAACAACTTTTGAGGTCCAATTTCTCATGTTACCGTTGGAAAAATAACAAAAATGGGGACTAAAAGATGATGTTTGTGGAAAAAATAGCAGAGTGGATGCGATTTCGTGAAAACTGCGCCCCGTTTGTCAAAAGACAATTTTAGTGCCTTTTTTAGTGTTAGCTTTTAAGCGCAAAATCAAAACTTTTTTGTACTATAAAAAACACATTAAAATGGTGGCTTCATATCTACTTCAGACACGCAACAAATAAGAGGGAGAAGATTGTTATTGTGTATTGTTATTTCCTGCAGGAAACAAAAAACACAGTATTTCTGCAATGTGTGAACAGACAGAAAAAAGCCAGACGTCATATAGTGAAACTACATAAAGATGGGAAAGTTCTAGCCGCTCCGACTGTGAATGAAGGAACAAAAAAAAAATTTCACAGGTCCCAACTAGAGATGAGCAGGATGCTCAGATGATGTCCCGCCAGCCCTGGCAGTTCAAAAGCCGCACTGGGGACAGCAGAAGGTTAGAGATTTGTGGCCTCCCATCCGACTGCCTTAGACACTGGACCGGAGTCCCCCAGATACAGCGGACAGTCCCGGATTTGGGTCTACACCCTGCAGTCTCAGGCATCTGGTGAATGTCCTTCACTGCCACCGCCCTTCTGACATCTCCTCCTACCAGGGGGAAAAGAAATTGTAAATGGGTGTGGATTGGGCTGTGGCCAAAATCTGCATGATTTTTCCCTCTTTCTGTTCTTCAAAAGTTGGGAGGTATGTAACTGATTGCACAGGCGGGCTGCATTTGTGGTCATCAATGCTTCTAGTTGGGGTCCGGAGGCTGTGGGTTGTACTGCCCTGATCTAGAGGAACTGTGCACATATCAATAAGTTGTAATTGTTAAAACAGCTCCATCTGCAGTCTGCTCACCTCTGTCTCTCAGCATAAGCCTGTAACTGTTGTATGCTCCACTATTTCTTTCATGGACTTTATAATCAATTCTGTATGAATATACCCTTACACTGACAAGAATAAGCTTTTTGAAGAATTTCAGTACACTATGTTCTCATCTGTATGTGCACTTTTGTCGAACACTCATTCATATGGAGAATAACAAGCCAGCTTTTAATATGCATTATTTAACAAGAATCAACCACATCAACAGCATATTTCATCCATGCAAATGTTGTATTATCCGATCTGCAAAAATTCCTACAACTCATAGCCAAATATCCATAAATAGTTATCAAGAATTTAGCAAGATATAATTATATATCCAAACAATGAATCGCAGCTGATCAGCTTAAAAAGAATTAGTGAGACAGCCTACACTTGAATGTGACAACATTATAATTCCTCCAAAGATATTACTGTTAAAAAGACATAAGAGAATCCCACACACAATGAAGATTAAAAAGAATGCATGCCAAGCATCGAAAAATCTACATGTATAAGCAGGTTTGGAAATCATAACGGAGAGTAATGAATAGTTTAGTCTACAGTGAGAATATGAATGTAATTATAGCAAACACATGAAACAGTACAGCAATAACATTTATAAAGAAGTTAGAAGAGTTAAGCAAATCAATACAAATCAAATTCATACAGCATTTTAGGAAATACGCTGGAATATTTGAACAATTTGCAATTCAATTCATGTGAATTGCCAAAAGGATGCCCACCGCCACCTTAAAAATTACAGAAGATTATATTAGCCATAGAAAGCTCTAAAACATTGGACAAATACTCCAGAAAGTAATGTGATGTACAACTGCAGCACTGAAGAAGAAGGGATTAATTATCTACAAATAATGCAGAGATATATAGAAGATATGCCAGCAGCAATTCCAGATTCAGCATGATTAATCAATGATAGAGTGTAAATGGAAATTGTCTTGCTTTATTTGAGTAACACATTTTTCCCTTGATTCTTAATCGACTAGAAAGCAATAGCAAGCCAGCACAATATTTTTTTTATAGAAAAAAAATTAAAGAAGAGTTATTCACAAGTGTCTGTATTGAGTTTTTACATTCCTTGAGCAATATTTTTTGTGAAGGGGGAATAATTATTTTTTAAAATACAACATCATACAGTATTTATTTTCCAAACTTCTTTTTGCTCTCCAGAAAAGTCAAAATTTTCATCTGTACACCTTAGGCTGCTTTCACACTAGCGTCGGTACGGGGTCGTCGCGCTGCTTCGGCCCAACGTACCGACGCATACTGTGCAAAAAATACCCGACGTGGGCAGCGGAAGCAGTCTTACAACGCTTCCGCTGCCCCATTGCAAGGTCCGGGGAGGAGGGGGCGGAGTTTCGGCATGCGCTGTCAAAAACGGCGGTCTCGACGCACAAAAAAAGTTACATGTAACTTTTTTTGTGGCGGTGGTTCGCCAAAACACGACGCAACCATCGCACAATGGTTGCGACGTGTGGCACTGCGTCGCAATGCGTCGCTAATAAAAGTCTATGGAAAAAAACGCATCCTGCGGCCAACTTTGCAGGATGCGTTTTTTCTCCACAACGACGCATTGCGACATGCAGTGCCCGACGCTAGTGTGAAAGTAGCCTTACTCCACTACAGGTGGTGATCTTAACTGTTTTTTTGCCTCGCAATTGTTTTAATGCACAACTCCACTAGGTGAGCACTTTCCTTCTACTCTTCCCTGTTTATTATCACCAGGACTTCACCATGGAGCACTCATTTTGTCTTCTAGTTTTGCCATGAAAGGAACAAGTTAGCAACATATTTCCATTTTTCAAGAACGGCCCCTTTTCAGAGCCTGGATAAAAACTGATAAGGAATTAAGAAACCAAGCAATCATGGCTGCTGGTATAAAAAAGAAGGCAGAAATCCAAACAAGAACTGAATACCAGAGAATATCTACTATATAATTGTCTAAGGATAACTTCCGTCTTTCTGTCTGTCTTTCTGTCTGTCACGGAAATCCCACGTCGCTGATTGGTTGCGGCCAGCAGCGACCAATCAGTGACGGGCACAGTCCGAAATGGCCGCTCCCTACTCCCCTGCAGTCAGTGCCCCCTCCATACTCCCCCCAGTCAGCGCCCACATAGCGTTAAATGGACTGCCTTACACTGCGGCATAACGCAGTGTAAGGCAGTCCGTTAACGCTGCCATTAACCCTCTGTGTGACCAACTTTTTACTATTGATGCTGCCTATGCAGCGTCAATAGTAAAAACATATAATGTTAAAAATAATAAAAATAATAAAAAAATCATTATATACTCACCCTCCGATGGCCCCTGGATCCAGCCCAGGCCTTTCCCGCTCCTCGCGCGCCTCTCCGATCGCAACAATGCATTGTGGCAATAACTGGAGATGATGTAGCGGTCTCGTGAGACCGTTACATCATCATGTGTTCTTGCCGATTGGGACCAGAGCGGCGCACGAGGAGCGGGAAAGGCCTGGGATGGATCCGGGGGCCGTCAGAGGGTGAGTACATAAATATTTTTTATTTTAATTCTTTTTTTAACAGGGATACGGTGCCACATTGCTATATACTGCGTGGGCTTTGTTATATACTGCGTGGGCTGTGTTATATACTACGTGGGCAGTGTTATATACTGTGTTGGCTGTTATATAGTACATCGGCTGTGCAATATAATACGTGGCTGTGCTATATACTACGTGGGCTGTGTAATATACTGCGTCGGCTCTGCAATATACTGCGTCGGCTCTGCAATATACTGCATCGGCTGTGCAATATACTATGTGGCTGTGCTATATACTACGTGGGCTGTGTAATATATTACGTGGCGGTAATATACTGTGTGGGCTGTGCTATATACTGCATGGGCTGTTATATACTGCGTCGGCTGTGCAATATACTACGTGGCTGTGCTATATACTACGTGGGCTGTGTAATATACTACGTGGCTGTTATATACTATGTGGGCTGTGCTATATACTATGTGGACTGTGCAATATACTATGTGCGCTGTGCAATATTCTACGTGGACTGTGCAATATACTGCGTCAGCTGTGCAATTTACTACGTGGCTGTGCTATATACTACGTGGGCTGTGTAATATACTATGTGGCTGTGTTATGTATGCAGCGCCCCAGAGTCCTGGTCGTTGCAGTACTGTGGCTCCGCCGCTAAGGGGGGCTATGGTACGTCTGATGGCACTGAAGGAGTTCTTCTGACCAGGTATCACAGACACCAATACATTTCACAGTCTGGCCTCCAGGGGGAGCTAAGGGTACTATTCATTAGGCCACTCCTCACAGTCTGGTAAAACTGGGGGTTAGGCAGGAAGTTAGAGAGAACGCTGACTGGGTTGGAACCAGGCAACACCTTGTGGCAGAGGGTGTTGTAGGGGAAGATTCGGTAGGGTCCCTGTCAGGGGTGGGATCCTGACAGAGGCCTGGCAATCAGAGAGAAAGCTACGGGACCGCGCCTGCACTTCATCACGGAGGTGCCCTAAGAAAGGACAAGAAGCGAGATTTATTGTGCTGAGTGAGAAACGAGATCAACGCAACAGGGAGAAATACCAGTAGGAGTCGTGCTGTTAGACTGAGGCAACATCCTACTGAGGCGTAAATAACCGGTGGCCGGAACGCCGAGGAAGTACAGAGCTCTAGGCATTACTTCAAACCAACGGCAGGGCAGAGAGCTATAGGCTGGCTGTCTCACCTACATCACCTACGCAGACATAGGGGGCAACTTGTGGAGAGGGGCGACTCTAGGGTCCCGGAAGAGCTCCGAGCCTTCCCGTCATACGGGTGCGTCCTACCATAAGATCTGGGGGACGAGAATAAGAAGAACATCAGAATTGAGTTGTTGTGAGGGAACACGAGGAACAGACACAACAGTTGTGGGGACTATCCCGTAAGCACAGCAGGGGAGGACCACAACACACAAGCGCTAGAAGGAAGGCACAGATTTCCACCTGCAACGGGAACACTGGAGGTGCCATCGGACCGGCCGGACTTGCACAGCCCGGTTAACCGTATTCCCGACTGAGGACCCAGAAGCCTTCAGTAAAGAGGTAAAGAGACTGCAACCTTGTGTCCTCGTGATTAACTGCGACCGGCACTACACCGCACCACTACCACCATCCACATCTATTACTGTACGCCCCTCAGCAGGGTCACGGACCGGGTCTAGCCACCGTGACAACCCCAGAGCAGAGACTCAGAGGCCCGGTACCAGGTACCCCTCGGCCCTGCGGCAGTGGGGGCGCTACATATACTATGTGGGCTGTGCTATATACTACGTGGGCTGTGCAATATACTATGTGGCTGTGCAATATACTACGTGGCTGTGCTATATACTACTTGGCTGTGCTATATACTATGTGGGACTATGTGGCTGTGTTATACACTGTGTGCAGAATTATTAGGTAATTTGTATTTTGATCACATGATACTTTTTAGCCATGTTGTCCTACTTCAAGCTGTTCAGGCTTGAGAGACAACTACCAATTAAGTAAATCAGGTGATGTGCATCTCTGTAATGAGGAGGGGTGTTGTCTAATGACATCAAAACCTTATATAAGGTGTGCTTAATTATTAGGCAACTTCCTTTCCTTTGGTAAAATGGGTCAGAAGAGAGACTTGACGGGCTCTGAAAAGTCCAAAATTGTGAGATGTCTTGCAGAGTAATGCAGCAGTCTTGAAATTGCCAAACTTTTGAAGCGTGATCACTGAACAATCAATCGTTTCATGGCAAATAGCCAACAGGGTCGCAAGGAAGTGTGTTGGGCAAAAAAGGCGCAAAATAACTGCCCATGAATTGAGGAAAATCAAGCATGAAGCTTCCAAGATGCCATTTGCCACCAGTTTTGCCATATTTCAAAGTTGCAATGTTACTGGAGTAACAAAAAGCACAAGGTGTGTGATACTCAGGGACATGGCCAAGGTAAGGAAGGCTGAAAAACGACCACCTTTGAACAAGAAACATAAGATAAAATGTCAAGACTGGGCCAAGAAATATATTAAGACTGACTTTTCAAAGGTTTTATGGACTGATGAAATGAGAGTGACTCTTCATGGGCCAGATGGATGGGCCAGAGGCTGGATCAGTAAAGGGCAGAGAGCTCCACTCCGACTCAGACGCCAGCAAGGTGGAGGTGGGGTACTGGTATGGGCTGGTATCATCAAAGATGAACTTGTGGGACCTTTTCGGGTTGAGGATGGAGTGAAGGTCAACTCTCAGACCTACTGCCAGATTCTGGAATACAACTTCTTCAAGCAGTGCTACAGGAAGAAGTCAGTATCGTTCAAGAAAAACATGATTTTCATGCAGGACAATGCTCCATCACATGCCTCCAACTACTCCACAGCGTGGCTGGCCAGTAAAGGTCACAAAGAAGAAAAAATAATGACATGGCCCCCTTGTTCACCTGATCTGAACCCCATAGAGAACCTGTGGTCCCTCATAAAATGTGAGATCTACAGGGGAGGGAAAATAGTACACCTCTTGGAACAGTGTCTGGGAGGCTGTGGTGGCTGCTGCACACAATGTTCATCGTAAACAGATCAAGCAACCGACAGAATATATGGATGGAAGGCTTTTGAGTGTCATCATAAAGAAAGGTGGCTATATTGGTCACTCATTTTTTGGGGTTTTGTTTTTGCATGTCAGAAATGTTTATTTCTAAATTTTGTGCAGTGATATTGGTTTACCTGGTGAAAATAAACAAGTGAGATGGGAATATATTTGGTTTTTATTAAGTTGCCTAATAATTCTGCACAGTAATAGTTACCTGCACAAACAGATATCCTCCTAAGATAGCCAAATCTAAAAGAAACCACTCCAAGTTCCAAAAATATTAAGCTTTGATATTTATGAGTCTTTTGGATTGATTGAGAACATAGTTGTTGATCAATAATAAAAATAATCCTCTAAAATACAACTTGCCTAATAATTCTGCACACAGTGTATACTGCATGGGCTGTGTTATATACTATGTCGCTGTGCTATATACTACGTGGGCTGTGTAATATACTGCGTGGGCTGTGCAATATACTACGTGGCTGTGCTATATACTACGTGGCAGTGCTATATACTATGTGGCTGTGGAATATACTACGTGGACTTTGCAATATACTACGCGGGCTGTGCAATATACTACATGGCTGTGCTATATACTACATGGGCTGTGCAATATACTACATGGCTGTGAAATATACTACGTGGCTGTGCAATATACTACGTGGGCTGTGCAATATACTAAGTGGGCTGTGCTACATACTAGTGGCTGTGCAATATACTATGTGGGCTGTGTTATATACTACGTGGCTGTGTTATACACTACGTGGGCTGAGTTATATAATGCGTGGGCTGTTATATACTATGTGAGCTGTGTTATACACTACGTGGCTGTGTTATATGCTATGTGGGCTGCTATATACTACGTGGCTGTGCTATATACTACATGGCTGTGCTATATACTACGTGGCCGGCCGTGAACAATCAGCGACAGGCGCACTCCGGCCGCAAATTGGCATGGGATTTGAAACACACTTCGCTAATTGGTCGCGCCTGGCCAGCCGAATTCAGAGTATTCATTGTATTATTCTAAAATCTTCATAAATAAACTACATATATATTCTAGAATACACGATGTGTTAGAATCGGGCCACCATCTAGTAAATAATAAATACCCATTATAAGGAATATGAATTATACATCAGTTAAGAGAATAATAGAAAAAGGCATTTGCCTTTAGGACTACAGCAATATAAACTGTAAAACAAGTCCCTATCAAATGATGGAGAGAGAAAAATAACACCTAAATAGAGCAAATAGCAATACACAATCAATATATGTGTATAACTGCAAATCACATCAGAAGGAAGTCGAGCTACAGCTAGCGGTGGAAAACATGTAATATAAATGTATGGTAACATACTAAGAATAATGCAATGATGAATGAACAAAATAAATGTATAATGGTAAAAGATAAGCAGAATAAAGGTTTAGGGGACAGTTAAAGGATAGGCTACTAGAGGAGCAGCAGTGTATAAAACACAGTACTCCACCAAGCAGCCATTCAAATCCCCAGATGCGCATATTCATCACTGTAATGAGCGGTACCATGTGACCGCTCACACAGGACAACCTGCTGGTGCTGAGAGGAGGCATCGCGGGAGCTGGGTGAGTATTTCTCTGCAAGCGGGAGGGCGCACGGGGGATGGGAGGTGACCCCCAAACTTTATTTTTAACAAAAAAAAACAAAAACTTGATTTCTCATCTCTTCTCTCCTGCGGGGGAGAAGAGTTGAATGCCGCCTTCAGCACCACACGCAGGGGGGACAGCGCTTACTGTAGCGCTGTCTCTCCTGCGGGCGGTACGTGCACACAGAGGAGAGTGCACACTGTTCTCCGTGTGCACGTGTGCAGGACGTATTGCAGTACGTGCTGCCGGAGAAACACGGACATGTCTCCATGTTTTGCACACGGACACACGGTCCGTGAAAACACGGAGACATGTGCATAGACACATTCATTTGAATGGGTCTACGTGTGTAAGTGTCTCCGGTACGTGAGAAAACTGTCACTACACGTACCGGAGACACTGACGTGTGAAAGAGGCCTTAAAGTGATCCACTCATCACTACCACTGAGGAAAATATCAGTCCATTCCTCTTGGATGCTAACACCCAAATGGAAGTGTGAATGCAGCTTTAGACTGGGCGGGCAAATACCTTGTAATGGTCAGGTTTTGCTTAAATAAGAAGTGTGAATAAGAACAGAACTGGTATCAGATCTCTGAGATGTCTACTTCTGTTTCTAAAGCCATCAATTTGTCTTCTCGTAATACCAGCTTACACTAAACACTAATACTGTGTGCGCAGAAGTATATTGACACAAAATGTTCAGCTTCATGACACTGTAAAGATGATATGACCTGACAAGGTTTTGTCCTTGCAACATTCACTCATTTAAATCATGAATATTAAAGCAGACACTTACAGCTCAATACATTCAAGCAGGAGATTGCAGTTTCTAACTTGATATACCACACAATGACATACAGACTTGTTTTATGTTCTGGAAAATGATTCCTGTTGTGGTGCAGTTTTCTAAAGTTTGTCATAAAATGTGAAAATATATACAGCTCTGGCAAAAATTAAGAGACCACTGCAAAATGTTCACTTTGTCTGATTTTTCTCTTTATAGGTATATTTTTGAGTAAAATGTAAATTGTTCTTTTATTCTATAAACTTCTGACAACGTGTCCGAATTTCCAAGCAATACATTTTATATTTTTTTTCTGACAAAGAAAAATGGTCATTTTTTTTTTTTAAACAGTGCTTTCAGACCTCAAATAGTACAAAGAAAACAAGTTGATAATCATTTAGAAACAACAATACTAAAGTTTTAACTCAGGAAGAGTTCAGAAATCAATATTTTGTGGAATAACCATGATTTTTAATCACAGTTTTCATGCGTCTTGGCATGCTTTCCACCAGTCTTTCACACTGCTCCTGGTGCAAAAATGTAAGCAGTTCTTCTTTGTTTGATGGCTTGTGACTATCCATCATCCTCTTGATTACATTCCAGAGGTTTTCAATGGGGTTCACGTCTGGAGATTGGGCTGCCCATGACAGGGTTTTGATGTGGTGGTCTCTTAATTTTTGCCAGAGCTGTAGGTCAATAAAATGTGGCATTCTCTATATCTGTAGGGTTGTCTTCAAAATAACAGTTTTTAATATGGTGCAAAAATAAAGAAATGTGTTATAGGTACACTTAGGTCTTATAACAAAATCAATATAATAAACGTTCCTTATGGATAGGCCCTGGAGGAGCCTGTTTGCCATTTACAAGCTAAATTCAAAGTAAGTATGGACACTTATCCAAATGATACACTGTGTGGGAATTTTTTAAAAGAGTTTCACTTTTTTTCTTTTATGCAATAACACCTGGTTTGCAAAGATGAAACTCAAAGTATCACAGTTTAAAAACCTCCTGGAAATAAATGGATTTTTAGAATACTATGTGTTATAGAAATCAGAATGGAGAATATAGAAATACACATGAAGGCAACCCTTTCTTTGTGGCAGATGAATAATGCATGCGTTGTTACAATTTTTATTTGGTCAGAGGTAACTTATCATAGGACGTGAAAAATGAAAAGCTGCTAATAGAAATGAGCAGACTGATCCATGGAGGATCGAATAGAGTCAAATCTTGCAAGAGGAAAATAAACTGTGGAAGTCCGAGCTCTTACAGACTAGGATTTAAAGCCCCCATTACCAAATAAAGCTACATCACCTGCTCATTTGGCAAAGTTCAGCAGGGTAGGGATCAAGACAAGCTTTAGATTGACTTCATCCTCCTTATCATGCTCGTCTTCCTGTCCTTAAAGTGGAGAAAAGTCATACAGCAATCGAATTGTTGCAGTGTATCGAGTGGCAAATAACACATGGATGGTCCCAGTGAACTACATCTTAGCTATCGTGTGTGAAATTGCATGCAACTTTCTTTTTGCCTTATGGTTGGGCAATGAAACTCGCACTCAATGCATGGCCCACATCCTGAATTTATTAGTTACACATTTTTATCACAAATATAACTGCTTGAATAAGGATTGTGGATTCCTTTGAGATCCAACATTGGCAAGTGACAAGGGATGTCGGTCAAATAAGTGAAGCCCTCTTAAGAGGGAATAACATTTCTTAGTAAGGACATGTGTGGAATTAATAAAGTTGTTCCACTCATATTTATACTGAAGAAAGCACTCATGGGCATGCAAGAGGGAATGGAGAAAGAACAGCAACTTGCACAGGTTCATTGCTGCACAGTGTCTATTGACGATCCTCAAGGTCAATGTTAAATGCTGCAGGATTTAGAGGAGGGGAACTTAGCAGACGTAAATGGACAGTTAAGGCTGACTGTTACGGCTGACTGTTACAGTGAAAAGGATGATGACAACAATGCTCTTCTCCATGAAACTAATTTTCACAGAAGGGTGAGGACCAATAAACCCAGAAGACCCTCAGTTGTGCTAGGGAACATGGCATGCAGTATGCTGGAATGCTTGTGAGATGACAGGCATACTGTTAATATCAAGCAAAGGGATGATTATTGAATAGCAATACTATTTAGATCCTCACAATAAAAGCAAAGGAAGGGATTTTTTTCCAGCTTCTGATAGCGTGTGCAAATTGGCTCATTACCAGGATAAGCTTTCTTACGTGCTCTGCTAAGATTTTACTGAATGGATACATACCACCCACACGACTGACTTAAAGACCCACCAACGATCACTGCAGGCAGAAGGCTCATCTTCCTGTGCCACTGTTAAAGCTGCAACAAATAGCTAAGGCAGCAACAGCTACAATAGACATGACATGATGGACCATATGTTTCATCTGCCATTGAGACCATCGGAATTACTGTGGCAAACAGAAACGCATCAGCTGAAAAGCCAGATACAGTCACATCTAGAATATGTCCTTTCTAATGCAGATGTCCTGAGCCTTGGTCACATTGATATCTGAGTCAGCAGATTGGGCCAGTGGCAAGAACTTGCCCAGTTTTCTATGGGAATACTGTCATGGCCAGTCTCCAGTGTAATGTCAGAGAAGGCGTTCAGCACCTCTGGTGGCTTTGTCACACCCAAGCAGACCAGATTATCAGTAAAGGTGAGTGAATATGTTCAGAAAATAATCACCAAACATAAATTCGACACAAATATGCTACATTCGGATTTGTGATCAGTAACACAAGCAGTTTTCTTAAAATTGGAAAAAGTCGGTAACATTCGGTAAAAGATAGAATAAAAACCAGCATTTCATGGGTCGCGTACAGTAAAATCACAGAGTGACAAATTAGAATAGAACAGATATATTACATACAATGTGTGCAGAATTATTAGGCAAGTTGTATTTTAGAGGATTATTTTTATTATTGATCAACAACTATGTTCTCAATCAACCCAGAAGACTCATAAATATCAAAGCTTAATATTTTTGGAAGTTGGAGTGGGTTATTTTTAGATTTGGCTATCTTAGGAGGATATCTGTTGGTGCAGGTAACTATTACTGTGCAGAATTGTTAGGCAACTTAACAAAAACCAAATATATTCCCATCTCACTTGTTTATTTTCACCAGGTAAACCAATATAACTGCACAAAATTTAGAAATAAACATTTCTGACATGCAAAAACAAAACCCGCAAAAATTAGTGACCAATATAGCCACCTTTCTTTATGATGACACTCAAAAGCCTTCCATCCATAAATTTTGTCAGTTGCTTGATCTGTTTACGATCAACATTGCGTGCAACAGCCATCACAGCCTCCCAGACACTGTTCCGAGAGGTATACTGTTTTCCCTCCCTGTAGATCTCACATTTTATGAGGGACCACAGGTTCTCTATGGGGTTCAGATCAGGTGAACAAGGAGGCCATGTCATTATTTTTTCTTCATTGAGACCTTTACTGGCCAGCCATGCTGTGGAGTAGTTGGAGGCATGTGATGGAGCATTGTCCTGCATGAAAATCATGTTTTTCTTGAACGATACCAACTTCTTCCTGTACCACTGCTTGAAGAAGTTGTCTTCCAGAAACCGGCAGTACGTCTGGGAGTTGACCTTCACTCCATCCTCAACCCGAAAAGGTCCCACAAGTTCATCTTTGATGATACCAGCCCATACCAGTACCCCACCTCCTTTCTGGTGTCTGAGTCGGAGTGGAGCTCTCTGCCCTTTACTGATCCAGCCTCTGGCCCATCAAGAGTCACTCTCATTTCATCAGTCCATAAAACCTTTGAAAAGTCTTAAGATATTTCTTGGACCAGTCTTGACGTTTTATCTTATGTTTCTTGTTCAAAGGTGATTGTTTTTCAGCCTTCCTTTCCTGTCCCTGAGCATCGCACACCTTGCGCTTTTTGTTACTCCAGTAACGTTGCAGCTCTGAAATATGGCAAAACTGGTGGCAAATGGCTTCTTAGCAGCTTCACGCTTGATTTTCCTCAATTCATGGGCAGTTATTTTGCGCCTTTTTTGCCCAAAACGTTTCTTGCGACCCTGTTGGCTATTTGCCATGAAATGCTTGATTGTTAGGTGATCACGCTTCAAAAGTTTGACAATTTCAAGACTGCTGCATCCCTCTGCAAGACATCTCACAATTTTGGACTTTTCAGAGCCCATCAAATCTCTCTTCTGACCCATTTTGCCAAAGGAAAGGAAGTTGCCTAATAATTAAGCACACCTTATATAGGGTTTTGATGTCATTAGACAACACCCCTCCTCATTACAGAGATGCACATCACCTGATTTACTTAATTGGTGGTTGGCTCTCAAGCCTGAACAGCATGGAGTAGGACAACATGTATAAAAAGTAGCATGTGATCAAAATACAACTTGCCCAATAATTCTGTACACAGTGTAGAATACATAGATATATAGATATTAGTGACACACACATATATGTATATATATTGCATAAGTAAAAGATAGAAGAAAAGCCGACTTGTCTGACGGTACCGTGAGCAGAAGAACTTTCTTACGCTTGCGGTGCCCTCAGTTCACAGGAGGACACTGAGCACACGGTAACAATACACCTGACAATACAAAGGTGACATCAACCCCACAAATATGAACCCCACTTGACACCGCTACAGGGCAAATGGGAAGAGCCGGGAAAATTGGCACATCTAATAGATGTGCTTTTTCTGGGCAGCTGCAGGCTTCTATGTTTAGGCTGGGGGCCAATATCCATGGCCCCTTACCAGCTTGAGAATACCAGCCCTCAGCTGTCTGCTTTAGCAAGGCTGGTTGTCAAAAATGGGGGGGACCCCACATCATTTTAAATATTTATTTAAATAATTAAAAAATACGGCGTGGGGACCCCTCTATTCTTCATAGCCAACCTTGCTGAAGCTGAGAGGTGAGTGTCGCAGCCCAAGCGGTGAGTTTTGCCTGGCTGGTTATGAAAAATACAGGGGAACCCAGGCAGGTTTTTTTTCATTTATTTATTTATAGCGCAGGAGCGGCTAATGAATACTCCCATCCGCCATTCCTGCTCTCACTGTTATTAGTGGCAGCAGGAGTCAGATGATGGGAGCTGTAATCCCATCAGCTGACAGCAGTTACCGGAGGTAAACTTTATACCTCCAATCACAGCTGAGCGCTCACACTGTCTTTTGACACCATGGGAACCGTGTTTCTCTGACCGGCAGGGATGATGTGTATGTTCGGCTATATTCGGCAATTAAATCGGCGAATATTGCAAATTCGGCTATTGTGAGCCGAACCAAATACTGAAATATTCGCTTATCTCTAATTATAAGCTACAGGAGTAGAAAACCTAACAATTGTCAAAATGAATCAGACATGGATCTGTGCCAATTTTTATTCACCTACTTATGACGCCAATGATTAAATTGGCCACACTATCTGCCTGCCTATCCACTATCTATCTTTTATACCATTTAAATTCCACTAGTGCCGATGGCCCACGATGGCCTGGCATCTACTCTGTGTTCATCATGTCATCTATGCTATATAACTACTGCTGCTGACGCTAGCCTGCCCTTTGCTATTTCTCCTGCTACTGTACAGCTACGCCAGCCACACGAGTACGGTATCAAATTCTTAATTTTAACTTTATTCGAAACACCATTTGCCTATTAGCTCCTGGAGAAGTCATAAACACATGCTCAATAAAAGACAAGAGTAGCATTATTGGACGTATTAGTTTAGTTAAATTGTGCTTGTCTATAGTCACGACTATATTTTATTCGTAATCCATGCAGAAATCCCAGTAATTCTAGAGAGTTCACTGGCTTTTTCATGAAACTTAACATCTTTGCCTAGGCTCACACAGGGCGTTTTTGCAGGTTTTTTTATGCATTTTTATATGCCAATTTTCAGCTGCATTTTACAGTACCATTACGGTCTATGATATTTCAGAAATCTTATGCACACATTGTTTTTTTTTGTCTGCAGTATTTTGTGCTTTGCATGTTTTTTTGCACCATGGAACATGTCGCTTCTTTTAGTGTTTTTTCAGCGTTTTTCACCCATTGGCTTGAATGGGTGGTGAAAAAATGCACCAAAAACGCAGGAATTAAGTTTTGCTGCATTTTTGGAGCCAAAAACTGATTCTATAGAACAGTACTTTTTTTTCAGCCCTAAACTTTATCAGCATGCACAAGAGGCAAATGTAGCATGCAAAAGCTGTGGCAAAAACCTCCAGGGTTAAATCCTAGCTATTACAGGCTTTGAGTATTTGCACCTGATTGGCTCTGCATTTAACCAGGCAAAGTGTTCACCTTAGTAGGTCAGCTGGGGTAGCTGACCAGAGTGGATTATATTGCTGTTTGGGAGAGAGACAAGTCAGATTCTCTCTGAGAGGAGATGGTACAGGCCATGTGCACCAAACCACAAGTATCACAGGTTGCTATGGACAATAGCCATTGTATTTGGCATAACTGGGACTAGCTCAGCCTTGTATGAGTAACTGCGGTCTATCTTGTGTAGCTAGCGCCTGGACAAGTCTAGGGATTTATGCTTATAAAGTCAGTCAATCAAGAAACAGCTGACCGCACCACCAAGACGCTAAACACATGAACCCACAGGCTGTCAACATGAGCCGGCCACTAGATCTGGACCGAGAAAACATAACAATGCAACTGCCAGTAAGGAAGGAGATGGCAGCACTCACCGATCTTCAGAGCAGGTGAAACTTTATTGCATTAAAATCTTCACGGCTCGGGGGTGCATATACAAACCTGTTGAAGGACAAACCTGTTGAAGGACAAACCTGTTGAAGCGCTTGAGCAGCGCGAAACGGCTGTCGTTTGACCTGTACACTCTGCTGTATATGCACCCCCGAGCCGTGAAGATTTTACTGCAATAAAGTTTCACCTGCTCTGAAGATCGGTGAGTGCTGCCATCTCCTTCCTTACTTGCAGGATTTATGCTTATGGTTTTGTTTTGGTGCTGTGGAAAATGAATTTCACACTATTTTAACACAAGAAATCGCATTGCCTGTTTGAACACTAACTACTGGCAAAGAGCTGATTCCCTACAATATGTTTATACCTATGTTTTTGTGTTGAATTGAACAGTATGAATATAGATAGAGATTGTCACACACTCTGAATTTCCACACTCAGTAGTACAAGAATACAATTAAATAAAACATTAATTTAATATTCAGGACTGGAAGCAGCCAGCAGTCAATATCCCTTATTGAGTCCTCAAAAGATCCTGGGAAACTCATAACAGCTGGCATATCGCTACCTTTCCCTCATAGGACACGGGAGAAAACATGCTTCAGTTTATTTGTTCTAATAAATATCTTAGTACAGAAAAAGCTACAGAATGCTATTACTCTATTAATACACTTCACTGCAAAGCAGTAATTAGAGCACATAGTGTACTCTTCATTACTCTGCCTCCATTTTTCATCTTATCATTATATCATTGTCTTATGTGAGATGACACAATACGAAATGACTCAGCAAACCAGTAATATTTAGCAATGTGCCACAAATAAACATGTTCTTTCTGACAACAGGGAAAGTGTACATGAAAATAACACCTCCATCCTACCTTCATTCTGTTGCCTTAAATCAGAATAGTATTCATTTCTTTGCGCGCGAGAGAGAAAACAACATTAAAAACTAGATCTTTTCATAAAAGCCACAAACCTGGGTTATCAGATTCCGTTATTTACAAATATTGCGTAGTGGGGCCATTCTGTATGAAGATTACATGGTCCCAACGTCTCTCGTCTCCAAGAACATCTAAAAGCTATGAAGATGAATTCATAAAAATGCATGATTCTGGGAATAGCCATAATAAGTTTTACACCTTACACATTTATGGGCAGGCTTGGACTGGCCCACAGAACAACAGGTGAATCCCCCGGTGGGCCTCCCACCACTTGATTCACTGTGTACAGGAAGAGACAGCATTTCATCATTCATTTTACAAACTACCCAGTCTAATATTATGTAGAAGCATAGGTAAATTTGTGAATGATGTTAATATTTGCACATAGCTGAACAGTGGCCCTCAGCGTCAATGTTACGGGTGGGCCCTTGCCACTCCAGTCCGTTATTTCAAATGTAATTCGTATTAAATTAATTTATACCATCAATTTGTAGTCTCTCAGCTGCTTCTTGCAATAAACCAAACAAACAAGAGTAACTGATATAAATAGCTCAGTGCAACTAATATAATAATTCAACACAAATGCCACTTTTAATGACACCTGCAATCTCAAAATGATTCAGTCCTTCATGACAAGTGTCTTTAATAGATTTGAGCAAAAACTCTGATCCAGCTGCCAATTTGGTGACTACAGGACCAGAGCCTTATAAACTTCCTCTAACCTTCCGAGATCCCTGGTGCCTCTTCATATTAGTAGACCCGGCACGACGTCATGGGTTAACAATCACATTGTGCTGGGATACTGATTAGAAAAGGTGCAAGCCATGCCAGCATTGAGGTGAAGATTTGCAGAGGCCGGGGGGCAGAGACTATCGACATACCCCCTGGAAAACTGACGCATAGCCAGACTACAGCTTCTGGCAGTGTTTGAGGAATCTTAGCCCACTTCTCATGGGGAATTGACTCAATTTCCTCATATTCTTGAGTTTGTGTGCTGCAAACACATTTTTCAAATTCCACCTAAAAAAATTTTTTGGGTTCAAGTTGAAAACAAAGCAACCACAGAAAATCATTAACCCATATCATGCTTCACTGTAGGCAAAGTGTTCTATGATAAATTTGAAGGACCAGAGTTATTTTATAAAAAATGATTATTTATTGAATACAAATAATAAAAAGCTACAATAGTAAATAGCAACAAGTAATGTCAAAGAAAAATAACAAGAAAAATATATATATATTAGTATATTGACATGGACAGATACTACTGTATTGTGTGATCCCAAGAAAGGTGCGAAAAAACGCACAAGCGGTCACAGACCCAGACTAATTGGAGCAGCTGTCGATCTTATAATGATAAAGTGTCCATCTTGGACACGACCAAGCGGAAAATAACCTCCATGTATAAAGTAAGGGAAGGAAATATCCTTACACATTCAGTACAGACCTGAAGGTTTAACCAACCGCATGCATGTAAAGAAAGCTTACTGCTCCAAACAGGTTAATGAATGTAAAAGGTTAATTACCCATAAAGTCTGATATGTAGTCCGGGACCAGACCACTTTCCCCGACGCGCGTTTCGCGAGAATATCTCTCGCTTCCTCAAGGCAAAGTGTTCTATTCAGCTTATGCTTCATTCCTCCTCCTTCACACATATATATGATGTCTGGGAAAAGAAGGATCTGGTACATTTTTAATGGCTGAACCTGTTATACTTTGGGAGAGAAAACAGGAATGCTTCGCCGAGCTGATTGCTCCTGTGTGTTGGAGGATCTAAGGGGCTTTAGTTTTTTCAACCACTCTTGATAACTCAAGGATATTAGTGATCAGGACGGCAGTTGCTCATGAGAAATGGACTAAAATATCAAAGGACCCCTGCCAAAAGCTAGTGACTGTCTATCACATTTGTAGCAGGTCACAACAGCTAAAGGGTGCTCTAATAAGTAAATAATAATAAGTAAAAACTTTGCTGACTTTTTTTCAGCTGACAATTTTGGTTCACAGTTTCCAAATATTATTGCTCATCTTTTAATTGTTGTTTTTCTGAGATTTTTTAAATCCAGTAAGCAATGAATAAAACACTCATTTTTTGTGTGAAAACACTTGCAAATACACAAAAAGACGCCCAGGCATCATTTTAACCTCCCTATTCACTCCTATTATATAGTATGCGGCTGGGTGCGGTGGCGTGCGCCTGTAATCCCAGCAAATAGGGAGGCTTAGGCTAGGCTTGGGTCCAGGAGTTCTAGGCTGTACTGGGCTATGTCGATTGGGTGTCTGCACTAAGTGTAGCATTAATATGGTGGCTATTTCCTAGCAAAAAACTCAAAATCCTGACCATATGAACAGCTGGTATTTTTTTCTCTACATAAAATCAAAATTCCTCAAAAATTTGGAGTTTTCATCCAGTTTATGCTCTGAAAACTCTGAAATAAGACTTACATGCACTTTCTTTTTTTTCCCTCTAGGTGTTTTTCAAAACCTGAAGTGCCTTAAAATGCTCAAAAACTCTTAATATGAACTGAGGATTAAAATTGAAACAAATAGGAAGACTTTGTCAAGTGTTTTTAGGCAATTTTGGGGTTTCTTTTTTAATTTAGCAGATCTGCACTAAAAAATTTCACAAAAAAATGCCATCAAATAGCCTTTGGGCTCATTCAGACAGCCCAATTACATACCCATATGCCGTCCATATTAAATCGGATATCACACTGATAGTGTAAGGACCAATGTTATTGAATAGGGCTGTTCAGATGACATTATTTTTACTCGGGCCAAGCGTCCATACGAAAAAAAATGCAGCATGAGCTAGTTTCTTCCATATTTCGGATGAGACTAGTCTATTAAAGTTTATGGGTGTCCAAAAAAATTTGATCCAATATGGATCATCTATATAGCATCTGATTTTTAGGTTACATGCAATTCCTAACATAAGGAACTGTACTTGGTCTTGTAAAATTCAGATGGTGAATAGATGTCATATAGATGTAAAAATCAAACACATCTATAATGGCTAGTTGACATAGGATGGAATCCGGATGACTAAATGAATGAAAATTCTCTTGTTTTTTCAGGATGAAAATCATCTGCCTTTTCATGTTCTTGTCTGAACCCATCCCAGAGGATCCATTGGATGACAGCAGAGATCTGTAAAACCAGAAGGATTTTATACAGCTCTATATTAAAAGCTTTTCTTCTAAATGAAAGTCAAAAACACAATAAGTTAGAGATAAAGTATAAACTCTCTCAAATATAACTTAATAAAGACGTTAAAAAAAATCGATGTGAAAACTCATTTGGAGAACATACATTATTCATTATTTTGCCCTGAAAACTAAGGCATGAAATCGTGATGAGTTATAGCCAGCCACCAGCAGTTTTAGTCTCGCACTCAATAGAGAGGAACGTTAGCGGCATAAGGCTGTGCAGTTTACCTAATTGATTAAAAAATGATGGGTTGCATTATAGCAAGGACCCACAAGCAAGCGTTTTGGTGAAATTTTGGATAAACATGAGAAATGGGATATTCCAGCTGAAGCTTACAAATGAAACTGCCTCAATTTTGAGGAGGAGGAAAAAGAAAAACGAATTTTCTAGGAAGTAACATGGAATTCAGTGTTTATCAGAATCAGACTAAAGCTCCGTTCTAGAGCAAAGCTTCCCGATGCAATCACAGCTGCCAAGTCCCTGGCCCTGCAATGTCTTCCTTCCTTCATCAAGCAGCTGGACCAAGCACGGATTACCCAAGCTAATGATTACGCTCCATATTGCCAACAGTGTATATTATCTGGCCCTGTCCAGAAACAAATAAACGGGGAAATGTTGGAAAAATCAGCTATGTTTAATGCAAATGGCAGGTCTTCTGAATATTCAGATGCACCCTACAGAAATCTTATATACTAAATTATTTACATTAAATCATTCCAAATTGCGAATTATTTCTAGTATAATAATTTTTTGTCCAACATTCAAGTCGAAACCATCTGTGTTTCATGTTATTTTGTATGATAAGACTATAATATGTCCAAAGTTATGAGATGGCATAACAAAAATGTGAGAAATAAATACAATATGCATTTACAAACTGTTATAAAAATGTTCCAGTCCACTAAGAAACAGCAGAACAACACTGCAAGAGCCGCATACTCCCCAGAAAGACTGTGCTTAGAGGAATGCAAGAGTCAAATCAGATTAACGGAGATTACTGAAACATTTGTTATACTTCGCTGCACAGACATCTCTATGACTGCGGCACGGCCTCACATTAGTTGCAGAACTCTTGAAAACAGGTCAGCACTTTTTATATGGGGAATTCAAGCATCAATTATACAACTTTGTAGAGAATACAGCTAGAGAGAGGTAAATGTGACTTAAAGAGTGAGCATGATGGCGCCAAAGAGTATATACCGTACAGTTGCTAAGGTGGGGCCCCGACATGGGATACTCACCACACACGGGGATATAAACACACACACAAAATGTGCCACACACTACCACGTGCTTGAACACATATCACCCTCAGCACACATTTCACCACACGTACACCAACCTCACCACATAAAAGTCGAAACACAAAAGTTGCCACTCAAAACTCGCCACGCGCAAAATTCGCCACATGCAAAACTCGCCACATACAAAACTCGCCACACGTGCAAAACTCACCTCATGGAAAACTCGCCACATGCAAAACTTGCACACGAGGAAAAATTGCCACATGCACAAAAGTTGCAACACATGCAAAAGTTGCCTCACACAAAACTTGCACATACTCAAAACGCACCACACATAAAACTCGCCACGCACAAGACTCGCCATGCGCAAAACTTGCTGCACACAACTTTCTACACTAACTTGTCACATGCAAATTGACACACAAAAAGTTGCTACACGCATATCGCCACACAAAACTCATCGCACAAAAGTCACTACATGCATGTCGCCACACGCAACTCAACACACACAACTTGACACATGAAACTCACCCTAAAACACACACAAGTCTGGTATTATCCTTCAAATATAAAAATCTGATTAATAAGCAGACAAACTACAAGAGCAACAAATATACCATACAGGAAATATGGCAGCTGTCAGTCACATGACCTATTATGTGTATGTGTGAGCTAATATATACTGCCAGGGGGGAGGGCTTCCTGTTGGCTGGGGATTTATCTGGCTGCCAATAGCAACCAATCACAGCTCAGCTTCTATTTTGCTACAGTTAATTAATGTGAGCTCTGATTGGTTAATATGGGCAACAAAGGACATTCTCAGTATAACAAAGCTTGTGTGAGGTACAGTAATAGTATGTCAGTTAGTGTGTGTTGGTGGAAAGGCTGATGTCAGTCACATTGCCTCTATGTGAGAGGATATAGAAACTGCCAGTTACAGACTATTTTTACCACAATAATGCCTCATCAGAAAAGGAATTCCATGGCACGAATGTCAGCTGATGCAAAAAGAAAAGCTGCATTACGGGCCAATGAAAAATGTAAAGACCGAGAAACAAGGCTGACACACATGAGAACAGCAGCTGCTTCCTCAAGAACAATGAACTTTCTGAGCAGAGGGAAGCGAGGCTTGCAGACAAGAGAACAAGAGCTGCTTCCTCAAGGGCCAATGAACTTTCTGAGGAGAGGGAAGCGAGGCTCGAAGACATGAAAACAAGAGCTGCTTCCTCAAGAGCCAATGAACTTTCTGAGGAGAGGGAAGCGAGGCTTGCAGACATGAAATGAAGAGCTGCTTCCTCAAGAGCCAATTAACTTTCTGAGGAGAGGGAAGCGAGGCTTGCAGACAAGAGAACAAGAACTGTTTCCTCAAGAGCCAATGAACTTTCTGAGGAGAGGGAAGCGAGGCTTGCAGACAAGAGAACAAGAACTGTTTCCTCAAGAGCCAATGAACTTTCTGAGGTGAGGGAAGCGAGGCTTGCAGATAAGAGAAGAGCTGCTTCCTCAAGGGCCAATGAGTCATCTCAGCAGAGAGAAGGCCGACTTGCCACTAAGAGAATTGCTATTTCTTTCACCAGGGCACAGGAAATGGTTGAAGATTTGAAACATGCTGCCTTTTGTTACCAATCAGACATAAACTATCAGGATTACCCTAAAGTTGAGATAGGAAAAATGGATGTGGTATGCATGTAATGCAGTGCCCTGAAATGGAAAGATGAACTGCCAGGTTTATGCTGTGCAAATGGCAAGATAAAACTTCCACCTCTCCTGTCACCACCAGATCCCCTAAAGTCTCTGATGACAGGTACCAGTACAATTGTGAAATGCTTCTATTAGCTTAGTTTTTGCCTTTTAATAATTACATTTCTATTTGTTTTGTGGTTTTTGTGTGCAGAATAAATTTTTAACACATTCTATTTTGCTAACAGCAGTTATTAACCCAGGCAAAGCCGGGTAGTACAGCTAGTTCTCTATAAACCACAATGTTATGTGTATTAAGGAAATCGTCCAGCCCTTTTTTAAAGGCTGTTATAGTGCCTGCCATTATTACCTCCTGTGGTAGGGCATTCCACAGTCTGACTGCTCTAACTGTAAAGAACCCTTTCCTGTTTAGCTGTTGGAATTGTCTTTCTTCCACCCGTAATAAGTGTCTCCTAGTCCTCAGGATATTCCTTGGAAGGAACAAGTCATGTGCCAGTGTTTTGTACTGGCCACACATATATTTATACATGTAAATGAGATCCTCTCTGAGGTATCTTTTTTTTTTGTAATAATCTAGTTGCCCGTCTTTGAACTGACTCTAAGTTCTGAATATCCTTTTTAAAATGTGGAGCTCAAAACTGGATCCTATATTCTAGATGTGGCCTCACCAGTGATTTATAGAGGGGTAACAATATGTCGGGATCATGGGATTTTATCTGTTTTTATACATCATAAATCTTGTTTGCTTTTGCAGCTGCTGCTTGACATTGAGTACTGCTGCTCAGCTTACTTGTAACCAGAATACTCAAGTCCTTCTCCTGTCCTGTAGTCGGAGTATATTCCCATTTAATGTATATGCATCAATTTGATTACTCCGTCCTAGGTGCATTACGCTACATTTATCTACTTTAAACCTCATTTGCCAAGTGTTTGCCAATTCAGACATCTCATCCAGATCGTTTTGCAATATTTAAATGTCAAGCTCAGAGATTTTAATGTCCTACATAGTTTGGTGTCATCAGCAAAGACTGACACTTTACTCTCAATCCCATCCGCAAGGTCACAATGTCAGGTGTTTAAAGTATTTATTGCACTTTAAATACTCATACTTATACTGGTCTAGTTATCGTTAATATGCCATCAGGCTTAGCAGGAATAACTACACTAATATCTTGTGTATACCCTACATTTAATTAATGTGGACAGTCGTATCATCTACTATCTACGCATTCTGAACAATATATCTCATCCTAGAAAAAAGTGTCGAGCGCTGTATGACTCTGCATTGCCTATGTGCTTGATGCATAGGGACGTGACCTGTGAGCATCACAAAAGCACAAACAAAAGGGATTACATGACATACAGGCTCCATCCCTTTACATACGAGGTAATCACATGGTGAGGTATTAGGGAATAGGTATTTTGATTAGGTAGTTTCATAATTAGCCTCTTTAATATTGGAAATTGGTAGTCAACCACCAGATAAAGCTACCTGGTTACTAGAGTTCTAGTTCTCTTCCTCTGTGAAGAGACAATTTGCATAATCACTGTATTACCTGTACACTGACACTACACGCTGTATACTATTTACAGAGTTCCTTTGTATAATGTCACTGGTGGTAATAACAGTGTTGTTTGTATTGTGTTTTTTTATTCATGATCAGTATTGCAGTGTTTGGTCACTATGGGGTGGTAATTTGTGGTGTAGTCATGGTGTGGCTTTATTTGTCCCTTGTATGTGGTATTATTTGGTCACTATGTGGAGGTAATACGTGGTCCAGTCATGGTGTGATGGTATTTCTCCCTTGTACAGTATGTGGTATATTATTTTATCACAAAACAAGAAAATCCAGCTTGACGAACTTGTGAACAAACTCTTTCTTTATTCACTGAAAGTGCTCAGTAAAGAATAAAACAACATCAGTGATGTAAGTTACATGGTATACAACATCAAATTATTATTTTATAACTCTGTGGTGGAATATGTAGTCTAGTCATGGTGTGGTGGTATTTCTCTATTGTATTTCGTATTATTTGGTCTCTATATGCTGGTAACATATGGTTTGGTCATGGTGTGGTGGCATTTGTCCTTGTATGTGGTATTATTATTCGGTCATAAAAGAGGGTTAAGGGATGTGTAGGCATTGTACTACTAAATGTGAGGTAATCAGGCAGTATTACACATTTTGACTGGATAAGACACATTTAAATACTATGGTCTAGAAACCGGCAGTCAATCCCCAGATAGAGTACACGTGAAATACACAATGTATTGCAGCAGCTACCTAGGTCCTAAGCTGTTTGATCTGATTTTTTAGCCACCTTCATGCCTATTTTAATTCACATATTCAATGATGATTGTGGATGAAATTTCCATAACCACTGATTGTGAAATGTTGTCCAATTTGCCGTTTTTTCTCAATTTTTTTTTGTGTTGTTCCAAGACACACAAAGGAAATAAACATGTATAGCAAAACATCTGTAATTGCAATAATTTTCTGGAAGAAATACTTAATTTTCTGGAAAAATGTCGGCCATGGCTGTATAACATTAATAGACTAGTAACTTTTCACAGGACCTGTCCCATGTGTACATGAGGCATAATACTATTTATGGCCATTTAATCACTTGTATTCTTGTATTCTATATTTTCACAACTTTTTTCCATTTAATCACTTGTATTCTGTATTTTCACAACTTTTTTCCTCTGCAGCTTCTATCTTTAAATTTATAATTGACTCTAAGCAGTTGCAGGAGGCTAGCTGCTATGGACACATAACAGCACATAGAAATAGATTTCTTCTCTTCATTCCTTAGATAGCATAGAGAGAATCAGTAGCATAATGTACATAATACAGCAGTACTGAGCAGTATATATGTGAATCCAGCTCTGAGTTGAGGCAAAAAACGTGTTAGAAACTGAAGTACAATCTCTCTTTGTCTCACTCTGCCTGTTTTTTCACTCTGCTCCTCACTTCTCCTCCCCCTATTCTCTATAGAGTGTAATAGAAGATGTATCCTGAGACCTCACTGTCCTATCAGTTCATCTTGTTTTGAGAAATATGGAGTTGAGTTGTTTTTCCAGAGTAAATGATAAGTTCAGGAGGCAGGGGGAGGTGGAATAGTTTATTGAAAGCGTGGTTCCCATTTAAATGTGATTTGCTTATAACAAGTATGTTTGTGCTACTTAGGCTTTACAAACTTTCTTAATAAGTATGTTGAACATTTTTCAACATCTGTACTAAAGTAAATGATCCTTCATGTCAGAATTGGCAACAAAATGAAGAATGTAGCTACTGTAATTGCTACCAACGATATCCATCTCTTGATCCCTTTGCAAGACACAACTGTTCTCTTCATACATACACTACAAAAGCTAATGAATTGGATTTTGGACATTGGTTTTATTATATTTCTGTCTGCCTCTGCCTGAATTGATTGGCATATACAGTACTGTGCAAAAGCTTTAAGTGAGTGTGAAAAAAATGCTGAAAAGTAAGAACGCTTTAAAAAAAAAAAAAAAATAGAAGGGTTGGAACTTTAGGTTTATCAATTAACAAAATGCAAAGTGAATGAAGAAATAAGAAAACTCTAAATTATTAATTAGTGTCACCTCTTCTTGTACACAGTTTTTGAAGGAGCTCGGCAGGTAGGTTGTTCCAATCATCTTGGGGAAACTACAGATCTTCTCTGCATTTAGGCTTGTGTATATGCTCCTGTGTCTTCAAGTAATTCCAGAAACAGTTAAATGATGACGTTGAGATCAAGCCTCAGCAAGGCCATATGAGAATTTTCAGGACTTCTTGTTTTTCTTTATGCTGAAGTTAGTTCTTAATTACATTGGCTCTATGTTTCACGCAGTTGTCCTGCTGTAGAATAAATTTGAAGCCAATCGGATGCCTACGTGATGGTCTTACATGATAAGTATGTGTCTGAATTTCTCATCAATGAGGACACCAGTAATGCTGAGCAAAACCCCATTTGCCGAAAAGCAGCCCCAAATTTGCAAGGAACATCGACCTAGCTTCACCATAACTGATAAACACTTATTATTGTACCATTCTCCAGCTCTTTGGTGAACCCACTGCCTTCTATTACAGACAAATATTACAAATTTTGACTCATCAGCCCAGTCCACCTGCTGCCATTTTTCTGTACCCCAGTTCTTATGCTTTTATGCACAGTTGAGTCGATTGGCCTTGCTTCCATGTTGAAGGAATGACTTTTTGATCACTTCTGGGCTGAGTCCCACTATTCTTTTCCAGTTCTGAGCTGTTGGCACTGCTGGAAATCTTCTAATTTAGAAGGGAAGTAAGCATGATGTGTACCATGCTGCACTAAGTTTCCTTTGTCTATTGCCCTCAATATTGCTCACTTCTTTGTGCTAATTCAAAAGAACTTGAACAGCACATCACTCCATTTTGCTTTTAAGTCTTTACCTGGGAAAAACTTTATGATGCAATATAACTAACTTGTGTCTTGTTGCTGTTCCCAGTCTTACTATATTGCATGACCTGTGACATGACATGTAACCATCTTCTACAACCTCACCTTTGTAGCAGAGCTTGTCTGTTCCTCACCCAGTTTTAGGCCTCCAGCACAGCTGTTTGTGTTTCAGTTTATGTTTCAAGACAAATATGAAAATGATGATCATTATCACCTGTTTAGTATAACCGGTTATTCATATACTTGACTATAATCTTACAACATTCCTCACTTTGAGCACTTGTATCTAAAAGAATTTGATGCTGTTTTGAAGTTTTGATTTGAATTACATTTCTCTTTTGTTCATTTGCTTTACATTTTGTGACTTGATAAAAATATAGTATTAACACTTCTATTTTTGAAAGAATTCTTACTTTGCAGCATTTTCTCCTTACCTAAAACCTTTGGACAGTACTGTATGAACACGGCCATATTAGAATAAGTGTAAATGCCTTTTATAAGCCCAAACATTAAAGTTTCAATCAATAGCCCAGACAGTTTTCTGTAGTTAAACAGTTCATATAATATGAAGGCAGCTTAAAATGAGTTCTTTTCAGCCGCTGAATATTGTTATGGAAAACCCTTGCTTTAGAATGAGAAGAAAGCTGCGTTACATAAGCCTTCTTCTTATTTTCTTCATTTTTGGTACAGCAGCTAATCAGAATTGTGTTGTTAGATTAAGCTCACATTTGTGCATCTGTGGATGTAGGACATATACATCAAAAGCATGTGCAAGTTCATGCCATATAAGATTTTTAAGGTCTACGTCTACATACTTTTTTTTAATTTTAAATAAGGTATTCTAGTTTTATTTTCTTAACTAGATTTTAAAGGCACAAACAAGAAAACTGAAGGGTTCAGGAAGCATAGAAATGTATAGGTTCTCATTGAGAGAAAAAATTCATATTTTTTAAAGGGACCAAACAAACATGCTCATCTATGATTTTTTTTTAAATAAAGTACAATGTCAACATAAAACGATATAACCCTGACAAAATGAAGTCAGGAGAACATTTTTTTTACTACGTCTTGCCTATTGTAGTCTATGGACACACTGTCATATACATCCGAGTACAGATTTTTTGCAATTCAGGTGTATTTGGAGTGGAATGCACTGTATCATTGTAGACCTAGCTCTAAGAGGGCTGTTCATCCTATCTTGTAACTAAATGGTCCACATACAGTATATTAAAGGTTTTTTGCTTCTCCATGTGAGAGCAGTGTGATGTAGGAGCAGAGACCCTCCCTGATTCCAGCGATGTGTTACTTACTGGTTTCTGGGTAGAATTTTGTATAAAACCACTGTTTATCCTCTGTATATCTACCACTCTCTCAATGCTGAACGCTGCATAACCCAGCCAATAGCACTAATTGACAGCTTTCTCTGTACACTGTGCATAGGCAGAAAGCTTCCAATTAGTGATGCAGGCAGGGTTGTACAGAGCTCATAAATATGCAGCACTAACTGGCAGCAAGTTTACTAATCCTCTAGTGGTAAGCTCCTGATAAAAAAGTGATTTTGGGATGCATTTTATACTTTGACTTGTTGACAGAAATGCTGCATTCAATTAGGATGTAAGGCAATTGATGTAAATACCCCCCCAGATGCAAATGATAAGACACCACCTATGGCTCCAGATTAGAGACACAGAGTTGTATAGGTTACAAAAAGACGTGGGTCCATCAAATTCAACCTTTCTCCACCAGTTATACATTCTCTATCGTCAGATACCTTCCATTTGCATCTAACTTCCGGGTTACTGAAGAACTATATATTCAGGAGAAAGAATATCGGAGTATATTGGTTTAAAAAATTAATTTTTATTAATAGGCAACAAAAAATTATAAAATTGTGTAAACAGGACATACAGACAAAAATAGGACTCCACAGTAGTTATTAAAATATGCTGGTACAAAACACTAAACCATTAACCAGCATGGTTTTTAAAGAGAAAGGGGATAGCACTATAAACTAGATACATGTCTACAAAACACCAGTAATATATATGCAAGTGCCCCCCTATAATCAGGAGGTGTATATAAGAGAGTCACCACATCTTATCCAGAAATGGAGAAGATAAGATCAGAAGTGGAAAGAATCGGGTGCATAAATCCCCATCACCAACGCGCGTTTTGCATGAATAATGTCCTTGCTTTTTCAAGGGGAGGTATGTGGAAATGGTGACCCTGCATATCATTAGCATAAAGAAATGAAATATTTTTTCTCAACAACAAGCCTGCTAATATGAGGCATACAGGTAGGACTAGTGTAACATTTCTATTACCTGTATGCCCATATTAATAGGTCATATTCGTCGGCAGGGTGATAGATTCCCTTTAAAATTGTCCCATCCTATGTGATAATATATGTGAGGCTAATAAAAATGCACAGTCCCTGTTGGTGGAGATGAGGAGAGAGAAAGACTAATAAAATATTGATAAGGGTTTGTTACAAATCTCCAAGTATAATCGAAGCATCAGAAAATATCCTCATAAGGAAAATGTGTATAAAATTAATTACAAATGCGATCAGGCTGCAGCACAGGTGCCAATGCTGGCGGCTACCTGCAGAAGGTTTTTTTTTTTCCAAGATACGGTATATAGAATATTCATTATGTAATCTAGGGGGCAGGTCAGTGAGGGATCAGTGACCTGTCAGAAGCCATACACCTGAATACCTAATCAGAGAACCACATGAAGACCCCCCTACAGCCTGTGCCCCGGAGCACGAGCATATCATTAACTCAAAACTAAAAATAAAGATTAAACAAAAACCACAAGATGGATTTCATCACGCCAGGTATCATTTTAATCAGTAAAACAGCACCGACCTGACACTGTGTGCAGATTACTGTGCACAATCCTGCTGACAGGTTCCCTTTAAGTAAGCTAGTGTCTTGAGCCCTGAAATAACAATTAAAATTTAACGTTTTTTATCAGATTTTTACGTATTTGGTCACAACACAATGGACTTTATCATTCCCTTGACTTCGGGTTGTTGAAATTCTAATGCATTAACCTTTCGTTAACCCAGCAGGCTGCTTCTTTCTAACAATAACACTTAGTTCATTTTATGAAAAATCGGCTAAAAAATAAAATTAATTTTCTATTCATTTTGCTAAAATGCAAAAAAAAAAAGTACAGTATGAGTGAACCATCCCCAAAAGCATCAGAAAACATTTCTTGGGACAGTTTTCTGGTGTGCTTGTTAAAGTTATACTTTCCATATCAAAGTACATCTGAAAACACATATGGTGTATACAATGAAAAATTCTATTAAAATAATGTCATACTAAAGAATATTTATTGTATTTAGAATGTAGGAAAAACATAAGTCATATTGTGTAGGGTTGCCTCAGGGTCACCACACAGATAATTAGTGGTCTTGACTAGCCATTTTTTTTAAAAATGGGTGGTGAAATATTGTGCCATACGGAAGGGTTAAATTTTTGTTCTGCTGTCAAACTGCCCCTGCACCGCTCTACATTTGCCCTTCTATGACTCTTTAATGCATCATCATTGGGAGAAATCTTTCAGGAGCTGTGCTTCATAAGGGTTGGCAAACACATGCCAAAAAGGGTACATGAACCAAGCGTGATCTTGACATAATGTGAGTGCGAAACGTGGAGTGCTGGAAAACTGTGTAATGTCATTCCCTAATACAAAGGCTGTTTTTATTCAAGAGTCCAAGGTGCATCTTCATTTTAATACCTAATTCAATACCCAGTGGTTTTCCAGTAGCTTAGTTTCATATGCAGTTTTAAGTTCCTTGCAGCATATTTAAACCTTTAGTGTTGTACTAATGCTTAAGAGAACCTGACAGCTAATGCATGCTGCCCGATCCACACAGCACAGAAGTGTGGAAATATGGAGCTTATAACGCTACACTTCTGTGCTGTATAATATATCTTCAGTGCTTATTTAGGCTGCACCCTCCGGCTGTCAGGACCTGTGGACTCAGGTCATGTGATCCTGATGACATCATCACAGGAAATTCTGCACTTCTATGTGGCTGCCTGCTTATGATTGGTCAGTGTCATACAGGAGGCAGAAGATCACACCCTCAGTGAAAATGATATAATAACACCTACATGGACATATCTAAAGTTAACTCATTAGGTGTCAAATATTGTGTTGCCAGTATCTCTGCAATGGAAAGGCAAAATTTAAAAAAACAACAAGTTTTTTTCCTCTCTGCAGCCACTATTGCATAGTATACCCAGGTCAGGATGAAACATTGTTGAAAGGTTCTTTTTAAGAAAGATTTCCCACTAATACAAGTGGTATTGTAGCAATACGAACTGCAATTGTTTAATGATTGGCTGCAATCCAACTGCCAGGAGGATCCCAAATGATTCTTCAATGTTGCACTCTGCACAGCTGCCTAATTAGACTACAGCTAAATGAAAAATAAAAGAACTGTAAGACATTTCTTACTATTGAAGTAGATCTTCACGTCATCAAAGTTATTTTAACCTTACTGTAAAATTACTCTAACTATAGGTAAACAGGCACCTCAGAAATTTGCTAAATTTTCTATATAATTAGACTGAAAGATATTAAAAGGTATTTTCCTACTTGGCAAACCTCTGACTAGCATTCTGAAGTCATTTTTCTGAAAACCAATTAGCTGAAATTTGCTGGAGACATTGATTAATGTATTCTCAAATGTGTTGGACTCTAGCCTACACATTTTTTTAAATCCTGAAAATCCTAACCAAGAAGCATTTCTGAATTGAACAACCTTGAAGAATATGTAGGATGAAACCAAATTCAACCATTCAGTACATTTTCAAGAAAATTGCTGAAATCCGTCTTCAGAGAGGAGACAGATCGACAGATTGTCAGTTTATTGAGGGATCAAGTTGCATGCTGCCCACAGAAATTCATAGAGAGGAGGAAGTCACAGTGAGACTGTGGCACTGCTGATTCCAATAAGTGTTTCACAATCTCGCCCAGTGCTGCATACACATCTACACTGCTCAGTACTGTTGTATAATGCCCTTCACGCTGCTTCTGCTTCTGAGCTTGAGCTACAGTGAGCTACGGAAGTAGGATCCTCTCTTCTGTGTGAATTTTGTATGGAAGACATCATAAAAGTCAGTCTCAACCGATAGAGAAAACTAAAAAATTATTGCAAGAGTATTAAAAAGGGAAAAGTAGAGAAATGCCATATTAAAGTTATTTTTGTTGCCTAAAAAAATGGTCTAATGGTAAGCCAACTAATAGATGATGTAAAGTTAGACTAGATAGATATCATCCAGCATGAGCTAGTGTGAGAAACCTGGTGCATTTTAAGTCTGTGTAGTCTAAGCTTAGACTTTCAATTATTACAGAGGATTTGAAAATCTCCCCTAATTTATATTTTTTTTTCCTGGAATTTTCCTTTAGCTGTAACTGTTTAAAGTAATTTGTAAGCTGAGATTTTAATATATAGGTATTTTTATGACATTGGATGCTCTTGACTGAGCAAAAAAAAACAAAACACGCAATTTGTAACCGATCTAATTTTATCAATAAGCTGTCATCGTCTTCTCATCTCCTTGCAAACGAGGATTCCAACAGTAAATGCAATCAAACTTTTTTCGCATTCCTGTTTATTTATTGCAATTATTTTCATGGTCAATCTCAACTACTGCAGTGATTGATTGATCTACACCTTCTGCTGTTAATTAAAGTGATATATGTTGCAGAAATGAGTCTATTCGTAAATCAGACCATAAGAAGGCTTATTACATTTGCATTCCAATTAGGTTTCTCCCACTAAATAAACCTGACTGCAGAACATAGCCAATTTGTGACAGTAAAACCATGTCGTGAAGGTTTGAAGGTTGCTTTTCTTAACTCTTTCAATACCAAACAAAATAAATACAATTTTGCAGAAAATATTTTAAATTGAGGCCTGAAATAAAACTTCTCACATTCATAAAATTTGGAAAAAATAGTTAATTTTGATCTATAAAAACACGGCCCTCCTTTGACCAGGTTGTGTGTTTTTCGCAGGGTGAGCAATAATTTTTTATTAGTACCTTTTTGAGCTATAAATCAATGGATAAAAATGAATTGCAAAAAATAACGTGTTTTTATTTGGCGTTTTACTATCAATTAGTTTTCTTTTTCTAATGGATGTTTTAAAAAAAATGAAGCACAATCTAGGTATGCTGTTTTTATGCTTTTATCTGTAGGTTTATTTAGAGAAGAAGAATAAAAAATGCGTGAACAAAAACCCCAAGAAATATAAAAAATTGAACAAAAATAAAATAAAGGCCCAATAATAATGAGGCCCAATTTATTATGACTAGCATTTTTTACGCCAGTCTTAATGAGGGGTGCAAAGGAATAAGATGCTCCAAATTTATTAAGAAGTGCATGCCACTTAATGAATTCAGTACTTCTTATCCGTAGCATGCGCTTTAGTGCGCCTCACCAGAAATATTTCTCCAATTAGGGACAAGCATAATCATTTTGATGTAAGAAAGTAACACAGCCACTTTCAATGAATTTGACAGGCGGGTGTAGCCATGTGTTGACCTTCCCCAGTTCCTCCGCAGCTTAGTCCATTTTGGCTGAGCTGCTTAAAACTGGCGGGAAGTAGCAATTTGTTTGCACAACTTTGCATTTTGTCACTTTTCTGGCAAAAATACTTTGATGTTTCCATCCCATGAGTATAGTTAAATTAAACTATGCACATGGAGCAAATATGCAGGGGATGTTATAGAAGAAAATTTACCACATTGAATTTTTGTTGTGATGCCTAGAAACAGACCGTCCCAATCTAAAGAAGAATTGACAACTCTTCTAGGAAGCTTTTTTTTTCCTTAGAGCCTTCCACATATTCCAGGGAAGTTGGAAAGCATGGTTATGGTAGACCCGTTGCATTGTATTTCCCCAAACCTAAAACTAAGATCTGGCTACACAGCCAGTACATCCATCTCTGGCAGCTCCTTAGCAAAATGTACAGAATTATTCTCCCCTTAGGACCAAGTCTTCCTTTTAGCATGGTATGAGATACATATGGCACCTTCTTTTACTTTGGATTCCATATGGATTTGGGTGAATAAAATGATGTGCGCCCAAATGTGAAATTTGAGAAATACAAAAATACATTATAAACCCATAGACTTTAAGTAGGTGTAGAGAGAGCAATTGCATCAGGGACTTGGTGCAAGTAAGAGTGCTCTACCTCATAGGGAAATATTAATTTTCAAAATGACAAATAGGATGTGGTGGTTGTGGTGATAAAGGGGCTGATACAGATTTTGCCTTATGGTTTAGGAGCATAAAGATATGCTTTTGTTTCAATGGGGCATGTATCATGTAATCAGTAATACCCAAATTATACAATCCTGTTTATGATGTGTCAGTGTCATATTGCCATTAATCTGGTGCATTCAGTTCTAATGGAGTACATAATTATATGCTTACAGATGTGTTCATCCATATCTTTTTTTGAAGAAAATCTATATAAATCTATTACAATATCACAAGCTAAAAACCTTAACAGACTACAAAACTGGGTGGCCACACATAGTAATATATAGCATACACATCTTGTGACAGAGTATTGTAAAATCTAGTCTTCTATAAAAATACAAATATGTATATACATATATATATATATATATATATATATATATATATATATACACGGTATATATATATATATACTGTATAACAAATAGTTATAGGTCCACCTTGACATGTGTTATGATACATAAGATTGCCTTAGAATTATAATGATACATTCTCAATTTGTAAAATGTCTATAATTTATTCTTGCTCTTAAATCTGAATTTAAACCAAAAAATACCCTTGAGATTCTGAAGCATTTCAGCTTCTTATTCCTTTAGGTTCTGCTTACTGGTGCTTCTATCCAATATATTCCAGTTAAGAGTATACATAAATCAAACTAAGTGTACTCAATTTCATTCCAACATTTCTTTCTAGTATAAGTATCACATTTTTGCATTAGGATGTATGTTGTATTTTATTGTCGATCTGGAGAGAGGAGTTTCAATAATGCTTCCAACATTATGTTAAGGAAATCCATATTAGTTTCCTCTATGCATGTAGAGGGAACAGAGAACAGATACCAACTCCTTGTTAATGTACTTATCTTTGTCTATACCTTTCTCCACTGCATTCACATCTAGTGTTGAGCATTCCGATACTGCAAGTATCGGGTATCGGCCGATACTTGCTGTATCGGAATTCCGATACCGAGATCCGATATTTTTGTGATATCGGGTATCGGTATCGAAACAACATTAATGTAAAAATGTGTAAAAGAGAGAATTAAAATAAAAAATATTGCTATACTCACCTCTCCGACGCAGCCTGCACCTTACCGAGGGAAGCGGCAGCGTTCTTTGTTTAAAATTCGCGCTTTTCTTTCCTTTACGTGAGTCCCGGCTTGTGATTGGTTGCGTGCCGCCCATGTGACCGGGACGCAACCAATCACAGCAAGCCGTGACGTAATTTCAGGTCCTTCAGGATTTTAAAATTACGTTCCGGCGTTGTGATTGGTTGCGTCGCAGTCACATGGGCGACGCAACCAATCACAGCAAGCCGTGATGTAATTTCAGGTCCTTAAGGATTTTAAAATTACGTCCCGGCTTTGTGATTGGTTGCGTCGCAGTCACATGGGAGACGCAACCAATCACAAGCCGTGACGTCACGGGAGGCTGGACACGCGCGCATTTTAAAATGGGCGCGTGTCCAGCCTCCCGTGACGTCCCGGCTTGTGATTGGTTGCGCCGCGGTCAACCAATCACAAGCCAGGAGGCTGGACACGCGCGCATTTTAAAATTTTAAAATTTTAAAATGCGCGCGTGTCCAGCCTCCCGGCTTGTGATTGGTTGACCGCGGCGCAACCAATCACAAGCCGGGACGTCACGGGAGGCTGGACACGCGCCCATTTTAAAAAGCGCGCGTGTCCAGCCTCCCGTGACGTCACGGCTTGTGATTGGTTAATGGCGGCCATGTTGCCGGGACGCGGACCAATCACAGCAAGCCGTGACGTAATTTCGTCACGGCTTGCTGTGATTGGTCCGCGTCCCGGCAACATGGCGCCGTGACCAATCATAAGCCGGGACGTCACTGGAGGCTGGACACGCGCGCTGTTTAAAAAGCGCGCGTGTCCAGCCTCCCGTGACGTCACGGCTTGTGATTGGTTAATGGCGGCCATGTTGCCGGGACGCGGACCAATCACAGCAAGCCGTGACGTAATTTCGTCACGGCTTGCTGTGATTGGTCCGCGTCCCGGCAACATGGCCGCCCTGACCAATCACAAGCCGGGACTTCACGTAACCAAGTAAAAGCGCGAATTTTAAACAAACAACGCTGCCGGTTCCCTCGCTAAGGTCCAGGCTGCGTCGGACAGGTGAGTATAGCGATATTTTTTATTTTAATTCTTTCTTTTACACATTTATATGGATCCCAGGGCCTGAAGGAGAGTTTCCTCTCCTTCAGACCCTGGGAACCATCAGGAATACCGTCCGATACTTGAGTCCCATTGACTTGTATTGGTATCGGGTATCGGTATCGGATTGGATCCGATACTTTGCCGGTATCGGCCGATACTTTCCGATACCGATACTTTCAAGTATCGGACGGTATCGCTCAACACTATTCACATCCTCAAACTCTCCCATACAAGACTTTTTTGTGCCTCTTCTTTTGTGTGACTCTCTCTCTCGGATCGGCTTTAGATATGGGCAAACCCAAACTGTAAAGTTCTGAACCCGTACCATGGGAAACCTGTGTTACAGTTCGAGTCCAGTTCGGGTCCAGGGCCTGTAAAAGCATAAAATTAATAATATACATTATAATTATACTTACCTGCCAACGATGCATCCTCTTGTCCCGCTGTCTCCCGGCCACATCTGCTTCCAGGGCCGCTCATTAACGTCCGGCGATATTTACTGCACTCGGCAGTCTTCGGCTTTTTCCGGCTCGAACTTTACAAAAAAACTCGGGCGATCCCGCCGACCCCGTTCATCGGGGGGTTCACCCATCTAGTCGGCTTCCATTCTTTAACTCCCCAATCCTTTAAACCTCCAGGGACCCCATTCCTATGTTGCATATAGCCTAACTATGGTTTTAAATATATCTCCAATAAAATTGATGTTTTAATTCCATGATCATCCACACTGGAGAACTTTCTCTCTTCACTAATCCATTAAACAGTTGCTAAAAACTTGGCTTTCCCTTGGCTAAAGTGACCTTGAATCTGTTCCGCACGCCTTAGAGGTTGTGAGTTTCTTTGTGCTGTTCTCCTAACTATGGTAATTCACCTTGTTTGATGGAATTACCCATACGAGCAAACAGAAGCCGAGTCCTGAACAAATATGTTACTGATATTCCTTAATCACTGAGATTGAGATTTCCTCCTGGGTATTTAAGCTCTTTTCACTTTCTTGGGTTCATCTACCGTATTTTTCCTAAGTTATGCAGTATGCGAGCTAGATGCAAAACTTCTGTTAATTTGTCACAATAATGACTTCCATGATTAAAGGCGTTTTCCAGGTTTATCATGAAAGTTTACAGCCGCTCTATGTGACTACGGACTTGTGAATGCTCCCAGAATGTGCAACGCGCTGTGAGAATTTTCTAGTGGCTATTGCAAGACCGAACTATCATGTGACCCCAAGTAGATGATTCTCACAACCTTGGCCATATTCTGGCTAGACTTACTCAATTCACTTGTATTGAGTGAGAACGCGCACATAAAGTGACTGCAGACTTTCTTGAAAAACCTGGAAAACACCTTTACTAAATCTTTGAGTGCAATGAAATTTACGGTACATCACTACATAATTTTTTATGAAGCGCCAAATAGCAGACCAATGGCGTTTATGGAGGCTTTCCCATAATGGCCCCACTTTCTCTCTTTCTCTCATGCCCCCCTTTTTCAAGGTATTAGTGGCATTTCAGTATTGTAAATCAAATCTCTGGTGCAAATTTTACAAAACTGGGGCAATCGAATTTCCGAAGACCCGCTCATCTCTAGTTCTAAATCTTTCGAGTGGTATTTTGGTAAACCACTGCAGCTGAGACAGTAATTGTCACTCGGCTTTCCTAATCCCATATTATAACAAATTTATCTTCATGTGGAGCAGGGAGAGGAAATGATTTTTTACAAATTTAGGCATATTTGCTGTTTAGTAAAATTGAGACACTTAAAAAAACACAAAAACTTAAAAAGAAAGAAGATTTGAATGAAACATTCTATAGCTTATTTAGTGATGTAATCCCAAAAAGTGTACAAGTTACAAAGCTATCATGTCTGAGGAGTCTTGAAGAATTGGATATGTGAAATGTGAGAAGCATAAAGTGAGTGTGGTTATGAAAATATAGGGTTTGTATGTAACTCTTTTGTCCACAACTATAAGGTTCCATGAGATTAAAGAAGTATTATGCAGCTTTTCCCATGCGTATGGAATTTCTAATCCAGAGGTGCAAGTGTGATTCAACATGACACCACTGATCCTGGCAGTAATTTTTTTTATTAATTAATGTACAGGGTGGGCCATTTATATGGATATACCTAAATAAAATGGGAATGGTTGGTGTTATCAACTTCCTGTTTGTGGCACATTAGTATATGGGAGGGGGAAAACTTTTCAAGATGGGTGGTGACCATGGCGGACATTTTGAAGTCAGCCATTTTGGATCCAACTTTATTATTTTCAATGGAAAGAGGGTCATGTGACACACCAAACTTATTGAGAATTTCACAAGAAAAACAATGGAGTGCTTGGTTTTAACGTAACTTTATTCTTTCATGAGTTATTTAAAAGTTTGTTTACAGCCATTGACATGTCGCAGAGGTTAACAAGTGAGGAGCCGATATAAATTGTGTTGATGTCTGGTGAATGCAGTACCCGGGTCATTGCCGCAGATTTCAATGCAAGACACCCTACGCAAGAAAACTGTCACCATTCCCATGTTATTTAGGTGTATCCATATAAATGACCCACCCAAAAAAGTTAGCCTTATCACTGAATATAATGTTCTTTGTAAACTGAGGGTCCTGTTCCAATTTTTGTTTTGCCCATTCTGCAAATTCAGCGCGCCAATCTGGGTCACCAACCATTCCCATTTCATTTAGGTGTATCCATATAAATGGTCCACCCTGTATTATTCCTTTATGTATATTTGTGGTAGCCAAGGCGCTGTGCCAAATTGTTTAGAATTGATTTACTAGAAGAGCTTCCAATTGTGTTTTAAAAGTGCCGAACATGTTTTGATAAAATGTGCAATTTTGCAGTTTAGTGAATGTGAAATATGATTATTAAGCCTTGTACATCATAAAATAATAGGAGAAAAAGTAAATAGACAAAATGCAATAAAATTTACTAAGCTACGTGTGGAGATGGAGAATGGGCATAGTTGAATAATATAAATTGACCCTTGTTCACAAAGACCGTATATAAACTGCTTTGAAAATGGAATAATTGAAAAACCCACCAATGTATTACATAATAAAAGCAGATACTTGTCTGGATGTTTATACACTAAATCTGATCTTTCAGATGGAAAACATAATGAAAAGGTAAAGGGAATTAGAAAGAAATCTTTGTGTCAAACTATTTGACAGGTTGTAGAAAAATAATAGCAATATACGGTACTTTAATAAATAGACTAAGAAGTGTAGATATTTTATAAAGTTGTAAAATCCGTACCTTCACAAAGTGTTTGGGCTTTCCAGATGTAGAAAATACGGAAAAAATTACAATGTGCATGGAGCAATAAAGATTTTTTTCTCCAGATCATTTTTTTCTTTGAGACTTTATGTGGATCAGCGGATTCTGTTCTTTCGTGTGGACAGTGACCCTTACAATTGAGACTGTGCTGTGGATGTATTTTTTTTTAGAGAGTTTGGTGTCATCATATGCTTCAATCTTTAATAGTCATGTAGTAAATGCCATGTACACAGTATTTGCAATGCGAGTATTACATATACAAGCAGATAATAAACCCAAACACTACTTGATGGTGCAAATTCTAAGACTTTATCAAAGATCTATGTACGTAGTATTTCTAACATGAGTATTACATATAGGAGCAGACGATAAGCCCAAACACTATAAAAGGAAAGCATTAGAAAAGAGGATCATGACCCAAGACCTTATCTCTATGGTAAATATGTCTGCCCCTTATTTAAGCCCAGGATACAGAAGGAATAGAAAATGTGCATCCCTGTATGTATGTATGAAGGACGCGCGTCCCTTACAGACTGACGACCCCCGCTGTACCTGTCATCCTTCCCGTGCAATACACATGTTTACATGCACAGTAGGTATAATGGCTTTGTCTTTATTTTGTGTCATCGCTCTATGTGGGAGAGAGACAGACAGTAATAATAGAAGGCTACAACGGCTGCAAGAGAGAATTCTTCCTTTTCAAATATTTATGCTGTTCATTTTTAACTAAAAGAGAAAAAAAGATCTGTAGAGGTGGAACCTGATGCAATCTTCCTGTAGAAACAAGGTGGAAATATTGCTCAACTCAACATTGACGAGGCACTGCGATCTACAGTATGTCCCATTATGTCTATTGAGTGGATTGGCGTGTGGTAAGTAAAAAGTGTAGATACAGCTCATCCAACTAGATGAAGTTTAGGTAGACATGGCAAATTTATTCAGGGTTCATGGATTTGTCTTGTGGCAACAAATATGATGAAGTAATAAGCAATGCAAAGCCATCCAACACATACAGTTACATTCAAAGCTTTATTACATCAGGTTAGAATAAGAGCAAGCATCCCACGGCTCGTGGTCTGTGTGACCATGTAATTGCTAGTATGTCATCAGAAATTTGGGTGAAAAAAGGTTTCTTTGAAATTTTGCATTAATGTTGCTCCCAGTACAATGCCAGTCAAAGTGCACCAGCACCAGCTACGGCTCAAACTACTGCTGCAGTACCTGTACCAGCTCAGTTACAATGCCAACCACAGTGACTCCCATACCATGGACACTTAAAGTTTTGTCATGTCAATAACTAAGCTCGGTTTTAGCAACTGTACCTGATGATGAAAATGAGCAATCCAGAACACTGAGGGTATGTTCCCACGGTCAGTAATTGGCAGTGCTTTGGACGCAGCACATGCCCGCTCCGTCCAAAGCGCTGCTGGCTTTTGAACATAGGTGATCCTGCATGTGTTCACTGAACCGTGTGGAATCACCGCATCCTATACATTGAATGGGTGAAGTTTATATTACGGAGACTCGCATCTCCACAAGATAAATAGACATGCTGCGGTCTAGAAAGACGTGCCACATGTGCATCTCCGCAGGTGAGCTGCGGGAGTCGGTGCACGCATAGTGGACATGGGATTCCTTGAAATCCCATCTACTATGCTGTAACATCTGGCTGCTGCGGGTTGGATGCTGGGGATGTACGCAGCGTCCGACCCACAGCGTTTACTGACCGTGCGAACATACTCTAAAAAGCCACAAATAAATAAGTGATCAGCACACAGAGGGTTAAATGCTCTCTCTTTCTGTTCAACAAACATATGAATAAATCAATATTACAGACAAATGTAAGAAACATTGTAATATATTTTAGCACTAGCATAAGAAATCTACTTCTTTCTGCATTTATGAGATATTTCTTCCATTTCTCTTGCCTCCAGAATTCAGAATACACTCTGAAAACAGATTAAATCTGTCTTGGTTAAAGCAAGATGAAATGCCAGCACAGCGAGTTGTCAGGTTTTACAGCCTATCCGTTTCTATGGAGAGAGGAGGTGGAGGAGGAGCACTTAGCACAGGCAGCTTTCATAAAATGTATTTCTCTTCAGTGCTGGATTCACAGCCACAATGCTTAGTATGGCTTTGTAATAATAATAAGCCCAAATATGACGTTGCTCCTTCTGCAGAGAAAAAAGTAGGAAGCTATTCTACTATGTCACAGAAAACCAACAATTAAAAGTAGAGTCTGTAAGGGGTAAACTGGTGAAACATGCAGGACACAAACCATATCCTAGAAACAGTGTTCTATCTCATATTCACATACAGGACAGGTTATTCTGAAAAGATACCTGAACATACAGGTATACTTTAAAACTTGCATACAAACCCTACACTTATATTTGAATTTTTACCTGTGCTCCAAATGCCACGATCCACTTTTGAGCTTGGACCCAATGATCAGCCATAAAGTCACTCAACCCCTTGTGGTCATCAACAATGTATCCAGGATTGTGTAGGAAAAATTCATCTAGTCACTATTTCTAAGGAAATAATGTTGCATCTATGTGTGCATCCTGCTGTCCTTCTACAACATAAGGTTGTATCTGGAGCAACATTACAATTCAGTATAAAGCCTCTGCAGTAAATCCTTAAACTGGACTTTTGTCTTTCTGAAGCAGAAAGCTGGGGGATTAGTGGTTATCAAGAAAGTGTACTGTAGTGCTTGGAAAGCAATGTAACAGATTTCTTTTTCTGGCAGTGATATCTCTGAAACATATCTGGGTAATTAAACATGAATCTTGGCGATGTGAAGTAGAGCACTTGAAACATAGGACCATCATGTGTGATCATGACATAGCAAGAAGTGAAATACTATTTTCTCTGCAATATTAATGCTGTTGTTCCTATATTTGTTGTACTTTTAAAGCAAATCTGTTCATTTAATACATGGCCCTATGTGAGGACAGCATATTACAGCTGGATACACCAGACACATCCTTTACGAGTCCAGCGTATTCATGAGGAGAGCATTCCTTCACTCTCCAGCCTTCCCTCACTGAAGTGACAGTCATCGCCACTGCCAAATTAGACCAATTGGTGGCAAATTCACTTTTCTTCATGTAGGATAGGTTTCACATCACTTATTTCCCAAAGCTAAAAGTCTCATCAAGTCTCGTCTTTGGCAATAGAAGACTGCAAATACACATCGTAAATAGCTGGGGACACAGACAGTACAGGGCCCTTGCGTAAGAACAATATATGGTCCCTTTGCAGTCCGATAGTTCCTCATAATGCACAATTCCACCTACTTAGGAGGTGGATTTGGCCTCATTAACTCTTGGGCCCATATATTGTTGTGGTCAAAAAATGGTGGAGCAGAACTGGAGTGGTGCTTTAACTATACATCCACCTAAAAAATGAAATATTACTTGGAACTTATTGATTTTTAGAGGGTATTTTCAGCGTAAGGCCCAAGTGGTGATCATAGCTCTGTTGGCATAGCATTAGCAGAACATTAAATACTTGCCTAAAGTAGAATATTATGGTGTCAGATAATCAAAGCTAATCAAAGTTATTCTCATAATAACAATGTTTTACAAATTTCAAACTCTTCTGTTTCAGCAGTTCCTTTTGCTCTTCACGATTCCTCCTTTCATCCAATATGGACCAACATTGAATCGCACTCGGACCAATATTATTATATGGGGTTGTGCACAAGTCCAAAAAATGAGGCAAAAATCAAGTCATGCACAATTTGAATCCGTAAATTGGATTACTCTCGGCCATGCAAGTCGGTGAGTCCATGGAAAAAAATCGGACTGCACCAGGATTATACCTATATTCACAGACTGACAGAACAGAGAAGATGGAGACATTTTGGTTTTCCAACTTTTCTTCATTTGAGATTGTTGGATCACACTGTGATCATACACAATGATAATAATAATAATAATACTCTGATCAAACTCTGATCACAGTGTGATTAGCATATTTGGACCACTTTTCTCGGTTGAGAGAAAATACTGTCTTGTGACCTTATTCTTATATAGAGAAAATAATGCTCATAGATGAGAAGTCTTGGGCAGAGCATTGCTCTCGGGGGGGAAGATGGATCTCTAAATGATGAATGTCCAGGAGAAATTGCCCCTTATTATTTCCCTATAATTCGCCCCTGGTGAAAGATCTGGACATTTCTAGTTGATTGCACTAATCAGACTGCTTTTCCAGAATCTCCTTGCCGTATTTGCTGGCACCAATGCTACGGAGCTCTGCATGTGCTGCATAAATGATATGAATGATACTGGCTCCAGAATTTCCCATTTATTTGTTTCGGGTAATGAATGTTCTGCAATTATTACACTACAATATTAGATAATCATTTCTGCTGGCTTTAAAATGTGAGGATGATGATAGCTTAGCCAACACATTTACATCTGAAGTCACGGGGGAAATGCAGATTTCTTTACAGCCTCTGTACGTGCAGACTGTTCCTCCATCAATTCGCTGTTCAGGACGGATTAGTCATTGTAGTGCTGTAATGATAGATGGGCGATACGCTAATTGATTTGTTGGTTCACTGCTTTGTGTATGCATCTTTGAGCAAGAAGTAATCCATCTGGCAATAATAACAGTCAGGCCATAAAACACCACTGGATTAGCTGTTATATATTATATAATACATTGCATTATGTAACTGTAACATCTATATCATCAAACAAGTAATGAGCGTCTTGTGTGTAAATATTAGAGAGCACTGACCTTATATAACTCCTTGCATATAAATGGGTTCAAGCTTCAAGAAAACATTTGCATGTGGTTCATCCAAATACCCCCCGAAAAGGTCCACTTAGCATGCTCGTAGTACGTGTACTCTACCTAGCCATATAGAGACCAGTGTGCGCCATAGGAACATATACTCATATTATTTGCAAACTTTATTAGTCTAGGGTGCATAGCTCCAAATTCTGGTATAACCACAAAAGCCCATTCTCTAAGGCCAGGGGCAGTTTGGTAAATCCTCATATAGTGGAGCTGTCATCATTATCTCCTGCTTGTGACATGGACAGAACATTGTGGTCTGTGGTGATCTTCCACCTGTCCTTAGTCTGACCTGGAAGGATCGAAAGATTAAGTTAACTCCACTCAATCAGTAATTTTCAGATATTAAAGTGGAATTCTAGTGGCTTTTTACCTGCCGATTACAGTTGCATTTGCATGACCCCTTATACACCTGCACACTTGGCACAGGGAGAGGGCAATAAGCTGTTTCCCCAAATCTCTAGTGGCGACTTATCTTATCAGAGAAGAAGGGATCGGGCACGTTAATATCCAACACGTCCAACTACTCTTTCCAATAGAAAGAAAAGGACGCACTTACTGTTACGGTCGTTTGTATTTTATTCAAAAGCAGGTGAACACATAGCGGCAGGGGAGAAGCGGTGGAGACAACGTAGGAATATGTGTGTTTCACGCTGCAAGTGCTTCCATGGATCCAAGGTCCAACTATCCTTTCCCCCCAGTATCTGCAGCCGGAGAAAGTTGGGACAACATTATGTAGCTGATCCCAGCAGTATCGGCAGGAGTGGCCAATGCTTGTCTAATATGTTTCGCCTGTAATGGAGACCTACTAGAAGAACAATGCACACTACTGTACATTGAAAATATGAATCCTGATTTAATATGTTTCCTCGATGCTAAAATGATCCATTGATGATCTGATAACAATACCTGAGGATAAGTTCACATTTGCGTATGTGTGTGCAGCGTATCATCTGCATGCTCAAACACATGCCAAAACGCATGCAAACGCATGTTTACGCAGCGTTTTTTATCCGAATCAGCTTACGCATGACGGCAAAAAAATGCTGCGTGTGCATGCGTTTGTATATGTTTTTGTCTGCGTTGTTTATGCACATGTGTTCGATATTTTCAGGAGGGCATGTTTCAAAACAGTTCCTGGACATGCGCAGTACGAGGTACGCAAGCGCATAGAACGCATGCGTACGCAAGGACATGCATACACATGCATTCCCATAGACAGTAAAACATTTTTTTGACCCACTCAATCCGCAATCATCCGCATGAGCATGGCTGCGCATAATTGACGTCTCACAAAATGACGCATGCGTACGCATCCGCATGCGAATGCATGCAAACCCATGTCCCTGTGTACACCATGTTAAATATATGCACGCATGACGCATGCGGATCTATGCGGATCAAACACTGTGCACAGATACGCTAATGTGAACCCGGCCTGAGTGCAGTGATGCAATGGCGGCCTTGAGTCTATCTAAGCACAAAAATAATATCTCTTGTACATCATAGTAGGCTAACATATTTACAGATAAGTCTGCAATACTGTCCTAACCATTGCTCTTCACATGCCATTATATGGCAGGATATAAAATGTGTTTCACATGTTCTCATGAACACTATATGACTTTTATTCTTCTAACACATCAGTCTAAATGGCTGCCTATTAAAATTTACTGGTTTCCTTTAAAATATAGGAAATTCTCCTTCCAGTTATCTTCTAGCTTGTGTACGAACAGTGTTCAAGTACACACAAAAGCGGCAAAAATAATTTTGAATATACACAAGACTACTGTCATTAAAAAAGTCGGATACTTCTGCAGGTATGAACCGTCAAATAAACAATTAAGTTAGAATAAAACACTGTGATTAGAAACAGATATTAAGGTTATTTCCCTGCAGATATAGGGTTATTGTGCAAGCAAACAGTGTTATAATGCTGCACCGCAGGCTGTCAATCAAGGTGCCGGGGCGTACCTGTAGCCACTGCTCACAGTATAGTGGCCGATGACTGTAACTGTGCAGTGCTTGTCCCCGTAATAGAAAGTCAGTGGCTCTCAGGAGGAAATAAGTTCATTTTCTCCCAGTAGCCGCACTTTCTCTTAAGGCAGCTTGGCAACATTGTAACACTGCTTACCTGCAGGGTAAACCTATATCTGCAGGTATATAGTGTTTTGCAAAGTGACAGGATCCCTTTAAAGTTGACCAAAATTATTTGCAGGATTCGGGACCAGCGACCACTTCGGAAGTCCATAGCCTCCAAACCAAAGCCCTGTGTATCACCTTTTGCCTGCTAACATCCCCTGAGGTTTTTCTGATTAGTAGGCTTGGCACAATGTCATGAGTAGGTTGTGCCGCAACATAATAATATAGCAAGGCTACTAATTAGAAGGGGCGTCATGGATGCAGTCAGGTAGAATGAGGTTCGTAGGGCTCTTACCCATCAGCCATAAACCACCCACGTAGTTGCTGTACCAGAATCCTGCAAATCTTTTTGCTTAATTCTTACAGATTTGTAGCATATAATGGCGTAACTATAGATTGGGTTTTATAGGTAGCTGACGCACCAAGCCTTTCTACTTGATGGGCCCCTAAGATGACTCCGCTGATATAATGATGCCAGTGTTATCATTGGAACATACACTCACCGGCCACTTTATTAGGTACACCATGCTAGTAACGGGTTGGACCCCCTTTTGCCTTCAGAACTGCCTCAATTCTTCGTGGCATAGATTCAACAAGGTGCTGGAAGCATTCCTCAGAGATTTTGGTCCATATTGACATGATGGCATCACACAGTTGCCGCAGATTTGTCGGCTGCACATCCCAAAGATGCTCCATACAAGGCAGGATGGATCCATGCTTTCATGTTGTTTACGCCAAATTCTGACCCTACCATCCGAATGTCGCAGCAGAAATCGAGACTCATCAGACCAAGCAACGTTTTTCCAATCTTCTACTGTCCAATTTCGATGAGCTTGTACAAATTGTAGCCTCAGTTTCCTGTTCTTAGCTGAAAGGAGTGGTACCCGGTGTGGTCTTCTGCTGCTGTAGCCCATCTGCCTCAAAGTTCGACGCACTGTGCGTTCAGAGATGCTCTTAGGCCTACCTTGGTTGTAACGGGTGGCGATTTGAGTCACTGTTGCCTTTCTATCAGCTCGAACCAGTCTGCCCATTCTCCTCTGACCTCTGGCATCAACAAGGCATTTCCGCCCACAGAACTGCCGCTCACTGGATTTTTTTTCTTTTTCGGACCATTCTCTGTAAACCCTAGAGATGGTTGTGCGTGAAAATCCCAGTAGATCAGCAGTTTCTGAAATACTCAGACCAGCCCTTCTGGCACCAACAACCATGCCACGTTCAAAGGCACTCAAATCACCTTTCTTCCCCATACTGATGCTCGGTTTGAACTGCAGGAGATTGTCTTGACCATGTCTACATGCCTAAATGCACTGAGTTGCCGCCATGTGATTGGCTGATTAGAAATTAAGTGTTAACAAGAAGTTGGACAGGTGTACCTAATAAAGTGGCCAGTGAGTGTAGATAGGAAGCGTTATCGGAAATTTCCGCTGAAGTCTAGAAGCTTCAAATTACATCTTCAATATCAAATATCCACAATTTAAGGGAATACCGTAAACTAAAGGCAGGTATGTAAAGATGCCATAATGCTGAATAAATCCATACTTTGCTTGTAGATTTATTTTTTTTTTGTTTTAAAGAATTTTTTTATGAAATCTTATGCAAATTAGTCAAAAGTGCAGTGAGGTGGGACAATACACTGGCCTCTCCCCCTATTCTCCACCGCTGCGGGCCTTGACAAGTGAGCGCTTTCCCTAGTGAGATCTCGGACAAGCACTGTCATTCCCCTTGGCAGCCATTGCATGGTCCTGATGATGTTTTGAGATCCAGACGATTAATCTGCGAGTGCACCGCCTCAGGCAATGACAGTATTGACAAGCGATCTCGCTAGGAAAAGCAAGTAACTGAAAGAAGAGTGACCTGTGAGTCAGAGACAGGAAGCAAGCAGTGGGTAGGAAGTAGTGAGAGACGCAAGCACACTGTCCCATCCCACTGCACTCGCTACTCATTTTCATAAGATCTCGAAGAAAAATTTCACAGGAAAAAGGATTTCTACAAGCGAGGTAGGGGTGTGTTCAGTTTGGGGAACAAAATCTGGATGACAGGTTCTCTTTTACAGTATTCTCACAAACTGCACATATCACCATATTCCATGGGTTCATAATGCAGCTGCAATTAGCTAGGATATTTAGGATGTCTGACAGCTTTGTTTACTAGGATACTTATGAGGGACAGATCTGTGCTTATTACTCCTCCTGCCAAGCTTGGCCTTGGACATCGCAGTGTCTAATCTGAGCCAGAACACATTTTGGCCATAATCTTACTGAGATTGATTTGGATCTTGCACGATGCCATTTACAGCCACACTAAGTCACAGTGCCCAATTCATTATTCATAGCATCTTTACACTGTCAACAGAATGTGCTTCTTATTCTGCGGGTCAGTGGTTCTTCGCTTTTTACACACCTCCCTGCACACTACAGTGATAATAATGGCCCAAAATAAGGCAACAGTGAAAACATAAAGCATCTAAAAACATTAGTACATATTTGTATTCTTCATCAAATGACGGCTCTGGAGCATCTTTTCTTAGATTTGTGTCGTTCCTTTGTTATTTCTTCTACAAATGTATGAGTAAATTGACAACTGGGTGTTACCAGTTAGGGGTGTGTTCATATACACTGACACTATCCAATCAGTGTTTAGAGAGAACCGTGTAGGTTGGACAGTGGAAGAAGTGGAATGGTAACACCCGCTGATAAATTAATCCAGACATTTCCAGGAGGAACAACGGTTGAGCAGTACAATGCGAAGCTCGAAGAAAATATGCTGCAACACTCATATATTATAGGTAAGCATTTGAGATGAGCGAACGTGCGCGAATATGGTGTTAGCTGAGCATGCTCGGGTGCTGAGTGTCTGAGTGCTTGAAAAATTTGCTTGAGTCCCCATACCTGTATGTCTCACGGCTGTTCAACACATGCGGGGATTGCCTAACAAACAGCCAATCCCTGCATGTGTTGCTGCTGTCTAACAGCCAATCCCTGTATGTGTTGTGACTGTCTAAGCCAATCTCTGTATGTATTGCTGCTGTCTAACAGCCAAACCCTGCATGTGTTGCTGCTGTCTAACAGCCAATCCCTGTATGTGTTGTGGCTGTCTAAGCCAATCCCTGTATGTGTTGTGGCTGTCTAAGCCAATCCCCGTATGTGTTGCAGCTGTCTAACAGCCACGAGACATGCAGGCGCAGGGACTCAAACATATTATTTGAGCACGCCGAAGATAATAGGCTAGCACACGAGCATGCTCAGATAACACCTTATTCGCGCACGTTCACTCATCTCTAGTAAGCATCAGTTTAGTACAACATTTATGGCAGGAAAGCTAAAAGTCGTCTCTAAGTCAATTCTTTACCATATTTATTCAGTAATACATATTTGGTGTCAAAGACAAAGCAAAGTAAAAAAAAATGTAAAAAATGGAGTTGCCATGTAAGAATGGAGTATGATATTCTCATTGGCACTTTTTGAGAATTCCCCTCCTACTAGTAAAGGTGTATCATTGAGCAGCCAAGCACATACACAAAGAAAAAGAAACAACCAGAAGTCTATGTGGGTCCACATCTAAAGCCCGGACCACCATTCTGTATGCATTATATCATGTATTTAATGCATATAAGAGTAATATCATGTGCACCCGGCTGTCAGTAAACCACAAGCGAAATATTACTGACTGCTGGCACCCTGTTGTTATGCCCATTCTCAAGAGAACTGTACAGCAAGAGGTTATGTAATAGAGAAACAACTAAATAATGACCCTAACCACCAGTGGCAAAAACCAATTCCAGACCCATAAATCAGGGTTGCCAACCGTCCAGAAATGTCTAGACGGTCCGTAAAAATAGGGCACTTTTTTGCCCTGTCTGTAAAAAAAATTGAAGCGTCGGTGATTTTTTCACCATTTTACAGTGTACAGTGATTACAGCCGATGTCTACATCAGAATTATGGGATGTAGATATGGATCACTGATAATTATAAAAATGTATTATAGTTTTCCAATATGTCTGCAAAAAATATTGTGATTTTTTTTATAAGCTGTTCAGAAAAAACTAAAAAGCCAAGTTGACAACACTGCCTCCGATGTGCTATATGCCATGCTGTTTTGCTACATATAGGTGGTTTTATAATGCAGTGGCACGCACAGATCCCCTGCATCATTACACCTTGGCAGGTGTATTGTGTTGTACGCCAGATGTTGGAAGGTCCAGACATGGGTTTTCGATGGTGATAGCACACAATATTAAATCTTCTGTAAAGGTCGTTGGAAAACATGAAAACCAAGTAACAAAATGCACAATATTGCATCAGAAATAGGAAATAATGACAAGTCTATTTCATGCATTCAATTCCAGGTTTTGCCAAATTCTTCCCCTATGTAAGAAAGCAGTGATTTCTTCCAAGGAGCGTTCTATAAAATACAGTATGCATTTCATTACCACTGTACATAAGCTTTTACGTCACTGATGCCCCCGCTCTTAATTCCTCTGCGTGATCGCGTGGCCCCTGGAATAGCCTGTTGTCATTACTGCGCTGACATCTGTCACAGACCTGGCGCTCACTACTTTGTCTGGACATCTGAGGCTTATCAGAAGCCGCCTCTATACAGACTGGCCCAGGAGTCAAGGGACACATTACTATACCCCAGAATGACCATTAGTACACAGTGCAAAGTACTCGCTGTATTAAAGGGATCAGCCTAGATGTCTGATGCCGGGCAGATGCTGGGATTACATAATATACAGTAAGAAACTAATCAATGCTTCCGATTCCCCTAGACGCCGGTTGTATTGTGATATGCTGCTCTGCAAGCCCAGCCACCGATCCAGCACCCGATAGTCCCAACTTTTACATTTCTTACTTATTTCCCTTTTTCCTTCATTTGCACACATTTGATGCAAGATTTCCATTTTCCAGCAGAGCTAAATATTTAATGACGTGCAAGTTTGTGGTGAGCACAACAGCATTTATTCCAGATGGAAGTGACTTGACAGTAAGATGCATTACATCCCAGGATTAATGCTCGCAAAGAGGTTAGAGATGAACTGAAACGCATCACAATTGACTTTTAATGTGTCGTCTCCGGGTGATAAAGTGAGATTTTAGCATTTCTCTTCCTTTAATGACTCCCACAAATGGAGACAATGCTGGAATTAACGCATTCACATCTGAGGCTATTGGTCTCTCCGGGTTATGGAGCGAACTAGGAAATAAGCATTGTATCAACTGTGACAGTCTTTTGTTCCATGCCTGCATCCTGGACGTATCCTCCTGTGACACAGGTCCCCGGGCAATACACAAAATACTTATGCAGCCTGGAACATGTATATACATATATATACCGGAGCGCAGGGTCTATGGGACAGAAACACGAGACCATTGTTCTGTCTTTTACGCCAGTTTTAACCCTAAGTTGTATATACCCAAACTGGCATCACGGCAAATCATCGGCTACCTGCCCACAACACAGATCCTATTATGATAAAACGATAAGAGTAGTGGTATTTCACAGCTCCTATTATGTAGATTAACAAAGTTATCACTAGACAGAGTGCGAAAACATCAATTCTCCCCAATGACATGCCATTATTTCCATCCATACCTTTAGAAGTCTGACAGAAGGGAGAAAGGCAGCATGGCAAAGCTTCCGAATGGTCCAGTTTAGAGGCCGGGGAGCATCAATTTGACTCATGTCCCTTTGTAATATTCCACTGGGAAATTGAAATTGCACATTAAACCTTGAGAGATATCTAAAGAACAAAAGAGCCCTTGCAAATCTGACATTCCATGCTCATCAACATGTCCACACCAGCTTTGTAGCAATCCCGCACAGCTGATGCTCCCGGGAACTTGGAAGGCTGGAAAAGTGGATTTTCTTTTAGCTCCTGATCCTCCTTAAAAAAAAAGAAAAATCAACCTCCTGTCTTGAAGCAGCAGTGCTCATGCATACCAAATGTGGCTGAATGGAAGCAATCAGCCTGCTGCTCAGGGGAGGGTAGTCGGTATAACGAACAGGGGTAGCCTACATAAAAATAGGAATCTACCTCTCTCAGTCTTCTGTGTCTCTCCTTCACCTCCTCCTCCTCCTCTTCTTCACTGCTCCCAGTTACACATGCTGCTTCATTCACTTTCCACACATGCCATGTATTCTGCCTATTCCCACTCTCTGGCTCGCTCTTTATTTGTTTTCATATTTCCACTTGTTTCACAGTGTGAAGTGGATAAGATCCATTTAGTTTAGAACTGGGTTATATGCTGCATCTCATTAAGGCAATGAAATCCCAGAGAAAATACTTATGTGCACAAATTAGGATGATATACGGTGACCTAAAGTAGGCGCTTACAATGGAATAGAGTATGTCTATTAATCTCTCTACAGTATCTATCTATATCTATCATCTATCTATCTATCTATCTATCTATCTATCTATCTATCTATCTATCTATCTATGTTATCTATTATCTATCAATTATCTATCTATATCTATCATCTATCTACCTATAGTATCTATCTATATATCTGTTATCTTATCTATCTATTATCTATCAATTATCTATCTATCTATATCTGTCATCTATCTATCTACAGTATCTATCTATATATCTGTTATCTATCTATTATCTGTCAATTATTTATCTAGCTATCCCATATCTATCTATCTATCTATCTATCTATCTATCCCATATCTATCTATCTATCTATCTATCTATCATCTATCTATCTATCTATCTATCTATCTATCTATCTATCTATCTATCTATCTATCTATATCTATCATCTATTTATCCCATATATATCTATCTATCTATTATCTATCTATCTATCATCTATCTATCTATCTAGAAATTCAAACAAATTCAAAAAAAGAGGCAGCACTCCATTATTTCAGTGAAAAAATGTAAGCCTTGAGAAAGGCTCATTCAGAGCTGAAACGTCGCCCAGACATGTGGGTTTATTAAATCCTGCACGTTTTTTCACCAAAATAATGAAGTGCTGCCTCTTTTTTTAATTTTTTTTTAAATTTCTATGAAGTGTAGACGATCATTGGACGATCATTGGACGGATTGTTTGGGGGCCTTGCTGTTCCCTTTTTTTATCTATCTATCTATCTATCTATCTATCTATCTATCTATTATCTTTTTATCTATCTATCTATCTATCTATCTATCTATCTATCTACTAAGATTACTATGCCTTTAAACAATTCTGGACTGTCTATATCATGTGTTTGGAAGCTTCTTTTTTTTTTTGCAACATCTGAGTTAATTAGAGACACATCTGTGGATGTATTTTAATGCACACCTGAAACAGACTGCTTATTTGGGTAGCATCATGGGAAAGTAAAAAGAAATCAGCTAAGTTATCCCGAAAAGAATTGTGGACTTGCACAAGTCAGGCTCATCCTTGGGTACAATTTCAAGATACCTGAAGGTGCCTCGTTCATCTGTACAAACGATTATACATCAGTACAAACAAGATGGTAATGTCCAGCCATCATATCGCTCAGGAAGGAGACGGGTTTTGTGTCCCAGAGATGAACGTGCTTTGGTCTGACATGTGCGTCTCAACCCAAGGACAAAAGCAAAAGACCTTGGGAAGATGATGGCAGAAACTGGTAAGATTGTGTCAATATCCACAGTGAAACGAGTACTGTATCAACATAGGCTGAAAGGTCATTTAGCCAGGAAGAAGCCATTACTCCAAAAGAAACATAAAAAAGCAAGATTAATGTTTGCAAATGCATACAGGAACAAATACTTTAATTTATGGAGACATGTCCTGTTGTCTGATGGAACTAAATTTTAACTTTTTGGGCATAATGACCATCGTTATGTTTGGAAAAAAAAGGGAGAAGCTTGGATGCCTACGAACACCATCCCAACTGTGAAACATAGGGGTGGCAGCATCATGTTGTGGGGTTATTTTGCTGCAGGAGGGACTGGTGCACTTGACAAAATAGATGCATCATAAAAAATGAAGATTATGTGGCAATACTGAAGCAACATCTCAAGGCAGGTGCGATCAAGGCGACCTACAAACCAAGTTCCGTTACACCAGTTTTGTCAGCAGGAATGGGCCCAAATTCTGACCAACTATTGTGATAAGCTTGTGGAAGGACATCCCAAACGTTTGACCCAACTCATTCAGTTTAAGGGCAATGGTACCAAATACTAATGAAATGTATGGAGACTTTTGACTTTGCAGTAATAAGAATTTCTTAAACCATTCTCTCTCATTATTCTGGCATTTGGCAAATATTAATAATTATGGTAATCCTAATTTGCCTAAAAAGAGAAAGGTTATTCTGATTTCATGTCAGATATTGAGAGAAACATGCATATATGTCTTTTTATATAGTGTATGTAAACTTTTGGTTTCAACTATCTATCTGTATAAAATCTATGTATCTATTTATACGATCATCCTTCTACATTGTATCTATCTATCTCATATCTATGTATCTATCAATTATCTATCTATCTATCTGGATACAATCTATCTATTTATCAACTATTATCCATCTACATTCTATCTATCTATCTCATATCTATCCATCTATTATCTATCTGTCTATCTGGCTAAAATCTATGTCTCTATTTATCAACTATCATCCATCTACATTGTATTTATCTATATATATATATATATCTATTTATTTATCTGTCTCATATCTATTAAAAAGAAGCAGCACACCATCATCTTAGTGCAAAAAAAAGCTAATGTAATGGCCAATTTGTGCACAACGTTTTGGCTCTATGTGTGAGCCTTTTTCAAGCAGTATACAAGTACACATTGAGAGTATTTAAGGTAAGTAAGTGAATACAATTTACATCAATTAGTGTTAGGTGTCAAGTTTCCAACTCTACACAGGGGGAATCTCAAAACCATCTCCGCTGCAGTCTCCCATTCTTCTCCAGCCGCAGTGGAGCCTGCTCAGCAGAGATGTCGGTCCCAGCACCTGGCTCAGGCTGATACTGTGCAACTGGTTACGGCTGCCCTTCCAGGTTCTGCCTTTTACAACGGAGGGTGTGGAAACCACAAAACGACCAAACAGCAATATATGTTATATATACAAAATATTCTTTATTAAATACAAAAGACAATCTAAAAATGTATCAATATAGGACAATGATAGAACACAGTGAGGAATAAATGCAGACCACGAACAAAGTGCTGCCGTGCAAAACTAAAAACATGCAGATCAGGAAGATATTCCCCTACATATCTCTGTTGTTAGTATGGGGGACTTGTATACAAGAGCACAGTAAACCACTGTATATGTGGGCACAACCTACGTACGTAACAGGATGCTGCACCGTAAGTATACAACCGACCATTTAGCCGTATTGTTGCCACACTAGGCTGAATCTATATTGGTGCAATCAAATAGGCTGGAAGTACTCTATACTAAAATTAACACCCCATAATCAGGCCTATCACAAGAAAAGCCAGCCTATAATGTGCCCATATACTACATGCACAGAGTCTAGGGCCATACTCCAAAAGGAGTTACAATAATCCATGGCTAACGTAAGATAGAACATGGTAACTACCTATTTCCATATTACCTTCTATAGGTGGCACTCAGGTGTACAAGAGTCCACGGTCTGCACGTCTGCCCGACGCGCGTTTCAGAGATGAACTCCTTCGTCAGGGGCGTATCGGATGACCGGAATGCCGGCATTTTAATGTAGTCCCGCCGGACTACAAGCAAATGAGGATTTCGAATTACAAGCTAGGGATCTCAAATCCCGCTTCAAAGAACGGGATATAGCAATCGTGCCATTAAAAGGGCATATCTACGAGCAAAACATAGTGATAGGATTGTATTGCTCTTCAGGAGGGAAAATAGAGAGAGTAAATCTGAGGAGATCAGATTTGTGACAAACTTTAACTCTCGGGCAGGGGCAATGCGGAAGGTGTTAGGGTATGTGTCCACGTTCAGGAAACGCTGTGTTTTTGACGCAACGTTGTTCCGCAGCATCAAAAACGCAGCGTCCAGATGTTACAGCATAGTGGAGGGGATTTAATGAAATCCCGACTCCACTATGCGTTAAAAAACGCATGCGTTTTTGCCGCGAAAACGACCATGCGGTGCGTTTTTTCAAAACGCAGCATGTTGCTACTATGAGCAAAACACGCAGGTACACCGCAAGTGACCTGCCAGTGTCCTCAGGTGCAGTTTTGGTCAGGATTTTACCTGCATAAAATCCTGACCAAAGCCTGAAGCAAAACTGAACGTGGACACATACCCTTAGAGCGTACTTGGCATATCTTGAGAACCGATCCGACCTTGGCCAAGATGCTACCAAATCAGCCTCTCATTACATATCGGAGGGCCAAAAATATACGGGATCATTTGGTACGCAGTCACTACATATGCAATCCACCTAGGACATTTTTAAATGATCCCAGCAATAGAGCGAGAGGGGGTTGTAGGGCCTGTGGACATTGTGTGGCGTGTACTAATATTGTCAGAGAAGACAATTTCGTTGACTCCTCGGGACCCAAATGCTTTAAAATATTGAAATCAATCACATGTACATCCAGGAATGTAATATATTACGCATCCTGCCCATGCCCACTGATATACGTAGGTTTAACCACGCAACAATTGAAAACTAGGGTTAGGGAGCACGTCCGGGGGATCGAGGCAGCTGCCAAAGAAACGGATATTAATATACTTAAAACGATACCAAGACACTTCAAGTCACACCACAATTGTGACAGTAGTGCCTTGCGCGTCAAGGGCATAGATATGATTGAGCTAGATATAAGAGGGGGCAGAATTTCACAACGTCTAGAACAATTAGAGACTCGCTGGATGTGGACTTTGAACACCGTCCACCCCCATGGGCTCAATGAGACCATTAGTTTTGCGTAGTTTCTGTGATTATGTGGGCTGCATAGGAGGAGGTGCGGGCATGCACAGATTGTTATTCGTGCATGTTTTTAATTATGTTTTTAACATTTTAGATTTATGGTGATTATGGATATGTTGGATGACATTAGAATTGGACCAAAGCTCTGATTTGTCCCTTTCCCACTATGAAGATCCAAATGGAGTACGGCACTTGGAGAAAATCTATAGAACTCTATGGAGTATTTCATCTTGCTAATGCCAGTTTGACCTTATAAACTCCATATATGAACATCTATGTTATATGTAATAGTTTCCAGATATGCCATACAAAATATTTTTTATGTTTTTTTGTTCTTTAGTATTATATAATAATATTTTTACACATATTTTCTTTTCTTTTCTTTTCTTATTTTTTCTTTTCTCTTAGTGGGTAGCCAATTATCGTATTAGGTATAATTGGTTTGGTATAGGTGGTAATGGGGGTGGTAGTTGTACAGAGACTGCCCCTACATTGTAGTTGTGGGATGCCATGTTTGTTGACATGGAATATTAACACAATCATAAGTGGCATCGTATAACCATATAGGGCATTCGTTCTCCCTGTTATTTGGTATAGGTGGCACTTATTTTCTCTTTCTTTTTCTTCCCCCCCCTTCCCTTACGAGCTGGTTACTATGCTCCAATTCCGCTTCTGGAACTGGCGGTGACGCCGCTTGCACGCATGCGCACTTGGCCCGGCCACTCCGGTTGGCTTGTGGCGTCTCGATGCTGGGGCGGTTGCCATGGTTGGCGGTGCCTAGGCATGATGCCGCCGCCGCTGTGAGTCGCGGGTTGCCATGGCAGCGCCTGTGTCACTTCCGGCGAGCATCACCGCTACTTCCGGCGGGACTACATTAAAATGCCGTCATTCCGGTCATCCGATACGCCCCTGACGAAGGAGTTCATCTCCGAAACGCGAGTCGGGCAGACGTGCAGACCGTGGACTCTTGTACACCTGAGCGCCACCTATAGAAGGTAATATGGAAATAGGTAGTTACCATGTTCTATCTTACGTTAGCCATGGATTATTGTAACTCCTTTTGGAGTATGGCCCTAGAGACTGTGCATGTAATATATGGGCACATCGTAACTCCTTTTGGAGTATGGCCCTAGACTCTGTGCATGTAGTATATGGGCACATTATAGGCTGGCTTTTCTTGTGATAGGCCTGATTATGGGGTGTTAATTTTAGTATAGAGTACTTCCAGCAAATTTGATTGCACCAATATAGATTCAGCCTAGTGTGGCAACAATACGGCTAAATGGTTGGTTGTATACTTACGGTGCAGCATCCTGTTACGTACGTAGGATGTGCCCACATATACAGTGGTTTACTGTGCTCTTGTATACAAGTTCCCCATACTAACAACAGAGATATGTAGGGGAATATCTTCCTGATCTGCATGTTTTTCGTTTTGCACGGCAGCACTTTGTTCGTGGTCTGCATTTATTCCTCACTGTGTTCTATCATTGTCCTATATTGATACATTTTTAGATTGTCTTTTGTATTTAATAAAGAATATTTTCCATATATAACATATATTGCTGTTTGGTCATTTTGTGGTTTCCACACCCCCCGTTGTATAATGTAGTAACGACTGGGTTACAATAAGTCTGGAATTTAAACAACACCTAGGCGTGACATTGTTTCACGTCAGCCATGTTGTTGAGATATACCATTATTTTTCTACAGGTTCTGCCTTTGTAGCCAGCACTGATCAGCAGTGAGCAGGTCTTTCTGGGACTAAGTCCTGCTTTTCCCATACTGAGCATGCCCACGGGACGACATCCCATTGGAGGTCGGGGGTCACATGCTCAGGTCCTGTTGCAGCTCCTATTGGACCATCTGGAAGGTCTTGTAGCACTGCTGCTATAAAAGGTTTGCATGGCTGCTCAGCCATGTGCTAGTGTATACTTGAAAACGTGTGTGTGTTGATGTGTGAAAGTTGCTCATTAATCATCCCCTCCCTTGTGTTTGACTGCTCACGTAAGGAGGATGAGTGCTATCTAGCGGCCGGCAGAGCCATCAGTACTTAACACACGATACAGCGACTATTGCTGTGACCGCCAGTGCGGCGCCATGCGATATTAGAGCGCTTTCCTGACCCAAGTCTGGGTGGTTAGTGGCGTCCGCCAGAGCGGCACTGCATGCACTCTTGTGCATAAAAATTATTATTTAAGTTATACTCTGACACCCACTAGCGGTGTCGAGTGCAAGTGGTCTAGACTTACTCTAATCCTGAGTCTTGGGATTGAGTTTCTGTGACTCCTTGCTTGCGCTTTTTGTGCAGTACCGCGACCCTGTGACGCAACAGGGTTTGCTTCTTTCATACAGGGTGAAGCTAACTCGTGTGTGTATCCTCATTGTACCGCCATATAGTCCGTCATTACTCAGCAGCAGGTTCCATCTCTGCACGGTGGACCCCAGGCTGCGAACGCACCTTTTACCATCTCTCTAATTATTTGGTGCATTCCGCTAGCCCTAACATTACACTAGCGCCAGGGTCTGGCTAGTAATGGCGGACGAACAGCGACTGCAGCGGTACATCCAGCAGCTGGAGGGCAGGTTGGCAGCTCTCGAGCGCACAACCTCAGCTGTGGATGTTACCGCAGTAGCTGTTCAGGCTGCTAGCGTGGCTGCAGCAGCTTTGTCCACTGTCACCCCTGTTCCGACCCTATCTCGCCTCCCGCTGCCAGATAAATATTCTGGTGATAGCAAATCTTGTAGGGGTTTCGTGAGCCAGTGCTCTATACACCTCGAGCTTCTGGCTGCACGTTTCCCCACAGAGCGGGCAAAGGTGGGATTCATTATGTCTCTTCTGTTGGACAGGGCGTCGGAGTGGGCTACGCCGCTGTGCAAGCGTGGCGATCATGTGGTGCAGAGTGCTCCGCTGTTCCTGAGCATTCTGAAACAGGTCTTTTTAGGACCTTGAGTCACCTATGATACAGCGCTCCAACTGTTGGCATTGACTCAGGGCTCGTCTTTAGTCAGCCATTTTGCCATCCACTTGCACACATTAGCATCTGAGCTGTAGTGGTCAGATAAAGCCCTATGCCTGTATTTTGGAGGAGGCTGGCTGACCATGTGAAGGACGCTTTGGCCACTAGGGAGATTTCTGCCACACTGGAGGAGCTAATTGCTGTATCCACTCGTATTGACCTCCGTTTTAACGAGCGGAGATTAGAGCGAGCCCAGGTTTCGGCTGGCTCCCACCTTCGCCAAACCTTTGGAATCTCTGGTCCAGGCGCCTGAGTCACATGAGGCCATGGAGGTGTCACGAGTGGGATCTAAGTCCTGGACAGCTTGTTCACTGAAGGTCTTTCATATCTGCCGGCAGTCAGGATATCTTGCCACCAGATGTCCCCAGCGGTTGGGGAAACTCAGCGTCTAGTGGTAGTAGGTGGAGGTACACTAGACACGGCGACGTTTGCCTCCAAATTGGGACAATAACCATAGGCTCTTCCACTCATTCGGTAGAGCTTTGCGTGGATATCGGGGCGGAGGGCAATTTTATGTCTTCTGCCTTTGCCCAGCGACACACAATACCCCTGGTGATGCTCGCTCAACCAGTGACCGTACGAGTGGTGAATGGGTCGACACTGCCCTCATAGATAACACACCAGACCATCCCATTTACTCTATCCATGTTGCCATCTCATCAGGAGATGATATCTTTGCTTGTCATTCCAGAGGGAATTGATGAGGTCCAGTTAGGGATACCTTTGCTACGGTACCACTCCCCTCATATAGAGTGGTCCACAGGCAGAATTTTGGGATGGAGTGAATCCTGTGAATGTGTGATGGAGTGAATCCAGTCCGTGTCACCGCCCCTATGACTGTCCAATTGACCTCTTGCCTGGTGCATAGCCTCCCCGGGTCGAGTCTATCTGTTATCTCTTCTGGAGACGGAGGCAATGTCCCAGTATATCCAAGAGAATCTGGCAAGAGGATTCATTAGGAAGTCAGTGTCACCTGCAGGGGCTGGGTTCTTCTTCGTGCAGAAGAAGAATGGAGAACTACATCCATGCATAGACTACAGGAGTCTTGACCCCATCACCGTTAAGAATAAGTACCCACTACTAGGATTGAGCGACTTTTATTTTTATAGGATCGGGTCGGGTTTCACGAAACCCGACTTTCTCAAAAGTTGGGTCTTGTGAAATCGGCCGATCCTATAAAAAAGTCGGGGTCGGGGTCGGCCGAAACACGAAACCCAATGCAGTGCAATGGGATACTATGGTTCCCAGGGTCTGAAGGAGAGGAAACTCTCCTTCAGGCCCTGGGATCCATATTAATATGTAAAATAAAGAATTAAAATAAAAAATATTGATATACTCACCTCTCCGACGCAGCCTGGACCTTACCGCTGGTAACCGGCAGCCTTCTTTGCTTAAAATGAGTGCGTTCAGGGCCTTCCTGTCATGGTTCTCAATGGCAAGAGACCGTAGTAAAGCATACAAAAGGACTAGCTCTTGGAAGATGGGAACTCGAGCTGACTGTGAGCTAAACCTACCGCACAACTAACAGTGGCCGGGTAGCGTGCCTACGTTTTATCCCTAGACGCCCAGCGCCAGCCGGAGGACTGACTGACCCTAGCAGAGGAAAATACAGACCTGGCTTACCTCTAGAGAAATTTTCCCCAAAAGGCAGACAGTAGCCCCCACATATATTGTCGGTGATTTTAGAGGAAAATGACATACGAAGTATGAAGATAGGTTTAGCAAATTGAGGTCCGCTTACTAGATAGTAGGAAGACAGAAAAGGGAACTTCACAGTCAGCTGAAAACCCTTTCAAAACACCATCCTGAAATTACTTTAAGACTCTAATATCAACTCATGACACCAGAGTGGCAATTTCAGCTCACAAGAGCTTCCAGCCTCAGAAATATTCAAAAACAGAGAACTGGAACAAAAATGCAAAACAATCTTAGGACTACAAGTCCAACTTAGCTGATAGTAGTCTAGGAGCAGGAACATGCAACAGAAAGGCTTCTGGTAACATTGTTGGCCGGCATAGAAATGACTGAGGAGCAAGGCTAAATAGAAACTCCCACATCCTGATGGAAACAGGTGAACAGAGGAGATGAAGCACACAAGTTCAGTACCACCAGTAACCACCGGGGGAGCCCAGAAACCAAATTCACAACAGTACCCCCCCCTCAAGGAGGGGGCACCGAACCCTCACCAGAACCACCAGGGCGATCAGGATGAGCCCTATGAAAGGCACGGACCAAATCGGAGGCATGAACATCAGAGGCTGTCACCCAAGAATTATCCTCCTGACCGTAGCCCTTCCACTTGACCAAATACTGAAGTCTCCGTCTGGAAACACGGGAGTCCAAGATCTTCTCGACAACGTACTCCAACTCACCCTCAACCAACACCGGAGCAGGAGGCTCAACGGAAGGCACAACCGGTACCTCATACCTGCGCAACAATGACCGATGGAAGACATTATGAATAGAAAAAGATGCAGGGAGGTCCAAACGAAAGGACACAGGGTTAAGAATCTCCAATATCTTGTACGGGCCGATGAACCGAGGCTTAAACTTAGGAGAAGAAACCTTCATAGGGACAAAACGAGAAGACAACCACACCAAGTCCCCAACACAAAGACGAGGACCAGCACGACGACGGCGGTTGGCAAACTGCTGAGTCTTCTCCTGGGACAACTTCAAATTGTCCACCACATGCCCCCAAATCTGATGCAACCTCTCCACCACAGCATCCACTCCAGGACAATCCGAAGACTCCACCTGACCGGAAGAGAAACGAGGATGAAACCCCGAATTACAGAAGAAAGGAGAAACCAAGGTGGCAGAACTAGCCCGGTTATTGAGGGCAAACTCCGCCAAGGGCAAAAAGGCAACCCAATCATCCTGATCCGCAGACACAAAACACCTCAAATAAGTCTCCAAGGTCTGATTAGTTCGCTCGGTCTGGCCATTAGTCTGAGGATGGGAAGCAGACGAAAAAGACAAATCAATGCCCATCCTAGCACAGAACGCTCGCCAAAATCTAGACACGAATTGGGTTCCCCTGTCAGAAACGATATTCTCCGGAATACCATGCAAGCGAACCACATTTTGAAAAAACAGAGGAACCAGCTCGGATGAGGAAGGCAATTTAGGCAAGGGGACCAAATGGACCATCTTAGAGAAACGGTCACACACCACCCAGATGACAGACATCTTCTGAGAAACAGGGAGATCAGAAATAAAATCCATGGAGATGTGAGTCCAAGGCCTCTTCGGAATAGGCAAAGATAACAACAATCCACTAGCCCGAGAACAACAAGGCTTAGCCCGAGCACAAACATCACAAGACTGCACAAAACCTCGCACATCTCGCGACAGGGAAGGCCACCAGAAGGACCTAGCCACCAAATCCCTGGTACCAAAGATTCCAGGATGACCAGCTAACGCAGAAGAATGGACCTCCGAGATGACTCTACTGGTCCAATCATCCGGAACAAACAGTCTACCAGGCGGGCAACGATCAGGTCTATCCGCCTGAAACTCCTGCAAGACCCGTCGCAAGTCTGGGGAAACAGCAGATAATATCACTCCATCCTTAAGGATACCTGTAGGTTCAGAATTACCAGGGGAATCAGGCTCAAAACTCCTAGAAAGGGCATCCGCCTTCACATTTTTAGAACCCGGTAGGTAAGAAACCACAAAATTAAACCGAGAGAAAAGTAACGACCAGCGCGCCTGTCTAGGATTCCGGCGCCTGGCAGACTCAAGATAAATCAAATTCTTGTGGTCGGTCAATACCACCACCTGATGTCTAGCCCCCTCAAGCCAATGACGCCACTCCTCAAAAGCCCACTTCATAGCCAAGAGCTCCCGATTACCAATATCATAATTTCACTCAGCGGGCGAAAATTTACGAGAAAAGAACGCGCAAGGTCTCATCACGGAGCAGTCGGAACTTTTCTGAGACAAAACCGCCCCAGCTCCGATTTCTGAAGCGTCGACCTCAACCTGAAAAGGAAGAGTAACATCAGGCTGACGCAATACAGGGGTGGAAGAAAAGCGGCGCTTAAGCTCCCGAAAGGCCTCCACAGCAGCAGGGGACCAATTAGCAACATCAGCACCCTTCTTAGTCAAATCAGTCAACGGCTTAGCAACATCAGAAAAACCAGTTATAAATCGACGATAAAAATTAGCAAAGCCCAAAAACTTCTGAAGGCTCTTAAGAGAAGAGGGTTGCGTCCAATCACAAATAGCCTGAACCTTGACAGGGTCCATCTCAATGGAAGAGGGGGAAAAAATGTACCCCAAAAACGAAATCTTTTGAACCCCAAAAACACACTTAGAACCCTTTACACACAAGGAATTAGAGCGCAAAACCTGAAAAACCCTCCTGACCTGTTGGACATGAGAGTCCCAGTCATCCGAAAAAATCAAAATATCATCCAGATACACAATCATAAATTTATCCAAATATTCACGGAAAATGTCATGCATAAAAGACTGAAAGACTGAAGGGGCATTTGAAAGACCAAAAGGCATTACTAAATACTCAAAATGGCCCTCAGGCGTATTAAATGCGGTTTTCCACTCATCCCCCTGCTTAATTCGCACTAAATTATACGCCCCACGAAGATCAATCTTAGAGAACCACTTGGCCCCCTTTATTCGAGCAAACAAATCAGTAAGCAGTGGCAAAGGATACTGATATTTAACCGTGATTTTATTCAAAAGCCGATAATCAATACACGGCCTCAAAGAGCCATCTTTTTTAGATACAAAGAAAAAACCGGCTCCTAAGGGAGATGACGAAGGACGAATATGTCCCTTTTCCAAGGACTCCTTAATATATTCCCGCATAGCAGCATGTTCAGGCACAGATAGATTAAATAAACGACCCTTTGGAAACTTACTGCCCGGAATCAGATCTATAGTACAATCGCAATCTCTGTGCGGAGGTAGTGAACCAAGTTTAGGCTCCTCAAAAACGTCACGATAATCCGATAAAAATTCCGGAATCTCAGAGGGAATAGATGACGAAATGGAAACCAAAGGTACGTCCCCATGAGTCCCCTGACATCCCCAGCTTAACACAGACATTGCTTTCCAGTCGAGGACTGGGTTATGAGATTGCAGCCATGGCAATCCAAGCACCAACACATCATGTAGATTATACAACACAAGGAAGCGAATAATCTCCTGGTGATCCGGATTAATACGCATAGTTACTTGTGTCCAGTATTGTGGTTTGTTACTAGCCAATGGCGTGGAGTCAATACCCTTCAGAGGTATAGGAACTTCCAGAGGCTCTAAATTAAACCCACAGCGTTTGGCAAAGGACCAATCCATAAGACTCAAAGCGGCGCCAGAGTCGACATAGGCGTCCGCGGTAATAGACGATAAAGAGCAAATCAGGGTCACAGATAGAATAAACTTAGACTGTAAAGTGCCAATTGAAACAGACTTATCAACCTTCTTAGTACGTTTAGAGCATGCTGATATAACATGAGTTGAATCACCACAATAGAAGCATAACCCATTTTTTCGCCTAAAATTCTGTCGTTCGCTTCTGGACAGAATTCTATCACATTGCATAATCTCTGGCGCCTTCTCAGTAGACACCGCCAAATGGTGCACAGGTTTGCGCTCCCGCAAACGCCGATCAATCTGAATAGCCATTGTCATGGACTCATTCAGACCTGTAGGCACAGGGAACCCCACCATAACATCTTTAATGGCATCAGAGAGACCCTCTCTGAAATTCGCCGCCAGGGCGCACTCATTCCACTGAGTAAGCACAGACCACTTACGAAATTTTTGGCAGTATATTTCAACCTCATCTTGCCCTTGAGACAGGGCCATCAAGGCTTTTTCAGCCTGAATCTCTAAATGAGGTTCCTCATAAAGCAACCCCAAAGCCAGGAAAAACGCATCCACATTGAGCAACGCAGGATCCCCTGGTGCCAAAGCAAATGCCCAATCCTGAGGGTCGCCCCGGAGCAAGGAAATTACAATCCTGACCTGCTGTGCAGGATCTCCAGCGGAGCGAGATCTCAGAGACAAAAATAATTTACAATTATGTTTGAAATTCTGGAAGCGGGATCTATCCCCGGAGAAAAATTCAGGTAAAGGAATTCTAGGTTCAGATATAGGAGCATGAATTACAAAATCCTGTAAACTTTGAACCTTCATAGCGAGATTATCCAAACCAATAGCTAAACTCTGAGGATCCATTTTAATCAGGTGAAATCAGAACCATTCAAGGATTAGAAGGAGAGAGAGACGAAGGCTGCAGTAAGCAGAGATGCAAGTGAATCAACTAATGAGCAAACTCAGAAAAAAAAAAAAAAAAAATTCTCTGCAGACTTCTTTTCTCTCCTTTCTTCTGCCAATTATTTTAACTCTTGGCCGGCCAAACTGTCATGGTTCTCAATGGCAAGAGACCGTAGTAAAGCATACAAAAGGACTAGCTCTTGGAAGATGGGAACTCGAGCTGACTGTGAGCTAAACCTACCGCACAACTAACAGTGGCCGGGTAGCGTGCCTACGTTTTATCCCTAGACGCCCAGCACCAGCCGGAGGACTGACTGACCCTAGCAGAGGAAAATACAGACCTGGCTTACCTCTAGAGAAATTTTCCCCAAAAGGCAGACAGTAGCCCCCACATATATTGTCGGTGATTTTAGAGGAAAATGACATACGAAGTATGAAGATAGGTTTAGCAAATTGAGGTCCGCTTACTAGATAGTAGGAAGACAGAAAAGGGAACTTCACAGTCAGCTGAAAACCCTTTCAAAACACCATCCTGAAATTACTTTAAGACTCTAATATCAACTCATGACACCAGAGTGGCAATTTCAGCTCACAAGAGCTTCCAGCCTCAGAAATATTCAAAAACAGAGAACTGGAACAAAAATGCAAAACAATCTTAGGACTACAAGTCCAACTTAGCTGATAGTAGTCTAGGAGCAGGAACATGCAACAGAAAGGCTTCTGGTAACATTGTTGGCCGGCATAGAAATGACTGAGGAGCAAGGCTAAATAGAAACTCCCACATCCTGATGGAAACAGGTGAACAGAGGAGATGAAGCACACAAGTTCAGTACCACCAGTAACCACCGGGGGAGCCCAGAAACCAAATTCACAACACCTTCCATGACGTCACGGCTTCTGATTGGTCGCGTGCCGCTCATGTGACCGCCACGCGACCAATCACAAGCCGTGGTGTAATTCTCAGGTCCTAAATTCCTAATTCTAGGAATTTAGGACCTGAGAATTATGTCACGGCTTGTGATTGGTCGCGTGGCGGTCACATGGGCGGCCGCGACCAATCACAAGCCGTGACGTCATCTAAGGCCCTGAACGCGCTCATTCTTAGGAAGGAAGGCTGCCGGAAAGAAGCCGAGGGTGAGTATATTCCTATTAGGTATATACTCACCCTCGGACGCGCCCTGCTTCTTTCCGGCAGCCTTCCTTCTTAAGAATGAGCGCGTGAAGGGCCTTAGATGATGTCACGGCTTGTGATTGGTCGAGGCTGCCCATGTGACCGCTCACGCGACCAATCACAAGCCGTGACATAATTCTCAGGTCCTAAGTTCCTAGAATGAGGAATTTAGTACCTGAGAATTACGTCACGGCTTGTGATTGGTCGCGTGGCGGTCACATGAGCGGCACGCGACCAATCAGAAGCCGTGACATCATGGAAGGCCGTAAATGTGCTCATTTTAAGCAAAGAAGGCTGCCGGTTACCAGCGGCGATGTCCAGGGGCCTCCGGAGAGGTGAGTATATCAATATTTTTTATTTTAATTCTTTATTTTACACTTAAATGTGGATTCCGATACCGATTTCCGATATCGCAAACATATCGGAACTCGGTATCGGAATTCCGATACCAGATTCAGAAGATCGCCGACCTCATGGCCGACCCCACACAGGGGTCGGGTCGGGTTTCATGAAACCCGACTTTGCCAAAAGCCGGCGACTTCTGAAAATGGCCGACCCGTTTCGCTCAACCCTACCCACTACCCCTAATATCTGAGCTATTTGATAGGCTACGGGGAGCAAGGGTATTTACTAAACTACATCTGTGGGGTGCTTACAACCTGATTGACATCCGTGAGGGGGACGAATGGAAGACGGCTTTTAACACCAGGAATGGGCACTATGAATACCTGGTGATGCCCGTCGGGCTCTGTAATGCCCCAGCCGCTTTCCAAGACTTTGTGAACGACATCTTCCTGGATATGCTCACCAGCTCGGTCGTAGTCTATCTGGATGATATTCTCATCTACTCTCCAGATATTGACTCCCACCGGAGAGATGTTTGCAAAGTCTTTGACCTCTTACGGGCAAACTCCCTCTACGCCAAGTTGGAGAAGTGTGTGTATGAGCAGGAGTCTTCCCTTTCCTTGGCTATATCATCTCTGCCCAGGGATTGGCTATGGATCCTGCCAAACTACAGGCTGTGATGGACTGGCAGGAACCCCATTCTCTTAAAGCGGTGCAGCACTTTATGGGGTTCATTAATTACTATCACCAGTTCATTCCCCATTTGTCAACTTTGGTAGCTCCCTTGGTAGCCCTCACCAAGAAGGGAGCAGATCCCAAATTGTGGTCGGAGGAGGTCTCCAAGGCCTTTCTCTCTTTTAAGTCACACTTCGCTAGTGCTCCCATTCTACATCGCCCCGATGTTGATAAGCCGTTTATTATGGAGGTGAATGCCTCATCCGTAGGTGCTGGAGCAGTACTCTTCCAAAAGGATGCTCAAGGTCGGAAGCATCCTTGCTTATTCTTTTCCAAGACCTTCACACCAGCGGAGAGGAATTATTCCATCGGGGACAGGGAGTTGCTAGCCATGAAGTTGGCTTTCTCAGAGTGGAGACACCTCCTGGAGGGGGCTCGCTTTCCCTTCCAAGTTTTCAGACCACAAAAATTTGGTGTACCTACAGACAGCCCAGCGGCTAAATTCTCACCAGGCCAGATGATCCCTGTTCTTCTCCTGGTTCCTTTTCACCTTCCATTTTCTCTCTGGGGAGAAGAACATTCGTGCTGATGCTCTTTCTCGCTCTGTTGTGTCATCTGAGGAGGAAGAGGAGCCTCGGCTTATTGTCCCTTCTGAGAGCCTGAGAACCGTGGCTCCGGTTTTGTTAGAGCCTGTGCCCCCGGGCAAGACCTTTGTACCATCTCATTTGCGACCGGAGGTTCTCTCTTGGGCTCACTCGTCCAGGGTGGGTGGGCACTTTGGGACGAAAAGGACATCTGAGCTGCTGGCGAGGATGTACTGGTGGCCACATGGCCCGTGACGTCGGAGACTATATTCGGGCACGTGTCTCCTGCGCCAATAATAAGTCTCCTCAACAATGGCCAGCTGGGTTACTTTATCCCCTGCCGGTGGCAGACAGGCCCTGGGAGATGGCCGGGATGGACTTTGTGGTGGGCTTACCCAAGTCCCGTGGCTGCACCATCATTTGGGTAATCACCAACCATTTTTCTAAAATGGTGCACTTGGTGCCGCTTCCACGGCTACCTTCTGCACGGGCCTTGGTAGCGTTGTTTGTAAAACACATTTTCTGCCTACACGGTATGCCGGACAAAATTGTCAGTGACCGGGGTCCCCAGTTTGCGTCTCGGTTCTGGAGAGAGCTTTGTCATCTACTCAGCATCAAGTTGAATCTTTCTTCAGCATACCATCCCGAGACGAATGGGTTAGTAGAGAGGGCCAACCAGACCTTGGTCACATATCTGCGACCTTTTGCTTCGGCCAGGCAGGATGACTGGGCATCCTTGCTACCGTGGGCGGAGTTTGTGCTGAACAACGCCGCAGCCGACTCCACTGGGCAGACCCCATTCCTCCTTAACTACGGTCAACATCCGCGGGTTCCTGTGCCTATGCCCGTGTCTTCCGCCAACTCCAGGGTGGCAGACAGGGCTGTGGAGGCACGGGACATTTGGGACCACACTCAGGATACCATCCGGGCCTCCAAGGAGAGAATGAGGTCCTCCGCTGATGCACATCGGCGCCCTGCTCCGACCTTTGCTCCTGGAGATTTAGTGTGGCTCTCCGTCCGCAACATCAGGCTGCGAGTTGAGTCCACTAAGTTTGCACCTCGCTACTTGGGTCCCTTCAAGGTCCTGGAACAGGTTAACCCTGTGGTCCACCGTCTGGCCCTTCCTCCACGCCTAGGTATCACCGACACCTTTCATGTGTCCCTCTTAAAGCCCGTACACATGTCCCGGTTTTCAGAGTCATCTGCCGGGACATTGGGTTCGTCTACGGACATTTACGAGGTGAACGCTATCTTAGGGTGGAAGGTGGTACGTGGTAAAAAAATTTTATTTGGTGGATTGGAAGGGTCCAGAGGACAGGTCCTGGGAGCCTGCTGAGCACATTCAAGCTCCGCAGCTCATTGCTGCCTTTGAGGTCCAAGGAGGGGGGCCTAGGAGTGGGGTAATGTTAGGTGTCAAGTTCCCGCCTCTGCACAGGGGGAATCTTGACCCATCTCCGCTGTGGTCTCTCATTCTTCTCCAGCCGCAGTGGAGCATGCTCAGCAGAGATGTCAGTCCCAGCATCTCGCTTAGGCTGATACTGTGCGACTGGCTATTGCTGCTTTTCCAGGCAGCACTGATCAGCAGCGAGCAGGTCTTTCTGGGACTAAGTCCTGCTTTTCCCATACTGAGCATGCCCACGGGACAACATCCCATTGGAGGTCAGGGGTCACATGCTCAGGTCCTATTGTGGCTCCTATTGGACCATCTGGAACGTCTTATAGCACTGCTGCTATAAAAGGTTCACCAGTGTATACTTGAAAACGTGTGTGTTGATGTGTGAAAGTCGCTCATCATTGATATCTAGCGCCCGACTGAGCTATCAGTACTTAACACACAATACAGCGTCTATTGCTGTGACCTCCAGTGCGGCGCCATGCGCTATTAGAGCGCTTTCCTGACCCAAGTCTGGGTGGTTAGTGGCGTCCGCCAGAGCGGCACTGCACGCACTCTTGTGCATAAAGATTATTATTTAAGTTATACTCTGACACCCAGTACCCAGTAGCGGTGTTGAGCACAAGTGGTCTAGACGAACTCTAATCCTGAGCCTTGGGATTGAGTTCTGTGACTCCTTGCTTGCGCTTTTTGTGCGGTACCGTGGCCCTGTAACGCAACAGGGTTTGCTTCTTTCATACAGGGTGAAGCTAACCCGTGTGTATATCCTCATTGTACCGCCATATAGGCCGTCATTACTCTCTGCACGGTGGACCCTGGGCTGCGAACGCACCTTTTACCATCTCTCTAATTATTTGGTGCGTTCCGCTAGCCCTAACAAATTAGTATCATGACAATACAATTTCATCACTATTATTTCATATTTATACATAAAGTGATAAAAGCATTATTTACAACACTAGAGAGTGAAATTCAAAAGTGCATACAGTGCATTGCTATATAAAAATCCATATACATCTCAATAATCTATAATAATAAACAATAATAATAATAATTGACTGCAATGTGATCAGCTGTACAGGATTATAATGCCACATGACTCACCCCATTTTTAATAGCGCTGTTACCAGCGTCCCAAGGGATCAATTGTGCATGCCAGAAAGAAATGACATTTCTATTTGCACCATTCTCGGCACCTCCAAAGATCAGCTGTGCATGTCAAGAAGTGAAAACACTATTAACCCCTTCCCGACCTGTGACGCCACGTAGGCGTCATGAAAGTCGGTACCAATCTGACCTGTGATGCCTATGTGGCGTCATGGAGGGATCGCGTCCCTGCAGATCGGGTGAAAGGGTTAACTCCAATTTCACCCGATCTGCAGGGACAGGGGAAGTGGTACTTCAGCCCAGGGGGGGTGGCTACGATTGCTCTGATTGGCTGTTTCACTTTCAACAGCCAATCAGAGCGATTTGTAATATTTCACCTATGAAAAGTGGTGAAATATTACAATCCAGCCATGGCCAATGCTGCAATATCATCGGCCATGGCTGGAAACCCTGATCTGCCCCCGCCACCGATCTCCTCCCCAGTCCTCCGTCCTGTGCTCCGCTCCCCTCTGTCCTCCTGTCTGCTCCCCCCGTCCTCCTGTCCGTTCCTCGTGCTCTGATCCCACCACCGTGCTCCAATCCCCCCATGCTGCGATCCCCCCTCATACTTACCGAGCCTCCCGGTGTCTTTCTGTCTTCTCCATGGGCGCCGCCATCTTCCAAAATGGCGGGCGCATGCGCAGTGCGCACGCCAAATCTGCCAGTCAGCAGATTCGTTCCAGGTACATTTTGATCATTGTGATAAAACCTATCACAGTGATCAAAATAAAAAAAATAGTAAATGAACCCCCCCTTTATCACCCCCATAGGTAGGGACAATAATAAAGTAAAGAAAATATATTTACTTTTATTTTTCCCCTAGGGTTAGGGTTAGGGCTAGGGCTAGGGTTAGGGTTAGGGTTAGGGCAATGGCTAGGGTTAGGGCTAGAATTAGGGATAGGGATAGAGTCAGGCTATGTGCACATGGTGCGGATTGGCCACTGCGGATTCGTAGCAGTTTTCCATCAGGTTTACAATACCATGTAAGCCTATGGAAAACCAAATCCGCTGTGCCCATGGTGAGAAAATTACCACGCGGAAATGCTACGTTGTATTTTCCGCAGCATGTCAATTCTTTGTGCAGATTCCGCAGCGTTTTACACCTGTTCCTCAATAGGAATCCGCAGGTGAAATCCACACAAAAAACACTGGAAATCTGCAGTAAATCCGCAGGTAAAATGCAGTGCCTTTTACCTGCGGATTTTTCAAAAATGGTGCGGAAAAATCTCACACGAATCCGCAACGTGGGCACATAGAGTTAGGGTTGGAATTAGGGCTAGGGTTGGAAATAGGGTTAAGATTAGGCTTGTGGTTAGGGTTATGGTTAGGGTTAGGGGTGTGTTGGGATTAGGGTTGTGGCTAGGTTTGGGATTAGGGTTTGGGTTGGGATTAGGATTAGGGTTGGGATTAGGGTTGGGATTAGGTTACGGTTGTGGTTAGGGTTGTGTTTGTGTTAGGGTTATGATTAGGGTTATGGCTAGAGTTGGGAGTATTGTTAGGGGTGTGTTGGGGTTAGTGTTGGAGTTAGAATTGAGGGGTTTCCACTGTTTAGGCACATCAGGGGTGTCCAAACGCAACATGGCGCCACCACTGATTCCAGCCAATCTTGCGTTCAAAAAGTCAAATGGTGCTCCCTCCCTTCCGAGCCCCGACGTGCGCCCAAACAGTGGTTTACCCCCACATATGGGGTACCAGCATACTCAGAACAAACTGGGCAACAACTTTTGGGGTCCAATTTCTCCTGTTACCCTTGCAAAAATAAAAAAATTGCTTGCTAAAACATAATTTTTGAGGAAAGAAAAATGATTTTTTATTTTCACAGCTCTGCATTATAAATTTCTGTGAAGCACTTGGGGGTTCAAAGTGCTCAGCACACATCTAGATAAGTTCCTTGGGGGTCTAGTTTCCAAAATGGGGTCTCTTGTGGGGGGTTTCTACTGTTTAGGCACATCAGGGTCTCTGCAAACGCAACGTGACGCCCGCATCAAAGTCTGCATTTCAAAACGTCACTACTTCCCTTCCGAGCCCCGACGTGTGCCCAAACAGTGGTTTACTCCCACATATGGGGTATCAGCGTACTCAGGACAAACTGGGCAACAAATTTTGGGGTCCACTTCTCCTGTCACCCTTGTGAAAATAAAAAATTGCGGGCTAAAAATATAATTTTTGAGGAAAGAAAAATGATTTTTTATTTTCACGACTCTGCATTATAAACTTCTGTGAAGCACTTGGGGGTTTAAAGTGGTCACCGCACATCTAGATTAGTTCCATGGGAGGTCTTGTTTCCAAAATGGGGTCACATGTGGGGGAGCTCCAATGTTTAGGCACACAGGGGCTCTCCAAACACAACCTGGTGTCCGCTAATGATTGGAGCTAATTTTTCATTAAAAAAGTCAAATGGCGCTCCTTTGCTTCTGAGCCCTGCCGTGTGCCCAAACAGTGGTTTACTCCCACATGTGAGGAATCAGTGTACTCAGGAGAAATTGCCCAATAAATTTTAGGATCCATTTTATACTGTTGCCCATGTGGAAATGAACAAATTGAGGCTAAATGAAATTTTTGGTGAAAAAAAGTACTTTTTCATTTTTACGGATCAATTTGTGAAGCACCTGGGGGTTCAAAGTACTCACTATGCATCTAGATAAGCTCCTTGGGGGGTCTAGCTTCCAAAATGGGGTCACGTCTGGGGGAGCTCCAATGTTTAGGCACACAGGTGCTCTACAAACGCGACATGGCGTCCGCTAAAGATTGGAGCCAATTTTTCATTGAAAAAGTCAAATGGCGCTCCTTCCCTTCCGAGCCCTGTCGTGCGCCCAAACAGTGGTTCCCCCACACATGTGGGTTATCGGCGTACTCAGGACAAATTGTACAATAACTTTTATGGTCCAGTTTCTCTTTTTACCCTTGGGAAAATAAAAAAATTGTTGCTAAAATATAATTTTTGTGACTAAAAAGTTAAATGTTAATTTTTTCCTTCCATGTTGCTTCTGCTGCTGTGAAGCACCTGAAGTGTTAATAAACTTCTTGAATGTGGTTTTGAGCACCTTGAGGGGTGCAGTTTTTAGAATGGTGTCACTTTTGGGTATTTTCAGCCATATATAGACCCCTCAAACTGACTTCAAATGTGAGGTGGTCCCTAAAAAAATGATTTTGTAAATATAGTTGTAAAAATGAGAAATCGCTGGTCAAATTTTAACCCTTATAACTTCCTAGCAAAAAAAAAATGTTGTTTCCAAAATTGTGCTGATGTAAAGTAGACATGTGGGTAATGTTATTTATTAACTATTTTGTGTCACATAACTCTCTCGTTTAACAGAATATAAATTCAAAATTTGAAAATTGCAAAATTTTCAAAATTTTTGCCAAATTTCCATTTTTTTCACAAATAAACGCAAAAATCATCTCAGAACCGCTAGGATCCATTGAAGCGTTCCTGAGTTATTACCTCATAAAGGGACACTGGTCAGAATTGCAAAAAACGGCCAGGTCATTAAGATCAAAATAGGCTGGGTTAAAAGCAGAGTGAGGTTTGCGAGTGCACAATTGCACTCTGGCGATCCAAGCGCCATCTTTATGATTAGAAATCCTACTCGTACATGCACAATAGCGTCTCTCAGTTATCACGACTGCATGCATGCATGTCTGTTATTAGAAGCACTCAGCGCCATCTTATTTATGGGATTGTGGCCACACGTTCTCCCCATACAGAATGGGTATAGTATCTCAACAATCTAACCATAAGTGATTTTTTATGCATGACCATCTACTGAGAAGACTCATAATGTAGAGAATGAACAAGGGCAAAGGATTATTCATAATGGGACAGGAATACCCCCCATGAGCTGGGGCTGGCAACCTGTTAACCTGAGGGTCAGTGGGACTTGCTTTGCCCACACAGGGCACAAAACTCAACCTCTGTTCCCTAAACGAAATTCCATATAATGCCCAATTGTCTGCAACATGCAAGTCTTAAAAGTCACAGTGTGATCATTTTTATTTACATTATAGATCTTTATGGCAATGTAGGGTGATTAGGAAAAACTCATCAAAATGTATGAAAATAATAAAATAAAAAAATAAAAATATGACATGCTATCATTTGTATTCTAAGTGTTGATCCATAATGGGATGAGTCATGTGTCCAAACAAATCCCCAGCAGCATTACCATCTATAAAAAGAGAAAAATATCCATGGTTATTAAACCAGTTGATGTAGGAGGAATACATCAAAGGAAATAAAAGCAAACAACAACCCTAAAGAGTGACACCTAGTTTGTAATCTGAATTAAGGCCGTACGGTTTTAGTGTGTTGTGTACAGTAGTCGTATACTGCTGTGTCTGAGACCTGTCAATTCTATACTGACTCAGCCTGTAAGAAAAAGCTTATAGCTCGCTCTAACAGTCCACTGTACTCTCTTGTCAACAGATGACCTCAGGGTACCATGGGAACAATCAGCACCTGTGATTTCGATTGCGGGAAGATGACGGAGTTAAAGGGGGTGTTTTAACTTCCTGATTACCACTTAAATGCCGCTATCGCAATTGACAGCAGAATTTAAGGGGTTAATCGGCCCTGACTGGTTCCAAAACTGGTTGGGGGCGATGCTGCAGGAAGTTATCTGTTATATACAACTACCACCCTTGGGATTTTTTTCCATTGAGGGGCGCTATACACTTAATCCTTGAAGCTGTAAGAAAGCGGCGCTGAGGATTGAGGACACTTAATGACCACTGTAAAAAAAAGTGTATTGGCGGTCATTAAGGGGTTAAGGACTAGTGTTTACACATATTACATGTTCTTCTCATTACATGCTATCATAAATCCACACACTCACACATATAAATAAATGCAGCGCCCCAGAGTCCTGGTCGTTGCAGTACTGTGGCTCTGCCACTAAGGGGAGCCATGGTACGTTCGATGGCACTGAAGGAGTTCCTCCAATCAGGTATCACAGACACCAATATGTTTCACAGCAGGGCCTCCGGGGGGAGCTAAGGGTGCTATTCATTAGGCCACTCCCCACCATAGTGGGTAAACTGGGGGTCAGGCAGGAAGTTAGAGACAGAACGCTGACGGGATTGAACAGAGCAACACCCTGTGGCAGAGGGTGTTGTGAAGGGAGAGACTGTAGGGTCTCTGCCAGGGGTGGGATCCTGGCAGAGGCTTGGCATTGAGAGAACGTAACGGGACCGTGCCTGCTCAGCTTAGCGGCGGTGCCCAAGAACGGACTAGAAGCGAGGCAGATTGTGCTGAGTGAGAAACGAGATCAAGCAGAAGGAGAATACCAGCAGGGGTTTTGTTGAAAGAGGCAGCACCCTGCTGAGGCGCAATACCGGTGGCCGGAACGCCGAGGGAGTGGATTAGAATACAGCTTCAAGCCATACTCCAAACAGCGGCAGGACAGTCGGTCTCAGGCGGGCTGTCTACCACATATCACCTATGAAGTCTTGGGGGGCAATTGCGGGAGAGGGGCGTCTCTAGGGTCCCGGAAGAACTCCAGGCCTACCTGACAAACGGGTGCCATTCCAACCTGAATACAGGGAGGGGTGGATTACAGAGGAACATCAAATCGAGTTGTGAGGGAACTTAAGAAACAGACACAACCGTTGTGGGGTCACTTTCCGTGAGCACAGCAGGGAAGGACTACAACACATAGCGCTAGAAGGAAGGCACAGATTTCCACCTGAGAGGAGGACTCTGGAGGTGCCATTGGACCGGCTGGACTTGCGTAGCCTGGTGAACCGTGTTCTGGACTGAGGACTCAGAGATCTCCAGTAAAGAGGTAAAGAGACTGCAACCTGGTGTCCTTGTTATTTACTGCGACCTGCACCCCACAACTGCACCGCTACATCGCTATCATTACTACCAACACCCACACCTTGCATTCTACTGTGCGCCCCACGGCAGGGTCACATACCGGGGCCTAGCTGCCGTGACAACCCCAGAAGCAGAGACTCAGAGGCCCGGTACCGGGTACCCCTCGGCCCTGCGGCGGTGGAGGGGGCGCTACAGAACTTGGCGTCACGAACAGGATCTACTTAAGCCTGAAGAATCAGGTCATGTGTGCCTAGAGACTGTGATTTACTGTGCTTGAACTGTACTTTATTGAGAGGACTGTGTGTTGTGCTATTTGCCGCCAAAATCCGCCGCCATTGCAGCGCTGAGGAGAGCGCAGGAAGAGAAGAGGGGCGTGGAGTGGGCATAGACAAGCTGGAGAGCGCGAACAGCAATGGCCGCCCAGTCTAAGTATTTCTGTGTCCTGAGGACGTGCCCGTCAACAGCCGAGGTACGCCTCCTGATCTTGGTCGGAGGGTGGAGACCATGGGGACGGGGCCGCCCACGGAAGAGACCGCGGGAGGAAGACGCGGGAAAAGAACGAGAAATGGCGACACCCGGAGCACCACGCGGCGCCGACCCGGTTCGGCCTGAGCCTGCACAGCCTGAAATAACCCCGGGGACTCCAACACTGCGGGGTCTGATCCCCACAGAGCCACCGATGGGTCGACCCCCTTTGCCGCTGTCCGAGGAATGTGTGGCTGCAGCCGAGGCCAGACAGCTAAGCCGCCGGCTGAAGGCCGCTGCCCGAGTGCTCACCCGGTTAGGTGAGCCCACGGAGATCCGTCTGACTCCAGCGTCTCCTGTCCCCTCCCAACTGACCGCGGCTGGAAGTACGCTATCAACACCGGATTTAAAGATCATGCCGGACGCCGAGCATCTACGGCATCTGATGGCAGCATGGCGGAGCCGGCCCCAACTTGCAGAGCAAATTGATCTGGTCAGTGTTCCAGAGATTCCGTCCTCACACTGGGGTGTAGTGGTGGCCTTCAATCCCCGGTATGGAAGAGGGGTGATTCAGGAAATTGGAGAGCCGCTGCAGGTCCGCGTGGATCGGGAGGAGGTGGAGCCTTGCAGCGGGAGGCTCGATCGTGACCTGGAGCCAGGAGATGCCGTCACCTACACGAGGTGGAGGAAGGACACTGGCGAGACGGGCTGGTTCGCCCGAGGTGTTCAGCGATGCGTTGCCCTCCAGGCTGCTGGAACACAAGAAGGGGATGATCCCGTAGGGAAGGCAGCGGGACCCGGCCCCGCGGAATCACGAGAAGCACAGCCTCGCCGCGCCCCAGAAGGACGGGTGCACCTGCCGACAAGGAGGACCTCCCGGCGAGGGATTTTATCATTACTGGGACCGGAACGGCGTCCTGGCTCACCGGTGCGATCTGTTGGCCTGGTGAGGCCGGATAAGAGGTCGCCTTCCACAGAACCCCAGTAAGATTTTATTGCTTTATAAAAATGTAAATAGTTTTCCTTTAACTGTTCCTGATTGTTTGTTGCTAAACCCGTCCAGGGTAAACTTTAAAAGGTGACCCCTTTGTTGACCCGGGGTCACTATTGTTGTTTTCCAGAAGTTTTACACAAACTGCAGTAATCATGGACTGTGCATGATTCGAACTTCCTTGTAAATAGTTGCACCTTCTTAAGGGTGCCTCCTACTGGTTTTAGTTAAAAGACACTTTGCGAAGATACCTTTCCTACTGGTTTTAGTTAAAAGACACTTTGCGAAGATGCCATTCCGGAGCCTTTGCGTGGACTGGTAGGCTGAGAAGACGAGCTACCTCAGAAAGGCTTGGTCCCCTCTTAAAGGGGATGCCTGGAATTGAACTTGAAAGCGATACTGTTTTAGAACGGTAATATGATGATGCTTTGAGAAAGAATGTAACTGTTTTACATGAAAAGTTATATGTGTTTAAATTGTTTGAATTGTGAAATCTGAAAATAATGTTGTGTGAAAGGAAAAGATGCAGAGAGCCCGCAGGGGTAGAAGTAGAGATCTGCATAGTTGAAAGTAAAGAAGTAATGATGAAGGTGAGGATAGAAGGTAAACCCTGCGTCCCCATAGAAAGTTACTTTGTTACTAAGGACAGAAAGCGAACCCGTAGGGGTTAGAGAGTGAGTCCTTAAAGGAGCCGAGTAGAGCTGGCTCAGAGTTCTTTAAACGAAAGGAATGTTATGTCTATACTATGTATAGTAGCGAAAGGCAGTAGGCCCTGGCTGAACGGGGCGGTCCTGTAAAAGAAAGGAGAGGCAGTAGGTCTGGTGCCATAGGGACAGGCGGTCCTGCAGGTTCAAAGTAGGAGAATGTGAAGTTACCCTACCCTGTAATGTGATTATAGGAAGGCCTTTGGTAAACTAAGAGTGTATGTTTCTTAAAGGCAATGTTAATTTATTGTTCCAGAATTTGCACTAAGTAGAATACCCGGTTGGGTAACAGGAGTTATGTATAGCCTGTAATTTATAATGTTGACTATGTTTGTAACGTTAAAAGTGTCCTCACCTCCCATAAAGGGAAGCCTGTTCAAGTATACTTATTGTTTTGCACTCAACAAAATTGTATGTCTGTTTACTAATCTGTATTGTTGTTTTTCTTCCCAGTCCCGGAGTACTGTGTTTAACCAGGGGGGAGTGCAGCGCCCCAGAGTCCTGGTCGTTGCAGTACTGTGGCTCTGCCACTAAGGGGAGCCATGGTACGTTCGATGGCACTGAAGGAGTTCCTCCAATCAGGTATCACAGACACCAATATGTTTCACAGCAGGGCCTCCGGGGGGAGCTAAGGGTGCTATTCATTAGGCCACTCCCCACCATAGTGGGTAAACTGGGGGTCAGGCAGGAAGTTAGAGACAGAACGCTGACGGGATTGAACAGAGCAACACCCTGTGGCAGAGGGTGTTGTGAAGGGAGAGACTGTAGGGTCTCTGCCAGGGGTGGGATCCTGGCAGAGGCTTGGCATTGAGAGAACGTAACGGGACCGTGCCTGCTCAGCTTAGCGGCGGTGCCCAAGAACGGACTAGAAGCGAGGCAGATTGTGCTGAGTGAGAAACGAGATCAAGCAGAAGGAGAATACCAGCAGGGGTTTTGTTGAAAGAGGCAGCACCCTGCTGAGGCGCAATACCGGTGGCCGGAACGCCGAGGGAGTGGATTAGAATACAGCTTCAAGCCATACTCCAAACAGCGGCAGGACAGTCGGTCTCAGGCGGGCTGTCTACCACATATCACCTATGAAGTCTTGGGGGGCAATTGCGGGAGAGGGGCGTCTCTAGGGTCCCGGAAGAACTCCAGGCCTACCTGACAAACGGGTGCCATTCCAACCTGAATACAGGGAGGGGTGGATTACAGAGGAACATCAAATCGAGTTGTGAGGGAACTTAAGAAACAGACACAACCGTTGTGGGGTCACTTTCCGTGAGCACAGCAGGGAAGGACTACAACACATAGCGCTAGAAGGAAGGCACAGATTTCCACCTGAGAGGAGGACTCTGGAGGTGCCATTGGACCGGCTGGACTTGCGTAGCCTGGTGAACCGTGTTCTGGACTGAGGACTCAGAGATCTCCAGTAAAGAGGTAAAGAGACTGCAACCTGGTGTCCTTGTTATTTACTGCGACCTGCACCCCACAACTGCACCGCTACATCGCTATCATTACTACCAACACCCACACCTTGCATTCTACTGTGCGCCCCACGGCAGGGTCACGGACCGGGGCCTAGCCGCCGTGACAACCCCAGAAGCAGAGACTCAGAGGCCCGGTACCGGGTACCCCTCGGCCCTGCGGCGGTGGAGGGGGCGCTACATAAACACACACTGATACACATAGAAAAACACACACACTCATATACACAAGACTTATACGCATGCACACACACACACTGATACACATTAAAAAACATACACACTCATATACACATATATACATAGACTGATATGCATGCACACACACGCACTCATACACACAGAAACAGACACTGATAAACATGAAAACACACACACTCATACATATATATTGTAGTGCAGCAGGGTTGGTGCAGTGCGACAGATAGGCAATGACCACAGGAAAGTTCAAAACAATGTTTTTAATGTCCAACATAACTCACAAAGGGAAAACAAATGGTATCCTCGGGATCGCAGCCAGTCCGTATGCAACACCGGTTGCTGGGGGCGACTGCACCACCGTTTCATGCTGAGGGGTGCCAGGCCTTGAGGCTTCGCTTGGCTCCATATTACTTCACACATGCTTAGCCTTGCAGAGCCACCTGCTCTGCAGTTTGCAAACCAAGACTGACACACCCAACCCTTTGCTGCAGGGTTTCTAAATGGAATCTGTGGCCATGAGCCACTTGGAAGACCCGGCCTGGAGGGAGCGAACCACCCCACTACCATCCTGTAGTTCGCTAGAAAAATAAATGCCCATGCTGGGTTTTCTTAAGTCTGCCTTGGGCAAATAGCTTGTCCAAGACCACACTTACCGTACTTTTATTCCGCGTTGCAACCACAGCTATATCTGTGACTGTAATGCATTCCAGCAGCCTTAATACACTTCTATGCGCATCCTGGGGGATACATATTGTCCCTCGCATATAATACCTGTCACTGCCTCACAATATATATACGCACTGATGCACATCGAGAAACACACATTCAAACACATAGAATAACACACTCATATATTTATACTGTGCATACACACACACTCTCACCTCCTAAATTAGATCTGTCATGCTGAGAAGATCACAGCTTCCTTCCAGAGTTTGACAGAGGCATTTAACTAGTTAATAGGCGCGAGTGGATCGCAATTCCACTCACGATTATTGCGGGCACATGTCAGCTGTTCAAAACAGCTGACATGTCCTGGCTTTATTGTGGGCTCAGCGCCGGAGCCCGCATCAAAGCAGGGGTACTGACATCGGACGTACTATTCAGTCCGATGTCAGTAAGGGGTTAAGGGTGCGCAAATTTATGTGACCACTTTTTTTTAGCTCTTTATTTTACTTTTTCTACCTGAAAACACTTCAGTTTATTTTTCAATGGATTTGTACAGATTATAGGTGGCCATAATGGTGGAAAAGTTTATTAAATTCTACTTCATATTCTTTTTGGCTGATGTTTTTACATGACCAGAAACCTGGCATTTTAACAGGTTTATACATTTTTATAGAGAGAGAGCTGTTCTGAAAATAAAAATTACCCCTGCATTAAACTGGCATAGCTTTGCAATACTATTTGTGCCATATATCTGCTATGTACAGCTCTGGCAAAAATTAAGAGACCACTGCAAAATTTTCAGTTAGATTTTTCTCTTTATAGATATATTTTTGAGTAAAATGTAAATTGTTTTTTTATTCTATAAACTACTGACAACATGTCTCTGAAGTTCCAAGCAATACATTTTGTATTTATTTTATGAAAATGAGAAATGGTCAAAATAACAAAAAAATGTATTGCTTGCAGACCTCGAAAAATGGTCAATTTTTTTTTTTTTAAAACAGTGCTTTCAGACCTCAAATAATGCAAAAAAACAAGTTTATAATCATTTAGAAACAACAATACTAATGTTTTAACTCATGAAGAGTTCAGAAATCAATATTTTGTGGAAAAACAATGATTTTTAATCACAGCTTTCATGCGTCTTGGCATGCTTTCCACCAGTCCTTCACACTGATTTTGGGTGACCTTATGCCACTCCTGGTACAAAAATTTAAGCAGTTCTTATTTGTTTGATGGCTTGTAACTATCCATCTTCCTCTTGATTACATTCCAGAGGTTCACAATGGGGTTCAGGTCTGGAGATTGGGCTGGCCATGACAGGGATTTGATGTGGTGGTCCTTCATCCACACCTTGTTGACCTAGCTATGTGGAATGGCACATTGTCCTGCTAGAAAAAAACAGTCCTCAGAGTGGGAGAACATTGCCTGAGCAGTAGGAATCAACTGTTTTTCAAGGATAACCTTGTATGCGGCATGATTCATATGTCCTTCGCAAAGATTAACCTGCCCAACTGCCAGCCTTGCTGAAGCATCCCCAGATCACTGATCCTCCACCAAATTTCACAGTGGGTGCAAGACACTGTGGCTTGTACGCCTCTCCCAGTGGCGTATCCAGGGGGGGCAGCCGGGGAATGTGCCCCGGGCGCAGCCGACAGGGGGGCGCCAGCGGGCCGCCTGATGATGCAGCGGTCCAAGGAGGGGGTTGGCAGGGCCAGGGAGCGGGGGCTGTCTAATTATACTCACCTACTCCTGGCGCAGTCCCTACAGGTCCCTGCTTCCCGGCGCCCTGGCTTCTTCCTGTACTGTGCGGTCACATGATACCGCTCATTACAGTAATGAATATGCGGCTCCACCTCCCATAGGGTTGGAGCCGCATATTCATTACTCTAATGAGCGGTAACGGTGACCGCTCAGTACAGGAAGCAGCAGCGCCGGGGAAGCAGGGACCGTGCCAGGAGCAGGTGAGTATACGGGGAGGGGAGCGCTGCGCTGCGCGATATTCACCTGCTCCTTGTTCCAGTCGCCGTCCATCTTCTGCAGTGACGCTGAGGTCAGAGGGCGCGATGGCGTAGTGAGTGCGCGCCCTTTGCCTAAACGTCAGTGCAGAGGAGGCAGAAGATGGAGCGGCGGCTGGAACGAAGTCAGGTGAATATTGAAAGTGCCGGGGGCCTGAGCGACGGAGAGGTGAGTATGAGATTTTTTTTTATCGCAGCAACAGCAAATGGGGCAAATATCTGTATGGGGCATCTTATGGGGCCATAAGATTTGTGCAGCACTATATGGGGCCATAATGTTTGTGCAGCACTATATGGGGGCCATAATGTTTGTGCAGCACTATATGGGGGCCATAACATTTGTGCAGCACTATATGGGGCCATAATGTTTGTGCAGCACTATATGGGGCCATAATGTTTGTGCAGCACTATATGGGGGCCTTAACGTTTGTGCAGCACTATATGGGGCCATAACATTTGTGCAGTACTATATGGGGCCATAATGTTTGTGCAGCACTATATGGGGCCATAATGTTTGTGCAGCACTATATGGGGCCATAACGTTTGTGCAGCACTATATGGGGGCCATAACCTTTGTGCAGCACTATAACGGGGCAAGTGTCTGTATGGAGCATCTTATGGGGCCATAACGTTTGTGCAGCACTATAACGGGGCAAGTGTCTGTATGGAGCATCTTATGGGGCCATAACGTTTGTGCAGCACTATAACGGGGCAAGTGTCTGTATGGAGCATCTTATGGGGCCATAACGTTTGTGCAGCAATATATGGGGCAAGTGTCTGTATGGAGCATCTTATGGGGCCATAATCAACGTTTGTGCAGCACTATATGGGGCAAGTGTCTGTATAGAGCATCTTATGGGGCCATAACGTTTGTGAAGCACTATAATGGGGCAAGTGTCTGTATAGAGCATCTTATGGGGCCATAACGTTTGTGCAGCACTATAATGGGGCAAGTGTCTGTATAGAGCATCTTATGGGGCTATAACGTTTGTGCAGCACTATATAGGGCAAGTGTCTGTATAGAGCATCTTATGGGGCCATAACGTTTGTGCAGCACTATATGGGGCAAGTGTCTGTATAGAGCATCTTATGGGGCCATAACATTTGTGCAGCACTATATGGGGCAAGTGTCTGTATAGAGCATCTTATGGGGCCATAACATTTGTGCAGCACTTTATGGGGCAAGTGTCTGTATAGAGCATCTTATGGGGCCATAACGTTTGTGCAGCACTGTATGGGGCAAATGTCTGTATGGAGCATCTTATGGGGCCATAATCAACGTTTCTGCAGCACTATGTTGGGCAAATGTGTCTATGGAGCGTCTTATGGGGCCATTATTAACCTTTATGCAGGATTATATGGGGCTCCTGATTCAATATGAATATTCAAAAACACTTAACCTACTGATGTCTCAATTCATTTTACTTTTATTGGTATCTATTTTAACATTATGGAGATTCAGGAATGTACCTTGGCTTGGTCATACACTTTCAATAGAGTTAAGGTTCAAATGGGGGAGGGTTTGGGGGAGGCGCCAAACTGATCCTTTGCCCCAGGTGCTGGAAAGGCTAGATACACCTCTGGCCTCTCCAGGTCTCTATGGTCCAATCCTTATGGTTTTGGCAAACTTCAGCCTGGCTTTCCTTTGTTTCTCATTGATGAAAGGCTTTTTTATAGCTTTACATGACTTAAGTCCTGCCTCTAGGAGCCTGTTACGAACTGTTCTTGCCGCGCACTTCACCCCAGCTGCCATTTGCCATTCCTTTTGTAGGTCACTTGATGTCATCCTGCGGTTGCTGAGTGACTTTCAAATAAGATGACGGTCATCCCGGTCAGTGGAGAGTCGTTTTTGCTCTTTGCCGATCTGTAGCTTTGTTGTCCCCCAATGTCTGCTGCTTGACCTTGTTGTAATGGACTACTGTGTTAGAAATTTTAAGGATGGAGGCAACATGACGCTCACTGTGTCCCTCTGCCAGTAAAACCAGAATTGAGCCTTTCTGTTCTTCACTCAAGACTTTTCTTTTCAAGTCCTTTGGCATGGTTAAAAGTTATTTTTTCATTCCTATTACTTTTGGGATATTACTAGTACTTGTTTTTCCATCCAGCTTGTCCTATTGCAAGAGGATTGTGAAGAGCACAGCAGTGTTTTTTATACTTTCCTTTGTTAAATAAGATTTGGTTCAGATGATCACCTTATCAGAAGCACATTAAGTAGAATGAGGTGTACTCTGGTTGGAATTCAACTGACACTGGAATGGAATGGCTGTCAGACATGTGGAGAAGCTGATTTTTATAAAACTGTGCAGTGGTCTCTTAATTTTTGCCAGAGCTGTATATGACTGCAATAGCACCAGCCCCTACTCCACGGACTCTTCCTGACACTGTCAAATAATGGCGAGAGAAGAAAGTCACACATTTTACCACAAAGCTTGCTTCTACCTACAGTATCAATTAGTGTTTATATATATTTTGTAGGGATTCCCTCTCTCAGGTAGGCATTAGGGCACATATGTCAGTGCGGGCTCTCCTGAACAGATTACAGTCCTTTCTCCCACAGCAAACTTCCTACACAGAAAAGGCACGGTCCCACCAGTCTCAGTATCACCTTCAGCCCAAGCTCGAGCAGCTTCCAGCACAAAATTAAAGTATTCAATGCTGTGCACAATTCACACTGTACAGGCTGCAGCTGTTAAGAGTCAAGATCCTGCCGCTGCACAGGGGGAATCTCGAACCATGTCTGCTGCGGTCTTCCCAGTCTCCTCCAGCCGCAGTGGAACCTGCTCAGCAGAGACGTCGGTCCCAGCGTCTGGCTCAGCCTGATACTGTGCGAATGGTTACTGCTGCCTTTCCAAGCTCTGCCTTTGTATCCAGCACTGGTCAGCGGCGAGCAGGCTTTTCTGGGACTAAGTCCTGCTTTTCACGCACTGAGCATGCCCATGGGAGGACCTCTCATTGGAGCTCGGGGATCACACGCTCAGTCCCCTCAGTAACCACACTTCTCAACTTTGGTAGCTCCCTTGGTTGCCCTCACCAAGAAGGGAGCAAACACCAAATTGTGGTCGGAGGAGGTCTCCAAGTCCTTTCTCGCTATTAAGTCACACTTCATTAGAGCTCCCATACTACATCGCCCCGATGTAGATAAGCCGTTTATAATGGAGGTGGATGCCTCATCCGTTGGTGCTGGAGCAGTCCTCTTCCAAAAGGATGCTCAAGGTCGGAAGCATCCTTGCATTTTCTTTTCCAAGACCTTCTCACAAGCGGATAGGAATTATTCCATCGGGGACAGGGAGTTGCTAGCCATGAAGTTGGCTTTCTCAGTGGAGACACCTCCTGGAGAGGGCTCGCTTTCCCTTTCAAGTTTTTACAGACCACAAAAATTTGGTGTACTTACAGACAGCCCAGCGGCTAAATTCTCGCCAGGCCAGATGGTCCCTGTTCTTCTCCCAGTTCCATTTCACCCTCCATTTTCTCTCCAGGGAGAAGAACATTCGTGCCGACACTCTCTCCCGCTCCATAGTGTCATCAGAGGAGGAGGAGGAGCCTCGACTTATTGTCCCTTCTGAGAGCCTGAGAACTGTGGCTCCGGTTTCTCTAGAGTCTGTGCCCCCGGGCAAGACTTTTGTACCATCTAATTTGCGACTGGAGGTTCTCTCTTGAGCTCATTCGTCCAGGGTGGGTGGACATTTTGGGACCAAGAGGACATTTGAGCTTCTGGCGAGGACATACTGGTGGCTGCATATAGCTCGTGACGTCGGGGATTATATTCAGGCATGTGTCTCCTGCGCCAAGAATCAGTCTCCTCAGCAACGGCCTGCTGGGCTACTTTACCCCCTGCCGGTGGCAGACAGGCCCTGGGAGATTGTCGGGATGGAATTCGTGGTGGGCTTACCTAAGTCTTGTAGCTGCACCGTTATCTGGGTAGTCACCGATCATTTTTCTAAAATGGTGCCGCTTCCACGGTTACCTTCTGCACGGGCCTTGGCGGCGTTGTTCATAAAACATGTCTTCCATCTAAATGGCATGCCTGACAAAAATTGTCAGTGACCGGGGTCCCCAGTTCACATCTCGGTTTTGGAGAGAGCTCTGTCTTTTACTCTGCATTGAGCTGAATCTCTCCTCTGCATACCATCCCGAGACGAATGGGTTGGTAGAGAGGGCCAACCAGACGCTGGTGATATACCTGCGACATTTTGTCTCTGCTAGGCAGGATGACTGGGCATCTTTGCTACCTTGGGTGGAATGTGCTTTGAACAACGCCGTATCCGACTCCACTGGGCAGACTCCATTTCTCCTTAATTATAGCCAGCATCCGAGTGTCCCTGTGCCCATGCCCGTGTCATCCACTGATTCCAGGGTGGCAGACGGGGTAGTGGAGGCATGTGACATTTGGGACCGCACACAGGATGCCATTCGGGCCCCCAAGGAGAGAATGAGGGTTTCTGCTGATGCACACCGGCGCCCCACTCTGACCTTCGCTCCTGGCGACTTAGTGTGGCTCTCTGTCATGGTTCTCAATGGCAAGAGACCGTAGTAAAGCATACAAAAGGACTAGCTCTTGGAAGATGGGAACTCAAGCTGACTGTGAGCTAAACCTACCGCACAACTAACAGTGGCCGGGTAGCGTGCCTACGTTTTATCCCTAGACGCCCAGCGCCAGCCGGAGAACTGACTGACCCTAGCAGAGGAAAATACAGACCTGGCTTACCTCTAGAGAAATTTTCCCCAAAAGGCAGACAGTAGCCCCCACATATAATGTCGGTGATTTTAGAGGAAATTGACATACGAAGTATGAAGATAGGTTTAGCAAATTGAGGTCCGCTTACTAGATAGTAGGAAGACAGAAAAGGGAACTACACAGTCAGCTGAAAACCCTTTCAAAACACCATCCTGAAATTACTTTAAGACTCTAATATCAACTCATGACACCAGAGTGGCAATTTCAGCTCACAAGAGCTTCCAGCCTCAGAAATATTCAAACACAGAGAACTGGAACAAAAATGCAAAACAAACTTAGGACTACAAGTCCAACTTAGCTGATAGTAGTCTAGGAGCAGGAACATGCAACAGAAAGGCTTCTGGTAACATTGTTGGCCGGCATAGAAATGACTGAGGAGCAAGGCTAAATAGACAACTCCCACATCCTGATGGAAACAGGTGAACAGAGGCGATGAAGCACACAAGTTCAGTACCACAAGTGACCACCGGGGGAGCCCAGAAACCCAACTCACAACAGTACCCCCCCCTCAAGGAGGGGGCACCGAACCCTCACCAGAACCACCAGGGCGATCAGGATGAGCCCTATGAAAGGCACGGACCAAATCGGAGGCATGAACATCAGAGGCTGTCACCCAAGAATTATCCTCCTGACCGTAGCCCTTCCACTTGACCAGATACTGAAGTCTCCGTCTGGAAACACGGGAGTCCAAGATCTTCTCGACAACGTACTCCAACTCACCCTCAACCAACACCGGAGCAGGAGGCTCAACGGAAGGCACAACCGGTACCTCATACCTGCGCAACAATGACCGATGGAAGACATTATGAATAGAAAAAGATGCAGGGAGGTCCAAACGAAAGGACACAGGGTTAAGAATCTCCAATATCTTGTACGGGCCGATGAACCGAGGCTTAAACTTAGGAGAAGAAACCTTCATAGGGACAAAACGAGAAGACAACCACACCAAGTCCCCAACACAAAGACGAGGACCAACACGACGACGGCGGTTGGCAAAATGCTGAGTCTTCTCCTGGGACAACTTCAAATTGTCCACCACATGCCCCCAAATCTGATGCAACCTCTCCACCACAGCATCCACTCCAGGACAATCCGAAGACTCCACCTGACCGGAAGAGAAACGAGGATGAAACCCCGAATTACAGAAGAAAGGAGAAACCAAGGTGGCAGAACTAGCCCGATTATTGAGGGCAAACTCCGCCAAGGGCAAAAAGACAACCCAATCATCCTGATCCGCAGACACAAAACACCTCAAATAAGTCTCCAAGGTCTGATTAGTTCGCTCGGTCTGGCCATTAGTCTGAGGATGGAAAGCAGACGAAAAAGACAAATCAATGCCCATCCTAGCACAGAACGCTCGCCAAAATCTAGACACGAATTGGGTTCCCCTGTCAGACACGATATTCTCCGGAATACCATGCAAGCGAACCACATTTTGAAAAAACAGAGGAACCAGCTCGGATGAGGAAGGCAATTTAGGCAAGGGGACCAAATGGACCATCTTAGAGAAACGGTCACACACCACCCAGATGACAGACATCTTCTGAGAAACAGGGAGATCAGAAATAAAATCCATGGAGATGTGAGTCCAAGGCCTCTTCGGAATAGGCAAAGATAACAACAATCCACTAGCCCGAGAACAACAAGGCTTGGCCCGAGCACAAACATCACAAGACTGCACAAAACCTCGCACATCTCGCGACAGGGAAGGCCACCAGAAGGACCTAGCCACCAAATCCCTGGTACCAAAGATTCCAGGATGACCAGCTAACGCAGAAGAATGGACCTCCGAGATGACTCTACTGGTCCAATCATCAGGAACAAACATTCTACCAGGCGGGCAACGATCAGGTCTATCCGCCTGAAACTCCTGCAAGACCCGTCGCAAGTCTGGGGAAACAGCAGATAATATCACTCCATCCTTAAGGATACCTGTAGGTTCAGAATTACCAGGGGAATCAGGCTCAAAACTCCTAGAAAGGGCATCCGCCTTCACATTTTTAGAACCCGGTAGGTAAGAAACCACAAAATTAAACCGAGAGAAAAATAACGACCAGCGCGCCTGTCTAGGATTCCGGCGCCTGGCAGACTCAAGATAAATCAAATTCTTGTGGTCGGTCAATACCACCACCTGATGTCTAGCCCCCTCAAGCCAATGACGCCACTCCTCAAAAGCCCACTTCATAGCCAAGACCTCCCGATTACCAATATCATAATTTCGCTCAGCGGGCGAAAATTTACGAGAAAAGAACGCGCAAGGTCTCATCACGGAGCAGTCGGAACTTTTCTGCGACAAAACCGCCCCAGCTCCGATTTCTGAAGCGTCGACCTCAACCTGAAAAGGAAGAGTAACATCAGGCTGACGCAATACAGGGGCAGAAGAAAAGCGGCGCTTAAGCTCCCGAAAGGCCTCCACAGCAGCAGGGGACCAATCAGCAACATCAGCACCCTTCTTAGTCAAATCAGTCAACGGTTTAGCAACATCAGAAAAACCAGTTATAAATCGACGATAAAAATTAGCAAAGCCCAAAAACTTCTGAAGGCTCTTAAGAGAAGAGGGTTGCGTCCAATCACAAATAGCCTGAACCTTGACAGGGTCCATCTCAATGGAAGAGGGGGAAAAAATGTACCCCAAAAACGAAATCTTTTGAACCCCAAAAACGCACTTAGAACCCTTTACACACAAGGAATTAGAGCGCAAAACCTGAAAAACCCTCCTGACCTGTTGGACATGAGAGTCCCAGTCGTCCGAAAAAATCAAAATATCATCCAGATACACAATCATAAATTTATCCAAATATTCACGGAAAATGTCATGCATAAAAGACTGAAAGACTGAAGGGGCATTTGAAAGACCAAAAGGCATTACTAAATACTCAAAATGGCCCTCAGGCGTATTAAATGCGGTTTTCCACTCATCCCCCTGCTTAATTCGCACTAAATTATACGCCCCACGAAGATCAATCTTAGAGAACCACTTGGCCCCCTTTATTCGAGCAAACAAATCAGTAAGCAGTGGCAAAGGATACTGATATTTAACCGTGATTTTATTCAAAAGCCGATAATCAATACACAGCCTCAAAGAGCCATCTTTTTTAGATACAAAGAAAAAACCGGCTCCTAAGGGAGATGATGAAGGACGAATATGTCCCTTTTCCAAGGACTCCTTAATATATTCCCGCATAGCAGCATGTTCAGGCACAGATAGATTAAATAAACGACCCTTTGGAAACTTACTGCCCGGAATCAGATCTATTGTACAATCGCAATCTCTGTGCGGAGGTAGTGAACCAAGTTTAGGCTCCTCAAAAACGTCACGATCATCCGATAAAAATTCCGGAATCTCAGAGGGAATAGATGACGAAATGGAAACCAAAGGTACGTCCCCATGAGTCCCCTGACATCCCCAGCTTAACACAGACATTGCTTTCCAGTCGAGGACTGGGTTATGAGATTGCAGCCATGGCAATCCAAGCACCAACACATCATGTAGATTATACAACACAAGGAAGCGAATAATCTCCTGGTGATCCGGATTAATACGCATAGTTACTTGTGTCCAGTATTGTGGTTTATTACTAGCCAATGGCGTGGAGTCAATACCCTTCAGAGGTATAGGAACTTCCAGAGGCTCTAAATTAAACCCACAGCGTTTGGCAAAGGACCAATCCATAAGACTCAAAGCGGCGCCAGAGTCGACATAGGCGTCCGCGGTAATAGACGATAAAGAGCAAATCAGGGTCACAGATAGAATAAACTTGGACTGTAAAGTACCAATTGAAACAGACTTATCAACCTTCTTAGTACGTTTAGAGCATGCTGATATAACATGAGTTGAATCGCCACAATAGAAGCATAACCCATTTTTTCGCCTAAAATTCTGTCGTTCGCTTCTGGACAGAATTCTATCACATTGCATAATCTCTGGCGCCTTCTCAGTAGACACCGCCAAATGGTGCACAGGTTTGCGCTCCCGCAAACGCCGATCAATCTGAATAGCCATTGTATTGGACTCATTCAGACCTGCAGGCACAGGGAACCCCACCATAACATCTTTAATGGCATCAGAGAGACCCTCTCTGAAATTCGCCGCCAGGGCGCACTCATTCCACTGAGTAAGCACAGACCACTTACGAAATTTTTGGCAGTATATTTCAGCCTCATCTTGCCCTTGAGACAGGGCCATCAAGGCTTTTTCAGCCTGAATCTCTAAATGAGGTTCCTCATAAAGCAACCCCAAAGCCAGGAAAAACGCATCCACATTGAGCAACGCAGGATCCCCTGGTGCCAAAGCAAAGCCCAATCCTGAGGGTCGCCCCGGAGCAAGGAAATTACAATCCTGACCTGCTGTGCAGGATCTCCAGCGGAGCGAGATCTCAGAGACAAAAATAATTTACAATTATGTTTGAAATTCTGGAAGCGAGATCTATCCCCGGAGAAAAATTCAGGCAAAGGTACTCTAGGTTCAGATATAGGAGCATGAATTACAAAATCCTGTAAACTTTGAACCTTCATAGCGAGATTATTCAAACCTGTAGCTAAACTCTGAGGATCCATTTTCATCAGGTGAAATCAGAACCATTCAAGGATTAGAAGGAGAGAGAGACGAAGGCTGCAGTAAGCAGAGATGCTAGTGAATCAACTAATGAGCAAACTCAGGAAAAAAAAAAAAAAATTCTCTGCAGACTTCTTTTCTCTCCTTTCTTCTGCCAATTATTTTAACCCTTGGCCGCCAAACTGTCATGGTTCTCAATGGCAAGAGACCGTAGTAAAGCATACAAAAGGACTAGCTCTTGGAAGATGGGAACTCGAGCTGACTGTGAGCTAAACCTACCGCACAACTAACAGTGGCCGGGTAGCGTGCCTACGTTTTATCCCTAGACGCCCAGCGCCAGCCAGAGAACTGACTGACCCTAGCAGAGGAAAATACAGACCTGGCTTACCTCTAGAGAAATTTTCCCCAAAAGGCAGACAGTAGCCCCCACATATAATGTCGGTGATTTTAGAGGAAATTGACATACGAAGTATGAAGATAGGTTTAGCAAATTGAGGTCCGCTTACTAGATAGTAGGAAGACAGAAAAGGGAACTACACAGTCAGCTGAAAACCCTTTCAAAACACCATCCTGAAATTACTTTAAGACTCTAATATCAACTCATGACACCAGAGTGGCAATTTCAGCTCACAAGAGCTTCCAGCCTCAGAAATATTCAAACACAGAGAACTGGAACAAAAATGCAAAACAAACTTAGGACTACAAGTCCAACTTAGCTGATAGTAGTCTAGGAGCAGGAACATGCAACAGAAAGGCTTCTGGTAACATTGTTGGCCGGCATAGAAATGACTGAGGAGCAAGGCTAAATAGACAACTCCCACATCCTGATGGAAACAGGTGAACAGAGGCGATGAAGCACACAAGTTCAGTACCACAAGTGACCACCAGGGGGAGCCCAGAAACCCAACTCACAACAGCTCTCCGCCCGTAACATCAGGCTGCGTGTTGAATCCACTAAATTTGCGTCTCGTTACATTGGTCCTTTCAAGGTTCTGGAACAGGTTAACCCTGTGGTCTACCGTTTGGCTATTCCACCGCGCCTTGGAATCACCGACACCTTTCATGTTTCCCTCTTAAAGCCCATCTATATATCCCAGTTTTCCGAGTCATCTGCCTGGACATCGGGTTCATCCATGGATACGAGTACGAGGTGAACTCTATCTTGGGGCAGAAGGTGGTACATGGCAAGAAATACTATCTGGTGGACTGGAAGGGTCACGGCGCAGAGGACAGAACCTGGGAACCTGTGGAGCACATTTGGGCTCCGCTGCTCATTGCAGCCTTTGAGCGTAGCGAGGCTCAAGAAGGAGGGGGCCATAGGAGGGGGGTAATGTTAGGTGTCGAGTTCTCGCCGCTGCACTTGGGGAATCTTGAACCATGTCTGCTGCGGTCTCCCAGTCTCCTCCAGCCGCAGTGGAACCTGCTCTGCAGAGACGTCGGTCCCAGCGTCTGGCTCAGCCTGATACTGTGCGAATGGTTACTGCTGCCTTTCCAGGCTCTGCCTTTGTGGCCAGCACTGGTCAGCGACGAGCAGGCTTTTCTGGGACCAAGTCCTGCTGTTCACTCACTGAGCATGCCCATGGGAGCACCTCTCATTGGAGCTTGGGGGTCACACGCGCAGTCCCTGTAGCAGCTCCTATTGGTCCACCAGGAAGGTCCTGAAGAGCTGCAATTAGAAAAGGTTTGCATGGCCGCACGGCCATGCGCTAGTATCATTTGTGTTTTATGCTTGTTGCCAGTAATACTCTGCCACTCAGGCTACATGTAGAGAGTGTCCGTTAGCCATGAGAAATTACATAGGCAGGCAGCTAGCGTCAGTGGGGGCAATTAGTCGCTTGGCTTAGCATCTGGTTCCTTCATGTGTGCGGTTAGCACAGAAGAGTTCCAGAGCAAGCACAACCCTAGTTAAGGTTTTAGTCTCACTAATTATTTCACGACTCTGTGAAGCAACAGGGTTCGTGCTGATACTGAACAAGTGATGGAACTCGCGTCTAATCTGACATTGTACTGCCATATAGGGCCACCATTCCTCTAGCAGCAGGCTTTTCTCCTGCACGGTAGACCCCTAGCTGCGAACACACCAATAACAACTCATATATTTACTCGGTGCATTCCGCCAGCCATAACAGCAGCTTCCATACGTTACTTTGCAGCTCCAAGATACTGACTGCTCAGCTTTCCTAACTGACCTATGCAGTCTCCATCCAGAGAGAGACCTAGGCATGTTTCTCTCCCAGCTACAGCTCACATTTTAGCTGGTAACTCCCCAGTAGTACACTGGAATCTGTTTCATTCAGCAGACTGACACACCTAGTGAACACAGGCCCTAGTTTTAGTAAACGGCTAGATAGATGCATCTAACCAAATCCTACCTGGCCCTGCTACAATATTCATGTATATATCTTTGGAATACCTACTATATACACATAGTAAGAATGTGAATTTTTACTTTGTGGTCGCTATATTATTACTACTCGTAAGAACCATATTCTTGGATGTACCTGGTTCAAATAGGCGATTGCTAGTCTTCGTGGTTTTATATGAGTTTTAGTGGTCTATTTACATAACGCTCGTCTAGAGGTCGCACATTCATATAATAATCTAATCCACCAAGTTAATTTCACTGAATGACCACCAAATGGCGCATGATGACCTTCCTGTGAAACAGAGAACCCATGGTGAGCACAGTACACAGCTCTTCTAAATAATGCTCTTCATTTTATAAATTGCTCTGTAGGGGATATTGGAGCCATGAAAGCTTTCCTGCTACTAATGCAAATGTTAAGAGTCTCAATTTGTCTTGTGCAGCTTTTGAGACAATTACATGGTAAGTTGGATTTCTTAGAAGAAATTTGCCCCAGAGCTGATGAACCAGCGACTTATCTCTTGTTTGAGAGCAAGCTCTGCTTCCTGTCTGCCGTAATGACATAGTATGGAACAGAATAAAATCAAATACAGCTATAATGTAAATTACTTTGGGGCTGAATGTTACAGTATGTGGCACGGCTGTGAACGTTGAAGTGCTATGAGGCACTAAAGTAATTTATCACAATGTAATATTACTACTTGCTCAGTAGTATGGGTTATTGCCGACACACTTAACATTAGATAAATAGATATGGTGGATACTTAGATACTGTGATAGATAGATACCGTAGATAGATAGCTAGAAATGGGATAGATAGATAGATAGATGTATATAGATAGATAGATGTATAGATACATATGGGATAGATAGGTAGATGTATAGACAGATAGTTAGCTATGGGATAGATAGATGATAGATAGATAGATATGGGATAGATAGATAGATAGATAGATAGATATGGGATAGATAGATAGATAGATAGATAGATAGATAGATAGATAGATACATAGATATACAAAAAAATGGAAAAGCACTTTACCAATAGGTGGGTGCACGCCTCCTTTACAAAACATCCAAAACTTGCCTCAATCCAGACATAGGAAAAAATGCAGGCAGCACTCCATAGCTTAAAGGTGAAAAAAATGTGGTTTTTATTTTATTTTATAAGGTGGGTTTGAAATAAAACCACATTTTTTCCACATTTAAGCTATGGAGTGCTGCCTGCATTTTTTTCCTATGTCTGGATAGATAGATAGATATGAGATAGATAGATAGATAGATAGATAGATAGATAGATAGATAGATAGATAGATAGATAAATTAATTAATTAATAATTCATCTCAATCTAATATATAAAGCTGAATGTGTGTATGTGTGTATGTGTGTATGTATGAACCGTCGCAGCTACAGCCACAAAATTTTGCACAGTCACACGTCTGGACCCCGAGAGCGTCATAGGCTATGTTGTGAGGTGAAATTTTAACCCCGCGCTTTCCAATTCACCAAACAATTTTGCCCCTATCTACATAATGGGGAAAAAATGAAAGGAAAAGTGTTGGAGGCAAATTAACAGCTGCCAGATGTGAACAAGGGGGATTTAAAGAATGACAGCAATGGCGCCAAAGAGTATATACTGTACAGTTGCTAAGGTGGGGCCCCAACATGGGATAATCACCACACCACCACGGGGATATGAACACACACACAAAATGCGCCACACACTACCACGTGCTCGAACACATATACCACCCTCAGCGCACATTTCACCACACATACACCAACCTCGCCACATAAAAGTAGAAACACAAAAGTCGCCGTTCAAAACTCGCCACACGCAAAACTCTCCACATGCAAAACTCGCCACACGTGCAAAACTCACCTCATGGAAAACTCGCCACACGCAAAACTTGCACACGCAGAAAAATTGCCACACGCAGAAAAATTGCCACATGCACAAAAGTTGCAACACATTCAAAAGTTGCCTCACACAAAACTTGCACATACTCAAAAGGCACCACACATAAAACTCGCCACGCGCAAAACTCGCCATGCGCAAAACTTGCTGCACACAACTTGCTACACTAACCTGTCTGTCATGTTCTCAATGGCAAGAGAACATAGCATCAGCATATATAGGAACTAGCTCTTGGAAGATGGGAACTGAGCTGACCATGAACTAAACCTAACGCACAACTAGCAGTGGCCGGGTAGCATGCCCACGTTGATTCCAGATGCCCAGCACCAGCCGGAGGACCAAACAATGCTAGCAGAGGAAAACATTAGTCCTAGCTCACCTCTAGAGAAACACCCCGAAAGGAGACAGAGGCCCCCCACATGTATTGGCGGTGAATTAAGATGAAATAACAAACGTAGTATGAAAATAGGTTTAGCAAATTTGAGGTCCACTTACTACATAGCAGAAGACAGAAAGGACACTTTCATGGTCAGCTGAAAACCCTATCAAAACACCATCCAGAAATTACTTTAAAACTCTGGCATTAACTCATAACACCAGAGTGGCAATTCCTGTTCACAAGAGCTTTCCAGACACAGTAACGAAACTACAGCTGTGAACTGGAACAAAAATGCAAAAACAAACATGGACAAGAGTCCAACTTATCTAGTAGTTGTCTAGGAGCAGGAACAAGCACAGAGAGGCTTCTGATAACATTGTTGACCGGCAAGCAACTAACAGAGCAGCAAGGTTATATAGCGACTCCCACATCTTGATGGGAACAGGTGAACAGAGAAGATGAAGACACCAGTTCAATTCCACCAGTAGCCACCGGGGGAGCCCAGAATCCAAATTCACAACACCTGTCACATGCAACTCGACACACAAAAAGTTGCTACACGCATGTCGCCACACAAAACTCATCTCACAAAAGTCGCTACATGCATATCGCCACACGCAACTCAACACACACAACTTGACACACGAAACTCGCCCTAAAACACACTCAAGTCTGGTATTATCCTTCAAAAATAAAAATCTGATTAATAAGCAGACAAACTACAAGAGCAACAAATGTACCATATAGGAATCCGGCAGCTGTCAGTCACATGACCAGTCTATTATGTGTATGTGTGAGCTAATATATACTGCCAGGGGGTGGGCTTACTGTTGGCTGGGGATTTATCAGGCTGCCATTTTAGCTTACAAATACTGAGGTAAAAATACTGACCAAATAACGTGTGAACGAGGGCTAATACAGGAGGAGATGACATACAGATATATACTATATACAGGAGGAGATGACACACAGGTATATACTATTTACAGGGGAGATGACACACAGGTATATACTATATACAGGAGGAGATGACACACAGATATATACTATATACAGGAGAGATGACACACAGGTATATACTATATACAGGAGAGATGACACACAGGTATATACTATATAGAGGAGGAGATGACATACAGGTATATACTATATACAGGAGGAGATGACACACAGGTATATACTATATACAGGAGCAGATTACCTACAGGTATATAGTATATACAGGAGGAGATGACATACAGGTATATGCTATGTAAAGGAGGAGATGACACACAGATATATACTATATATAGGTGAGATGACACACAGGTATATACTATATACAGGAGGAGATTACATACAGGTATATACTATATATAGGAGGAGATGACATACAGGTATATACTATATACAGGGGAGATGACACACAGCAGGTATATACTATATACAGGGGAGATGACATACAGGTATATACTATATACAGGAGATGACATACAGGTGTATACTATATATAAGGCACACTCTATGTGACACACACAGGCATCATTTGGCCTGCAGATCTCCCCAGCGCTCTCCCCCAGTCTGCGCATGCGCGGCCGACACAGTCAGGTGACGCCGATGACGCAGCGGGTCAGCTGACCCCCTGTCGGCGCCCATAAACCCGGAAGTAACGCTGGAACACCAGCGTCTCCAGGAGGACACTCTGTACGGCGCCTTTCTCTACTGCAGCATCAGGTAAAATAGCGCTCTGCCACACTCCTGCTCCCCTTACCCATACCCGGATTGCTCATCTCATTAGCACCCCCTTTATCCTCTGCAGCACTCTCATCCACAGCGAGTACCTCGCCCCTCTGCAGCCCAGACCCGTCCATTGCATAAGGTACTGTGTCCCTCAGTCTATGATAGCTCCTCTATAGTTCTTATTGGCAATTCCTTGTGACTTTACCTAACGTGCCTAGACTATTTATTTGGCACCATCTTCATATCTTGCAGCGCTCTCTGCATCAGCGAGCATCTCGCCCTCTGGCAGCGCATTCTCACATACTGCATAAGGTAATTTGTCCCTCTGCCCTAGACTTACCAGGAGGTCCTCTACAGTTCCTACGGGCATGCACTCACATTTGCCGCAATATGTCCTTCTTCATAGGCGGGACCATACCTCCTGGATTTTGTCTGACACTGGCTCCTCACGTGGGCCCATACAGACACACTGTGTATTCCAGGTATATAACAGAATTACTCCGAGTGGGGGGACTGCTTACATCTATATTCTCACAGTCAAAACAATATATAAGTTGGGGTCAATTAAACTACACTCACAGAAAAAATCCCCCAAAGAAATGAAAAATACTTTAAAATTATCCTTTATTAATATTTGTTAAAACCATAGTGTGCAACCACCATCACCAATAGATGCAAGCGTACTATAGAAAAAGCCGGGTTGGTGCCAAGCCCTACGCTTCCTCAGTACTCCCTACCTGCCTGCGGAGGTTGGCACCCTCTTTTCCTACGCCGTGGCGCCCCCGCTCCTCGTCGGCTGGCCCTGCTATCCCTATAATACCCTCATGGGATTTAGGGAGAAATCTCATATATACAATTAATTAGTTGTGAATAGCTTGAGAGGACATGAATATGTCAGTCAAATATCTAGCTAAATCTAAGGGTCTCAACTGACTTGGTAGTCTGTGTCCCTTCTTTCTCTAGGACTTTTTATTATTTATGCCAGACGATATAATAACAGGTAGAAATGCTACAAAGAGAGCAAAAGTGCATATATAATCTTGGTCTAGCTATATATATATATTGGGGTCACCAGATACTGTTGTGACAATAGGGAAAGTGTATTTGCTGTAGTGTCAGACATAGGGGAGAAACGCGTTGAGTAGGAAAGGGATGCAAATTTATATATTTGAGTAGGAAAGGGATGCAAATTTATATATTTATTATTATTATTTTTGTTTAAGATAGGAGGTATTGCAGTGGTCTGGTCAGCACGGAGGTCGCAACAAACAAATATGTGGGGATGATATATGGCTAATTTATGCTTTTTGTTCAACTAAGACTGCAGCTTGATTGTTGTAGGGCTGTATGGGCTATGTCTGACACTACAGCAAATACACTTTCCCTATTGTCACAACAGTATCTGGTGACCCCAATATATATATATAGCTAGACCAAGATTATATATGCACTTTTGCTCTCTTTGTAGCATTTCTACCTGTTATTATATCGTCTGGCATAAATAATAAAAAGTCCTAGAGAAAGAAGGGACACAGACTACCAAGTCAGTTGAGACCCTTAGATTTAGCTAGATATTTGACTGACATATTCATGTCCTCTCAAGCTATTCACAACTAATTAATTGTATATATGAGATTTCTCCCTAAATCCCATGAGGGTATTATAGGGATAGCAGGGCCAGCCGACGAGGAGCGGGGGCGCCACGGCGTAGGAAAAGAGGGTGCCAACCTCCGCAGGCAGGTAGGGAGTACTGAGGAAGCGTAGGGCTTGGCACCAACCCGGCTTTTTCTATAGTACGCTTGCATCTATTGGTGATGGTGGTTGCACACTATGGTTTTAACAAATATTAATAAAGGATAATTTTAAAGTATTTTTCATTTCTTTGGGGGATTTTTTCTGTGAGTGTACTGCTTACATCTACACACAGCATGATGTGGTTTGGCAGCCATCTTGATTCTTTGGGGTGTATACACAGGTCCGGTGGTCACACACGCTATATACCTCGTTACTCACTCTAACACACGGCAGCTCGATGTTTTAGTATACTTTTGGTTGTATATTCATGTATTGTTACATGTTTTACGTATCTGTGTTCTTGTGTTTTAGGCAGCTCACCCTGCATGATTCAGGGGTAATTTCACCATTATCTCCCTACTCTGGCAGGCCCTTGCCCATACCCAGCATGGGTACCCTTTCGTAATCCTCTTACCAAACACAGGCACAGCTCCCGGTTTCTCCAATAAGAAGCTCACATCTCACGCTACTTGTCAGGATTCACCTAAATCCGTCACTGTTGTTGTCTGATCACCTTGCTAATGACATTTGATTTTCTGTATTTCATGTCTTTTGAATACAATACATTGTATGCTCAGAGTGCATCATGAATTTTGTCTCTAAAAAATATATTTTTTTGTATGTATATATTACAGTATTCAAAAATCCTGTCTGATGAAGGTCCTATGTTTGGACCGAAAACGTTCATGTTGAACTGGATGCACTGAATAAATGATGTTTTGACTTCACTACAAAAATTCTCTTGAGTGCCAAGTATATTTTTTGATTTACTACGGGTTGGATACCTAACTTGAGCACCTCTCAGATACCCGGAGTGCCGTGTTCTACTATACTATATATAAGGGAGATGACAAACATGTATATACTGAGGTGAAAATGAGAGGTGTGAGGTGAAAATGAAAAGGTGTGAGTGCAAAATGAGAGGAGTGAGGGAAAATAGTGGAGCGATCGGAAAATGACAGATGTGAGGTCGAAATGACAAGTGTTAGGGGGGAATGAGAGGAGTGAGGGGGAAAATAAGAGGAGTGAGGGGGAAAATGAGAGGTGTGAGGGAGAAAATGAGAGATGTGAGGGGGAAAATGAAAGATGTGATGGGGAAAATGAGAGGCGTGATGGGAAAATAAGAGAAGTGAGGGGCTATAACTAACCACAGATATTTACTATGCCCAGGCAACGCCGGGCTCTTCAGCTAGTTCACAATAATTCTCATAAAAGGTACAATTAGATACATTATTTCATCATTAGTGCAATATAGGTAACAATCATATATCCAACCAAAGTGCATGTGCCATAAAGTACATAGTGAACACATGCCATACTTTCAAAACGCATTTTGAACGCCTGCCAGGGCCGTGGGGTACTCAGTACTGGGTCCGGTACTTAAAGGGGATGTGTCACGGCGGCAGGGACCCGGTCCATGGCCCTGGGAGCCCAAGTAAAAAGGAAGGTCTTTAAAGGGGTTTGGATAAAGTTTGTTCATGATGCCACCTGTGGTACTCGGTCAAGGGTAACCAACACTGCTTAAAGGGGTCCTCTGAGGTGATGTTGTGGCAGCAGGGATGGTATGGCTTCCCACAGGTGAAGCTGGGTCTCCAGGGCTCCCACTGTAGAAGGGCCAGATGGTAGGTGGTGTAGAAAGAAACGGCGGACACAGGGTTGCAGTCTCTTTACCTCTTTACTGAAGGGTTTAGGCATCCACAGTCCAGGTTACCGGATCACAGGTACAGGTATGGTCCGCCCAGCTTGGAAGCAAATCTGGAATCCCCCTTACCAGGTGGGGTTGGAAGCCTTCCCTCTAGCGCTGTGGTGTTGCAGTCCCTTGCTGCCTTAGGCCTCACACAAGGCCCTCACATTTTCCCTCTGTCTCCCTATAGGTGGGACACTACCTGTACGATAGGTAGCTCAAGCCTTTTTACAGGATCTCTATCATGAGCCGGGCTCTATCTGCTACTGTGTCCTCAGATGTCAATGGTGGACAGGTAACTCCTGCAATCATCTGTCTGCCGGTTTCTGCCATGGGGCATAGAGTTACCCCAACAACCTCGGTCCTCCGGCTACCGGTATCTGCGCTCAGCGTGGAAGAAGCCCAGTCACAGCTTCTCTCTCCAGCTCTTCACTCGCCTTTGCTCCTTTTCCTTCTTTATGCTCTCTACAACTTATTATGTCCTTCTCTCTCCTTTCCAGGAGCTGCAGAACTTGGTCTGCACGGCCCCACACTTTCCTCACAGGAGCTGCAGATCTTTTCGTCTGCACGGCCTCTTTCCTCTGTCTCTCTCACAGACTCATCTCACTGACTGACTACTTTCTCTCCAGCCAGAGTATATATAAGGGAGCCACCCACAAACTGGATGAGAGCTCCCCCTTCTGGCCTGGAGTAAGAACATGCTGCATGTTTGTGAATACCCGATAAAAGGAATCCTTCCTCGCTTCCAAACATGACATCACTCTCCCCGTGAGGAAAGCAATGCCACTGTATCAACCAGGAATCTGGGGTGTTACACATTGATTACTTTTAATTGCTCAATTAATGCAGCTGTGACTATACATATTATTGGATTTCGACTCACCAGGTATGCATTGAATATTCACTGTGCATGTCCCTGCATGTCATGAGTACATCACAGACAGACAGCCAATAAGAGCGGAGATGCGATCGGATTCTCATCTGCACATGCGTACAATTGCAGTGCGATCTGATCAGCGCCATGTTTATGTCTCTGATCTGTAGGTGTACATCACAAGTCCTGGCGTAGCAACAAGGTTATACCCTATGTGTGCTCCAGGACGGTGAGGTCGCCACGTTGGTCCGTCCATGCTGTTACAGTTGCGGTGGATTCACTAGAATTTAGGGTTAACTGAGTAAATTATATTTATTTTTTATTTCAATAGTCAGTACTTGTAAGGGGACTGAGGGGACATCACTATATATGGGGATGACACAATGTGTGGGTGCATTATAGTGTGTGAAGGCTACTGTGAGGCCATCATACTGTGTATGGGTGGCTATGGGGATCATAATGTTTGGTTAGGTTATGGGACAATCATACTGTGTGTGGTGAGCTTCCAGAGATCAAACTGTTTGGTTGGTTAAGTGTAACCTTTATACTGTTCTTGGGAGATCATGGTCACAAATTCTTAAGAGGTTCGTGGCAGTTCTGGGTCTGCTGGAATTTAAATATTGTTTTTTCTTTTGGTCCAGCAAGAGTTAGTGTCAGTCTGTTGCTAGCAGTTTCTTTTTAGCTGGTTATCTGATGTTGGTTGATAACCACTCCCACCTCCCTTTAAATATTCACATAACTCATCAGCTGATCATCAGTTATAGAGTTTTCTTCTATGCAGACCAGATAATTCTGTAGTTATTTTTTGCCTGTGGTATTGCTGCTGTTAAAGTGCTGTTATCCCTATGCCGTTTTCTCTGCTGCTGTGGATCTTAGCAGCAGATTCTGAGCTGAGCATTATCCTTTTTGTGTGTCCCTTGTTTGTCTCTTTCCCTGTGTAATTTCATCTGTAGTGGAAAGGCTACCATCCTAGTGGGCCAGTGCACTAGCCAAGGTTAGTAGAGGTGACAGTCACAGACTAGGCACGTGACAGTGGAGGGGGGAAGGACCTGCATAGGGCATTAAGGAAGCATAGGGAAAGGCACAGGTTGGTGTCATGAGGTGTCCCATCCCCCTCTCCCTACTTTTTTCATCCCATTGTACCTATAATCCCAAGTTTACTTTGACTCCTGCACTGATTTGAAGCTTTTCACCTTCATATTAAATGGTGCAGTTTTCTTTTACCAGTGCAGGGGATAATCTGCTCAGTGGAGAGCTTTTGGAAGGTTTCCTGCATTAAAGCTCTCAACTCACTCACTGTTAGCCACTCACATCTCCTATATAATTATTATTTTAATTCTGTTACAGGAGACCATGGCTTTAGTGTAATGGGCAATGACGTGAGTGTGAGTTAATTTAGATTCATTAAAGGAGTCTGTATCATTCTTTCAATTAAAGGACTTTATTCTGGGTGTGTGTTTATTTACTAAATAACTATAGGATTAGTAGTGGATAGGTGTTTTATAGACTACTCTCCATTACTATCCTGTGGCCTTGATGTCACCAGACATTACAAAGGTGACATCACCCCCACAAATATGAACCCCACACTTGCTACCACCACAGGGCAAGTGGGAAGATCCGGGCAAAGCACCAGAATTGGCGCATCTAATAGATTCTTTCTGGGGGGGCTGCGGGTAGTTATTTTTAGGCTGGGGTGGCGATATCCATGGCCCATTACCAGCCTGGGAATACCAGCCCTGAAATGTCTGCTTTAGCTTGGCGGCTGGTTGTCAAAAATGGGGGAACTTAATTTAAAAATTTGGAGTGAGGACCCCTCTATTCTTCTTAACCAGCCTTGCTGAAGCTGACAGCTAAGGGTTTCAGCCTGCAGATGTCAGTATTTCCTGGCTGGTTATCAAAAATACAGGGAACCCCAATTAATTTTTTTTTATTATTTATTTATAACGCAGCAGATAGTTGAAGAATACTCCCTTCAGCCGCCGCCTGCTCTTGCTTTTAACAGTTGAATGCAACACTTAACATTGTTCCCGGCTAGCGCTGATTGCAACGTGAGCAGGGTACCATGATATGAGCTGTCCTCATTTTAGCAATCAGCACTGGGGAACAGCACAAACAGTACCGCGGATTCGCAGTTGCCAGTACATGTCACACTAATGGCACAGACATGTCATATGTATGATATCAGTGTGCACGTGTGCGGGATATTTTGCAGCCCGTAATGCTACCGGAAACACTGACGTCTGAAAGAACCCGTAGTGAACTCGGTCACTTACCGAACTTTGTCTGACTTTTGCTGATTTTTAGGAAAAAATGTCACATGCCTGAAAATGTTACCAATAAAAATGTCAACGCGTCCCGCAAAAAACAAGCCCTCACATGACTCTGTGGACCAAAATATGGAAAAATTATAGCTCTCAAAATGTGGTAACGCAAAAAAATATTTTTTGCAATAAAAAGCGTCTTTTAGTGTGTGACAGCTGCCAATCATAAAAATCCTCTAAAAAAATGCTATAAAAGTAAATCAAACCCCCCTCATCACCCCCTTAGTTAGGGAAAAATAAAAACATTAAAAAATGTATTTATTTCCAATTTCCCATTAGGGTTAGGGCTAGGGTTAGGGTTAGGGCTAGCGTTAGGGCTAGCGTTAGGGCTAGGGCTAGGGTTAGGGCTAGGGTTGGGGCTAGGGTTAAGGTTAGGGCTAGGGTTGGGGTTGGGGCTAAGGGTTATGGCTAGGGTTAGGATTACATTTACGGTTGGGATTAGGGTTAGGGGTGTGTCAGGGTTAGGGTTGTGGTTAGGGTTATGGTTGGGATTAGGGTTAGGGGTGTGTTGGAGTTAGGGGTGTGGTTAGGGTTGGGGTGTGGTTGGAATTAGGGGTGTGTTTGGGTTAGGGTTTCAGCTAGAATTGGGGGTTTCCACTGTTTAGGCACATCAGGGCTCTCCAAACGCAACATGGTGTCCGATCTCAATTCCAGCCAATTCTGCTTTGAAAAAGTAAAACAGTGCTCCTTCCCTTCTGAGCTCTCCCGTGCACCCAAACAGGGGTTTACCCCAACATTTGGGGTATCAGCATACTTGTGGGGGTTTCTACTGTTTAGGTACATCAGGGGCTCTTCAAATGCAACATGACGCCTGCAGACCAATCCACCTAAGTCTGCATTCCAAATGGCGCCCCTTCCCTTCTGAGCTCTGCCATGCGCCCAAACGGTGGTTCCACCCCACATATGGGGTATCAGTGTACTCAGGACAAATTGGACAACTTCTGGGGTCCAATTTCTCTTGTTACCCTTGGGAAAATAAAAATTTGGGGGGCTAAAAAAACATTTCTGTGGGACAAAAATGATTTTTATTTTCACGGCTCTGCGTTATAAACTGTAGTGAAACACTTGGGGGTTCGAAGCTCTCACAACACATCTAGATAAGTTCCTTAGGGGGTCTACTTTCCAAAATGGTGTCACTTGTGGGGGTTTCAATGTTTAGGCACATCAGGGGCTCTCCAAACGCAACATGGCATCCCATCTCAATTCCAGCCAATTTTGCATTGAAAAGTCAAACGACCCTCCTTCCCTTCCGAGCTCTGCCATGCATCCAAACAGTGGTTTACCCCACATATAAGGTATCAGCGTACTCAGGACAAATTTCACAACAAAGTTTGGGGTACAATTTCTTCTGGTAACCTTGGGAAAATAAAAAATTAGGGGCGAATAGTTCAGTTGTGAAAAAAATTTTTTTTTATTTTTACGGCTCTACATTATAAACTTCTGTGAAGCACTTGGTGGGTCAAAGTGCTTACCACACATCTAGATAAGTTCCTTATGGGGTCTACTTTCCAAAATGGTGTCACTTGTGGGGAGTTTCAATGTTTAGGCACATTAGTGGCTCTCCAAACGCAACATGGCGTCCCATCTCAATTCCAGCCAATTTTGCATTGAAAAGTCAAACGGCGCTCCTTCCCTTCCGAGCTCTGCCATGCGCCCAAACAGTGGTTTACCCCCACATATGGGGTATCCAGGTACTTAGGACAAATTGTTCCTGTTATCCTTGGTAAAATAAAACAAATTGGAGCTGAAGTAAATTTTTTGTGAAAAAAAAATTAAATATTCATTTTTTTTTAAACATTCCAAAAATTTCTGTGAAACACCTGAAGGGTTAATAAACTTATTGGATGTGGTTTTGAGCACCTTGAGGGGTGCAGTTTTTAGAATGGTGTCACACTTGGGTATTTTCTATCATATAGACCCCTCAAAATGACTTCAAATGTGACATGGTCCCTAAAAAAAAATGGTGTTGTAAAAATGAGAAATTGTTGGTCAACTTTTAACCCTTATAACTCCCTAACAAAAAAAAATGTTGTTTCCAAAATGGTGCTGATGTAAAGTAGACATGTTACTTATTAAGTATTTTGTGTGACATATCTCTGTGATTTAAGGGCATAAAAATTCAAAGTTGGAAAATTGCGAAATTTTCTAAATTATCGCCAAATTTCAATTTTTTTCACAAATAAACGTAGGTAATATCAAAGACATTTTACCACTATCATGAAGTACAATATGTCTCGAGAAAACTAAGTCAGAATCAGCGGGATCCGGTGAAGCGTTCCAGAGTTATAACCTCATAAAAGGACAGTGGTCAGAATTGTAAAAATTGGCCCGGTCATTAACGTGCAAACCACCCTTGGCGGTAAAGGGGTTAATCCATATAAATTACATATTTGTTTCAGGGTATGCGTAGCTATATACTACTGGTGGCTACAGCTCCTTTATTGACCTTTTTGGGCCATTTACATCATGGATGGAGATAACAGGTGCACCCGGTTACTATTTGTAGCCGTTGTGTCTGATATCCAACATTTGGACACACTGACATGCATCTGATTGATGCATGTCATGGTGCTTTTTACTCTACTTATGTATGGCTTGCTATACGGCACTGGTATTGTTCTGCAAACAATATGTTCCGTATTAAATAATATATCCCCCCTCCCCTACTGGCATATGCTGTAGTGTTCACTGTAAGCCTTCATTTTGCAGTGGACATGCATATCTCTCACTTTTAGTGAGGCCACACAACATATTATATCATGATTTTTGGGTCGATTGGTGGATTGAGTGTGTGTGCTTCTCTACATACCAGTGTGTATTTTCGGCACTGGTGCAATTGTCCTTCTTGCCAATACATCACCTGGATTAACTTTAGTTTTTGATTATTTTTGAATTTTTGTATTTCCCTTTCCAGGCGTGCTGGCGATCGGACTATGCACTAATGTTGTTCTAATAAATTAATTATGGGGATATAATGCTGGCCAGCAGGGTTATTAATACATGTGGCGTATGTTGTCTTTTTGCATGTATGATTTGTAATACATGAGATGGGGGTATAGGTCTCTTTGGCAATCTAGCCATACAGACACCATGGACAATATGCAGGTGCTTTCTATGCGCCTTACCCTATCTACCCTGACTTAATTGTGTGCATTTGCTATGCACAGCGCACGCACCATGTATACGTGCTGGCGTCGCCTTGGTAACTTAACCGTAACTATAGGGCTTATTTGCCGGAGGTATTGCCGATGTTACCGATGTTTGTATATCACTGTAGTGATGGATCTTGAGTGAGGGGGCGTATGAGCTTCTGGTCAGACACTTCCGTTACGGCAGTTTCCATGTATCCAAGGTAAATATCACAGCTGCGGCTTGTTTGGTGGTTTAATTATTAAATATATAAGGGGTACGGGACACAAGGAGTGATCACCCCTGACTAAGCCACCTTGAGTGGCGATACGCGTCGGGTCCCTCCTGCCTCACCTAACTCCATGTGTGCCATTTCCATTGGCGCCATGTCTGCCTCATGATATTCTCCAGGGGCAGTTCCTTACCGAAAGCTCAGGTCTCTATATCTTGCTTACGCTGTGGGGGATTCCTACTTAGCTCCTTTGTGCATTGGTACTTATTCCTGGGACACTTTTGATCCCCTGCCCGGTGCCTAGGATTTGGTAAGTGTTCTATATCTTCATTTGAACTTGGGAGGTCCATTTTATCTGCGGAGAGGATATGGATATTTATGGCGTTTTTTAGTGCGTGGGATGTTGGTTATTAACTGCTGGCAACAGGTTATCTATTTGGACACCGCACACTTTCTTTGCACACATTTTGAGTTATGGTTTTGGCTTTAAGCTGTATTATGAGCTTATTTAATGTTCTGTAATGTCACATGTGTGACTGTTTTAATGTTTTTAATGTTCTTTGAGTGTTTTTTGTACCTAATAAAAATGTTTACTTAACCCCTTAGTGACAGAGCCAATTTGGTACTTAATGACCGAGCCAATTTTTACAATTCTGACCAGTGTCACTTTAAGAGGTTATAACTCTGGAACGCTTTATCGGATCCCGCTGATTCTGAGATTGTTTTTTCGTGACATGTTGTTCTTCAAGTTAGTGGTAACATTTCTTCGATATTACTTGCGATTATTTATGAAAAAAATGGAAATATGGCGAAAATTTTTAAAATGTTGCAATTTTCAAACTTTGTATTTTTATGCCCTTAAATCAGAGAGATATGTCACAAAAAATAGTTAATAAATAACATTTCTCACATGTCTACTTTACATCAGCACAATTTTGGAAACAATTTTTTTTTTTTGTTAGGGAGTTATAAGGGTTAAAAGTTGACCAGCAATTTCTCATTTTTACAACACCATGTTTTTTTTAGGGACCACATCACCTTTGAAGTGATTTTGAGGGGTCTATATGATAGAAAATAACCAAGTGTGACACCATTCTAAAAACTGCACCCCTCAAGCTGCTCAAAACCACATTCAAGAAGTTTATTAACCTTTTACGTACTTCACAGGAACTAAAACAATGTGGAAGAAAAAAATGAACATTTAACTTTTTTTTGCAAACATTTTACTTCAGAACCATTTTTTTTAATTTTCACAAGTGTAAAAACAGAAATTTAACCACAAATTTTGTTGTGCAATTTTTCCTGAGTACGCCGATACCCCATATGTGGAGGTAAACCACTGTTTGGGCGCACCGCAGAGCTTGGAAGTGAAGGAGCACCGTTTGACTGTTTCAATGCAGAATTGGCTGGAATTGAGATCGGACGCCATGTCGCGTTTGGAGAGCCCCTAATGTGCCTAAACAGTGGAAACCCCCCACAAGTGACACCATTTTGGAAACTAGACCCCCCAAGGAACTTATCTAGATGTGTGGTGAGCACTTTGAACCCCCAAGTGCTTCACAGAAGTTTATAACGTAGAGCCGTGAAAATAAAAAATCGCATTTGTTTTCACAAAAATGATTTTTTCGCCCACAAATTCTTATTTTCACAAGGGTAACAGGAGAAATTAGACCACAAAAGTTGTTGTGCAATTTCTCCTGAGTACGTCGATACCCCATATGTGGAGGTAAACCACTGTTTGGGCGCACCGCAGAGCTTGGAAGTGAAGGAGCACCGTTTGACTTTTTCAATGCAGAATTGGCTGGAATTGAGATCGGATGCCATGTCGCGTTTGGAGAGTCCCTGATGTGCCTAAACAGTGGAAACCCCCCACAAGTGATACCATTTTGGAAACTAGACCCCTTAAGGAACTTATCTAGATGTGTGGTGAGCACTTTGAACCCCCAAGTGCTTCACAGAAGTTTATAACGTAGAGCCGTGAAAATAAAAAATCTCATTTTTTCTACAAAAATGATCTTTTTGCCCCCAAATTTTTATTTTCACAAGGGTAACAGGAGAAATTAGACCACAAAAGTTGTTGTGCAATTTCTCCTGAGTACGTCGATACCCCATATATGGGGGTAAACCACTGTTTGGGCGCACCACAGAGCTTGGAAGAGAATGAGTGTCGTTTTACTTTTTCAATGTAGAATTGGCTGGAATTGAGATCGGACGCCATGTCACGTTTGGAGAGCCGCTGATGTGCCTAAACAGTAGAGACCCCCCACATATGACACCATTTTGGAAACTAGACCCCTTAAGGAACTTATCTAGATGTGTGGTGAGCACTTTAAACCCCCAGGTGCTTCACAGAAGTTTATAACATAGAGCCGTGAAAATAAAAAATCTCATTTTTTCTACAAAAATGATCTTTTTGCCTCCAAATTTTTATTTTACCAAGGGTAACAGGAGAAAATGGACCCAAGAAGTTGTTGTACAATTTGTCTTGAGTACGCCAACACCCCATATGTGGGGGTAAACCACTGTTTGGGCACATGGCTGAGCTCGGAAGCAAAGGAGCGCCATTTGACTTTTCAATGCAAAATTGACTGGAATTGAGATCGGACGCCATGTCGCGTTTGGAGAGCCCCTGATGTGCCTAAACAGTAGAAACCCCCCAAAAGTGACCCCAGTTTGGAAACTAGACCCCCATGGATCTTATCTAGATGTGTAGTGAGAACTTTGAATGCCCAAGTGCATCACAGAAGTTTATAATGCAGAGTAGTGAAAATAAAAAAATATTTTTTTTTCCAACAAAAAAGATTTTTAGCCCCCAAGTTTTTATTTTCACAAGGGTAACAGGAGAAATTGGACCCCAAAAGTTGTTGTCCAATTTATCCCGAGTACGCTGATGCCACATATGTGGGGGTAAACCACTGTTTGGGCGCACGGCAGAGCTCAGAAGGGAGGGAGTACCATTTGACTTTTTTAGCGCAAAATTGGCTGTCGTGTTTGGAGACCCCCTGATGTACCTAAACAGTGGAAACCCCCAAATTATAACTCCAACCCTAACTCCAACACACCCCTAACCCTAATCTCAACCCGATCCATAATCCTAATCACAACCCTAACGATAATCACAACCCTAACCCCAAAACAGCCCTAATCTCAACCCTAACCATAACCCTAATCCAAACCCTAAATCCAACACACCCCTAACCCTAATCCCAACCTTAACCCTAATCCCAAACGTAACACTAATCCCAACCCTAATCCAAACCCTAACCCTAATCCCAACTCTAACCCTAACTTTAGCGCCAACCCTAACTTTAGCCCCAACCCTAACCATAACTTTAGCCCCCGTCGTCACAAAAAAAGTTCAATGTAACCTTTTTTTTGTACGTCGCGTCCGCCATTTCCGCACATGCGTGGCCGTAACTCTGCCCCCTCCTCCCCAGGACATAGACTGGGCAGCAGATGCGTTGAAAAACTGCATCCGCTGCCCACGTTGTGCACAATTTTCACAACGTGCGTCGGTACGTCGGGCCGACGCATTGCGACCGCCCCGTACCGACGCAAGTGTGAAAGAAGCCTAAGGCTACTTTCACACTAGCGTTGTACTCGGCCCATCGCAGTGTGTCGGGCCGACGTACCGACGCTAGCGTTGTAAGCACCGCACAACGGGTGCAGCGGATGCTGTTTTTTCAACGCATCTGCTGCCCCATTGTGAGGTGCGGGGAGGCGGGGGCGGAGTTCCGGCCACGCATGCGCGGTCGGAAATGGCGGACACGTCGCACAAAAAAGTTACATGTAGTTTTTTTGTGTCGACGGTCCGCCAAAGCACGACGCATCCGTCGCACGACGGATGCGACATGTGGCAATCCGTCGCAATGCGTCGCTAATGCAAGCCAATGGAGAAAAAACGCATCCTGCAAGCACTTTTGCAGGATGCGTTTTTTCTCCAACGACGCATTGCGACGGAAGCCAAAAAACGCTAGTGTGAAAGTAGCCTAACCCTAACCCTAGCCCTAACCCTAACCCTAAATTTAGCCCCAACCCTAACCCTAACCCTAACTCTAACCCTAACCCTAACCCTAACTCTAACCCTAACTCTAACCCTAACCCTAACCCTAACCCTAATTTTAGCCCCAACTCGTCTTCTCCTGCCGGCCGGCAGATGGCAGCAGATGGCGGGCGCACTGCGCATGCGCCCGCCATGATGAAAAAGCCGGCTGGCAGGAGAAGACAGAAGAGGACCCAGGGACACCGGGTGAGTATGTTAGGGTCCCCGAATCCCCCTATTTCTCTGTCCTCTGATGTGCGATCACATCAGAGGACAGAGAAATAACTGATCGCTTTTTTTTTTTTTTTTGCGGTCGCCGGTAAACTGTTAATTACCGGCGATCGCAAAGCAGGGGTCGGTGCAAACCGACCCCGATCATGTTCTTTGGGGTCTCGGCTACCCCCGGCAGCCGAGTCCCCAAAGATCTTCCGGGTGCCGGGCGGCGGGCGTACTGCGCGTGCGCCCGCCATTTTTTCCCAGAAAAAAGATGGCGGCGCCCATCGGGAGCCACGAGGAGCACCGGGGGAGGTAGGTAAGTATCGGGGGGCCATCGGGGAGCACATTTCTCTGTCCTCCGATGTGCAATCACATCGGAGGACAGAGAAATTAAACGGCAAATCGCGTTTTTTTTTGTTGCGACCGCCGGTAAACGGTTAATTACCGGCGATCGCAACTCGGGGGTCGGTAAAAACCCCCCGAATCATGTTCTCTGGGGTCTCGGCTACCCTCGGCAACCGAGACCCCAGAGAAAATCCGACTCTGGGGGGGCGCTATTCACTTTTTCCACAGCGCCGTTAATTAACGGCGCTGTGGTTTAAGTACCCTTAGCGGCCGCCGTTAAAAGGCGTATCGGCGGTCGTTAAGGGGTTAAGATTCATGTGTTCGTGGTGATCCCCTCTTTATGGCTTATACTTTTTTCTTGAATATTGGTGCACCAAAACTTTTTCTCCATTCATGGTTAGTGGTTGGGTGAAGCCATTTATTGTCAAACCACTGTGTTTTGTCTTCAGATTCATTAAAGGAGTCTGTGTGTAGTGAGCACTAGTGATCAGCGAGTATACTCGTTACTCGAGATTTCCCGAGCACCCTCGGGTGACCTCCGAGTATTTTTAGTGCTTGGAGATTTTGTTTTCATCGTCGCAGCTGAATGATTTACATCTGTTAGCCAGCTTGATTACATGTGGGGATTCCCTAGCAACCCGGCAACCCCCACATGTACTTATGCTGGCTAGCAGCTGCAAATCATTCAGCTGCGTCAACAAAAACTAAATCTCTGAGCACTTACAAATACTCGGAGACCCCCTGAGCATGCTCGGGAAATCTCGAGTATCAATGAGTATACTCGCTCATCACTAGAGAGCACATTGAACCCCCAGGTGCTTCATAGAAGTTTATAATGATGAGCCGTAAAAATAAAAAAATATAATTTTCCCCACAAATATGTTTTTAGCAGAAAAATATTGCTTTTTCATAAGGATAACAGCAGAAATTGCACCATACAATTTGTAGTGAAATTTCTCCTGAGTACGCCGATACCCAATATGAGGGAGAAAACTACTGTTTGGGAGCACGGCAGGGCTCGGAAGAGGAGAACGAGCATCATTTGACTATTTAAATGTTAAATTTCCTGGAATCACTAGCGGACGTCATGTCCCATTTGGAGAGCCCCTGATGTGCCTAAACAGTGGAAACCCCCACAAGTGACCCCATTTTTGAAACTAGACCCCTCAAGGAATGTATTTAGATGCTTGGTGAGCACCTTGAATCCCCAGGTGCTTCACAGAAGTTTATAACGTTGAGCCCTTTAAAATAATAAAATCACATTTTCCTCACAAAGATGTTGCTTTAACCCCAAATTTAGCATTTTTATAAGGGTAAAAGGAGAAATTTCACCATACAATTTGTAGTGCAATTTCTCCTGAGTACGCTGATACCCCAATAAACACTGAACAGAAGCCAGACGGAGTCCAGAGTAACTATGCTGCTTCACCATAGATTTAGATGTAAACCTGAAAGTAAGTGGTCAGTGTAGAGCGCCAGATTAATGTAATCATAAATGTCATTCAAAATGCTCCCAATAAAAGCTTCAACTCAATCCACAAAAAATGCAAGCCCCCACTAAGGACTGTGATCTGTTAACGGAAATATAGGGGACTTCAAGGTTACTGGTAGTGCAAAGCCTCTGGAAAAGCGAAATAGCTCCATAACGCTCCAAAGGAAATTCAGCAAATTCAGTGCTCCCAAATCCAACAACCAGCCAAACTAAAACAGACAGCTGGGGGATGCTATTCTCAGGATATTGGCCCCCCAGCCTAAAAATAGCAGCCCACAGCTGTCCTAGAAAAGGTGCATCTATTAGATGTGACAATTCTGGCTCTTTGACCAGCTCTTGCCATGTGGCTGAGGTATGTGTTGTCCATATTTGTGGGGTTGGTGTCACCTTTGTCCAGTGACATCAAGCCCATGGTGACAGCCACAGGGCAAGTGGGAAGAGCCAGGCAAAGTGCCAGAATTGTAACATCTAATAGATGTGCCTTTTCTGGGGTGGCTGTGGGCTGCAATTTTTAAATTGGGGGGGGGCAATATCCATGTCCCTTTACCAGCCTGGGTATACCATCCCAGGCTGTTAACTTTAGCTTGGCTGGTTGTAAAAATGGGGGACCCCACTCCTTTTTTTAAAATTATTTATTTAAATAATTAAAAATAAAGAGTGGGGACCCCTCTATTCTTGATAAGCAGCCTTGCTATTGCTGACAGCTGAGGGAACACATGTCCATTTTTTTTTATTATTTACTTATAGCGCAATTGATGAGTCAATTGATTCCATTTTTCCTGGTGTCCTGGTGTCTGCCCCTGAATTTAGCAGTTTTGGTAGCTTTTTTGTCCCCCTGAGGGTGTCTATGCATTTGATTTTGTCTCCCATTGAAGTCAATGGGATTCAGGTATGTTCGCCGATCTGAACTGAACCTTGAAAAGATCGCTCATCTCTACACACAACCAATGGATCGAGTGCATCTGTTCCCTGTGCTCTACAACATATTGCCATTACATCAAAATTTATTGTGGCAGTTTCCCTTTAACCAACTCAAAGATTGTTTACGATTTTTACCTTTTTATTAGACTATTTTGCAGTCTCTCTTGTAAAGAGTAAACCTTCCACATACAGTACCATATTAGCAGAGCAGGCTTTGTACATCCATCAGGTGAATATTGCTTGATCTAAAGTCCGAGCTAATGCTCTGTTCACATTTTGTTATTTACATTTTGAGCTCCACTTACTTTTGGCATATACCCCAAAGATAGAAAAAAACAACAAGACGTACAATGCAGTACATTCTTTTTTTGCGGTGTCTCCAGCATCATTGGGTTGTAAAGTTCTCCAGTACCATTAATTTAAAGATGCATTTTCTTCTAATATCTGTTTAAAATCACATATTGTGCATACAGCATAAAATATTAAACTAGAAATAGAAAGAAATGAAAAGAATTACCGGTAACTACTTACTGGCATATACAGTAGATTAGATTAGACTTTGCCTTGACAGACAGTTAGAGGTGTTTTCCCTGCACACAGATTATTAAAGTATTGTCAAGACTATGAAAAATGAAGAAACTTTAGAAGAGTGTCACTGTAACATATACTAGGTAAAGTGCAAGGAATGTTAGGAAGGAGAATCTGTGTGGACATCAATTTATCCATCTTGAGACTGTATATGAGTCTTTAGATGGTACTTTCAAGATGTTTGAGCTGTGCGACTGATACTAGGCTAAAAGACTGAATGAAATAAGGTACTAAATAAAAAAATAAGGGTAACGGGTGAATTGGGTCAGCCTTATCGTTTATATTTTGTTTGTTATTTTTTGTTTCATACAGACAAAATCTTTCATACAGATTAATAGGTAAGCTTCTTCATTTTACCTTGCTTGTATGCTACAGTTACTAGTTTCAAATTTCCATTCACTGAATAATGTAGATATCTAGATTAAGCTTTGATTAATATTCACATATAAAGGAAAACAATGATTGGGGTTTGAGGTTACAAGGAGTGATGATACCTTGCAAGAAAAAACTTAAAAATAATATATTGCTGTAAACTGGATTTCATTGTACCTGGAGTGGACATTCATCAAATTCACCGTGCAGATTAATAAATAATGGAATTTCTTTATATACTGTACACTGTACTACACCTGACAGATGTAAAAATAATGCAGACATACAAGACCTATGAGCAAAGAAGACATTTCTGTTGAGCGATTATGTGTCCGAATTACCCATGAGAAAATCTAATGTCAGGAAGAATTTTACTCTTGTTTCTACTAAAGATTCAAGTGAAATGTCACGGGAACGAGCGCATGACAAGAATAGTCAGTGTGTAATGAAAAACGTCATTGGTCTGGATGCATCTACCGCTTCTGTATTCATGAAAAGGAAATATTAAAGGGGTTGTCCATTTTAAAACAGAAATGGACCATAAACACATATAGCTTGAAAACAGCCAAAATAAGCTTCTTTAATTGTTGACGGCACTGCCTCTCTGCTCCTCACCATCATCCCCATCATTCTGACCACTGCTGCAGCTATAACAGATAAAACTGGGATTCTATCAAAACTGCACCAAGTTGTCCAGTAACTAATATATCATTGAATATAGGCTATGTGCTCCTATATTATGTTGCCCTAAGGTTATATAGCAAAAAAATCCTGCTGACAGATTTCCTTTAGGGCAGATACAGATGACCGAGTATTCTCTTATCTGAGAGAATCAGGCTTGTGAAGAATATTGGAATTATAATTCCATGTCAATCATCTGTATACTATTGGGCATGGAATTATAAAAAGTCATGCAGCACATGATATGGTTACATGACACCTGGACAGCTTCAAACAACGTGATTCACACTCCCCCTGTTGATCCAAGTCATGAGGCCTGAGTCCTTTGTTCAGCCAGGTAGGAATTCATAAAGGAGTCATGGAAATTCTATAAGTCCTAGCTGTACATCGTATATATTTCTGAGATCCTCAGAACAGGGCAAGAGCATGCCTGGGTCTCGAGTCATTCTAACACACATGGTAAAGAGATACATTGATCAACCACTAGCAGCTAGGTAGCAAAATTGTGTTTATTGTGTTTAGTCTCTATGAGTAATAGGGGCCCGGTCAGATCCAAAAGTGCCAGAACCGCTACCACAGGACCGCACAGAAAGGAGTTATGATCTTTCCCTGGTTTTGGGAAATTTATCTCCAAACCTCCAGGGGAGGGGATTTAGGTTCAGCCAAGAGGGCAAATCCTGTAAGCCAGGACTTTCATCTAACTGGTAACTGACCATATATCACTATTGTATTTGCACATCTGACTATTATACTGTATATGTATAACCAGTGTATATATTGTGTATTATCTACTGTGCCCTTAAGGCGATTAAATATATAATGTAACAATGGGCTACTCTTTTATGTCGATCCATGAATCTACATGTCCATTTCTCGGCCTAATCTCACATGATACTATGTGCTGGCTCCTGGCCTGATATAACCCTGTTAAGGGACCAGGCGTATATCGAACGAGGATCTGGTGGCACTCCTACTGGGCTGATAAGGTTCTGTTTCACTGGTTCTAGTGAAAGGGGCCTACTGGCCTGTTAGAGTTGTGGGAGAGTGTGGTGCCACATCAGTGACTGCATGGGCTATCTCCTCTCACTCCCCATGCCTCCCTGGACCCGTGTGGACAGGGGGGTGTCTGTGTAAAACTGTGTCAAGCTGACCTTACGTGTCCCAATGGGGTGCAGAACGTCATGTTGGTACAAGTTGGGAGACCTGGTTACCACGGTCATCCCCTTGATAAAGCCAGGATACCAACAGGCGAAACGTGCATTGGGGCACTCTGGGATAGAATTCGGTGCCACCTCCCCCACCACTGTAAAATTGGTAAGCGCTGCTCTTGATATACTCTTATAGCCATTAACCATTTGGTTGTGTCAAGTATATATTTCTATTGGGAGCATGTCCTTATACATTATAGGCACTATGCATAGTACTAGGGGGTAGGGGGTGCTGGTGATTTTGCACATCATCCTGCTATTTTTTATCTTTTGTATGACACTGTTGTTATTTGATTCATGTTTAATAAAGTATTCTGCTTTTAACCCTATTAACTCAATGGTTCTCCTATTTGTTAATGGCCTGTTAGAGTTGTGGGAGAGTGTGGTGCCACATCAGTGACTGCATGGGCTATCTCCTCTTACTCCCCATGCCTCCCTGGACCCGTGTGGACAGGGGGGTGTCTGTGTAAAACTGTGTCAAGCTGACCTTACGTGTCCCAATGGGGTGCAGAACGTCATGTTGGTACAAGTTGGGAGACCTGGTTACCACGTGATCCCGCTGACATAATATTGACATCAGGCAGGGTGGCGAGGTGTGGCTCCTTCATGTTTCTTCACCGGACCAATTATGCAAATCACACTATCATCAATTTCTGGTCAGAGTTTGATCACAGTGTGATCCGATCCAAACAGATGAGAAGATGGAGAAAAAAGTTCTGCATCTTCCCCATTCTGTCAGTCTGTGGAAACTGAACTGCACTCAGATGTCGTCCAACTGCAGTTCAATGTTTGACTTGTATGGCCAAGTGCAATCCAAATATCAGATCAAACTCGGGCATGCAGCAATTTTTTTTCTTTGGGTGCGGTCGGCACAGTGCTCCATAGCATAACATTGGTCTTAGTGCGGTCTAATGTTTTGTCAGCTTGCACTAGGACTGAAAATAAACTCGTTCGCATCTGCCCTTAAGCCTACAAATTTAGAGGGCATCCTTGTGCAGATGGAAGAAGTGCTCAGCCATAATGGAGGCAGTCACTTACCCCTAAATGCACACTACATAAAAACAAATTGACTAGCATATCCTAGCAAAATGAAAGAAATGTACAGGCGCATTGCTCCAGCATACACACAGCATAAGAGCAGTTCAAGATTTGCTGTTCAATGTTCCCATCTAATTTCCTGAGCTCATAGTGGGGTTGCATTTCTTTGTTTCTATGCTGGTGTAATGCAGTCACAGCAGCCTGCACCTGTACAGAGCAGGACTATACAGAACACAGGATCAGTCTGATGGTGTCATTGCCAGAGGTAACATTACCCTGATGTGACTGGGATGAGTGATTTTCTATATATTCCAGAACTCCTTCCACTCCCTCCCCATTAATATACCATCTTTCAGCCTAATATGTGGGAGGACTCCAGAATTAGCAGAGCTGATTTTGTTACACAGCACATTTTGATATCACAAAGTGTTAGCTTAGAATATAAGACTGTAGCTAAGATATCTAGGTGTGCAATCAAGGTGTTTCCATGCAAGCAAAATGTGGCAGCAATATGAAAAATTCAGTGTTATATTTATTCAACGTCTTTTCACATTTCAGAAATTTTCTTTTCTGACCAATCGAAGTTTTAAGTTAAGTCTGAAATGATATTGAGTCGCCCACCAGGGCCGTGGGGTCCCCGGTACTGGGTCCGGTGTCCACAGGGGGATATCACGATGGCGACCCAGCCAGTGGCCCTGGGCGCCCATGTAAAAGGGAAAGTCTTTAAAGGGGTTTTAGGAATGGATTGTTTGTGACGCCACCAGTGGTATTTGGTCAGTGGGAACCGACGCTGCTTTAAGGGGTCCTCTGGGGTGATGTTATGGCAGCTAGATGGTACAACTTCCCACAGGTGAAGTATATCCCCAGGGCTCCCGGTGTGTAGATGGAAGATGGTGAACGGTGCAGTAAAGAAAGAGGACACAGGTTTGCAGTCTCTTTACCTAGTTTACTGTAGGCTTCAGGCAACCGCAGTCCAGGGTACCAGATCACAGGACAGGCAGAGTCCGGCCGGCTTGGAAGCGAATCCAGAGTTCCCCTTTACCAGATGGAGATGAAAGCCTTTCTCTAGCGTGGTGGTGTTGTAGTCCCTTACTGCCTATGGCTTCTGATAAGTTCTTCTCTGTCCCCCATATAGGATAGTGCACAAACCAATGTAATAGGATGCAGGTACTGAGTATGTCACCACGGAACAGACAGACCAACAGTTGAGGGGTTTAATAACAGGGATATGGTTCTCCTCGCAGGGAGGAAGCAATGCAAAATAACTAACAATAAAACAATGCAAAAATACGGGAGTTAAACAATATAACAGAATTAAGCAGGATTCCTTGAGAAAAAGAACACTTATCTGTCTGAAGATGACTTGCTTGGAGGGTCGTCTTCTCCAACGTAGGCGCCGAGAAACAGTGGCACTTGTCGTCCCTCTGTTGTCTGTGGGCAGAGTAGTCTCTGAGAGCCTGCTGCCTGGGGTTTCGGGAGTTAATGTGGTATGCACAGGCTCTGAGTCTTTAACTTTTACAGCACAACCAGGAAATCGGGGCTCCGCACTGTTGTCTCTATACCAGGAAAACAGGGGCTTCGCAATGTTAAGTCTCTGTACCAGGAAAACAGGGGCTCCGCAATGTTAAGTCTCTGTACCAGGAAAACAGGGGCTCCGCAATGTTAAGTCTCTGTACCAGGAGTCAGGGGCTCTGTACTGTTAAGTCTCTGTACTGATACCGCGGGGACCAGGGTGTCATAGTCTCCAAAACGGGTCTCAAAGTGCCCCTCTCCAGTCACAGCAGAGTCCGCTTTATGTACTCACGAGATACAGTCTTTCTGGGCAGTCTCTCTCTATTTGTCCTCAGACCGGGAGCTCTCTCTCTTTTCTGAAGCGCAGCTGCACCCTGCTCTGCACGCTGCTCTGTCTCCTGCGCGCGTCCCTTTCCCGCCCTGTGGCTGCTTCCTTTCTGTCCCAGTCTAACAGTCTCCCCCTAGGGAACCCGCAGCACAGCTCAATGGTTCTGGGCACAGAGCCAAGAAGGTAACCGCCCCCAGACTCTTCTTGTGCTTTTAACTCCTTACACCCGTATGACAGGTGACTCGGGCCTTTTTATGGGGTCTCTATCATGACCCGAGTTCTATACGTCACTGTGCCTGCTGGGTATTAGGGCAGACAGGTAACTTGCAGTTCAGCTGTCCTGCCGGTCTCTGCTGTAAGTCTTAGAGTCCCTTACAACCTCGGTGTTCCGGCTACCGGTTATTTGTGCTTCAGAGGGAGATAGTTCATTCACAGCTGGTCTCCCCTGATATCACTCTCCTGTGCTTCATTCTCCTTCCCACTCACTGAATGATGTTCTTTCCCTCTGTATCTCTCTTTCTCCAGGGGCTGTAGTACTTCAGACTACAGGGCCCCTTCAGACCTTCTGACACTCTCTGTTGGTCTGCACTCTTCTCTGTCTCTCAACTTTCTGACTCTTTTTCCTCCAAATCAGAATTTATATAGGGAAGCCACCCATAAACAGGGCGTGGGCTTCCCCTTCTGGTCTGCAGTGTGAACATGTTGTGTGCATTGTGATAACCTGATAAAGAGATATCCTTCATCGCTTCCAAGCATAACATCACTCTCCGTGTGAGGAAAGCAATGTCACTGTGATGACCAGGACCCTGGGCGTCACAATAGTTATATTATAAGAGGAACAGTAAGAGCATATGCAAATACCTATGCACCAATCATCCATGATGCCACAGGAATAAAATATACATGTAAGCACTGTGTTTCATTGTATCCTGCTTCCATGGATCACCATGTAGTCGCCACATTAGTAGTAATCCATGAAGAAAACAGTATGTGATGCAGCACATATACAGCTTGGTACAATATGGGACTGATGCAGGCTATGGGGGCCACACTATGGATCACGACAATATGAATGTGTAATATGGCCAAGTCCCATGGCTGTGATGGTGCTGTGCTACAAACTGCCTGAAGCAATCGTTATCTTGCCCTGAGCTTTTCCAACATGTTAGGTCTCTATGCAATGAAACAATTCTCTTCGGCAGGGTTCACATTGCGTCAATGGCAATGCGCTCACGGCATCCGTTACACAGCGGCACTAACGCTATGTAACGGATGCTTCAGCGCACCCATTGACTGCCATCATGTAGCGCATCGCTAACGCATGTCATAATAATCATGCGTTAGTGATGTGCCGTTATTCTGTGACAGACCCTAGGACGCGGTCTGCAGCATTTCCAGGTCACCGCTAGTGTAGGTGGAGCATCTGCGCTATCGAACTAGCATTGGTGCAGTCCGTTTAATGCATGTGTTGAACGGACTGCACCAACGCAATATGAACCTAACCTTACAGAAAATGGAAATATGTTATTCATAATATGTTGCTATGAGGTTTATGAGAGGTCTCTTTTGGGGTAAAAGTATTCGGAATTAGTAGTGATGAGCGAGTAGCATTGTTGCGCGGGTCTCCCAGAGCACACTCGGGTGGTCTCCGAGTATTTTGTAGTGCTATGACATTTCGTTTTCCTCACCTCAGCTGCATGAAATACGGCTGCTGGACTGCCTGAATACATGTGGGAATTCCCTATCAGGCATTCCTCACATGTATTCAGCCTGTCTAGCAGCCATAATCATGCAACTGAGGCGATGAAAACTAATTATCCGAGCACTACTAAATACTCGGAGACCACCCGAGCAACGAGTATACTCGCTCATCACTAATAATAAGGTGTTATCCGAGCATGCTCAGGTGCTAACCGAGTGACTTCGGCATGCTCGAAAAACATGTTCCAGTCCCCACGGCTGAATGTCTACAGGCTTACTAACAAACAGGCAATCCCCGCATGTGTTGCAGCGGTCGAACAGCTAGAGGATATGCAGCCACCAATATTCGTACACGCCGAAGTCACTGGACCAGCACCCGAGCATGCTCAGACAATACCTTATCCCACTGTCGCTTATCACTATTCACAATGGCTTTAAAGGGATATATGCACGTACATTTTTTACAATGTTGATCCATAGCGAGAAGAGGGAGCTCTTATCTCTTCTCAAGAATATCACCAAAGACAGATTTTCTAAGTAGAGACACTCTGTAACTTCCACTTAAGGAATATTTACCCTCCATGCATTCCTACCAGAAACATTACAAGCAGTAAAATGTGATAACTGAATTTATCGTATCCCCCAGGGAATCCTCCATAATCTGTCAGGTTCATCACACTTTTATGATGTCGTCTTCTGCATGATTGTATCCATGACAACCTAGGTTTTCAGGTTCCATTCAGGACCGCTGTTTTACTATTTCCTACAGACGGTACAGCGCTTAAAAATGGAGCAAGACGAGATGGATGGCGTTCCTTCCCCACTTTATTTAGTACAGGAGGTTGTACTTTTACAATATTCAAAGCACTCAGAGGAAAAGTCAGGAATCGTGACAGCGTGAAATGCTTTGAAGCCTCGACAAGTGCGGGGGAGGGGGATTACCTCTTGTAGAAGTGTCTGTTGTCAGCAAGTGCAGGCTCAAGGTTCACTTTAATGAGTTTTGTTTAGAAGATGTCACTTAAGGAGGTACATGGGAGACATATAATAACAGTACGATCTGGAAAATGTGCTAACTAAAGTGTTTTGTAAGGTTACTCCGACACACAGGCACATTCATGAAAACTTTCTAATAGAAAAACTGCCTGTATTGCCAATAACAACCAATCACGGTGGAGTTTTCAGCTTTCAAGAATACTAGAAGTAATGTGACAGCTTATTATGGGTAGCAAGCACAGCTTTTCTATTAGACAAGTTCACAAATCTGCCTCTGTCTCTTCCAGCCATATGTTCTGGGGGTTCAGGTTCTCATTGAGGAAATCCGTCATCAGGTTTTTGCCACCCCATCTGAAAGTAGCATGATAAAAAGGCAGAGACTCTGATTCCAGCTATGTCAGAGACACCTTACCAGTTCTCTGCCCAAGAACACTGAAAACACAAGCATGGTTTGGCTAATAATCCAAGTCGTACTTCAAGACTGTACCTATATGTGGCACTAAAGTGGATTTATTTTTTATTAGTATAAAGTATTGTGGTTAAAGACAATCTGTTACCAGATTTTTGTCACCTATTCTGAGCAGCATAATGTATAGACAGAAACCCTCATTCCAGTGATGTCACTTATTGGGCTGCTTGCCGCAACTTTGATAAAATCACTGTTTTGTCTGCTGTAGATCTACCAGTTCTCTGAATGCTGAGCTCTGTATAACCCCACCCACACCACTGAAGTTTCTGTGTACACTGTGCATAGGCAGAAAGCTGCCAATCAGTAGTGGGGGGTGGAGATATACGGAGCTCATAAATATGGGGACTACATGGCAGCAGGTTTACTAGTCACCTAGTGATAATCTCCTGCTGATAAAACAACTCTTTTATCAAAACTCATTCTGTATATAGGAAGCTACACTACCATTCAAAAGTTTGGGGTCACTTAGAAATGTCCTTATTTTTTAAAGAAAAGCACTGTTTTTTTCCAATGAAGCTAACATTAAATGATTCAGAAATGCACTCTACATTGTTAATGTGGTAAATGACTATTCTAGCTGAAAACGTCTGGTTTGTAATGCAATATCTTCATAGGTGTATAGAGGCCCATTTCCGACCACCATCACTCCAGTGTTCTTATGGTATTTTGTGTTTGCTAACGGTGTAAGAAGGATAATGGATGGTTAGAATAACCTTGAAAACCCTTGTGCAAGTATGTTAGCTTTGGCTGATTAGAGAACCTATAAACCTGACCTTCCTTTGAGCTAGTAGAGAATCTGGAGCATTACATTTGTTGGTTCTCTTAAACTCTCAAAATGGCCAGAAAAAAAGAACTTTCACGTGAAACTCGACAGACTATTCTTGTTCTTAGAAATGAAGGCTATTCCATGAGAGAAATTGCCAAGAAACTGAAGATTTCCTACAACGGTGTGTACTACTCCCTTCAGAGGAGAGCACAAACAGGCTCTAACCAGAGTAGAAAGAGAAGTGGGAGGCCCCGCTGCACAACTGAGCAACAAGACAAGTACATTAGAGTCTGTACATTGAGAAATCAACGCTTCACAGGTCCTCAACTGACAGCTTCATTAACCCTAGCATGTGTATTGGGGGCCTCTTAGGCCCCCATGCTTACTTTTTTGCTATTATCTGCAAAATTACTTAAGTTAGAATTTTGAAACTCCAGGTAATCCTCAAGTATGTCGTTGTTGGTAATATCCAGTTGTTCATATAATTTTTTTCATAGGCATTTCGGTGTAACAATGCTTTTTTGGTGAAAACCACATCTGTACGAATTGGGGGCCTTTTAGGTCCCCATGTATTTTTTATCATGTTCTCAGTAGTGTTTGTGTCTCAAGTTACTTTATTTGTACTCAGTAATGCTGGTGGAGGGGCCAGGGTGTGGATACTGCCAAATGAGGATGTCATGTGATTTTTGGAGGGAGAGATAAGGCCATGACATCATCTCAGGTCCTTCTGAACACAGTAATGACGCTGCAAGTTCATACAATACATGCCCAGCAATCCAGCCAAATATGGAATCAAAATCTTCTGGATGTGTGATTGGGCAAATTATTATGGCATAAATGGCATAATCCAGTATAGAAGGATCTGGGGTCTGAAATTGTCAAAACTCTTGCTGTTCCACTATTCAATTCAGGTAGAGACATTACCATGGACAATTATTTCACCAATGTTGAACTAGGCAATTTTCTGCTTCAAAAAGCTATTACACTTGTTGATGCTATCAAGCCAAACCGACGAGAAATTCCAGAAGCACTGAAATACAATCGTCAGCGAGCACTTTATGAGAGTGTCTTTGGATTCAATAACAAAGCGACTTTGGTATCTTACAAAGCGAAGAAGGAGAAATCAGTGATTTTACTCAGCACATGCATCACAATTGCAGTATTGACAGCAATGACAGAAAATTAAAACCAGAAATCATCCTGCATTACAATAAAACAAAAGGAGGTGTAGACAAAATGGATGAGATGGTGGGAGAATATTCATGCAAGAGGCAAGCAAAACGATGGCCTGTAGTACTATTTTCAAATATGCTTGACGTAGCAGCCCTAAATTCATTCATCATTTATACAGAAACTCATCCAGACTTCCATGCACGGAGGAAGGACAGGAGACGCCTATTTTTGAAGGACCTTTGTCATGAACTTGTCTTGCCTCACATGATACAGCGAAGCGACGTGAAAGGCTTGCTAAAGCAAACTAAAGAAGCAATGAAACAGTGTGGCATACAGTTTCAGATGATTCCAGGGCTAGGAGAAAGAAAAAGAAAGCGCTGTTTCATGTGTCCAAGAAACATAGAAAGGAAAACTGAGAGATTTTGTTCAATTTGTAAGGAAAATGTCTTGTCAAAATTGTTTGGAAGACTAGTATAATAGAAAAGAAACATAATAGAAATGTATAAAAACCTCAAAAAAAGAGGACATAATACCAAAATGTAGACAACTACTGTAAATAAGTTTATTAAATATAACAACATTTATAAAATTGACTCCTTGAAAAAGCCACGGGAGGCGTAACGTGCGTTGGAGCTGGAGTCTTGGGGAAATACGGATCACCTTTTTACTGGTACTTATGCTGAGAGACATTCTATTTATGCACTTTATCTGGTCCTAGGACCTTTCTTGATATATATTGGTATTCACTTTGGTCTTCTTAGGTTTACTTCCCAGTATTATAGAACTGTACCCCTTTTGATGTATTTAGCTATTTTGCACTATGCACTGTTCTTGTCAGTTTCTCCAATTTTATAAATGTTGTTATATTTATTAAACTTATTTACAGTAGTTGTCTACATTTTGGTATTATGTCCTTTTTTTTGAGGTTTTTATTCAGTTCGTAGGACATATAGTGAGGAGTCTCACTTAGTTGTGCATTATAATAGAAATGTAGCTGCAGCTAGTTTGGTATAGATTTCTATGCGTTTTTTTGAGTTTTTTCATATGTTTGTGTGAAATTTTGAAAAAAAAAATGTTGGGGGTGTTTTCAGTGAAAAATTATAATTTAAATTTTGTTTACTAATCATATTTTATTTAGCAGTTTTAAAATAAACTTGTCAAAGTTATATAAGTGTGTTTTTCCAAATAATTTGCATGGGGGTCTAAAAGGCCCCCCAATACGTTAATATGAAGATTTCTGATGTCACGCATACTACCATACGCAAATCGCCATTGTCAACGTCTACAGTGAAGAGGCGACTCTGGGATGCTGGCCTTCAGGGCAGAGTGGCAAAGAAAAAGCCATATCTAAGACTGGCTAATAAAAGGAAAAGATTAATATGGGCAAAAGAACACAGATATTGGACAGAGGAAGATTGGAAAAAAGTGTTATGACAGACGAATCCAAGTTTGAGGTGTTTGGATCACACAGAAGAACATTTGTGAGACACAGAACAACTGAAAAGATGCTGGAAGAGTGCCTGACGCCATCTGTCAAGCATGGTGGAGGTAATGTGATGGTCTGGGGTTGCTTTGGTGCTGGTAAAGTGGGAGATTTGTACAAGGTAAAAGAGATTTTGAATAAGGAAGGCTATCACTCCATTTTGCAATGCCATGCCATAACCTGTGGACAGCGCTTGATTGGAGCCAATTTCATCCTACAACAGGACAATGACCCAAAGCACACCTCCAAATTATACAAGAACTATTTAGGGAAGAAGCAGGCAGCTGGTATTCTACCTGTAATGGAGTGGCCAGCGCAGTCACCAGATCTCAACCCTATTGAGCTGTTGTGGGAGCAGCTTGACCGTATGGTATGCAAAAAGTTCCCATCAAGAAAAAAACAACTTTTGGGGGCTTCTGGAAGCATGGGGTGAAATGTATCCAGATTACCTCAGCAAGTTAACTACTAGAATGCCAAAGGTCTGCAATGCTGTAATTGCTGCAAAGGGAGCATTCTTTGACAAAAGCAAAGTTTGAAGAAGAAAATTATTATTTCAAATAAAAATCTTTTTTTCAAACCTTTTCAATGTCTGGACTTGATTTTCAATTCATTTGGCAACTGATTAGATTAATAAAAGTTTGAGTTTTCATGGAAAACACAAAATTGTTTGGGTGACCCTAAACTTTTGAACAGTTGTGTATGTGGAGGCTCATACTGTATATGGGGGGCTATGTGGTAGCTCATTCTGTATATAGAGAGGCTATGTGATGCTCACTTTATATACAGAATGCTATGTTGGGGATCATACTGTATATACAGCTCTGGCAAAAATTAAGAGACCACTGCACAGTTTTAAAAAAATCAGCTTCTCTACATGTCTGACACATTCCATTCCAGTGTCAGTTGAATTCCAACCAGAGTACACCTCATTCTACTTAATGTGCTTCTGATTAGGTGATCACCTGAACCAAATCTTATTTAACGAAGGAAAGTGTTAAAAAAAACACTGCTGTGGTGCTAGTAATATCCCAAAAGTAATAGGAATGAAACAATAACTTGTAACCATGCCAAAGGAGTTGAAAAGAAAAGTCTTCAGTGAGGAAAAGAAGGGCTCAATTCTGGCTTTAAAAGCAGAGGGACACAGTGAACATCATGTTGCCTCCATCCTTAAAATATCTAAGACGGCAGTCCATTACAATAAGGTCAAGCAGCAGACATTGAGGACAACAAAGCTACAGACCGGCAGAGGGAGAAAACAACTCTCCACTGACCAGGATGACCGTCATCTTATTTGAATGTCACTCAGCAACCACAGGATGACATCAAGTGACCTACAGAAGTAATGGCAAATGGCAGCTGGGGTGAAGTGCATGGCAAGAACAGTTCCTAACAGGCTCCTAGAGGCAGGACTCAAGACAAGACATGTAAAGCTACAAAAAAGCCTTTCATCAATGAGAAGCAAAGGAGAGCCAGGCTGAAGTCTGCCAAAGACCATAAGGATTGGACCATAGAGGACTGCAGTAAGGTAATCTTCTCTGATGCGTCTAATTTTCAGCTTTGCCCAACACCTGGTAGTCTAATGGTTTGACGGAGACCTGGAGAGGTGTACAAGCCACAGTGTCTTGCACCCACTGTGAAATTTGGTGGAGGATCGGTGATGATCTGGGGATGCTTCAGGAAGGCTGGAATTGGGCAAGTTGTTCTTTGCGAAGGTCGTATGAATCAAGCCGCATACAAGGTTATCCTGGAAAAACAGTTGATTTCTTCTGCTCTGGCAATGTTCCCTAACTGTGAGGACTGGTTTTTCCAGCAGGACAATGTGCCATGCCACACAGCTAGGTCAATCAAGGTGTGGATGAAGGACCACCACATCAAATCCCTGTCATGGCCAGCCCTATGTTCAGACCTGAACCCCATATTGAAAGCCTCTAGAATGTAATCAATAGGAAGATGGATAGTCACAAGCATCAAAGAACTGCTTACATTTTTGTACCAGGAGTGGCATAAGATAACCCAAAAGCAGTGTGAAAGACTGTGATTAAAAACCATGGTTATTCCACAAAATATTGATAGCATGTCAAAGTGTGTAAGTGTGTGTATTTTTTTGTGTGGTGCTCATACTGGATAATGAATAAATCGAGACGTTTGAAAATTTTGTTTCAATTTTTTCATTGTTTACATATCATTAATATCGACCTTGTGATTTCCATAATTCCGATTTTCCTTTTTAGTGTTGCAATTTCAATGTTGAGGGGTGCAGTTCCGAGTTTCTAGTTTTAATTACAAAAATTACTTATAAAAAAGAATCCCCTTTCACTTCAGTGTTACCTTTATCATGTTTTTTGCTTGTCACAATAGCTGTAGCTAACATAGGTTAGATGCCACATGACCACTCCAGAGAAGTTAATTGATACTGATGGAGGGAACAGAAGTGACCTCATTGTCACGCTGGTGAGTTACTGGACCTGTAAGGCCTACTCACCGTGCGCACCGCTCTGCTCCTTCCAGGGTCTGACCATCATACTGGGCTGCCTCTTACAGACACTTTCAGCACTAATACTCCTCCCTTCGTTTGCTGAGAGTCTCCACGTGGCTATAGGGAGGTGTGGCCAGACTGGAATTTATAATGACTGTGTCCTGCACAGTTCTGCTTCCCTGGCCTATCCCTTGCAAGCTGGAGGTATATTAGGCAGCTCCTCCCTTCACACCTTGCCTGAGCTTAGCTACTAGTTGCCATTCACACTAGGGCTCTATAAAGGTGTTGTATTGCTGAGTTTCCTGTTATTGACCCAGTTAGTTCACTCATTTAGTCTGACTTCTCCACTCCTGACTTCGGCTTTGACTTCTAAACCTGTGCTACCTGCCCCAACCTTTCTGACCATGTCTCTGCCTTGCCCTCGATGCCTCATATACTCGCCTTGACCCATTGGTCTGCTGCTACAGGTCTGGGTACTGCCCTGGAGTGGTATCTGGTTGCTATCCTAACAGTCCAAGCCTCACCTCACCATCAGAGGCTGTAGTGAAGACCAGGTAGCCTATTAGTTTCACCCCTTTAGGGTAAGCTCGGCCAGTGGCGCAGTTGTCACACCCATTAGCATTAAGAATTATAGTTTATGAAAAATATTTAGGTCATACGTATTATGCTTTCATCAAAAACTTTAAAGATTAATCACAATCTTCCATCATCAGAAGAGACTACATTTGATTAAAGCAAATTGTAAAAATAAATAAGCATAAGATATTGATATGTTAATTATCTATTTTTGCTGCTATAACTAATTCTGGAAGGATTTGGGGAAAGATATGCAATAATTATTGTACTTTGCTAAATGATCAGAAATACACATATTTTCCTAAAAGTGTTGAAATAGCCTGGATAGCTGGAAGTTGTATACTTGTTTGGCAGACAACTATTCCTCCCAACCTACCATACTTATACACACACAGCCAAGCATGCCAGTGTGCTCATTGGGAAGAGGGAGAGGGGACTATCTTAAAAGAGTTGTCCTGGCTTGGGATGACAGTCTATGCACGCTGTTATGATTCTCCATTATTGCCAGTCTGAGCAGGCAGGCACGTGATTATGTGTATGCAGTTTGCATACTTCCACTCGCATTCCAACTAGACGTGCTTGTCCTCTCTTACTGCACTTCTGTTCAGAGAAGACAAGCATGTTTAGTTGGAAAGTGACCACAAGTTTTCACTTGACATATGACCACCAGCTGTCACCCGCAATATCGGAGAATACTGACAACTTGCGAAACATATGCTCTCAGGATTCAAACACTAAGGGTACGTTCACACAGGACTTTTTTGCTGCTTTTTTTTGCTGCTTTTTACAGTACCAGTAAAGCCTATGAGATTTCAGAAATCTCATGCACACACGTTGGTTTTTTGTTTGATCAGTATTTTCTGCTTTGCTGCTTTTTTTGGACATAGGGCATGTCACTTCTTTCAGCGTTTTTGCTGCGTTTTTGCAGCGTTTTTTCACCCATTGACTTGAATGGGTGATGAAAAAACGCTGCAAAAACGCTGAAAAAACGCATGTAGCATTATTTGCTGCGTTTTTTGTGCAGAAAATCATGGCCAGCAGGAAGTGATCTCACAGCCAAGAGCTTAGGGGTGTGGTTAGTGAGGTGTGAAGAGCCATTGTGAGCCATTGTGAGGTGTGAAGAGCCATTGTGAGGTGTCCTGATTGTGATCTATTGTGAGGGAGTTCCTGGTAGTGAGGTGTGAAGAGCCATTGTGAGGTGTGAAGAGCCATTGTGAGGTGTCCTGATTGTGATCTATTGTGAGGGAGTTCCTGGTAGTAAGGTGTGAAGAGCTATTGTGAGGTGTGAAGAGCCATTGTGAGGTGTCCTAGCAGCTGAAAATTGGCATAAAAAAAGCAGCAAAAATCTGCAGCAAAAATCTGCAGCAAAAATCTGCAGCAAAAAAGTCCTGTGTGAACATACCCAAAAAACGCACCAAAATAACGCACCAAATTAGCATAAAAAAAGCAGCAAAAAAGTCCTGTGTGAACGTACCCATAGCGTGACTGCAGACTTTTATTCCTAGCATGAAAATCCTATTTAAGTTATGGCTTATGAAAGGCAACATATAAGATATACTTATTAAGTTGAAAGAGAAAATTATGAGGTGGGGTCTGCCAACGATCAATCTGATAACTGCCTTTGGACTTGAGATTAAACTTTAAGAACTCATGTTTATGAAAGGGAATGACTGCCATTAGTTATTAATTGATTAGGTAGCATCACTTATTTTTTTAGCAAATTTGCTCGTACAGTAGTCAATATTGGGCAAATAGTCAAATATAACATCACATGCGACCACTAAATGGCACATTGACACAGGTATCAGATTCTTTGAGCAGTCATCTTCTTAGACATAATGCAATTAAATATTCAATGATTTGTCTGCCCAAACTAAGAGACTGAAAGCCAGACCTTGTTTATTTCAACTTCTAAGTGAATGGCAGAATGAGAATTTTATTTTGACTACAAAGAGCTTACCTTAATAAAGAATTCCTAAGATGGCATGAGACTCCTAAGCAGCTATTCTGTAAAGCTATGTGCTTTATCTCTAGTGTTTAGATAGCAGCTCCACTATAAAGTTTTCCAAACCAATACTGATATTAAAAAAAGATGTCCAGTGAAAACACGTTATCATCCTTTCACAAATAGGTGATAACCTGTTATTCGGTGGGGGTCACATGTGTGACAATTTCTCCATTCAATCCCTTGGGTTGTGCCAAATGTAGCATTTGTTTTTTATGGCAGTTCCATAGAAAGTAAATGAAGCAGCGGCTGGGCGTCTTAGGCTTCTTTCACACTTCCATCGGCAGGCAGCCGTCAGAATGCGTCGATGCGACGTATCGACGGATGTCTTAAAAACAGTGAAAAACGGCTGTAACGCATCCAGTTTCCTGACGGATACGTCGAATTAGGCGCTGCCTGAATTTGAATGTATAAAATTCTGGAGGAGAGAGAGAGAGAGATTTTCCCGTGACTACAAAATCCTTCCAGGCATGCTCAGAATACAAAAACGGGATACATCGCTGGATTCCAGTTTATGACGGTCAGTGTTATGATCCCAGTGGCTGGGGATCACAGGAAATACCAGCTAAGTTACTAAGCAAAGAACAAGCTCTAGGGAGGTGGTAACTGGACTGACCGCAAATCTGATCCTATCCAAACACACTAAAGGTAGCCGGTGAACGTGCCTAAAATCCTGGACGTCTCGACGCAGCCTGAGAAACTGACTACCCCTAAAGTGAAAGCAAGACCTCACTTGCCTCAAGAGAAATAACCCCAAGGATATAGGAAGCCCCCAACAAATAATAACGGTGAGGTAAGGAGAAAAGACACACGTAGGAATGAAAACAGATTCAGCAAATGAGGCCCGCTAATACTAGATAGCAGAAAACAGATAGAGAACTGTGCGGTCAGCAAAAAACCCTACCAAAATATCCACGCTGAGAATTCAAGACCCCCACACCAACTAACGGTGTGGGGGGGAGAAACTCAGCCCCCTAGAGCTACCAGCAAGCTGAGAAATCACATATTAGCAAGCTGGACAAGAAACATATTGAACACAGATGATCAAAAAATGAACAAAACGGAAACTTAGCTTCTCTTGAAGAGACTGGTAGCAAGGTAGTCAGAAGAAATCAGAATAGCACTGAATACATTGACAGCCGGCAACAAGTGGAAGTGAAACAGAGCTAAATAGGAAACTCCCAAGAGAATAACGAGGCAGCTGATCAGCCACAGACCCGTAGGATAACAAACAAAGCCACCAGGGGGAGCCCAAAACAAAAGTCACACAATACCACCTGTGACCACAAAAGGGAGCCTGAAAACAGAGTTCACAACAGGTCAGCGACCGATCCTGCGCCCATAGGCTTCCATTATAGCCAACGACGGGCAGCACAGGACCCGTCGCTGAGCGATTTTCCGACGTGCAGAAAAAACGTTCCTCTGAACGTTTTCTCCGCCCAATGGACAGCAATTTCCTACGGATCCAGTGCACGACAGATGAAACGGAAGGCCATCCGTCACAATCTGTCGCTAACACAAGTCTATGGGGAAAAACAGGATCCAGCAGAAAAATTTGCTGGGTCCTGTTTATTCAAAAATCGACGGATTTCGACGAGAGCTCAAAGACTGACGTGTGAAAGTGGCCTAACCTACAGCTCCAGTCTGTACTAGGGATAAAAATGTGTTATTGGGGCTAAAATTTCCCCATTCTGCCGAGTGGTGTGGGTCCTAACAGTGGGACACCCACCGATACTATGTATAGGTGATAACTTGTTTTCACTGGAAAACTCATTAATTTGCTGGTATGCTAAATTTATGCAATGTATAGTGTTGAGCATTCCGATACCGCAAGTATCGGGTATCAGAATTCCGATACCGAGATCCGATACTTTTGTTGTATCGGGAATCGGTATCGGATCCATACTAATGTGTAAAATAAAGAATTAAAATAAAAAATATTGATATACTCACCTCTCCGGAGGCCCCTGGACATCACCGCTGTGAACCGGCAGCCTTCTTTGCTTAAAATGAGCGCGTTTAGGGCTTTCCATGACGTCACGGCTTCTGATTGGTCGCGTGGCGGTCACATGAGCGGCACGTGACCAATCAGAATCCGTGACGTCATGGAAGGCCCTAAACGCGCTCATTTTAAGCAAAGCAGGCTGCCGGTTAACAGCGGTAAGGTGCAGGGGCTTCCGGACGGGTGAGTATATCAATATTTTTTATTTTAATTCTTTATTTTACACATTAATATGGATCCCAGGGCCTGAAGGAGAGTTTCCTCTCCTTCAGACCCTGGGAACCATCAGGGATACCTTCCAATACTTGAGTCCCATTGACTTGTATTAGTATCGGGTATCGGTATCGGATCAGATCCGATACTTTGCCGGTATCGGCCGATACTTTCTGATACCGATACTTTCAAGTATCGGACGGTATCGCTCAACACTAGCAATGTATAATGTTTAATGGCCTCCAAAAGACAACATTTATGTTTAGCAGCCAAAAATGCGCATTGTTACTTTTTTCTTTCTCTCCACTTGTTAATTCTCCCAAAGTGCAGAAGGACATAAAAAAACTTCAGATTTAAAAAATCGTTTACATTTTTCCACTGTGCCGCTAGTCATTGCAAGTGGAAAATTCAGAATAAAAAAAAATATTCTGGTAAACTTCCGTTCAAAATGTATTGTCAGGTTTACTATAATACCTTTTTAATGTCTTTTCAAATCTTGTATGTAGAGAAAATAAAAAGGTGATGCATGCATTTCATTTCTATTTATTGCAAAGCATTTTTTTCTCGAACATACACTTTTATGATCTTTCTGCTAGAAGGATCCAATTGATAGCAGCCTGAAAGCTGCAAAAAAAGGAATGCTGGGAAAAACAAGGTCAACCTTCGCACCTAAAAGAGTTGTTACCCTAGTGTAATCAGTTTGTAGTCTTATAAATGGTGGGTTGCAGGAAGAAGCAGCTGCACTGGAAAATCTCTAACAAGGTAGCAGGGGAATGATATATTTTTAGCTAAGTAGTATGCTAATTTTTGACAGCCTTGTACATAGAGCCGTTCCACATTTCACTACCTAAAATGTGAGATAGATGGTTGTGTGAGCCTGGAATAACATAATGATGTGGCACATTTTTGATCACTATGTATTAAAAGTTTATATCATTCCTCAAAGTTTACCCTCCGAACAAACTATGAAGATGCAGATAGTGTGCCCATTTTATAACCTTTTTGTAAATCTTGAAAAACATAAATTTTTATACATATTTATAAATCAAAGACCCGGGGAGAGCGAGTGCCGACACCGCGGGAACAGTGCCGGTACAGGAGGTGAGTATAGTTTTTGTTATTGTATCGGGGTTGAACATTTAGTTTAAGAAGGGGTTGTCCTAGTAGTGGACAACTCCTTTAATATAATAGAAGCTGTTGAACAATTCTCGGCAGTGACCTTTACAGACTGAACATAGCTGTGCTGTTTGACACTGTTTGTTAATTTTATTGGACCACCGTTAAAGGGAAGTCAAGCTCATCGGTGAGGGTGTCGGACCCAAACCCATCTGAAATTTATGACTGGAACAACGAATAGACCATCAATATTAAATGCCCAGACAATCTGTTTAAAGTACTATGTATTTCTTATGCCAATGTGAACATAGTCAATGATATCTGATGTATCACACAAATTCTATAACTTTCAAACCCTTTGTGACAGAGCCTATTTTGGTCTAAATGAACAAGTTCCATTTTTCAGATCTGACATGTGATATTAAATCTGGAGTGTTTCTACATATCCCAGTGATTTTGAGATTACTTTTCATGATGCATTGTACTTTATGTAAGTTGTAAATTTAAGTCAATAGGGTTAGCTTATTTTGTGAAAATATCTCAAATTGATGACACTTATGAAAAATTAGCAATTTTCAAACTTAGACTACTTATATCTTTAAACCAGATAATTATGCCAAACAAAATAGTTAAAACGTAATAGTTCCTCAATCCTCACACATTTCTTCCGTTTTCAGTATCAGGATAGAACCACATTTATCTTCTACTCAAAGCTGAACAAAAAACATGATTCAGACAAAACCCCCGGTGAAACCACTCACTATAACGAAGCACCTGGACTCACTTTGGGCTCCACTTGTCATCTGTTCTGGCAGTGTCCTGTCAATTTAGGCATGAACACAACTGTAGCTGACCACACTTTTACCTAAAACGTTGTACACTGAGGCAACAAAGACCAGACAGAGTCCAAAAGTCTCAATCTGCCTCATTACAGTGAGTCAAGTGGTTTCGGCGGGGGTTTCATTTGAATCATATTTTTTGGGGATTTACATAGAAACTCCAAGGTAAATGCTTAGTGGAGAGTACAGGTTAAATGTGATCCAAGCATTAGTCTGAATCTTGGGAGGCAGAATGATCAAATAAAGAACAGTACAATATATATTTTTTATTTTTTTTTACTTTATTCACCGTATGGGTCAGTAATATTACAGCATTATCAGATTTATATAGATTTTTTATGCTATGCTACTTTTACACACTATCTGCAATTTTTATTTAAGAAACAATGTTATTTTGTTGTTGCCATGTTCTGAGAGAAATAGCTATTTTTTGTTCACCAGAGCTGTATTAGGGCTTATTTTTTTGTATGACGAGTTGAAGTTTTTTTCGTCCTATTTTGGGATGCTTAACCATTTTGATTGCTTTTATTCAGATTTTTCAGACACAGAATGAAGAAAAATAAGCAATTCAGTTATTGTTTTTATTAGCTTATTTATTTTATACTTTTCACAGGGCTGTATAAGTACTAAGACATTTTTTGGGGGGATCAATACAGCAACATATATTTTTTAAGCTTTGCTGCTTTGACACACTAAAAAGATTTAGCATCACCATATTCTAAGAGCTGTAACTTTTTATTTTTTTATTTTCCTGCAGAACTGTACGAAGGCTAGTATTTTTGTGGAACAAGTTGACGTTTTCATCGGTATATTTTTAAAATATTTTTATATTTCATTTTTGATGTGCTTCTTATATGTTATTTTCATATGAAATAAATAACATAGTTGAGGTTGTTCCAGACGTGGTGATTCCAGACATGTGTATATTTTATTTAATTTTACTTTTACATAAAAATTGTGTTTTTTTGTGGTGAATCAGCTTTCCGTGATTTCTTTCCTACATTTTTTTTTACAGTTTTTTTAAATGTTATTATTAGTGATGATCGAATAGTGAAATGTTCGGGAACATCAGCATGAATAATTCCTAATATCTGAAAGCCGAATATTTTTCTGCTGGAACCAACAAACAGGTCTGGGGGCCTGAGAAAAAAGCTAAAATGGATGGGAAATAGCTAAAACTAAATGGGAACAGCATGGAGAAGATGCCTGCATGCCTTTCTGACTCACATGGTATCTGGGAATAATGTTGTCAGACTATTGCGCCAGTTTTCCAGATTTTTAAAAAGACCTACCAAACCAAACCCAATTTTTTTTAAGGGGAAAATGCTAAGAAACATTATTTCCTTCATAATTACATGTATATAATGCAAATTAAAAATGAAAAAAATAAATTATGCCTCTCCTTTAGCATATGTTCATACGAAGCATTTTGGCTTTATTTTTTATTTTAACATTTGTTAGGGCTCTCACTCCTACATTTGGGAGGTCCCTCCCTCATGCCAAATAGTTAGCAAAATAGTGGAATACATATTCCCCATCCCTTTACAATGCCATTTCAAACATGCCCATTTGAATTTTGGGCTTTGCCCGCCACCACCACCATGTCCACCGCTATGTCATTATGCGGCCACCATGTGCTGTGAAACCTTCGTTTTGTAAGCTCCACAGTTCATTTTTGCCACCGTATCCCAATGGAACCACTGTCATAGTGGGTGAAGCCGCTGTAAGGTGAATATAATACAGGAGGTGGGTGAGCTGCATGATCAATGTCAGTAAATTGGATTCTACCAGACGTCAAAAGCATTAGAATTAAATTCGGAATACAGTGCATGCAAGCAAGGGCCTGTATTGTGGTCAGTCTGTTATGCCTGAAACCCATGTCAGGAACACATACACACATACAAACCTCATTTTACTTGGAAGCAGCCTGCTCAAGGGAAAGAGATAGGAGTGACATTGACCAATCTTGTGTTCCTTGGTCTTCATGATGCTCTCTGTGCTTCTAACAGAACCCTGAGACTATCACAGAGCAGGTGCATTTATACGGAGATTTGATTACACACAGGTGGATTATATTTATCATCATTAGGCATTTAGGACAACATTGGATCATTCAGAGATCCACAATGAACTTCTGGAGTGAGTTTGCTGCACTGAAAGTAAAGGGGCCGAATAATATTGCACGCCCCACTTTTCAGTTTTTGAATTTCCCAAAAATGTTAAAATAGCCAATAAATTTCGTTCAACTTCACAATTATGTTCCACTTGTTCTTGATTCTTCACCAAAAATTTACATTTGGTATCTTTATGATTGAAGCATGATATGTGGGAAAAGGATGAAAAGTTCCAGGAAACTGATTACTTTTGCAAGGCACTGTATGTATGCCCTATCTAGCAAACAATTTGTGAACAGACATATATGCTGACAAGGGACAACTGAACACTGCGCTGGGACAACGGGCTGGACGTGGTTGATGACTTGTGTCTGTGCAACTGCAGGTTGTGGACTGGAGGCCTCAGCGCCTCCTTCCTGGACAGCAGAGTGGGAATGATGTAACACAGGGGAAAGGCCAGAAGTTTCACCATCAGACACATATTTTGTACCCAGGTGTTCCGCCCACCTAATGGAGTGCTCCATATATAAGCAGGATATGGTGTATGCTAACAGAGGTATTATGTCAAATTTCCCTTTATAAAGGCATGTGTGGGTAAGATTGTTGAACTAGCAGCACGGTGACTCAGTGGTTAGCACTGCAGCCTTGCAGCGCCGGAGTCCTGGGTTCAAATCCCACCAAGGACAACATCTGCAAAGAGTTTGTATGTTCTCTCCGTGTTTGCGTGGGTTTCCTCTGGGCACTCCAGTTTCCTCCCACATTCCAAAGACATACTGATAGGGATTCTAGATTGTGAGCCCCAACGGGGACAGCGATGATAATGTCTGTAAAGCGCTGCGGAATACGTTAGCGCTATATAAAAATAAAGATTATTATTATTAACTAGCAGCATATATAGAGAGAGCAGGATTTATTACTCATATTATTGTTCTGTATAAGGCTGAAACATGAAGAATTGTGTGCAGCATATGAATGTATTTATGTTGTACAAGTGCAAACCCAAAAAACAACATCAGGCTACCAGATACATGCTTAAAGACACCGTGAGAACACAATAAAAAAGAATATAATAATAGAATATATACAGATTGAGAGTAGAAATTTGACCATTGCACAATGTGCAAAGGTTTCCAAAAATTACCCCAAGGGGTCTGTATCAGACACGCTGAAAGAGACAGTGATGGGGACATCACAATACACTTTGCAGTTATTACAAGAGGTAGAGAGTACAAGTTTCACCATTGCACAATGTGCAAAGGTTTCCAATAATTAGCCAAGGGGTCTCTCTCAGACCAGCTGAAAGACGCGATGATGGAGACATCACAATATAATTAGCAGTTATTACATGAGGTAGAGATACAGAGTACAAGTTTCACCATTACACAATATGCAAAGGTTTCAAAAATTACAAAACAGACCCATGTGGGGTATACATAGATGAACACTAAGTACTTGTTGCAGAAGCAGTAAAGGAGGAGAAAGAGGTGATTTCCTGAACAAAATGGTTTTGGATGGTAAGGGATGGACATTAAGACTAGAGATGAGCGAATAGCTTCGGCTCCCTCCTTATTCAGCAAGCTATAGCACTTACCGAATAAGCTGCATCGGGAACCCGGCTAACTGGAGCGCTCCCGATAATCAGCTCTGCTGCATTGTGAGCTTTATCACCTAAAACAGATGAGCTTCAGCAGAGCGTGCTGCCACTTCGCCAAGGCAGTGATGCAGATTTCCCAGCTGGTGAGTGATGGGGAGGCTATTTCCGCTGAGGATGAGGAGGAGGAGAGACAGGAAGTGGAATACGAGGAGAATGAAACCCTACTGGAAGTTGGAATTTGGGCCCGCTATTCTTGGTGTGGGTAAGATGTGTGATGTCCCAGCCTCTGATTCTGTCCCAGACTCCACCAATTTAACCCAGTGTGCTGTCAGGGAATGTATTGTATAGCATGTATAGCATTTGGGCCTGTGGGTGGGTGGCTGGATATTTTTGCGTTCTAGTAAATGTCTGGGGCAGGGACAAATGAATGCTGCGCTGGGTCAACGAAGTGAACGTGGTTGCTGACTATTGTGTGTATGCAACCGCTGGTTGTGGGCAGGATGCATCTGTGCCTGCTTCATGGTCAGCAGACTGGGAAGGCCTTAACACAGGGGAAGGGACAGTGGTATGACCCACAGACACAGATTTGGTACCCAGGCGTTCCGCCCACTTACTGTGGTGCTTGACTGCCATGTGCTTTTGCATGCTGGTGGTGCTCAGGTAGGCAGTGTTCTTAGCTTGTTTTGGCAGATGCTGCAAATTACAGTTGTTTTATCTGAAGGACTTTCAGAAAACAACTGCAATACGGGGGAACAACACACCCATGGCCTGGGTATCTACCTGAGTGGGGGGGGATCTATGGAACAGTTGACCGAGTTCTACCTCTGGGCCAACCGCCTGATTTCTTGCAATGGATCCATCCCTCTCTGCACTCCTGTGCTCACTAGGCGTGACACTGTGCCAGGCTGGATCAGTGGCCTCATCATCGACCACGTCGGCTTCTAATTCCTCAATCTGATTCTCCTTCTGAGCTGCTATTTGAAGCTGATCTAATGGCAACTGTGCCTCATGATTATTCTCCATCTCATCAGACTTCAATTGACCTTCCCCAACGTGGCTTTCTCCTGGCCTTGGGGCTCAAATGTTTGGGCATCACTGCACTCTACCTCCTCATGACCCTATTTAATGGTGCATGTTGAGAGGCCTGACAAATTACAAGGGAATGTAAACAGTTCCTCACAGTGGCCAGCGTTAGGGTCATATGTCTCCTGGGACCCTTGATGGTGGGAGGAAGAAGGACAAGGTTGAAGATTCAGAGGCCCAGCCTCTTGGCTACTGAGACTGGACAATATGAAAGATTTTGTGGTGCTGTTTGTCAACACACTGGAGCCTTTGTCTGCCATCCAACCCACAACATCCTATCACTTGTCTAGGTTCGTTAGTGGTGTAGCGCGCTGACCAAATTTTGACAGGAACCTAGATACAGACAGGAACGAGATACAGTCACCTTTGAATCTGTCACCACCACATCCAAGTCCCTTAACGTCACCCTTGTGCATCTTGAATGCATTATGCTTAAGAAATAAAAAAATACTGGCTTTATTTTTCACAAGTACCCTTACAAAGGTCTTATGTACAAATTCACTGTATCTAGCAATGTGTGGCTATTTTTTGGAGATTGTCTTGCTGACACACTCCAAATGCAGAGTAATGAAAATTATTGCTCTTGCTAAATTTGCATGTACGGTTATCTGTACCCGTATTGTGCCAGTCGCACAACTGGTAGATAAAGATATGCTATTTTTTAGAACAATAGAAAAGTAAGATTTTTTTTCAATCGGCTTGCTATAACACTGCAAATGTGGAGTAATGAAGATTATTGCCCCAGCTAAATTATCACATACGATTATCTGTACCCATATTGCGCCAGTCGCACCACCGCTAGATTAATTGGAAATTGCAATGATGAGAACAGCGAGGTGCCTGCCTCCTTTCACTCACCATCCCTCCCTGCTATTAATTCTCTCACTACTAAATCCTCACCTAACAAACAAACAAACAAAAAAGTAATCTTGACAGTCTTTAGCTCTTAAAAGAGCTATTTGGAATGAATAAATGCTCAGTATAAACTCCTATCACTTTCCCTACACTACTTTCACTTTCTCTACGCTCAAACTACGCTCTCCCTATGCTGTTTCCAGCTGCAATGTGCGCAAGATGGCATTGGCAGCCTTTAAATAGTCCCTATGATGCTGGAAGGCAAGCCATTCACAGTAATGCCGGCACCAAAAATGGTGCCGGCATTACTGTGATTGGCAAGCCAGCCCAGCATGTTCATTAGCTGCAAATAAAGCATCAAACATGCTGGGCGGATGAGTCGAATATACCAAATTATTTGCCGAGTAATGAATAGCCCAAATACCATACTATTCGTGCGAGTAAAGAATAGTGCCGAATTTATTCACTTATCACTAGTTATTATTATTTTTGTATTTTTTATTTAGTCCCGCTATGGTACTTGAATACTTTTCACATTAATCGCCAATCTCATGCACTAAATGTCATGCACTGGACTGCATCAGACCTGTTAGTGTCACACTGATACAGTCTATTAGAATATGCTGATGGCAGGGCCTTACAAGCCACACAGTACACCATGGTTATTACATCAGTTTTGGTTGAGACAACAACTATTGGCAATGCCTATTGAAGTGTCGGAATAGGATTAAACACGTCCTCGCCCACTTTTAATCATATACATGCCACTGTCACAATTGATAGTGGCATATAAGGGTTTAGACATCCCGATTGGTACTAAAACCAACCGAATCAAATTGATGTAGGAGGGTGTCAACTGTCAAATATAGCCGAGACCCATAACATTTTTTGCCTCTGTTCGGAGAAATAGTGAATGGGCTATATATAAAAAGGACTTTGATTAGGGCCCGTGATAGGCCATCCTAAACAGATGTGTTTTAGGGAGTGACTAAAACTTTGTAAGTTGAGGTTAGTCCTAATTTCTTGGGGTAGAGCATTCCAGAGGATTGGTGCAACTTGGGAGAAGTCTTGTACCAGGTAGTGGGAGGTACGGATTAGTGCGCATGTTAGTCGGAAGTCGCTTGCGGAGCATAACGAGCGGGTAGGCCGAAAAACATAAATTAGGGAGGAGATGTCAATGGGTGCTGCACTGTAGAGAACTTTGTGGGTGAGAACAAGCAGTTTAAATTGGATCCTATAATGAATGGGCAGCCAGTGCAATGACTGTCAAAGAGCGGACTCGACCCTGGCTGCTGCGTTAAGGATGGACTGGAGAGGGAATGTCGAGTGTAAATAAGCACCTGTACTTTGTGTCTCCCCCCACCGCATTGTAGATTGCAAGCTCTCACGAGGAAGGTCGTCTTATTTTGCTTTATTTATTGTATTATCTTTAACGTTGTTACTTATGACTGTTGTGTATGAACTGTTAAGCTGTAAAGCGCTGTGGAATATGTTGGCACTATATAAATAAAGATTATTATTATTATTATTAATAATAATTCTGTGACATACCCGTGATGGCAATATGATCTATCACACTCGCGGATGGTGCACGTGGATCATGGACCCACTGTGCCATGGGGCTGGGCTTCCCTAGAAGGGGTGTGTCACAGATAAGTGGCTACCTGGTTTTCACTGGAGATTCTGATAATGGCGTAAGGCTTGAGCTGGAGGTAGCCACCTAGTACCATTCCTAAGAAGTCCCCGATAACGCAGCTACTGACCTCAAGGGTCAGGTTCGTTGAAATGGACTGGCCTCTCGAGTCTCTGAGTCACAGAGAGGACTGGATTTGGAACCCATTTGGACAGTATTATTCAGAATCACTAGACAGGTGTGGGGTTTGGGTACCATCGGGGCGGCTCTAGGGTTTGGGTCCCGCTGGAGCAGCTTCAGGATTCAGGTACCTCCAGAGCGGCTATATGTACACACTACACATGAATACCGGAATAACAGGATAACGAACTAACTTCACGAGATTAGGACGAGGGGCCTGACAACAAACAGTTTCAAACACAAGAGATATGGAGAAACTATAAGGGTTGCTCAGCCACCTCAAAACAGTGAGGGTTCCTACTATACTAACTGCCTCCCAGCTATTGATGTGGAGCATTTTCAAGGTGTGCACACTATGCAGGAAGCATGTGTGGCGTGCACAGGAAAAAAAGAGCAGGAGATGCACCGGGAGATGGGGAGGTCTCTGCGTAGCTGGGGCTGTGAGTATGTCAGCGTCCCTGCATGGAGGGGGAAGAGGGACCATGCAGGGCTGCCAACATTAGTGTTACATAATCACTGCAGCCCTAGAAGAATTAATTGAGAGGTATAGTTTGTAAAATGGGGTCACTTATGGGGGATCTGCTGTTCTGGCACCTCAGACATCTGTAAACAAAATCTGCATTATAATATGGCACTCCATTCCTTCTGATCTTTCCACTGCGCCTAAAAGTATTTCCTTATTACACGTAGGGTACTGGCGAACTAAGGAGAAATTGCAACAAACTGTGAGGTCCATTTTTGCTACTATACTTTATAGAAAATTAAAAACATGGGGCTAAAAAATCAATTTAATGGAAAAAATGTAATTATTCTTTCTACACCACCCAATGGTATAAAATTCTGTGAGGCACATGTGGTGTCAACATGCTCACTACAACCCTAGGTGAATTCATTATAGGGTATAGTTATTAAAATATGGTCAGTTATGGGGGGTTTGCTTTTCTGATATGTCAGGGCCTCTGCCAATGTGACATGGCACCTTCAAACCATTCCAACAAAATCTGCACTCCAATATGGTGCTCCTTCTGAGCCTTGTATTGTGTCTCAAAAGGAGTTTTTAACCACATATGGGGTATCGGTGTACTCAGGAGATTGCTTAACAAGCTGTACCATTTATTTTCTCCTGTCATCCCTTTTGAAAATTAAAAAGCAACATTTTAGTGGAAAAAATTGTAATTTACTCAGCCCAGTATTATACAGTTCTGTGGCTGGCCTCAAAGTTAAAAATGCTCACTACACCCTGAAATGAATTCTTCAATAGGTGTAGTTTCCAAAATGGGGTCACTTTTATTAGGCTTCTGCTGTTTTGCCATATCAGGAGCTCTTCAAATGCAACATAGCATCCACTATCTATTCCAGCCAATATTGCGCTCCTGAATTCAAATGGCATTCCTTTCCTTCCGAGCCCTGCCATGCACCCAAACAGTAGTTTTTTTTACTACATATGGGGTATCAGTGTACTCAAGAGAAACTGCACACCAAATTTTGCATGGTATAAATACCACTGATGCATATCATACTAAACCCTAGAACAGGGATATGCCCTAAAAATGGACATATGTTACAGGGAAACTCCACTAATCAATATTTCCTACAGCTGAACGGAGTATAAACAACCCAAAACCAATTTATAAAAAAGTAGTAGCAAATTTTATTATACATATAACAACACAAATAGAAATACTCTATAAGGGCAAGGTACACGTAGAGCACATATACTTGGGACAAAAAACACTGGAAGTAACACCATGGGGGGATACATCAGACATGGGCGTATCAGATATGGGCATATCACCTATGACTGTGAATCAGGTAAGACTAATCTGTCATATAAAAGTGCATAGTGCCTAGTGCAAAAAAGTGCTTATCTCTTCAAAATATCCCACCTGAGTTCAAAAATGACCAGTCTGCCATGTGTATCTTACCCATAAGTCGGTGCCAGTGTGTGTCCAGCTAGCCCCGACGTGCGTTTCGCATTTGGCTTCCTCGGGGGCCCCCTGAGGAAGCCAAACGCGAAACGCGCGTCGGGACTAGCTGGACACACACTGGCACCGACTTATGGGTAAGATACACATGGCAGACTGGTCATTTTTGAACTCAGGTGGGATATTTTGAAGAGATAAGCACTTTTTTGCACTAGGCACTATGCACTTTTATATGACAGATTAGTCTTACCTGATTCACAGTCAGAGGTGATATGCCCATATCTGATACGCCCATGTCTGATGTATCCCCCCATGGTGTTACTTCCAGTGTTTTTTGTCCCAAGTATATGTGCTCTACGTGTACCTTGTCCTAATAGAGTATTTCTATTTGTGTTGTTATATGTATAATAACATTTGCTACTACTTTTTTAAAAAATTGGTTTTGGGTTGTTTATACTCCGTTCAGCTGTAGGAAATACACCAAATTTTGCAGTCCATTTTCTCCTGTTATTCTTGTGAAAATAAAAAAAATTGGGGCTAAAGCAACATTTTTGGGGGGGAAAGATGTGTATTTTTTAATTTTCATGGCTCAACATTATAAAAATCTGTAACTCACCTGTGGGTTCAAGGTGCTCAACAAATCTCTAGATAAATTCCTTGAGTGAGTGGTGTCGAATGAGGGATTTCCACTGTTTAGTCACATTAGGGGCATTTTTAAATGTGACATGGTGTCCAGCTAAATATGAGCTCCAAAAGTCAACTGTGCAACTTTCCTTTTGAGCCCTGCGATACACACAAATAATAGTTTTCCCACCACATATGGGGTATCGGTGTACTAAGGAGAAATTGCATGATAAGTTTCCTCCTTTCACCAATGTGAAAATTACATTTGGGTCTAAAGCAACATTTGTGTGGGAAAATTTTAAAATTCCATTTTTTTCTTCCACAAGAATTTAATTTCTATGAATCACCTAAAAAGTTAACATACTTCTTGAATGTGGTTTTGAGCACATTGAGGGGTGCGGTTTTGAAAATTGCATTAGTTTTGTGTATTTTCTGTCACATAGGCTCCTTAAAGTCACTTCAAATGTGAAGTGGTCCCTAAAAAAATTGGTTTTGTAAATTTTGTTGTTAAAATTAAAAATTGCTGATAATCTCTCAATCCTTCTAACTTTCTGACAAAAAAAAATAATGCTGATGTAAAGAAGATATGGGGTTGGGGCATAAAAACTGAAAGTTTGAAAATTACGAAAATTTTCTAATTTTTATTGAAGTTTTTGATAATTTCATAAATAAACGCAAATCATATCGACTTAATTTTACCACTAACATGAAGCACAATGTGTCACGAGAGAACAATCTCAGATTCACTGGGATCTCTTGAAGCATTCCAGAGTTAATACCACATACAGTGACACTGGTCTGAATTGAAAAATTTGGCCTGGCCAGGAAAGTGAAAACAGGCTTAGGAGTTAAAGGGGTTAAACGGTGTATATTGTTAAGTGGTTAAAGCTATTGTGCTCGCATTTGGACAACTCTGTTGATATTAATGTAGGTACCTTAAACTGCATAACAGTATACATTTGGGTTTTGAGGTCAATTCCATTGCTTAAAAAATGGAATCTCTTCAACATATTAAAACATGTTTTCATAACATTGGTATATGATTAATCCATCCCACATGTATCACCTGAATCTAGGTTAAACTGAATTTTCCCTGTAGAGAACAGCAAATGTCACTCCACTATGGGAATATGAATATACAGTATTACGATAAGAAGCTTGTGATGAATTATGATAGTCACCGACACATCTAGTGCTAGTTTATTGTCACATTAGATTTGTACACAATTGTGAAATTGTTATTCAATTCCTATGCAGAAGCCTATAGGCAAAACAGAAAACATATCCAGAGTATGCTGTGTTCTAAAATAAAGGCTGTGTTTTTTTGCAATTTTAGACACAGTTTAAAATACGATACTTTTTTTTTTTTTTACCAAAATAGTCATTAAAATGTAAAAACAAAGGATCTAAGTTTAGCCTAAATATTCCCAGATCAAACCACGTCTACAAGACAGTCATACTGGAAGACATGAAATCACAGTGTAGTAGGTGTTACTTATAGGTCAGCAATGCATATCACCTCCAGACAGATGTGAATCCAATTTACAGCAAAATAACATCTTGTGAAAAGGCTATAAATATCTTTGGTTGACAATTAACTAATGTAATAAAAACCTTGTGAAATACCAGATTAAAATGGCAGGACATGTTTGAAAAACGTTTTGTAGCTGAATGTGGATTTTTGCGTTATGAAGGAAAAATGCAATTCTTAAATGCAGCTTTAATGTATGATAACATAGTTTAAAGGCTAGAGAATATTGACATATAAATAAAAAAAAATTCTACATTCTAGTGGTTACATTTTGTTAATAAAATTTCACTAAGTCCAGATTCACCCATCCCTGTGTTGTGGTCCAAGTATGGACCTTGATGCATGGACTGGCCTAGGTCTTTTGACCCAAACTTGACAGCCTATGAGGCTGTTGAATTGGGGTCAGGTGACTTATTACCGGTCCATGCAACACAGATCACGGCACATTGAGTATGAAGGCATCCCAAATTTCAGGCTGCAATATTCATTCCTTTATTCATTCATAGCTGTAATACATGCTGAATATGCGATCTGTGTGTGTCCAGAGTGCTAATGTCTTCACTTGCTTTCATGCATCACCACCGTTCTAGAACTGTACTTCTTTCCTCTCCATATGTTTTCTTTCTTGTCTATTTTCTCTGCTCTCTATAAAACTTTAAAGTTGTTGTCCACTACTAGGAAAACCCCTTCTTAAACTAAATGTTCGGCCCCGACAAAATAATAAAGCCTCTATTCACCTCCTGTGCTGGCTCAGTCGGCTCATGCGTACCCAGGGCTGTGATGTGGTGTTGTGACACATGATGCCGACACCCAATCAGTGTGTCAGGACTCTGAACATTTTTTACCTTTTGTGCATTACTGCCCTTTTCCAAGATGGCGTCTTTGGTCTCATGTGCACTGTGTCTTCCTGCTATAAAACTCCACCCCAGCCTTCAGTCTGTGCTAGAGTATTCTGCCTTGCATCCAGCTCCTGACCTCTGATTACTCCCTGGCTATACACCTGCTCCTGTGAACCTGTGGGGTTATCCTGCTACTCTGCTCTGAGTTCTTGCTGCATACACCAGTTCCAGTAGTCCTCCTTCATCTTCTGCTCGTGTTTACTTCCATCTGCATTTGCTGGACATGTAAGCTCTTTCTGCTCTGCAAAAACATGAGACTATTAACCAGGCCTCCCTGGTTGAGCTAAGATATGATTTGAACTGCCTTATAAGCATATCTATCTTTTATTCGTGTCAAGTATCCTCAAGAATAACTGTGCTTCATAGACTTTCTGCTTGATTGCATTTTCCTCTGAAGTTTCCTATAGACTGCTAAGCTGCGTTTAATATTTACACCAAGTGTTGTGGACTTGAGTTTCTCTCTGCACCTGTTTGAATCACTGTGTGATAATATAGACTTTACCACTTATAAAACTGTGTCCTGTAGTTGTCTTGTTCCATGCAAAGTCTCCTGAGTTATCCCCTATAATTATTACACAGTGCTGGAATCCCTTTCTACACCTTCCTACGGACTGAACAAGAAGAGAGAGTCTGGGATGAGAAGCCACCACCGGCTTCCTCTTCATGTTCAGTCCGTACGAAGGTGGAGACAGTGACACCAGCACTGATTGGGTGCCGGCGTCACATGTCACAGCACTGCATCACAGTCTCGAGGAGAGCAAGTGCCGACATTGCGGGAACTTCCCATTCACTACCACTGCTGATGTGTTCATCCAGCACTATATTACTACTGCTATCTCTAACACTGAGAGAAGGGATGGGGGAGCAACGAAGCAGAGCCAGCCATCAGGAAGAGGAATTCTGGCACAGAATCACTCATCTAGGTAAAGGACTTACAAACAACATGCAGCAGCAAAAAAGTAGATTTCTTTTTTAACGCAGACTATTTAGAAAATTGCTTAACTCAACATTTTAGGAACAGATGAACAATTAAAAATAAATCTGTGTGAGAGGTTTTCTCATTAATGATGAGTAATTTATTCACCTGTTAAATGTTGACACAATTACAATAAGAACTAAACATGGCATCAATACAATATTACTATCTTTTGTTTTTATGGTTGTAAATGTCCAACAGGCAGAATGAAACATAATGTTCAATGATACATTATAACCAGCAATGTAACAATATCATTCAAACCATACTTGAACGGCCCAATATGTGGTTATTTATGACGAACAAAGCATGGTAAAAGTACATAGTGTTATAAATGTCTGGCCCAGGGCTATAGGTGTGTATGTAACATACCTATGAATTGTTAATATGCATTACAGAAAGATCATGGCAGATGGGCATGAATAACAATTAGACATAAATTATTCTATTTGGAAGTTATAACGGCAGATGAAATTTGTAGGGGATGTTCTGTAATATTGGCAGGCCTGGCCTTGTGTTACATTGGCTTCTCATATACAGATGCATCTCACAAAATTAGAATATAATCAAAAAGTTAATTTATTTTAGTTCTTCAATACAAAAAGTGAAACTCATATATTATATAGAGTTATTGCAAACAGAGTGATCTATTTCAAGTGCATATTTCTGTCAATGTTAATGATTATGGCTTACAGCCAATGAAAACCCTGTATGTTGCAGAAGCTATGTTAATGATTATGGCTTACAGCCAATGAAAACCCTGTATTTTACAGCAGCTACGGCTTATGTTAGGCTGTTTATGATGATGCCATGTTATCCATAGTGCTGCATTAGTGATAGTTATGAGTTGTGTTTACATTGATTATTAGATATCAGCAGATTTGGCAAAATTCAAATTTTCCTGTTTAAGTAGATTTTTGCAGGAAAATCTATTCACAAGGAAGTTGGTCTCTACTAATTTAATGTCCCTTATTATGTTCTGTGGACTCTCCTAATTTAATGTCCCTTATTATGTTCTGTGGTCTCTCCAGATCCCAGAGCAAAATAAACGCAACATGAAAAAAGTAAAAAAAAACCCTATACTCATTGCTCACCTGTCCAGGCCCCTCAACTCCTAACCTACCATCGTCTGGTCCTTGCTACATCTTCTTATTACCACCACGAGAGTTGACTCCTAAGGCTTCCTTATGCTAGGCTAGGACTTTCTGCACTGAAGAGACCTGGGAGAGATTTGAACAAGCACGTATAAGGTCATGATGACATCATGATGTGCGCAATGACCTTGTGTGTCTATGTGCAGAACAGTCCCGGACCTCATCAGAGCCAGAAGTTCCAGTCAAGCGTGAGAGGCTCGGAGATCTCAGCGCTCATGGCTGTTTTCAGGTATGTGACGAGGACCGGAGGGGTGACGGTGAGGAGTGGAGAGGTGAACAGTAAGATGAGTATATGGATTTTTTAAATTATTTTTTACGTTTTGATGGCCCTCAAAGGTTTTAAAAAAATGAGGGCTATTGGCTGTCATTTTGATGAATCTGCGTTTAAGCAAAAGACAAAAAAATCTGCATTTTGGCAGACTTTTATAATATTCAATTAGAATTCAACTCCACTCAAATATATTGGCTTATCTGTGTTAAATAAGCCTTATGATTTTTTTTCTTTTCATTCTAACCCAAGAATACTGGTTAAAAATAGAGAGACGCGTTCAGTAATGGGTTATAGTTAAATTAGTGTCGAAATGTACAATTGGTGGAGAAAGGTTGATCTTGATGGATCTGATGGACCAAGATCTTTTTTCAACCTTCATAACTATGTAACTATGTAATAACTGTAAACGGCTTTAACATTTTGGAAAACAGACATACGATAACTATTTTATTACAATGTACTGAAGTTACTATTAAGTTTACAGCTGAATTCCTCCAAATGTAACAAAGTAGTCACATCCCAGACAGTTTTCATTGTCACGCTCAGCATTATGCTGCATAATGTTAAAGTAGGGTAATTCTGCATTTCAGTGTGTCTAATCTGCAACAGTACAATATGATCAAAGCTATTTTTTAGGAAGAGATTGACAAGTCTGGCGAGAAGCATGCATCTATAGATAAATGCATTCTTATGCTATTATTTTGTTAGGATGGAAAATTTCAATGTGACAGCGTCTGTGCTGAAAGATTAAGTACAATGTATACAGCTAAAGTCTCACAGTATTCTATAAAAGACATGCAGTGTACTTCAATGCCAATGCCAATATTTCGCAGAGTGTAAAGTATCTCATACATTTTTGTGAACAGTAAAAAGTTGATTAATCCCAAACAGCATGAAAGGTGACAGGAAGTGATAAACCTTCTATTCACAATTTCTCTTTTCCTTTTTTAATTCTAGATTAGTCATTTGTGGCTCAGGGTGCATCATGTAACCGCTCACTTATCAGGTAGAATGAGGCAAATGATGTGATTATGATTCAGATTTCTACGGAGAAGAATGATACGAGAATATAATCATCGAAGATTCCCAGAATGTTTTATTAAATGTTTGTCATCAAAATAATCACCATAAAATAAAATAATTGTACATTATTAGTATTTAGATTATTATGATGATTATTATTATTATTATTAATAATAATAATAATAATACTAATAATATCTGGCAAAAAATATTCACTTGTATTCCACCGCTTTTTCTCTTGTGAAATTATGTTTATCTTCAGCCGGTTTATTAATCGCTTACACAAGCTGAAGATTTTCTTAAAAAGCATTTTCCTTACAGTTGCCTAATTTATATATGTGTCTAATGTGACTGCTGTTACAGAAGTGACAAGACTGCCATTAGATGCCATTAGATAGAGTGGACACTCTAATGGTGCCCCTTAGGATCCCAAGAGGTAAGGGGACATACTTCCATCTCCAAAGCAGGTGGGATTTTGTGTTATGAGGAGCTATTGGACTGCAAAGGGCCCATATACTGTTCTTGCACAGGGGCCTCCTTCTGTCTGTGTCCGACCTTGCATTAGGTTGTCCTCAGATTTAAAAAGAAGTAGAGAATAACAGAATTCTTAACATAGTAACATAGTTATTAAGGTTGAAGGAAGACTTTAAGTCCATCTAGTTCAACCCATAGCCTACCCTAACATGCCTTAACATGTTGATCCAGAGGAAGGCAAAAAAAACCCATGTGGAAAACAGTAAGCTCCACATTGGGGAAAATATTCCTTCTCGACTCCACATACGGCAATCAGACTGGTTCCCTGGATCAACACCCTAACAAGGAATCTAGTGTATATACCCTGCAACATTATACTTTTCAAGAAAGGAAAATTATTGAATTATTTTTACTTAGTGAGAACATTTTAAGAGTGAGTTATAGATTCAATGAGCCATAGATATTTACTTTGAATTATCCAGTCCTCTGCTATGCAGTCTAGAAGTTACAAGTGTGTCCACCTTTAACTTTCCAAAAAGGATGTTAAAAACTTAAATTTTTTTATTAAATTCATTACATTCTTGTGATATGTTAGCATAACCTCAACAGATTGTAATTCATATCTCAACACTGAGTGCCCAGGTATCATAAACATCTGCTGACAGAGTAACGTGAATTCGTGTCTGTTTTCAAAACTGATCACCTCGTGGCATTCATCTCAGGATATAAGATCAGAAAAAAACTGTAAAAACAATATATCTGCACTATATATAAAATATGTACTATTACATATGCATATGAGTCCACCCTTACTTTAAAAAAAATAGTTAAGGACCTAATTTTCTGACATACAATTTCATATAATATATTGACTTGCTAGTAAAGTAGACTACAAGTCACATCACACCACTAAGTGAGCATCACAAAGACACATACAGCACAGATATCTCATGACAGAGTATACAGAATCATGTGTGGTCTTTATCTGGTGACTTTGTGCTACACATCTTGGGGTATATTGAGTCAAGAGCAAAAGTGTAGAAGGAAATCTCTATAAATGAGCTTGTAAGATATCCAATTCCAAAACCATGGGTGTTAACATGGAGTTGGACCCCATTTGCAGGTATAATAGCCTCTCCAGTCCACAATTTTTTAGTACGTCTATAGAAAATGACGATCATTTAGGCAAAAGAGCATTTGTGAGGTCAGGATAGGAAGGTCTGGTTCAGGATTGGTTTTCTAATTTATCTCCACATTTTTTGAATGGTGTTCAGGTTAGAGTTTTAGACTTTTCAAACGTGTCTTTAAATTACAGTTGATCATTGAAAATCAAAAGCACTTCAGTATGACCAATACTAATGTTTGCCTACAGAGCAGTGTTCCCCAACTCCGGTCCTAAAGAGCCACCAACAGGTCATGTTTTCAGGATTTCCTTAGTATTGCACAGGTGATAATTGCAGCACCTGCACAGGCAAGCATTCAATCACCTGTGCAATACTAAGGAAATTCTGAAGACATGATCTGTTGGTGGCTCTTGAGGACCGGAGTTGTGGAACACTGCTATAGAGAATGTTGGAAGTTTGGCATATGCCTGATTTTATCCACCAGTTTGTAATGAGACAAGGTTAATACCGTGTTTGCATTGGCAATGGCTGAACACAATCAATGGAGGGGTGCTCACGTATTTTTGAGCACATATTGTCTGACAATCCGAATATATGATCCATTTTCACACTGTTATTTTATAGAAGATATGAGGATTTGGATTTAATGTTCTGAAGTAATAGCAGCATGGTGAAATACATAAGTCACGCATGGTCGATATTCCTTGAAGGCAACCTTTTCGTTCCATCCATAAAATCATTCACTCGTTTTAATGCTGCACTGCTAAAGACCAAGAAGAAAGTGATAGACCTAAGGATTTATGGGTCTACAATGGCATTTTATCTCGTACAAATAAATCTTATATGTTGACCATGTGTTTAATGATCCTTTAGCTTTTAATATATATAGACATCACCTTATTTAAATGCTAGATGTGACCTGTGCACTGGAAGACACAACTTGTCATTTTTGACAGTATGATCACTTTGGTATTTTGCAACTCTGGATTCTACAGTTTATTGTGGATCAAAATTAATAGGACTATGCAACTCAAATGTCTACTGACTGGTTATTATCCAGCCTTAAAGGAGCTGTCCCCTATCAGAAAATCTTTGTCCCTGGCTGCAGAGTGTTGTAAAATATGAAACCACTCTTTACTCATCGTCTCTGAGTCAAGTGCTGAGTCTCTGGCGCTGGACCCAGAATCATGCCAACAGAGTGTCAGTCAATCAGTGACCTCATTGGCTCAACCAGTTTAGATGGAATTCCCCACTCAGAGCCATTGGCTGCTGCCCTTTCGTTTGAAATTAGTACTGCAGCCAATACTGGACACCAGGAGCATCACCAGCATAATTCAGCAGTAGGTGTGGACTTCTCAATGTGGTTATTGTAGAAAAACTGCACCCAATAATCCTGATTCTCGAGAATCTTGTTGACCAGTTCCACTTTCCCCATTGAACTAAGGATGGTATGCAGAGGAGAAATCCAGCTGAATATTCAGCAGCTTGCAAAGAGCTCTAAAAAATGTAGATGTGAACTGGACCCCATGATCAGAGACAATGTGAAGAGGAAGCCCATGGTGATGAAACACATGTTGAAAGAACTTGGAGGGGAGCTTGGGAACGGAGGGAATGTTGACTAAAGGACTGAAGTGAGCCATCTAGTAGAACTGGTTCACCACAACCCAGATGGTGTTGTAACCCTTAGAGAGGGGCAGGTTCGTGATGAAATCCATGGCAATGTGTTGCCAGGGGATGTAAGGAATTGGCAGAGGCTGAAGGAGACTACCTTTTTCCTAGGAGACTTGTTTCTGGCACAGTGCACCGACGGTTACGAAGTCCAGAACATTCTTGGCCACCAAAAGAGGCAATCAATCAGCTCAGTAGAATTATGTATATGCACACATGGCCAGCCAGCTTGGATCCTAAGACAATATTCTCCTTCTCCTATCTGTAGGAACAAAGGTCTTACCTCGAGGGATGAGAAGTGCAGAATAAATTGTAAAAGTTGGAGAAACCCATGAACCGCTGGATGGTACTCGAGCCTTGGGGGCGAGGCCAGAAAAGAGCAGCAGAAACCTTCTCTGGATCCATTACAACACCCTGGCTGGAAACAATGTAGTCGAAGAAAGGCAAAAGAAGATTTTTCGAAAACACATTTGGACAACTTGGCAAACAGATTGTTCTCCCATAGATGCTGCAGAAATTGTCAGACATGTCTTTTGCGGTAAGTAAATCAAGAGAGAAATCAGGATGTCGTCCAAATACACGAACACAGAAACATAGAGTCGGTCCAGGAAGATGTCGTTAACAAATTCCTGAAATGCAACGGGTGCATTGCACAGAGGGCATGACGAGATATTCGACTCATAGTGACTGTCACAGGTATTAAAGGCCCTCATACATTCGTTGCCCTTGTGGATCCAAATCAAATTATAATTATAACCAATTTGGTGAAAATCTTTGCCCTAGAGATTCTGTCAAATAGCTCAGAAATTAAAGGCAGGGGATACTTGTTATTTATAGTGATTTTGTTAAGGCCCCGATTGTCAATACAGGGGTGTAGGGAAGCATAGAATTGTAGTTATTGAATACTAATAAAATTAGACCTTTATCAGAAGCTGGAACACCCTCTTTGGAATTTGTGAGTATGTACACGTATAGTTAGTATGTGCTTTCATGCTAACTGAAATTCCTATATTATGGTGAGCTGGCTTTTCTATTTGTACTAGGTGTACTGACTAGGGTTGAGCGACTTTCATTTTTTTAAGATCGAGTAGGGTTTTGGGAAACCCGATTTTGTCCAGAGTCGAGTCGAGTGCAGTCGGCCGATTATCGCTAAAAGTCGGGGATCGACCGAAACACGAAACCCAATGCAAGTCAATGGGGAAGCATAGTCGGCAGTGAGTGGAGGCCAGGAAAACACCTACAGTGCCCATTTTAATGCCAAAAACATCCATTCTTGTTTCTGAAGCTTGCCAATCTTAATTAACTGTATAATAATAGTTGGGCATAGGGAATTGGGGGAAAGTTGTGGGGGGAGTAGGGCTGGCTCAAGTTTTTCGTGGGCCCAGGAAATGCGGACTACGTCACGGCGGTGTTGCAGGGAAAGGTAAGTATTTAAAAGTTGCAAGTGCTGTGATCCTGAGCAAGCAGGGGGGGCCCACTCGTTCGCATTGCCACTGGCACAGGGCCCCTCAAAGTACGGCGGTGTGTTTGCATGGCGGGGGCGCCTCCCACCAGCAGCGACACTTTTGCGTACTCTGAGGGGCCCTGTGCCAGTGACGTCGCCAACGAGTATGCCCCCCCACCTGATGAAGGAACCTGCACTTTCATCTGCACCTTCCTCTTTGTCCCTGTGTAAGGTGGTATAACATGCGGGAAGGGGAACCTTACTTTCAGCAGGGACAGATTCTGGCTGTGTAGAGTACAAGGGGAATGTAGTGGTCTAGGTCAATGTACCAGCAGACTCATTTAGCAGTGGCTGGGCAATGGGCAGGATGAGGAGGAAACAGATATAGGGCCAAAGAATAAAGTAGGCTACATGCAGTTCAAAATTGGTAACAGGACTAAACAGGCGGCATTGCTTTGTTCAGTGGAGTAGCAAACCCAAGAGCAGCAGACACTGTTTCAAGGGCCTAACCACACTAGTAGGCCAAATGCAGTTTAATATCTGATAGTATAGGGCGAAAGCCAGAATGTGGAAGCTCAGCTTTGTTCAGTTGAGGACAACACCAGGGAGGGGCAGACACCTTTAGTAGGCCGGAAAAGCCTATTGCATTTTTTAAAATGGTAATTTGGAGCAGAAGGTTGAAGCTCAGCTTTATTTAGTTGAGGGCAACACCAGGGAGGGGCAGAAGCCGTTAGTAGGCCCTAACCACCATTTTTTTTTTTTTTAAAACCACTTAATGAGAGCCGGAAGGTTGAAGCTCAGCTTTATTTAGTTGAGGACAACACCAGGGAGGGGCAGAAGCCGTTAGTAGGCCCTAACCACCATTTTTTTTTTAAAACCACTTAATGAGAGCCGGAAGGTTGAAGCTCAGCTTTATTTAGTTGAGGACAACACCAGGGAGGGGCAGAAGCCGTTAGTAGGCCCTAACCACCATTTTTTTTTTAAAACCACTTAATGAGAGCCGGAAGGTTGAAGCTCAGCTTTATTTAGTTGAGGACAACACCAGGGAGGGGCAGAAGCCGTTAGTAGGCCCAAACCACCATTTTTTTTTTTTTTAAAACCACTTAATGAGAGCCGGAAGGTTGAAGCTCAGCTTTATTTAGTTGAGGACAACACCAGGGAGGGGCAGAAGCCGTTAGTAGGCCCTAACCACCATTTTTTTTTTTAAAACCACATAATGAGAGCCGGAAGGTTGAAGCTCAGCTTTATTTAGTTGAGGACAACACCAGGGAGGGGCAGAAGCCGTTAGTAGGCCCTAACCACCATTTTTTTTTTAAAACCACTTAATGAGAGCCGGAAGGTTGAAGCTCAGCTTTATTTAGTTGAGGACAACACCAGGGAGGGGCAGAAGCCGTTAGTAGGCCCTAACCACCATTTTTTTTTTTTTTAAAACCACTTAATGAGAGCCGGAAGGTTGAAGCTCAGCTTTATTTAGTTGAGGACAACACCAGGGAGGGGCAGAAGCCGTTAGTAGGCCCTAACCACCATTTTTTTTTTAAAACCACTTAATGAGAGCCGGAAGGTTGAAGCTCAGCTTTATTTAGTTGAGGACAACACCAGGGAGGGGCAGAAGCCGTTAGTAGGCCCTAACCACCATTTTTTTTTTTAAAACCACATAATGAGAGCCGGAAGGTTGAAGCTCAGCTTTATTTAGTTGAGGACAACACCAGGGAGGGGCAGAAGCCGTTAGTAGGCCCTAACCACCATTTTTTTTTTAAAACCACTTAATGAGAGCCGGAAGGTTGAAGCTCAGCTTTATTTAGTTGAGGACAACACCAGGGAGGGGCAGAAGCCGTTAGTAGGCCCTAACCACCATTTTTTTTTTTTTTAAAACCACTTAATGAGAGCCGGAAGGTTGAAGCTCAGCTTTATTTAGTTGAGGACAACACCAGGGAGGGGCAGAAGCCGTTAGTAGGCCCTAACCACCATTTTTTTTTTAAAACCACTTAATGAGAGCCGGAAGGTTGAAGCTCAGCTTTATTTAGTTGAGGACAACACCAGGGAGGGGCAGAAGCCGTTAGTAGGCCCTAACCACCATTTTTTTTTTTAAAACCACATAATGAGAGCCGGAAGGTTGAAGCTCAGCTTTATTTAGTTGAGGACAACACCAGGGAGGGGCAGAAGCCGTTAGTAGGCCCTAACCACCATTTTTTTTTTAAAACCACTTAATGAGAGCCGGAAGGTTGAAGCTCAGCTTTATTTAGTTGAGGACAACACCAGGGAGGGGCAGAAGCCGTTAGTAGGCCCTAACCACCATTTTTTTTTTTTAAACCACATAATGAGAGCCGGAAGGTTGAAGCTCAGCTTTATTTAGTTGAGGACAACACCAGGGAGGGGCAGAAGCCGTTAGTAGGCCCTAACCACCATTTTTTTTTTAAAACCACTTAATGAGAGCCGGAAGGTTGAAGCTCAGCTTTATTTAGTTGAGGACAACACCAGGGAGGGGCAGAAGCCGTTAGTAGGCCCTAACCACCATTTTTTTTTTTTAAACCATATAATGAGAGCCGGAAGGTTGAAGCTCAGCTTTATTTAGTTGAGGACAACACCAGGGAGGGGCAGAAGCCGTTAGTAGGCCCTAACCACCATTTTTTTTTTTAAAACCACATAATGAGAGCCGGAAGGTTGAAGCTCAGCTTTATTTAGTTGAGGGCAACACCAGGGAGGGGCAGAAGCCGTTAGTAGGCCCTAACCAAAGTTGAAGGCCAAATGCAGTTTAATTTCTGATACTATAGGCCGAAAGCCAGAAGGTGGAAGTTCCGATTTAGACAGTGGAGGACAATTTGAATTAGGGACTGCAGACAGACTTAGTAGGCTGTCCCCTGTGGACCATGCATCCACCACATTAACCCATTGCGCCGTAATGGACACGTAATCTTCCGTGGCCATGCCTACAGGTCCATGCGTCTGTTGTCAGGTGCACCTTTGTACTCACAGATTGCCAGAGTGCATGGACAATGCGGTCTTCTACATGCTGGTGGAGGGTTGGGATGGCTTTTCTCGCAAAAGAAGTGTCGACTGGTTAGCTTGTAGCGTGGTACAGCGTAGTCCATCATGGCCTTATTAATAGTAAATAAAATATATAACTAGGCTCTATGAACTTTTAAATAGGTTCCAGGGGTACACGGGCAGCATTGGTGTGGTCAGTGGAGGAGTATTGCAAGTAGGGGCTGCAGACAGGCTATCAAAGGCCTAAAATAACAAACAGTAGGCAGTCATGGCAGTTTTACATCGGTTACATGGATACACAGGCAGGCACTCCAGGCAGCATTGTGCTCAGTGGAGGAGTATTGCAAGTAGGGGCCGCAGACAGGCTATCAAAGGCCTAAAATAACAAACAGTAGGCAGTCATGGCAGTTTTACATCGGTTACATGGATACACAGGCAGGCACTCCAGGCAGCATTGTGGTCAGTGGAGGAGTATTGCAAGTAGGGGCCGCAGACAGGCTATCAAAGGCCTAAAATAACAAACAGTAGGCAGTCATGGCAGTTTTACATCGGTTACATGGATACACAGGCAGCTAGGTGGTGAGTGGAGGAGTATTTAAAGTAAGGACCGCAGACAGGCTATCAAAGGCCTAACATAACAAACAATAGGCTCATGGCAGTTTTACAGCGGTTACATGGATACACGGGCAGGCAGCTTGGTGGTGAGTGGAGGAGTATTTAAAGTATGGACCGCAGACAGGCTTCGAAGGCCTAACACAATAAAATGGGCTGGCTGTAGGCACTTTAAAATTGGTTCCAGGGGTACACGGGCAGCAGTGGTCTGGTCAGTGGAGGCCTAGTGGAAGTATGGACCGCAGACAGGCTTCGAAGGCCTAACACAATAAAATGGGCTGGCTGTAGGCACTTTAAAATTGGTTCCAGGGGTACACGGGCAGCAGTGGTCTGGTCAGTGGAGGCCTAGTGGAAGTATGGACCGCAGACAGGCTTCGAAGGCCTAACACAATAAAATGGGCTGGCTGTAGGCACTTTAAAATTGGTTCCAGGGGTACACGGGCAGCAGTGGTCTGGTCAGTGGAGGACTAGTGGAAGTATGGACCGCAGACAGGCTTCGAAGGCCTAACACAATAAAATGGGCTGGCTGTAGGCACTTTAAAATTGGTTCCAGGGGTACACGGGCAGCAGTGGTCTGGTCAGTGGAGGCCTAGTGGAAGTATGGACCGCAGACAGGCTTCGAAGGCCTAACACAATAAAATGGGCTGACTGTAGGCACTTTAAAATTGGTTCCAGGGGTACACGGGCAGCAGTGGTCTGGTCAGTGGAGGACTAGTGGAAGTATGGACCGCAGACAGGCTTCGAAGGCCTAACACAATAAAATGGGCTGGCTGTAGGCACTTTAAAATTGGTTCCAGGGGTACACGGGCAGCAGTGGTCTGGTCAGTGGAGGACTAGTGGAAGGAGGGAGCGCAGAAAGGCTTCAAAGGCCTAACATAACAAACAATAGGCTCATGGCAGTTTTACAGCGGTTACATGGATACACGGGCAGGCAGCTTGGTGGTGGTGAGTGGAGGAGTATTTAAAGTAGGGACCGCAGACAGGCTATCAAAGGCCTAACATAAAAAAACAATAGGCTCATGGCAGTTTCACAGCGGTTACATGGATACACGGGCAGGCAGCTTGGTGGTGGTGAGTGGAGGAGTATTTAAAGTAGGGACCGCAGACAGGCTATCAAAGGCCTAACATAACAAACAATAGGCTCATGGCAGTTTTACAGCGGTTACATGGATACACGGGCAGGCAGCTTGGTGCTGAGTGGAGGAGTATTTAAAGTATGGACCGCAGACAGGCTTCGAAGGCCTAACACAATAAAATGGGCTGGCTGTAGGCACTTTAAAATTGGTTCCAGGGGTACACGGGCAGCAGTGGTCTGGTCAGTGGAGGCCTAGTGGAAGTATGGACCGCAGACAGGCTTCGAAGGCCTAACACAATAAAATGGGCTGGCTGTAGGCACTTTAAAATTGGTTCCAGGGGTACACGGGCAGCAGTGGTCTGGTCAGTGGAGGCCTAGTGGAAGTATGGACCGCAGACAGGCTTCGAAGGCCTAACACAATAAAATGGGCTGGCTGTAGGCACTTTAAAATTGGTTCCAGGGGTACACGGGCAGCAGTGGTCTGGTCAGTGGAGGACTAGTGGAAGTATGGACCGCAGACAGGCTTCGAAGGCCTAACACAATAAAATGGGCTGGCTGTAGGCACTTTAAAATTGGTTCCAGGGGTACACGGGCAGCAGTGGTCTGGTCAGTGGAGGCCTAGTGGAAGGAGGGACCGCAGACAGGCTTCGAAGGCCTAACACAATAAAATGGGCTGGCTGTAGGCACTTTAAAATTGGTTCCAGGGGTACACGGGCAGCAGTGGTCTGGTCAGTGGAGGACTAGTGGAAGGAGGGAGCGCAGAAAGGCTTCAAAGGCCTAAAATAACAAACAATAGGCTCATGGCAGTTTTACAGCGGTTACATGGATACACGGGCAGGCAGCTTGGTGGTCAGTGGAGGAGTAGGGACCGCAGACAGGCTATCAAAGGCCTAAAATAACAAACAATAGGCTCATGGCAGTTTTACAGCGGTTACATGGATACACGGGCAGGCAGCTTGGTGCTGAGTGGAGGAGTAGTGCAAGGAGTGTCTGTCCCAGTACTCCCAAAATATAAATAGATGTTAATGTCTCGCAAAACAACCAAAACAAAAAAAAAGATGGCATACTTAGGTACAGGGGTGGGCTCATCTGCTGTGTTTCTGACATAGTAATTTGGCAGTAACTATTTAATGGTGCCAATATAGGACACAGACACAGACTACTTTAAGTTGCATCATAGATGTCTACAAATTTGTATTGTCAGTGCCAGACATTGAATGATGTCAGCGAATAGACTAAAGATTGGTGGAGCTGTGCGACATAATTTTGCACGTAGTAGAGCCCAGTTTGAGCTGGGGTAGGGGGGAACTCTCTTGAGGCCGGCGGGACCGCCCCAGGGCCACTCATGTTACAACGGTGTGTCTGACGTTGGGTGCGCACCACCACCGCCAGAGACACTACATTGTACTATGAGGGACCCAGTAGCAATGCCGTCAACCAAAAGCGAGCACACCCACCTCTTCAGACAAACAGCAGTCTCACGGGTGCTTGCGCCAAGTCGCGATACCACGGCCCCGTGTGGGGAGTTTGGCCATTTAGGGAGGTGTAAACATGTCGTATGCTGTACAATCTGCAGCAGCAAATTAGACATTAGAAAAGTAATTCACAGGCAAGAGCTTTTCATAGGAAAGCTAGGTGTCGGCCGGGCAAGGTGGGGCAAAAGATTTTGAAATCCAGTTGTGGTTCATTTTAATGAATGTTAGATCGTCAACATTTTGGGTAGCCAGACGAGTCCTTTTTTCGGTTAATATTGACCCTGCAGCACTGAATACTCTTTCTGATAGGACACTTGCTGCCGGGCAAGCAAGCTCCTGCAATGCATATTCTGCCAATTCTGGCCAGGTGTCTAATTTGGAGGCCCAGTAATCAAATGGGAATGACGGTTGAGGGAGAACATCGATAAGGGATGAAAAATAGTTAGTAACCATACTGGACAAATGTTGTCTCCTGTCACTTTCAATTGATGCAGCAGTACCTGTCCTGTCTGCGGTCATAGCAAAATCACTCCACAACCTGGTCAGAAAACCCCTCTGTCCAACGCCACTTCTGATGTGTGCACCCCTAACACTCCTAGTCTGCTGCCCCCTGGAGCTCGTGTGAGAACGATCACGTGCGCTGTGTGCTGGGAATGCCTGAAGCAAACGGTCAACAAGAGTTGATTGTTTGGTTGCTAATATTAGTTCCAAGTTCTCATGTGGCATAATATTTTGCAATTTGCCTTTATAGCGTGGATCAAGGAGGCAGGCCAACCAGTAATCGTCATCGTTCATCATTTTCGTAATGCGTGTGTCCCTTTGTAGGATACGTAAGGCATAATCCGCCATGTGGGCCAAAGTTCCACTTGTCAAATCTCCGGTTGTGATTGGTTGAGGGGCAGTTGCAGGCAAATCTACGTCACTTGTGTCCCTCAAAAAACCAGAACCCGGCCGTGACACGCAACCAATTTCCTGTGCCCCCGTGAAAGTTTCCGCATTAAAAATATACTCATCCCCATCATCCTCCTCGTCCTCCACCTCCTCTTCGCCCGCTACCTCGTCCTGTACACTGCCCTGACCAGACAATGGCTGACTGTCATCAAGGCTTCCCTCTTCCTCTGGTGCAGACGCCTGCTCCTTTATGTGCGTCAAACTTTGCATCAGCAGACGCATTAGGGGGATGCTCATGCTTATTACGGCGTTGTCTGCACTAACCAGCCGTGTGCATTCCTCAAAACACTGAAGGACTTGACACATGTCTTGTATCTTCGACCACTGCACACCTGACAACTCCATGTCTGCCATCCTACTGCCTGCCCGTGTATCCTCCCACAAATAAATAACAGCACGCCTCTGTTCGCACAGTCTCTGAAGCATGTGCAGTGTTGAGTTCCACCTTGTTGCAACGTCTATGATTAGGCGATGCTGGGGAAGGTTCAAAGACCGCTGATAGGTCTGCATACGGCTGGCGTGTACAGGCGAACGTCGGATATGTGAGCAAAGTGCACGCACTTTGAGGAGCAGGTCGGAGAACCCAGGATAAGTTTTCAATAAGCACTGCACCACCAGGTTTAAGGTGTGAGCCAGGCAAGGAATGTGTTTCAGTTGGGAAAGGGAGATGGCAGCCATGAAATTCCTTCCGTTATCACTCACTACCTTGCCTGCCTCAAGATCTACTGTGCCCAGCCACGACTGCGTTTCTTGTTGCAAGAACTCGGACAGAACTTCCGCGGTGTGTCTGTTGTCGCCCAAACACTTCATAGCCAATACAGCCTGCTGACGCTTGGCAGTAGCTGGCCCATAATGGGACAACTGGTGTGCAACAGTGTCATCTGCCGATGGAGTGGTTGGCCGACTGCGTTCTGTGGAAGAGCTGTAGCTTCTGCAGGAGGACGAGGAGGAGGAGGAGGGGGTGCGAACGCCTACAGCCAACTGTTTCCTAGACCGTGGGCTAGGCACAACTGTCCCTAAATTGATGTCGCCTGTGGACCCTGCATCCACCACATTCACCCAGTGTGCCGTGATGGACACATAACGTCCCTGGCCATGCCTACTGGTCCATGCATCTGTAGTCAGGTGCACCTTTGTACTCACAGATTGCCTGAGTGCATGGACGATGCGCTGTTTAACATGCTGGTGCAGGGCTGGGATGGCTTTTCTGGAAAAAAAGTGTCGACTGGGTAGCTCGTATCGTGGTTCAGCGTACTCCATCAGGGCTTTGAAAGCTTCGCTTTCAACTAACCGGTAGGGCATCATCTCTAACGAGATTAGTCTAGCTATGTGGGCGTTAAAACCCTGTGTACGCGGATGCGAGGATAAGTACTTCCTTTTTCTAACCAGAGTCTCATGTAGGGTGAGCTGGACTGGAGAGCTGTAGATCGTGGAACTTTCGGGTGTGCCGGTGGACATGGCAGACTGAGAGACGGTTGGAGACGGTATTGTTTCCGCCGGTGCCCTACATGCAATATTTCCTCCTACAAAACTGGTGATTCCCTGACCCTGACTGCTTTTGGCTGGCAAAGAAACCTGCACAGATACTGCCGGTGGTGCGGAAAATGGTGGCCTTACAGTGACGGAAGGGATGTTGCGTTGCTGACTAGCTTCATTGGCCGAGGGTGCTACAACCTTGAGGGACGTTTGGTAGTTAGTCCAGGCTTGAGAATGCATGGTGGTTAAGTGTCTATGCATGCAACTAGTATTTAGACTTTTCAGATTCTGACCTCTGCTTAAGCTAGTTGAACATTTTTGACAGATGACTTTGCGCTGATCAGTTGGATGTTGTTTAAAAAAATGCCAGACTGCACTCTTCCTAGACTCTGATCCCTTTTCAGGGATTGCAGACTGAGCTTTAACCGGATGGCAACGCTGTGCTCCAACAGGTTTTGGCTTTGACACGCGTTTTGGTCCAGATACGGGCCCGGCAGATGGAACCTGTTGCGATGTTGATGCCTGCTGCGGCCCCTCCTCCACCTCCGCTTCTGAACTACTGCCGCCTGCACCCTGTTCCCCCAATGGCTGCCAATCGGGGTCAATAACTGGGTCATCTATTACCTCCTCTTCGAGCTCGTGTGCAACTTCGTCTGTGTCACTGTGTCGGTCGGTGGTATAGCGTTCGTGGCGGGGCAACATAGTCTCATCAGGGTCTGATTGTGGATCTGTACCCTGAGAGGGCAATGTGGTGGTCTGAGTCAAAGGAGCAGCATAGTACTCTGGCTGTGGCTGTGCATCAGTGCACTCCATGTCAGAATATACTTGTAATGGGCATGGCCTGTTAAATGTTTCACTTTCTAAGCCAGGGACGGTATGTGTAAAGAGCTCCATGGAGTGACCCGTTGTGTCGCCTGCTGCATCCTTCTCTCTTGTTGTAGTTTTTGCTGAGGAGGACAAGGAAGCGACTTGTCCCTGACCGTGAACATCCACAAGCGACGCGCTGCTTTTACATTTACCAGTTTCGGAAGAGGAGGCAAAAGAGCTAGAGGCTGAGTCTGCAATGTAAGCCAAAACTTGCTGTTGCTGCTCCGCCTTTAAAAGCGGTTTTCCTACTCCCAGAAAAGAGAGCGTTCGAGGCCTTGTGTAGCCTGACGACGAAACTGGCTCCACAGCTCCAGACTTAGGTGGAATATTTTTATCCCCACGACCACCTGATGCTCCACTACCACTACCATCATTACCAGCTGACAATGAACGCCCACGACGACCTCTTGCACCAGACTTCCTCATTGTTTTAAAATCTTAACCAAAGTAACTTTATTTGTTGCTATCAAACAACTTACACGGTGAGCTATAACTTCAGTATGATTTCAATATCCCTTAACAGGTTGGTGAGACCACAAGGAAAATCAGGCACAATGTTACACACTCTGTTTTCTGTGGCACAAAATCACAGAGATGACACACACGCAGGACTGTCACTCAAGCACTAATGTCAATATTAATCTCCCACCTAATTTATTTATTTTTTTTTCTCAGGGAGACTTTAGAAACCAAATAATATTAAAAAAAAAAAAAAAAAAGGCTTTCTATGGCCCACAATTAGAGAGAGAGAGGTGGCACAACCAGGAGTCAAGACTGGCGCACAAGCTGAAAGGGCAATATTACTCTCCCACTGTTTTTTATGTTTTTTTTGTTTTTTTCAGGGAGACTTTAGAAACCAAATAATATTAAAAAAACCAAAAAAAAAAAAGGCTTTCTATGGCCCACTGAATGAGAGGGAGAGAGGTGGCACACCCAGGAGTCAAGACTGGCACACAAGCTGAAAGGGCAATATTACTCTCCCACTGTTTTTTTATGTATTTTTTGTTTTTTCAGGGAGACTTTAGAAACCCAATAATATTTTAAAAAAAAAAAAAGGCTTTCTATGGCCCACAATTAGAGAGAGAGAGGTGGCACAACCAGGAGTCAAGACTGGCGCACAAGCTGAAAGGGCAATATTACTCTCCCACTGTTTTTTATGTTTTTTTTGTTTTTTTCAGGGAGACTTTAGAAACCAAATAATATTAAAAAAACCAAAAAAAAAAAAAGGCTTTCTATGGCCCACTGAATGAGAGGGAGAGAGGTGGCACACCCAGGAGTCAAGACTGGCACACAAGCTGAAAGGGCAATATTACTCTCCCACTGTTTTTTTATGTATTTTTTGTTTTTTTCAGGGAGACTTTAGAAACCCAATAATATTTAAAAAAAAAAATAAATAGGCTTTCTATGGCCCACTGAATGAGAGGGAGAGAGGTGGCACACCCAGGAGTCAAGACTGGCACACAAGCTGAAAGGGCAATATTACTCTCCCACTGTTTTTTTAGGTTTTTTTTGTTTTTTCAGGGAGACTTTAGAAACCCAATAATATTTAAAAAAAAAAATAAATAGGCTTTCTATGGCCCACTGAATGAAAGGGAGAGAGGTGGCACACCCAGGAGTCAAGACTGGCACACAAGCTGAAAGGGCAATATTACTCTCCCACTGTTTTTTTATGTATTTTTTGTTTTTTTCAGGGAGACTTTAGAAACCCAATAATATTTTAAAAAAAAAATAAATAGGCTTTCTATGGCCCACTGAATGAGAGGGAGAGAGGTGGCACACCCAGGAGTCAAGACTGGCACACAAGCTGAAAGGGCAATATTACTCTCCCACTGTTTTTTTAGGTTTTTTTTTTTTTTTCAGGGAGAATTAGAAACCAAATAATATTAAAAAAAAAAAAAATAGGCTTTCTATGGCCCACTGAATGAAAGGGAGAGAGGTGGCACACCCAGGAGTCAAGACTGGCACACAAGCTGAAAGGGCAATATTACTCTCCCACTGTTTTTTTATGTATTTTTTGTTTTTTCAGGGAGACTTTAGAAACCCAATAATATTTAAAAAAAAAAATAAATAGGCTTTCTATGGCCCACTGAATGAAAGGGAGAGAGGTGGCACACCCAGGAGTCAAGACTGGCACACAAGCTGAAAGGGCAATATTACTCTCCCACTGTTTTTTTATGTATTTTTTGTTTTTTTCAGGGAGACTTTAGAAACCCAATAATATTTAAAAAAAAAAATAAATAGGCTTTCTATGGCCCACTGAATGAGAGGGAGAGAGGTGGCACACCCAGGAGTCAAGACTGGCACACAAGCTGAAAGGGCAATATTACTCTCCCACTGTTTTTTTAGTTTTTTTTTTTTTTTTCAGGGAGAATTAGAAACCAAATAATATTAAAAAAAAAAAAAATAGGCTTTCTATGGCCCACTGAATGAAAGGGAGAGAGGTGGCACACCCAGGAGTCAAGACTGGCACACAAGCTGAAAGGGCAATATTACTCTCCCACTGTTTTTTTATGTATTTTTTGTTTTTTCAGGGAGACTTTAGAAACCCAATAATATTTAAAAAAAAAAATAAATAGGCTTTCTATGGCCCACTGAATGAGAGGGAGAGAGGTGGCACACCCAGGAGTCAAGACTGGCACACAAGCTGAAAGGGCAATATTACTCTCCCACTGTTTTTTTAGGTTTTTTTTGTTTTTTCAGGGAGACTTTAGAAACCCAATAATATTTAAAAAAAAAAATAAATAGGCTTTCTATGGCCCACTGAATGAAAGGGAGAGAGGTGGCACACCCAGGAGTCAAGACTGGCACACAAGCTGAAAGGGCAATATTACTCTCCCACTGTTTTTTTATGTATTTTTTGTTTTTTTCAGGGAGACTTTAGAAACCCAATAATATTTAAAAAAAAAAATAAATAGGCTTTCTATGGCCCACTGAATGAGAGGGAGAGAGGTGGCACACCCAGGAGTCAAGACTGGCACACAAGCTGAAAGGGCAATATTACTCTCCCACTGTTTTTTTAGGTTTTTTTTTTTTTTTCAGGGAGAATTAGAAACCAAATAATATTAAAAAAAAAAAAAATAGGCTTTCTATGGCCCACTGAATGAAAGGGAGAGAGGTGGCACACCCAGGAGTCAAGACTGGCACACAAGCTGAAAGGGCAATATTACTCTCCCACTGTTTTTTTATGTATTTTTTGTTTTTTCAGGGAGACTTTAGAAACCCAATAATATTTAAAAAAAAAAATAAATAGGCTTTCTATGGCCCACTGAATGAGAGGGAGAGAGGTGGCACACCCAGGAGTCAAGACTGGCACACAAGCTGAAAGGGCAATATTACTCTCCCACTGTTTTTTTAGGTTTTTTTTTTTTTTCAGGGAGACTTTAGAAACCAAATAATATTAAAAAAAAAAAAAAAAAAAAAAAAATAGGCTTGCTATAGCCCACTGAATGAGAGATAGCACACACAGCAGTGGCACACAAGCCCTGACTGAGGCCAATATTTTTCTCCCACTGATTGATGTAGTGTTTTTGTGTTGAGGTAGAATTTAGAACACAAATCACGGAAAAAATAAATAGGCTTTCTATGGCCCACTGAATGAAAGGGAGAGAGGTGGCACACCCAGGAGTCAAGACTGGCACACAAGCTGAAAGGGCAATATTACTCTCCCACTGTTTTTTTATGTATTTTTTGTTTTTTCAGGGAGACTTTAGAAACCCAATAATATTTAAAAAAAAAAAAAAGGCTTTCTATGGCCCACAATTAGAGAGAGAGAGGTGGCACAACCAGGAGTCAAGACTGGCGCACAAGCTGAAAGGGCAATATTACTCTCCCACTGTTTTTTATGTTTTTTTTGTTTTTTTCAGGGAGACTTTAGAAACCAAATAATATTAAAAAAAGCAAAAAAAAAAAAGGCTTTCTATGGCCCACTGAATGAGAGGGAGAGAGGTGGCACACCCAGGAGTCAAGACTGGCACACAAGCTGAAAGGGCAATATTACTCTCCCACTGTTTTTTTATGTATTTTTTGTTTTTTTCAGGGAGACTTTAGAAACCCAATAATATTTAAAAAAAAAAATAAATAGGCTTTCTATGGCCCACTGAATGAGAGGGAGAGAGGTGGCACACCCAGGAGTCAAGACTGGCACACAAGCTGAAAGGGCAATATTACTCTCCCACTGTTTTTTTAGGTTTTTTTTTTTTTTCAGGGAGACTTTTGAAACCAAATAATATTAAAAAAAAAAAAAAAAAAAAAATATAGGCTTGCTATAGCCCACTGAATGAGAGATAGCGCACACACAGCAGTGGCACACAAGCCCTGACTGAGGCCAATATTTTTCTCCCACTGATTGATGTAGTGTTTCTGTGTTGAGGTAGATTTTAGAACACAAATCACGGAAAAAATAAATAGGCTTTCTATGGCCCACTCAGTGAGAGATGGCACACACAGGGATGGCACTGTAGCAGAAATGCCAATCTTAATCTCCCACAAAAAAAAAACAAAAAAAAAAAAAAAACTGTCCTACAATTACTATCTCCCTGCAGTAATGTAAGCCAGGTATGGCAGGCAGCAATAGGAGTGGACTGATGCACAAATTAAATAAAAAGTGTGGACAAACAAAAAAGATAGCTGTGCAGAAAGGAAGGAACAAGAGGATATGTGCTTTGAAAAAAGCAGTTGGTTTCCACAGTGGCGTACACACAGCAATACAGCTATCACGGAGCCTTCTAGGGCAGCCCAATGAGCTACAGCGCTGAGGGGAAAAAAAAAAAAAAATAGCTTCCACTGTTCCTGCACACCGAAGGTGGTGTTGGACAGTGGAAATCGCTGCAGCACAAGCGGTTTGGTGGTTAGTGGACCCTGCCTAACGCTCTCCCTGCTTCTGATGAAGCGGCAGCAACCTGTCCCTAAGCTCAGATCAGCAGCAGTAAGATGGCGGTCGGCGGGAACGCCCCTTTATAGCCCCTGTGACGCCGCAGACAGCAAGCCAATCACTGCAATGCCCTTCTCTAAGATGGTGGGGACCAGGATCTATGTCATCACGCTGCCCACACTCTGCGTTCACCTTCATTGGCTGAGAAATGGCGCTTTTCGCGTCATTGAAACGCGACTTTGGCGCGAAAGTCGCGTACCGCATGGCCGACAAGCACAGGGGTCGGATCGGGTTTCATGAGACGCCGACTTAGCCAAAAGTCGGCGACTTTTGAAAATGATCGACCCGTTTCGCTCAACCCTAGTACTGACCTGTACCTGTTGGTGCAACATGTGGACCTTACAGAAGCGACCATGTATAAAGTCGATCTGTCTGGTCTCCTATACTACTCTGTCTGCAGCCATGTTACCAGTAGTCCATGCTCTGTACAGTAGCAAACCAAGAAAAGGTTTCCTGTTCTTATCTTAAAGGGGTTTGTCTGTTGTCCACTACTGAGGACATTTTTGGCAAGCCCCAAAGCTTGCCAACACTTAGAACTATGGACACAGCACTATGATTTAGTTCCATTTGCCGGTTCCAGTTGTTTTCACGCGACCATAAATACATGATTTGCATACTTGCAGTCACGTAATGATCGCTGGAACCAACAAGAGGAGCTGAATCTGAACACTGTACTCATACCACAAGGTTTTGGCAAGCTGCAGTTCTCAGTGGTGGATGATTCTTTTATGATACATACAGGAAACAATATCTTGGTTTGTTATTGTAATACAGCCTTTACTAGAGATGACACTAACTCTCTTTTAAAGTTTTTTTTTCAGGATTCTGAATTGTATTGGCAAGCACTGTGTAAAAATAATTAAATCAGATATGGTACTCAGATTTCTCATGTCCAAGGCTGGTTCTCCTCCACTGCTTTGGTCTCTGTGCATATGCTGTAGTTGTGACATCACTACTGTTTCAGTGTCTGTGTGTTGGTAGCAGAGGAGACACCACAACGTCAGCCAGTATACAGAGACTGGAGCAATGGCAGAATGTTGGTCGTGTACCCAAGGTAGGTGAGAACCATGCAATCTTATTATTTTTACAAATACCTAGAAGCATGTTTCAGTGCATATACAGTGTAGCGAGGTCTTAAAGGGGTTCTTCCATGAGGAAAAGTTACAACCTATCAGCAGAATGGGGAGGTAGTGCAATATATTAGCATTTGGGGTCTCAATTTTTAATGTTTGCCCAGGGCCACACTTTGTCTAAACTGGCTCTACATAGCAGTGGGGTCTATTTCAGAACAAGTAATTCACAAATAACCTACTGGATCTTATTGATGATACATCTGCTGTATTTAATTATGACAGCAAAATTGATGATGCTATTAAAAATAGAAATGATTATATTCTATACAGATACAGTAGAAGCCCTCGGAATAATTTCCCTTCATAGTATCACCAGATTATAATGGTAATAGTGGAACTGTACTCCATTATCATACATCATGTGTGAAAATTAGACACAACATAGATTAAACAAAGGGAAAGACATAACTAAGTAATTTTTGTATATTTTTTTTGCACCACCGAAAAGATGCATTTTATTTAGTGGGAAATATATACTTTAACCCCTTTCTGACATCGGGCATAATAATACGTCCCTATGCCTTATTGACCAGGGACGGATTATTATGCCCCAGCGATTTTGCACGCACAGGCTGACTTCTAAAATTGCTTAACTTTGAGATGCACGGTACTCTCATAATTCATCTCTAGATGTCGGTGCCAAAGTGTCTACACTTTCCCCTTGATGTGGGCCACCTTGCACAAAAAACAGCAGGGGGTCCCAGTTCTGCTCCTCCTTGCCTTCAATAACACGTGGCCTCTAATTCTCTGGCCATTTGGCAAAAGCTCTGCGCTTTTGGGGATTTGTGTACTTATTCCAAGGGTGGGGGCCACTTCAGGAGTGGGAAGGGAGAATTCTGGATAATCTATCAGGCCTGAATTAATAAATCCAAAATGGAGTCTCCCTCATCCCTCACAATATCGCTTTCAATTTTTTTCCATTTTCTTTTTATGATTAAATGATACATAAGAAATTACCATTTGTAGAACTGATTTTTGTAGTTTTTTTTTTTTATTTCTTCAATATCATTTTTCCAACAATACCAAAGTGAGTGGAACAATATACAGTCATGGCCAAAAGTGTTGGCACCCTTGAAATTGTTCCAGAAAATAAAGAATTTCTCCCAGAAAATTATTGCAATTCCACATGTTTTGTTATACACATGTTTATTTCTTGTGCATTAGAACAACGCAAAAAAAACTTAGGAAAAAAAAAAGGTAAATTGGACATAATTTCACATAAAACCCCCAAAATGGGCTGGACAAAATTATTGGCACCTTTTGAAAATTGTACGTAAACAATTTTGTTTCAAGCATGTGATGCTCGTTCAAACACACCTGTGGCAAGTAACAGGTGTGGGCAATATGAAAATCACACCTTTAAGCAGATTAAAAAGGGGAGAAATTGACTCAATCTTTGCATTGTCTGTCTGTGTGCGCCACACTAAGTATGGAGAACAGAAAGAGAAGAGAACTGTCTGACGACTTGAAAAACAGAATTGTTCAACAATATCAATAATTTCAAGGTTACAAGTCCATCTCCAGAGATCTTGATGTTCCTTTGTCCATGGTGCGCAACATAGTCAAGAAGTTTACAACCCATGGCACTGGACATAATCTCCCTGAACGGCAGAGACAAATTGATAAAATGTTGCAATGCAGGATAGTTTGGATGGTGGGAAAGCAGCTCCAATCAAGTTCCAAAGAAATTCAAGCTGTCCTGCAGACTCAAGGTGCATCAGTGTCAGCGCAAACTGTCAACATATGAATGAAATGAAATGCTATGGCAGGAGACCTAGGAGAGCCCCACTGCTAACCCAGAAACATAGAAAAGCTACACTGCAGTTTGCCAAAATCTATGTGAGAAATCCAAAATCCTTCTGGGAAAGCATCTTGAGGACAGATGAAACCCAGATAGAGCTTGTTGGTAAAGCACATCATTCTACTGTTTACCGAAAACTGAAGAACATAGTAATGACAGTCAAATATGATGGAGATTCAAAGATGTTTTGGGTTGTTTTTTTTCTGCCTTTGGCACTGGGTAACTTGACTGTATGCAAAGCATCATAAAATCTGAAGATTACCAAAGGATTTTGGGTCACAATGTAGTGCCCAGGGTCAGAATGTTGGATTTGCGTCCTAGGTCATGGATCTTCCTGCAGGACAAAGACCCCAAACATACTGTACTTTAAGAAGCACTCAGAAATGGATGGAAACAAAGATCTGGAGAGTTCTGAGGTGGTCAGCAATGAGTCTCGATCTAAATCCCATTGAACACTTGTGGCGAGATCTTAAAATTGTTGTTGGGAGAAGGCACCCTTCAAAGATGAGAGACCTTGTGCAGTTTGAGTGGTCCAACATTCCAGATGAGAGGTGTAAAATGCTTGTTGATGGCTATAAGAAGCAATTAATTGCAAGTATTTATTCCAAAGAGTGTACAACCAAATACTAAGCTAGCAATTTTGTCCTGCCTATTTTTGGGGTTTTGTGTGAAATTATGTAAAATTTGCCTTTTCTCTGTTTTTTGTGTTGTTCCAATAAACACAAAGGAAATAAACTTGTGTGTAACAAAGCATTTTAAGTTGCATTAATTTTCTGGGAGAAATCCTTAATTTTCTGGAACAGTTTCAAGGGTGCCAATACTTTCGGCCATCACTGTATGCACTAGACAGATGTGGAATTGTGTGATTGCCCTAAATTGGACAAAGTGTTTAGTAGAGTTTTTATGGCATGACTTATAAGAAAAAAAGTCCTTCATCTAACATTATAGTAGGGGAACATATATAAAGTGGTCACTGTGGCATGGCATATGGGCTTATACAGTTTATTCAAATTTTATATTAAGAACATTATATTATCTTATTTAACTTATTTCCAGAACATTTTATTATACAGCAAATAAACTACTGCAACCTTTTTTATGTTCTTAGAACTCCCCTGATATTTCCAATAGTCCTACATTTTCCAATTTGGGATATATCTATTTATATAATTGTCTTGTAATGTTTTAATTTCCTGTTCTGTCCAGAAATCACCGTATCCCAAGCGGAGGAAGTTCGCCGTCCGCCATATTGGGACACCCAAGTGATGGGTGTCTCAATATGGAAACTGCTGTTGGTACCAACCTATTGCGCAGTACAACTAGCGGAACACCGTCGCACCACACACACACTCTATACGCCGTACACACCACACGCACACACACTCACACACACTCACACTCACACAACAACAGCGGAACACTGTTGCACCACGCACACACTCTATATGCCATACACACCACACACACACACACTCACACACACTCACACTCACACAACAGCGGAACACTGTTGCACCACGCACACACTCTATATGCCGTACGCACCACACGCACACACACTCATACACACTCACACTCACACAACAACAGCGGAACACTGTTGCACCACACACACACTCTATATGCCATACACACCACACACACACACATTAACACACACTCACACTCTCACATTCACACACTCACACACATGCAGCCTCTTGCATGGTACCACCAGTGGAACACCGCCGCGAACACACCACCTCCGGGATCAGCCGAATGATTCACTGACTGCCGCCATCTTTGTACTGGAGGAGTGCATGCGCAGTTTTAATGTGACCGCCGTGATCTGTCTGTGCAAAAATGGCGGCGGTCTGATTTACTGCACCTGCACGAATTACGTGCAGGTCCAGTGAATCATTCGGCTGATCCCAGTGGCAGATGCATGATGTGTCTACAGGCAGAGGAAGCTGGTCACATTAAAGGGGTTTTCCCATGAACGAAAGTTAATTTTAAAAATTGACTGTGTCTGACCGGGTACGGAGCATACCACATCTCCTGAGCAGTGGAGGAAGCAAAAGATAACACTGACATTACAGCAGGGGATCAGAGTGAATTCATTTTGTGAGGTAAAATATTTCCCTGACTGTTTTTAAAAAATATTTAACCTCACAAAATGTATCCTCTGTGATCTCCTGCTGTAAAGTCAGTATTGTCTTTTGCTTCCTCCCCTGCCCAGGAACTGTTGTATGTTTGGTACACGGTCAGACACAGACAATTTTTAAAATAAACTTTTGTTCGAGGGAAAATCCCTTTAAAAAGCAAATATCAACGCCAACATGGCTCCTCATAAAAAGTACGCCAATGACAATGAAAGCAGCAAAGGCACAATGTCATAGACAACAAACGGCAAATGAGACTCTTGAAGAGCAACAGCATCACTGGTACAAAAACAAAGCATATAAGCGTAGGCGTCAAGCACATGAGTCCCCTGATGTAAAAGTCATTAGATTATCACAGGATGCCATTAGGCAACAACAGAGCCGCATGCCTGCCCCCATTGTGACATTACCGCCCTTCCAATGCGATAGCATCGAGCATCCATCGAGTAAGTTCCATAAATCACATTCTTTTATGACCGTTATTGTATGGACAGAAGAATCCCTCCCTACCTGATAAAGCAACATTAAAAGGCACTAAACTAATTTTCATTTAAAGGGAATCTGTCACCTTAAAAATCGTATATGAACTAAGGCCACCGACATCAGGGGCTTATCTACAGCATTCTGTAATGCTGTAGATATGCCCCCGATGTAACCTGCAAGATAAGAAAAACAGGTTATATTATACTCACCCAGGGGCTGTCCCGCTTTGGTCCGGTCCGATGGGCGTCGCAGTCAGGGTCCGGCGCCTCCCATCTTCATACCATCACGTCCTCTTCTTGTCTTCCTGCCACTGCTCCGGCGCAGGAGTACTTTGTCTGCCCTGTTGAGGGCAGAGCAAAGTACTGCAGTGCGCGCGCAGGCGCCGGGAAAGGTCAGAGAGGCCCGGCGCCTGCGCACTGCAGTACTTTGCTCTGCCCTCAACAGGGCAGACAAAGCACGCCTGCGCCGGAGCGGCGGCAGGAAGACAAGAGGAGGACGTCATCGTATGAAGATGGGAGGCGTCGGACCCGGACTGCGATGCCCATCGGACCCGAAACGAACAAGGACCGCCCCTGGGTGAGTATAGTCTAACCTGTTTTTCTTATCTTTCAGGATACATCGGGGGCTTATCTACAGCATTTAAAAACTCACACAAAGATCAAATATAAGTGCCAACAAAAATCAACTAATTCACCGACATAAAGCACTATTTAAAGTGATAAAGTAAATGACCACAATAAAACTTAACATTTACTAATATTTCAAATAAAAAATGCACACTACAACATACACACGACCTAAAAACATGTATGGCTGCAAAGGTACAGGGTGCACGAAATCCCTGATACACCAACTATCTGTGCCCTACCTTGCCACAGAGGTTGGCACCCTAAATCCTTCGCAATGGCGCCCCGCTCAACGTAGGCTCTTCCTACCTGACCCTAATAGGCCCTATCGTGCAGAAAAACAGATCAAACAGCAGACCATGCAATTCAGACAAACAGATGTGTAGAATCGTCACTAAAGATTATGTGCTTTTATATCGCACAAGGGCCTGTGCAGAAAGCGTGCTTCATCAATTTGTAAGATATTGCACACTTAATTAAATATTGCACATATCCCCAAAGGCCCGTCCAAACAAATGCGTTGACTGATATCACAGTAATCGCATGTTCACTAGTTATTGCACATATTCCATATAGTTGTCATAAACACCCCTGCACTGTGCCTAGAAACAACCTGCCTACCTGCTGGGGTTGGCACCCTACAATCCTGCGCAAATGGTGCCCCCACTCTCATCGTCTGACCCTAATACACCCTGTCAGACTAATGTAGGTACACAGAAACAGTGCCCAGTGATTAAGGGTGCTTGGTCACCAGAAACGCGTTGATATCGCATTTTATCTTTTGTAATCGCTGATGTTTTATCCTCCACTGAATATATCTTCAAGTGAATAAAGAAAGAAGTTTTTTTCACTACCTCGTTGAGCTGGATTCCTCATTTCTTCTTTGATTTGCTACGCCCTGACACAGCGGCTCCAGGCTCTGAGTCTCCAAGGATGTCGACCATGGTGAGCTGGACTTTGTTCGGCCCAGAAAAAACACCTTGTCGGACTCATGCAGGTACAAGGCAACAGTGCCCAAAACAAACCAAACTAGTGGTGGTAACAACGCATTTGTTTGGACGGGCCTTTGGGGATATGTGCAATGTTTAATTAAGTGTGCAATATCTTACAAATTGATGAAGCACGCTTTCTGCACAGGCCCTTGTGCGATATAAAAGCACATAATCTTTAGTGACGATTCTACACATCTGTTTGTCTGAATTGCATGGTCTGCTGTTTGATCTGTTTTTCTGCACGATAGGGCCTATTAAGGTCAGGTAGGGAGAGCCTACGTTGAGCGGGGCGCCATTGCGAAGGATTTAGGGTGCCAACCTCTGCGGCAAGGTAGGGCACAGATAGTTGGTGTATCAGGGATTTCGTGCACCCTGTACCTTTGCAGTCATACGTGTTTTTAGGTCGTGTGTATGTTGTAGTGTACACTTTTTATTTGAAATATTAGTAAATGTTAAGTTTTATTGTGGTCATTTACTTTATCGCTTTAAATAGTGCTTTATGTCGGTGGATTACTTATCTACAGCATTACAGACTGCTGTAGATAAGCCCCTGATGCCGGTGGCCTTAGTTCATATACGATTTTTGGGGTGACAGGTTCCCTTTAAAACTGTCACTGGCTTACTACCAGGATATCTTAAAAAAGAAGAATCTATATTTTATTATGTAGTTCTTTCTAAAGAATAATTTCTACAATACCAATAGGCCAGGAGAGATAAAATGAAGCAAAGTAAAAGGATGATGATACAAGATTATGTCAGATATTTAGCAGATTTACTGCTCACATATCGATCGTCTTTCATTCACGCAAATCTATAATCCGCATTTTAAAAGATTGTGCTCTGAGCTCAAATGAAAACCATCTGAATGCGTAAAATGCCGGCCTCTCACATTGGGATGAAACGATGTTCTGTCTATATCCTTCTCTCCGCAGTGAGCCTAAACCCAGAAGCTTAAATAGATGAACTAATTATAATGAGATAAGACAGCCACAGTCATTACAATTTTTCTAGTGTACAGAAATAGAAAGTATTAATATTTGTTAACATGTTAATCCATTTATATAACTTCCAAATTTTTATACAATCAACTGTCCAGAACGTGTTTTTGAATAATTTAGATGCTTTATGCTCTGGCTTACAGAGGGGGTCCCACATATATATATTCCCCTTATACTTCTTCATCTAATCATATTCCCTAATAAATAAAGGTGGATTAAAGGTAATTTGACAGCAGATTTTTGCTCTGTAATCTGAGGACAGCATGAGGTAGGGATTAAAACACTGAATTCAATGATTTGTCACTTATTAAACTCTGTGCTGTTTACTTATAATGAAGGTTTTATCACTAGGAGATAATCACTGCTGGACTGCAGCAGCATGTGAGCCCTAGTCTGACCACGCACCCTCCTGTGATTAGCCGTTCACTGTCAATAGACAATGTATATATAGAACTGTGGTGTGGGTGGGATTAGCTTTCTCAGCTCTGCCACATGCTACATCTAAGAACCCTGATTGTGTCACAAAGACTAAACCAGCAAACTAAGTGATACATCATTGGAATCAGACGCTCTTTGCCTACATTATGCTGCTCTTAGATGACGTAACAAAATCTGGTGACAGATTCCCTTTATGACTGATGAAAATCAAAAGGCAAAAAATGTGATTCAAGTCCCCACTCCACACTCCACACCTGGGACTTGAATTCCACATGTCCCACAGCTTTATATAGGAGATGTATTGCCTTATTAAATGCATCCTATGGGAATTGTTGCCTATGGAGCCAGAAACCTTCTTATAGTTCAAAAGAGAGCAACATGCATGTGTGGTTATTTCTATAGTTGTGCTCAAAAGTATACATACCCCGGCAGAATTTTTCCTTTCTTGGCTTTTTTTCAGAGAAAATGAATGATAACACCAAAACTTTTTCTCCGCTCATGGTTAGTGGTTGGGTGAAGCCATTTATTGTCAAACTACTGTGGTTTCTCTTTTTAAATCATAGCCTGATAACATGCACAGAAAATGGGTTTGACATCCTCACCTGTGACCTGTTTGCTTGTAATCAGTGCGTGTGCATAAAAACTGAGTGAGTTTCTGGGATCCAGACAGACTCTTGCATCTTTCATGCAGCCACTGACGTTTCTGGATTGTGAGTCATGGGCAAAAGAATTGTCAACGGATCTATGGGAAAAGGTAGTTGAATTGTATAAGGGTATGTGCACATGTCAGGATTTTGTCAGGATTTTGTCAGGATTTTGTCAGGATTTTGTCAGGATTTTGTCAGGATTTTGTCAAGCTTTTTCCTCAGGATTTGTAGCCAAAACCAGGAGTGGAACAATTAGAGGAAAAGTATAATAGAAACATATGCACCACTTCTGCATTTATCACCCACTCCTGGTTTTGGCTCCAAAACCTGATGAAAAAGCCTGAGAAAATCCTGACAAAATCCTGACGTGTGCACATGTAGGGGACAGGGACCTGGTGAGCTGTGCAGACGGGTGGAACCATTGTTGCCGGGAGTCGGGGTTCCGGGGGACGGATTTGAGGGGTGCATGGGAAGCCAGGCTCATGTGACAGGAGGAAGAGTGACGCAGGGAGAGGAGAGGATAAAAAGCAAAACGCGCGAAAGCAGGGGCAGAGAAGCGCGGGAAATCTCTGAGGAGAGGAAACTGCAGCGCAGTTGTTGTGAGTGTGCAGGCCGCAGTGAGACTTGCTGGAAGCAGGGGGAAAACGTGCAACAGACACTGCGGGCAACTACCAGAGCTCCCAAAAAGAGGCGCATTCGTCGTCAGCGACCCCCCAGGCAGAGGGGTAGTGCTGACCAGCTCAGGGACAGTATTACCGCGCTCCCTGAGAGCACCTTGCCAGAGAGTGCTACGGACTCGCATGGTTTCGTCTCAGCTGTGACTGATACTGATTATTCTCCTAATCCTCCTCAAAAAGACTCTTCTCTGGACTGGGAGGCTGTTACCTCGGATCAACGTCCGCCTGCAGGAGGGAACGCAGCACCGCAAAAGACATTCTGGACTCGACTCTACGCCTGGGCCCGTCGCCAGAAGACACCTCCTTCCTCCGCCATCAGGACTACGGCGTTGTCGGAGCCTCACCGTCAGGACTACATCGCTGAACCAGCACTGATAAGTGACCGTTGTTGACTTTATCTTAGTAGGGAGTCACTAGTGAGGCGCTGCCGTGTTCTACGGGTATAGTTCAGGGCGGTCATATAGTAATTAGGATTTACTGCGAGATTGTGTTCTTGTATATAAGTTCCCTGCGTGGAAAAACGTTTGTCATCTTTTTGGTTGGAAGTTAAAAAGAAAGTTAAAAACGCTATTTGCTTTCTGGCTCCTATTTGTCCCTGCATCCTTCTTTACCTGCGGTCCCTACATTTGGCGTAGTCGGCAGGATGCAGGATCCAAAGAAGGAGCCAGAAGATACGGAGGATGGGGCTGGGCCTAGAGCTTCTCTCTCATTGGGGGCCATGTTAAACAATTTGCCCAAGTTTAATGGGAGCAACATGTTGTTGTGGAGCTGGACTGAAAGGATGAGGGGGCTGTTGAGAATGCATCCTATGACCCCAGCCCTGGAAGCAGAGGTGGCCATTATGGCCTTAGACGGAGAGGCTCGGGATTCAGTGATGTTGAGACCCCCCACAGAGCGGAATACTTTTACCGGGGTGTTACATGTGTTAGAGGGGACGCACGGGGATCCCACCGACGTGGGAGAGCTGCGGGCCCGGTTGTTTGGACGGCGACAAAAAGAGGGCGAGACTGTCACTCAGTACATGAATGCTCTGCAAGAGCTAAACATTGCAATCGTGCGGAAAGATGGTATGGGGATGGGACATGTTGACGTGACCCTGCGCGACCAACTGGTGACGGGACTGCGGGATGAGTTGACCAAACAGGCTCTACGTGAACGAGTGCGGGTCGACCCGCGCCTGACTTTCTCCGACATAGGCAATGAGGCCCGCACCCGGGAGCAAGAGAGGGGGGTGACGGTCCTGACAGGAGAGGCTCGGGTTATCCAGACCGCTGCACCAGGAGGGGGTGAGCCGTCGTGGGTTCAGGAGATGCGGCAGGAGCTCAAACAAATCCGAGAGGAACTGGCCGAAGTTAAAAAAAATGCGCGAAGCCCAAGGGAGCTACCCCGGGGGCAAGGGTCTGGGAGTCCAGCTCGTGGCACTCGTTCAGGATATTATCCGGTCCCCGGTGCTTGCTATGGTTGCGGGGAGGCAGGACATTTCGCACGGGAGTGCCCCCGGAGAGGGAGGGCCTCGTCACGGCTGCCGTTAAACTAGAGGACTCCGAGCTAAGGGGACGACGCTCGGAGTCAGAATCCCCGCGGATGGGTGGTGAAAGTCCTGAAAATTTGGTTGCCAGCTGCCCCCTGGTTTGGGCAGAGTTTGAAGGGCGGGCTGTACGTTGTCTGGTGGACACCGGATCTCAAGTCACGACGATGCCCGAGGCCTATTTTAGAAAACACTTCCCTGTGTCAGTCAGACCCCAATGGGGCCCCGTAATCCGGTTGCAGGCCGCCAATCAGCTGCCCATCCCAGTGGAAGGGGTCACCTGGATGCAAATATCTTTATGTGGGAAAGACCTGGGCCGCCGGGGGGTTGTGTTGACGCGGGGGGATCCCAGCCCACAACATATCGTGACTTTGGGGATGAATGTATTGAAGGACTTTGGCAGTTTGCTGTTAGGGGAGACCACACAAGAGACACTCAATCAGTGGGGGACCAGTACACCTCAAGGCTCCGTGTTCAGACAGTTAGTGAGGGAAGTCCGTGTGCAAGAGACCTTTCAGGAGGGAGACATACTAGGGAAAGTAATCACCTCCCCGACAGCAGAAGTGACGTTTCCCCCAGGACAGACTGTTATATCCCTGCCCATCCGAGCTCGCATCCCTCTGGAAGGAGTGCAAGTGCAGGTTGAGCCCACCTTTACGTCCCCTTTGCCCACAGGACTGCTGGTGGCCCGATCTCTGGCTACTGTTAAAAATGGGGCCGTACCAGTGCGATGTGTGAATGTGGACGAACACGATGTCGTGCTACGGGTCCGAAGTGAGATGGCCAAAGTGTTACGACCGTTAGAAGTGATGCCTCCTCCAGATACTTTACAGTTAAAGGTGGATTCCCCTGATCCCTGGATGGTCAGTGTCCGGTCTACACAGGATCCTGAGCTGATAGCGTTCCGAAAAGGTCAAACTATTCTGGAACATATGCGAGCAGAATTACCGGGTCTGGATCCATCACAAGTCTCGCGAGTGCAGCGGCTCCTTGGACACTATGCTGAAGTGTTTGCGCAACATGAAGATGATTTTGGCTGTACCACGGCCATCGAACATGGAATTCCGACCGGAGATACAGTGCCCATCAGGGAGTGGTACAGACAGATTCCCCCGCAGATGTACCAGGAAGTAAAGACGTTGTTAGGCCAGATGCTACAAAAGGGAGTGATCCGCGAGAGTCAGAGCCCGTGGGCTGCCCCGATCGTGCTGGTGCGGAAAAAGGACGGCACGCTCCGGTTCTGTGTGGACTATCGTAAGCTAAATGCATGCACCGTCCGAGACTCTTATCCACTTCCCCGTATCGAGGAGTCTCTCTCCGTGCTGGGTCGGGCCAAATATTTTTCCACCTTAGACCTAGCCAGCGGATACTGGCAGGTCCCGATGACAGAAGCAGATCGTCCTAAGACAGCGTTCATCCTTCCCATGGGACTATTTGAGTTCAATCGAATGCCGTTTGGGCTGGCCAACGCTCCAGGCACCTTCCAACGATTAATGGAGCGGTGTCTGGGGGATTTGAACTTCGAGGCCACTCTCATTTATCTGGATGACATCATCATCTACGCCCCAACATTCGAGGAACATCTGTGCCGACTGGAACAGGTACTAGACCGGTTGCTGAAATACGGGCTTAAGGTGAAGCCCCAGAAGTGTCACTTGTTCCGGGAACAGATCGAGTACCTGGGGCATGTGGTGTCCGCCGAAGGAGTCCGGCCATCGCAGGAGAAGATTGCTGCAATCCAGGAGTGGCCCACACCGGAGACCGCTAAGGATGTACGGGCGTTCTTGGGCCTCGCTGGGTACTACCGGCACTTCGTGAAGAATTTTGCTCGCCGTTCTCACAATCTACAAGTCCTGCTGAAAGGAAGCTCCCCCAAGGAACGGGGAAAGAAGATACAATTGCAGGAGTCACAAGAAGCAGCGTTCCGGGACTTGAAGACAGCTCTCATGGAGCCGCCGGTGTTGGCTTATGCGGACTTTTCGCAACCGTTCATCCTACACACCGACGGCAGCTCTCAGGGATTGGGGGCTGTGTTGTCTCAGGTTCAGGATGGGCGGGAGAGAGTGATCGCCTATGCGAGTCGGTCTCTTCATGACTCTGAGTTGAACCCAGACAATTACAGTTCTTTCAAGGTGGAGCTGCTGGCCGTGGTGTGGGCTATGACGGAGCGGTTCGCTGAGTACCTGGCCGGTTCCGAGGTGCTGATACGCACGGATAATAACCCATTGGCACATCTGGAAAATACAAAATTGGGTGCCCTAGAACAGCGCTGGGTAGCCCGGATGGCCAAGTACAGATACCGTATCCTTTACAAGCGAGGAGCGGAGAATGTTCATGCTGACGCATTATCTCGTCTGCGGAAGAATCCCCCAAGGACTAACCGAGATGAGGAGCTGGAGGGAGAAGAAATCCCCTACGCCATCGGGGGCGCTACTCGGACGGCTGTGAGCCGGGAACAGACCGGGAACGGAACGGCTACAGGACTGTTGGTTCAGAGTCGGGACGAATGGATACGGCTGCAACAGGAAGACCAGGAACTAGCTCCATTGTGACAGTGGATAACGAATGGTCTATTGCCCGTGAGAAGCCCTGGACAAACTCTCCCGTCAGACCTGAACCTTCTTCTGCGGCAGTGGGAGCGCCTAACTCTTCAGGACGGGCTCTTATGCCACTTAACCATGGCTCAGGCAGATTCCGAGCCGACCTGGCAGATGGTCTTACCAGGGCCCGTGGTGGCCGCAGTTGCTAAAGAAGCTCATGAGTCCGGGGCACACTTCGGAGTGAAGAGGACGTTTAAGTGGCTGCAAACTCGGTTCTATCATCCTCGGCTGCTTGCAGAAGTACAAACTGCCTGTAGACAATGTCGACAATGTGAGCTAACCAAGTCACCGGAGGAAAGGGCGCCTGTGCAGAGCATCACGACGTCTGCCCCTTTTGAAGTATTAATGATAGACTACATTACCATTGGAGCAGCGCATCAAGGCTACGAACACTGCCTCGTTATGGTAGATCATTTTTCAAAATTCGCGGTAGTCACCCCTACCCGTGATCAGACAGCTGAGTCGGCGGCGAGCGCTATCTGTAAGAACTTTATTCAAGTTTACGGCTGTCCGAGGCGAATACATTCGGATCAAGGCGCCTGTTTCTTGGGCAAAGTCATGGAAGAGCTGCATCGCCTCTACGGCATTGATAAGTCACGCACCACACCGTATCATCCCCAGGGAAATGGGGCTTGTGAGCGGTTTAACCGGACTTTGCTTCAAATGCTGCGTGCGCTAGAACAAGATCAGAAGGCCCGCTGGCCGGAGTATGTGTCGGACCTAGTGTGGGTCTACAACAATAGAGTTCATCAAGTCACAGGACGCACCCCGTATGAAGTGGTCTTTGGGCGCCCAGGAAAAGGCATGACAGATCTGGAACTGTCTTCGGAGGAAGAAGGCCCCCGAACAGGGATGGCTTCGTGGGTGCGTGATCATCGGCATCGGCTGCAGACCTTACACCGACTGGTACACACTCGAATTCGGGAAGTGGAGCATCGGAGCACCCCTACAGCAAAACCCCCAGAGTTCCGGCCAGGTGATCGAGTACTCGTTCGAGAGCAAAGACCGCAAAACAAGTTAGACCATCGTTGGGAAAAAACACCCTATCGGGTGCTTCGCCGTATAGACCCGCATGGACCTGTATATGAAGTGCAGTCTGAGGCCCTCGGAAGTACAGGTACTCGCATTCTTCATCGCAACATGCTCCGGTTGTGTCGCTCTGTTGACTCGGACACCCCGGAATCCGCAATCAGGGAAGAGCCACCTACGACTGAATCCCCCAACAACCATTGGTGGGATGAAGAAGATGATGAAGAAGAAGAACGGCGTCAAAATACTCCCCCTATCTCGACTACTACACTACCCCTGACCAGTCACTCTTCCGCTGACGACATTTCCCCAACACCCCCTATACAAGGACCCGAGCCACGACGTTCTGAACGTTCTACTGCCGGTAGACCCCCAACTCGCTACAGTCCTGACTTACACACCAGACAGACCCAAGTGTGGAACAATCCGTCAGGTGGGCGACCTGTCAGTGCGAAGGCCTCGCCCAGGGACTGGCGAGCATACAGGGTGGGGGAATGTAGGGGACAGGGACCTGGTGAGCTGTGCAGACGGGTGGAACCATTGTTGCCGGGAGTCGGGGTTCCGGGGGACGGATTTGAGGGGTGCATGGGAAGCCAGGCTCATGTGACAGGAGGAAGAGTGACGCAGGGAGAGGAGAGGATAAAAAGCAAAGCGCTCGAAAGCAGGGGCAGAGAAGCGCGGGAAATCTCTGAGGAGAGGAAACTGCAGTGCAGTTGTTGTGAGTGTGCAGGCCGCAGTGAGACTTGCTGGAAGCAGGGGGAAAACGTGCAACAGACACTGCGGGCAACTACCAGAGCTCCCAAAAAGAGGCGCATTCGTCGTCAGCGACCCCCCAGGCAGAGGGGTAGTGCTGACTAGCTCAGGGACAGTATTACCGCGCTCCCTGAGAGCACCTTGCCAGAGAGTGCTACGGACTCGCATGGTTTCGTCTCAGCTGTGACTGATACTGATTATTCTCCTAATCCTCCTCAAAAAGACTCTTCTCTGGACTGGGAGGCTGTTACCTCGGATCAACATCCGCCTGCAGGAGGGAACGCAGCACCGCAAAAGACATTCTGGACTCGACTCTACGCCTGGGCCCGTCGCCAGAAGACACCTCCTTCCTCCGCCATCAGGACTACGGCGTTGTCGGAGCCTCACCGTCAGGACTACATCGCTGAACCAGCACTGATAAGTGACCGTTGTTGACTTTATCTTAGTAGGGAGTCACTAGTGAGGCGCTGCCGCGTTCTACGGGTATAGTTCAGGGCGGTCATATAGTAATTAGGATTTACTGCGAGATTGTGTTCTTGTATATAAGTTCCCTGCGTGGAAAAACGTTTGTCATCTTTTTGGTTGGAAGTTAAAAAGAAAGTTAAAAACGCTATTTGCTTTCTGGCTCCTATTTGTCCCTGCATCCTTCTTTACCTGCGGTCCCTACACACATACCCTAACACAGGAAAGGGATACAAAAAGATAACCAAGGAATTGATAATGCCAGTCAGCAGCGTTCAAACTGTGATTTACAAATGGAAAATCAGGGGCTCTCTAAAAACAAAACCACGGTCAGGTACACCAACAAAAATTTTGTCCACGACTGCCAGGAAAATTGTTTGGGATGCAAAGAAAAACCCACAAATAACATCAGCTGAAATACAGGACTCTCTGAAAACTAGCGGTGTGGCTGTTTCAAGATGCACAATAAGGAGGCGCTTGAAGAAAAATGGGCTGCATGGTCGAGTCTCCAAAAGAAAGATATTACTGCACAAATGCCACAAAGTATCTCACCTACAGTATGCAAAACAGCACAGAGACAAGCCTCAAAACTTTCGGAACAAGGTAATTTGGAGTGATGAAACCAAAATGTAACTTTTTGGCCACAACCATAAATGTTACATTTGGAGAGAATTCAACAAGGCCTATGATGAAAGGAACACCATTCCTACTGTAAAGAATGGCAGTGGGTCGCTTATGTTTTGGGGATGTGTGAGCTACAAAGACACAGGAAACTTGGTCAAAGTTAAAGGAAAGTTGAATGCAGCACGTTATCAGCAAATACTGGAGGCAAATTTGCAATCATTAGCCCAGAAGCTGCGCATGGGATGTACTTGGACGTTCCAACATGACAACGATCCAAAACACAAGGCAAAGTGGATCTGTGACTGGCTACAGCAGAACAAAGTGAAGGCTCTGCAGTGGCCATATCAGTCTCCTGACCTCAATATCATTGAGCCACTCTGGGGAGATCTCAAGCGCGCAGTTCATGCTAGACAGCCCTGGAATTTACAGGAACTGGAGGCTTTTTGTCAAGAAAAGTGGGCAGCTTTACCATCTGAGAAAATAAAAGAACCTCATCCACGACAACCACTAAAGACTTCAAGATGTCATTGATGTTAGAGGGGGCATTACAAGGTATTAAGAAATGGGGTATGTGAACTTTTGATCAGGGTCATTTGGATGTTTTGGGTTGTCATTATGATTTAAAAAGAGAAAACGCAGTAGTTTGACAGTAAATGGCTTCACCAAATCACTAACCATGAGTGGAGAAAAAGTTTTGGCGTTATCATTCATATTCTCTGAAAAAAAAAATGCCAAGAAAGCAAAAATTCTGCCAGGGTATATAAACTTTTAAGCACAACTGTATGTCTTCCCCTGGCTGGACATGATTAATGAATCACCAACAATAATTGTACAGATAAGGTACTGGTGGAAATGCAAGCTAGATTTGTCAGATGAATTTGTTGATTTTGATGGACCACCCACCATTTAATCACCAGGGTTCCTCCTGACTTTACCTAGACAGATGAAGTAGGGATCAAGAATGACTGGGCATGTTGAATTATAACTCCTGATCCTTTTGGTCTCATGAGTGATAAGCAGTTAACAGAAAGCTATCTTCCTTCTTATACATACTCAGTCAGGCCAAGTGTGCATGTCGGCCTAACAAACATTCTCAAACAGCTGTCTGGTCAGTTAAAAGCGGTAATGCCGTCTAACGATATGCCATAAATGCAAGTGCTTCTCATTAAATTAGAATATCATCAAAAAGATAATTTACTTCAATTCTTCAATACAAAAAGTGAAACTCATATTATATAGAGTCATTACAAACAGGTTGACTTAGAAGCTGCCTAATTTTTGTTTTCTCCATTGATAAACTTATTTAGGTCCTGTAGATGTGCGTAAATGTCATGATCATGAGACAAACCCTTTACATTTTTATAAAGCTGAGGCATTGACCATGGTGATTTTCAGCTTCTGCCTGGCAATAAGAATCCATGGGAATCTATGCTCTAAGTTTAGCATATTTAAGTGGAAATATCAGAGTATAAATTTGTAAGTATATAAGTGGTTTATGTCGTACAAATCTTTTGTGACCAAAGGCTGAAATAACCAATGTGGCACAAGGTTTATACAAATTGGAACCTTCTAAATGGTGCCTGGTGTGATGGCGACCCCTACACCCCCTACACCCCCTATATTTATGCTGCTGATTGAATTCATTGAAATGTATGACACAACTTCAGACTTTCAGCAATCACTATTATACTACTGTATAATTAATTTATATCTGTTTATTAAGTGTGAAAAGCCAGCAATCAACTTAATTATTCTCATTAAAGATTAAATGATAAAAAAGCTAAAGATACTTCCCTTTTATCTCTCCATATTAATTTCTTTGTTAACTGCCCTAGCCTGCTCATTTATCAAATCAAGAGATATGTTGTTTGAAAAGAAATGGCTTCTCAAATGTTAGATTTAGATTATATCATATTCATTTTCCATAATGTTACAACGTAAGGATAACTAGCTCAAAAAAACAATAGCTACTTCCAACTAGAAGATAAATGAATGCGTCACTCTGCTGTTCCTTGGTCAAGAATAAAAAAATATGCATATAGGTACTAAATAAAAAATCTGATGTTGTAAAAGTGAACCTTATCCACGGGCAGCAAATATCAGTCGTGACTGTATGATCTCAGCCAGATATCTTTGACTCTGAAATGCTGCGGTTTCCGAGAAAAATATGCTTTAAATGAGCCACCAGGGACTGAGGCACACTAAAACCTGGTTGGACAAATAAGTCTGCGGTGACTTCTCCTTGGCCGCTGCCCTGGAGTGACAGGTCTCTCCCTATACACATATGCATGAGTGTCACCAAAAAAGTGCTCCAGCTCTAAAAACGTAAAACGTTGCGTGACATATAATTGATGACCATGTAATCTAGACCTTATTCTAGGAGCAATAGCATTATGGAGAACTAGTGTGATCATTGTAAAGTGAAAACTATCAGCTTAATTTTTCTCATCCAAGTTAAAAATCTATTCGCAAGCGCTCTTTCCTTTATCTTTTCTTCTTCATTTCTTAACGACATCTCATTTATCAAATGGTTCCAAAATCAAGAAATAAAAAAACTGAATTATTTCTCCATGCCGAAAGATATCCATGCTCAGACAGCACAAAAGCGGAATTGTCATGTGATTTTATTTTTCCATATGGAGTTCACTTCACCGTGATGTACATTGACATGTCCATAGACTTTAATAACCTGAAACATAGAATATTTAGCCCATAAACTTTGAGAACCCCTAGCCCCTATAATGCTGAAATGTTTTTTTTTTAATGTTAGTCAGTAGCGGACTTTTATTATGTCCTTTACATCATATCCAGTAAAAAAAAAATCACAAAAATACATTTAGGCCCCCTATAACACAAAACTTGAACGCTGTTTCTTGCGCACTAACGTTTACTGATTGACCTGCACAGTAGCAGGAATTACTCCGCTGCCCACATACAAAACGATCCAGACTGAGCTACTGAGCGCATGAAGCCTATAGCACTGGACACATAAGGTCACTATTCAGGAGGGAATCAAAACACTCCGGGTGCCATAATATGTAGCAGGAGCTAGACCCAGGAACTTTTTTTCTAAATTATTCCATTTCCAAAAGTATCATCTTTTTCAATGGTATCACCTCCATATCAAATGAACTACACAGTGTAATGCATAATTACAAAATATCCCCCCCAAAAATGGAACAAAGAGCTTGATATATATGGGTTGATGCATAAAATAATTAATCAATACCCATTCATTAACATTTGGTCAGAGCCAAAACTGGAAGTGACTAAGGAACTGAACAAAAATCTCATATTCTGTATATATTTATAGTTTTACAACTACGTTTTTGTATTAAAAATGAATGCAAAATACTTATGATATTTCTACCACGTACAGTACAGACCAAAAGTTTGGACACACCTTCTCATTTAAAGATTTTTCTGTATTTTCATGACTATGAAAAATGTACATTCGCACTGAAGGCATCAAAACTATGAATTAACACATGTGGAATTATATACTTAACAAAAAAGTGTGAAACAACTGAAATTATGTCTTATATTCTAGGTTCTTCAAAGTAGCCACCTTTTGCTTTGATGACTGCTTTGCACACTCTTGGCATTCTCTTGATTAGCTTCAAGAGGTAGTCACCGGGAATGGTTTTCACTTCACAAGTGTGCCCTGTCAGGTTTAATAAGTGGGATTTCTTGCCTTATAAATGGGGTTGGGATCATCAGTTGTGTTGTGCAGAAGTCTGGTGGATACACAGCTGATAGTTCTACTGAGACTGTTAGAATTTGTATTATGGCAAGAAAAACGCAGCTAAGTAAAGAAAAACGAGTGGCCATCATTACTTTAACCCTGCTGTTCTGTTGGTCAAAAATGACCGTTTTTGAAATTCTATAATGTTATAAAAATTCAGCGTGTGATTCTGAGACTTGAGGGTCCCTGACTTTTCGTCATTAGGGGGGTACTCTCTGTGGGAATTTTTTTTTTTTTTAATTTTTGTTTACTTTATTTGGTACAATTTTTTTATGTGAAATCTAAACAGAACAGAAATGAAGGTCAGTCAGTACGAAAAATTGGGAAAACTTTGAAAGTGTCCTCAAGTGCAGTGGCAAAAACCATCAAGCGCTACAAAGAAACTGTCTCACATGAGGACTGCCCCAGAAAAGGAAGACCAAGAGTCACTTCTGCTTCTGAGGATAAGTTTATCCGAGTCACCAGCCTCAGAAATCGCAGGTTAACAGCAGCTCAGATTAGAGACCAGATCAATGCCACACAGAGTTCTAGCAGCAGACACATCTCTATAACAACTGTTAAGAGGAGACTTTGTGCAGCAGGCCTTTATGGTAAAATAGTTTCTAGGAAACCACTGCTAAGGACAGGCAACAAGCAGAAGAGACTTGTTTGGGCTAAAGAACACAAGGAATTGATATTAGACCAGTGGATATCTGTGCTTTGGTCTGATGAGTCCAAATTTGAGATCTTTGGTTCCAACCACCGTCTTTGTGCGATGCAGAAAAGATGAACGGATGGACTCTACATGCCTGGTTCCCACCATGAAGCATGGAGGAGGAGGTGTGATATTGTGTGGGGGTGCTTTGCTGGTGACACTGTTGGGGATTTCTTCAAAATTGAAGGCATACTGAACCAGCATGGCTACCACAGCATCTTGCAGTGGCATGCTATTCCATCCGGTTTGCGTTTAGTTGGACCATGATTTATTTTTCAACAGGACAATGACCCCAAACGCACCTCCAGGCTGTGTAAGGGCTATTTGACCAAGAAGGAGAGTGATGGGGTGCTATGCCAGATGACCTGGCCTCCACAATCACCAGACCTGAACCCAATCGAGATGGTTTGGGGTGAGCTGGACCGCAGAGTGAAGGCAAAAGGCGAACAAGTGCTAAGCATCTCTGGGAACTCCTTCAAGATTGTTGGAAGACCATTCCCGGTGACTGCCTCTTGAAGCTCGCCAAGAGTGTGCAAAGCAGTCAACAAAGCAAAAGGTGGCTACTTTGAAGAACCTAGAATATAAGACATAATTTCAGTTGTTTCACACTTTTTTGTTAAGTATATAATTCCACATGTGTTAATTCATAGTTTTGATGCCTTCAGTGTGATTGTACAATTTTCATAGTCATGAAAATACAGAAAAATCTTTAAATGAGAAGGTGTGTCCAAACTTTTGGTCTGTACTGTAGGTCAAGTTCATTATTTATAGGATGATCATAAGAATAATCTGGATGTTGAGTTTATACATATCGGAATCAGTATGGAACTTCTTCCATGGACAGAAAAACAAACAATTTTTACTTTATAGCCAGAATGAGTTCCCGTTGTATTGCCTTGTTACAATATATAGCATATGGTTATAGGCTTGGAATATTATACGTTATACATGAAGAAGAGTCTTCTGTGGGTGCAGAGATAGCGTCAGAGATATTTTATATTTTCCGTAGGTGATCTTGGATCCTCAATGGTATAAGAATGAGAACCATTTGCATAGTCATGTGTGTTTTGTTTGAAACATCAGCAAACAATATATTATATTCCACATGGCTTAAGCTGTTTAGTAGTGATATGAAACACTAACATTGTATGCTTAACCCCTTAACCCCAAGGGTGGTTTGCACGTTAATGACTAAGCCAATTTTTACAATTCTGAGCACTGTCCCTTTATGAGGTTATAACTCTGGAATGCTTCAACAGATCCTGATGATTCTAACACTGTTTTCTTGAGACATATTGTACTTCATGATAGTGGTAAAATTTCTTTGATATTACCTGCATTTATTTGTTAAAAAAAATGGAAATTTAGAAAATTTCACAATTTTCCAAATTTGAATTTTTATGCCCTTAAATCACAGAGATATGTCACACAAAATACTTAATAAGGCCTGTCCCACACATCCAGATAATTCCGGTACCAGAAAAATCGGTACCGGAATTATCCGTGTCCGTGTGCCCGTGCGTTTCTGTTTCACATCAGTGTGGCACACGTGCGGCACACGTGTGCTGCCCGTGTGCCGACTGGGTACCACACGCACCGTGCAGGAGACAGCGCTAGAGATAATCGCTGTCCCCCCCACGTGGTGCTGAAGCCGCCATTCATATCTTCTCTGCAGCAGCGTTTGCTGTAGAGAAGATATGAATAATCCTTTTTTTTTTTGTTTCTCGTGTTTAACATAAAGATCCCTGTCCCCACCCCCTGTGCGCCCGCCCGCTGTTATTAAAATACTCACCCGCCTCCCTCGCAGTGTCCTGTCCTGGCCGCACCTTCTACTGTATGAGCGGTCACGTGGGGCCGCCGATTACAGTCATGAATATGCGGCTCCACCTCCCATAGGGGTGGAGCCGCATATTCATTTCTGTAATGGGCGGCCCCACGTGACCGCATACAGTAGAAGCTGCGACCAGGACAGGACACTGCGAGGGAGGCGGGTGAGTATTTTAATAACAGCGGGCGGGCGCACAGGGGGTGGGGACAGGGATCTTTATGTTAAACACGAGAAAGAACAAAAGAAAAGGATTTTTCATATCTTCTCTACAGCAAACGCTGCTGCAGAGAAGATATGAATGCTGGCTTCAGCACCATGTGGGGGGGACAGTGCTTACTGTAGCGCTGTCTCCTGCACGGCACACGGACTGCACACGGACATCGTCCGTGTGCGGTACGTGTTTTACATGGACACATTGACTTTAATGGGTCCGTGTAATCCGTGCGCTCCCACGAACACTGACATGTCTCCGTGTTTGGCACACGGAGACACGGTGCGCAAAAAATCAATGACATCTGCACAGATGCATTGATTTCAATGTGCCTACTTGTGTCAGTGGCTCCGGTACGTGAGGAAACCGTCACCTCACGTACCGGAATCACTGACGTGTGAAACCGGCCTAAGTAACATTTCCCACATGTTTACTTTACATCAGCACAATTTTGGAACCAACATTTTTTTTTATTAGTGAGTTATAAGGGTTAAAAGTTGACCAGCAATTTCTCATTTTTACAATGCCATTTTTTTTTAGGGACCACATCACATTTGAAGTCATTTTGAAGGGTCTATTGTCATGATTCTCAATGGCGAGAGAACATAGCCCAGCATATATAAGAACTAGCTCTTGGAAGATGGAATCTAAACTGACCATGAACTAAACCTGCCGCACAATTAACAGTGGCCGGGTAGCGTGCCTACGTTTTATCCCTAGACGCCCAGCGCCAGCCGGAGGACTAACTAATCCTAGCAGAGGAAAATACAGTCCTGGCTCACCTCTAGAGAAATTTCCCCAAAAGGCAGACAGAGGCCCCCACATATATTGGCGGTGATTTTAGATGAAATGACAAACGTAGTATGAAAAATAGGTTTAGCAAAATCGAGGTCCGCTTACTAGATAGCAGGAAGACAGAAAGGGCACTTTCATGGTCAGCTGAAAACCCTATCAAAACACCATCCAGAAATTACTTTAAGACTCTAGTATTAACTCATAACACCAGAGTGGCAATTTCAGATCACAAGAGCTTTCCAGACACAGTAACGAAACAGCAGCTGTGAACTGGAACAAAATGCAAAAACAAACAAGGACGAAAGTCCAACTTAGCTGGGAGTTGTCTAGTAGCAGGAACATGCAAAGAAAGGCTTCTGATTACATTGTTGACCGGCATGAAACTGACAGAGGAGCAAGGTTATATAGAGACTCCCACATCCTGATGGGAACAGGTGAACAGAGAGGATGATGCACACAAGTTCAATTCCACCAGTGGCCACCGGGGGAGCCCAGAATCCAATTTCACAACAGTCTATATAATAGAAAATACCCAAGTGTGACACCATTCTAAAAACTGCCGTCATGGTGCTCAAAACCGCATTCAAGAAGTTTATTAACCGTTCAGGTGTTTCACAGGAATTTTTGGAATGTTTAAAAAAAAAAGGAACATTTAACTTTTTTTCACAAAAAATTTACTTCAGCTCCAATTTGTTTTATTTTATCAAGGGTAACAGGAGAAAATGGACTAAAAAAATTTGTTGTACAATTTGTCCTGAGTACGCCAATACCCCATACGTGGGGGTAAACCACTGTTTGGGCGCATGGCAGAGCTCGGAAGGGAAGGAGCGCCATTTGACTTTTCAATGCAAAATTGACAGGAATTGAGAAGGGATGCCATGTTGCGTTTGGAGAGCCTCTGATGTGCCTAAACATTGAAAGCCCCCACAAGTGACACCATTTTGGAAAGTAGACCCCATAAGGAACTTATCTAGATGTGTTGTGAGAGCTTTGAACCCCCAAGTGTTTCACTACAGTTTATAATGCAGAGCCGTGAAAATAAAAATTCATTTTTTTTTTCCACAAAAATTATTTTTTTACCCCCAGTTTTGCATTTTCCCAAGGGTAACTGGAGAAATTGGACCCCAAAAGTTGTTGTCCAATTTGTCCTGAGTACGCTGATACCCAATATGTGGAATGGTCTGCAGGTGTCACATTGCATTTGCAGAGCCCCTAATGTACCTAAACAGTAGAAACCCCCCACAAGTGACCCCATATTGGAAATTAGACCCCCAAGGAACTCATCTAGATGTGTTGTGAGAACTTTGAACCCCCAAGTGTTTCACTACAGTTTATAACGCAGAGCCATGAAAATAAAAAATAATTTTTTTCCACAAAAAATATTTTTTAGCCCCCAGCTTTGTATTTTCCAAAGGGTAACAGGAGAAATTGGACCCAAAAAGTTGTTGTCCAAATTGTCCTGAGTACGCTGATACCCCATATCTGGGGGGAACCACCGTTTGGGTGCATGGCAGAGCTTGGAAGGGAAGGAGCGCCGTTTGGAATCCAGACTTAGATGGAAAGGTATGAAGGCACCACATTGCGTTTGCAGAGCCCCTAATGTACCTAAACAGTAGAAACCCCCCACAATTGACCCCATATTGGAAACTACACCCCCCAAGGAACTTATCTAGATGTGTTGTGAGAACTTTGAACCCCCAAGTGTTTCACTACAGTTTATAATGCAGAGCCGTGGAAATAAAAAATCAATTTTTTTCCACAAAAATGTTTTTTAGCCCCCCCAATTTTTATTTTCCCAAGGGTAACAAGAGAAATTGGATGCCAAAAGTTGTTGTCCAATTTGTCTTGAGTTCGATGATACTCCATATGTTGGGGTAAACCCCTGTTTGGCAACACGGGAGAGCTCGGAAGGGAAGGAGCACTGCTTTACTTTTTCAATGCAGAATTGGCTAGAATTGAGATCAGATGCCATGTTGCATTTGGAGAGCCCTGATGTGCCTAAACAGCGTAAACCCCAATTGTAACTGAAACCGTAATCCCAACCACACCCCTAATCCCAACCACACCACTAACCCCAACACACCCCTAACCCTAATCTCAACCCTAACCACACCCTTAACTCCAACACACCCCTAACCCTAATCACAACCATAACCCTAACCACACCCTAACCCTGACACACCCCTAACCCTAATCCCAACTTAAAATGTAATCCAAACCCTATCTTTAGCCCCCACACTAACTGTAGCCCTAAGCCTAACTTTAGCCCCAACCCTAACCCTAACTTTAGCCCCAACCCTAACTGTAGCCCTAACCCTAGCCCCAACCCTAGCCCCAACCCTAGCCCCAACCCTAACCCTAACCCTAGCCCTAACCCTAGCCCCAACCCTAGCCCTAACCCCAACCCTAGCCCTAGCCCTAACCCTAGCCCTAGCCCTAACCCTAATGGGAAAATGAAAATAAATACATAGTAACATAGTAACATAGTAACATAGTTAGTAAGGCCGAAAAAAGACATTTGTCCATCCAGTTCAGCCTATATTCCATCATAATAAATCCCCAGATCTACGTCCTTCTACAGAACCTAATAATTGTATGATACAATATTGTTCTGCTCCAGGAAGACATCCAGGCCTCTCTTGAACCCCTTGACTGAGTTCACCATCACACCTCCTCAGGCAAGCAATTCCAGATTCTCACTGCCCTAACAGTAAAGAATCCTCTTCTATGTTGGTGGAAAAACCTTCTCTCCTCCAGACACAAAGAATGCCCCCTTGTGCCCGTCACCTTCCTTGGTATAAACAGATCCTCAGCGAGATATTTTTATTGTCCCCTTATATACTTATACATGGTTATTAGATCGCCCCTCAGTTGTCTTTTTTCTAGACTAAATAATCCTAATTTCGCTAATCTATCTGGGCATTGTAGTTCTCCCATCCCCTTTATTAATTTTGTTGCCCTCCTTTGTACTTTCTATAGTTCCATTATATCCTTCGTGAGCACCGGTGCCCAAAACTGGACACAGTACTCCATGTGCGGTCTAACTAGGGATTTGTACAGAGGCAGTATAATGCTTAACGAAGTAAGGAAGGCGTTCCAGCTCCAAAAAATTCAAATGCTTTATTTCTCCATTAAAAATTGGTGTAGTACAAACAGTCCTTGCCTTAGAGCAAAAGTCCAAGTACAGAGTACATGCGACGCGTTTCGATCGTACCCGATCTTAGTCAATGCATGACTAAGATCGGGTACGATCGAAACGCGTCGCATGTACTCTGTACTTGGACTTTTGCGCTAAGGCAAGGACTGTTTGTACTACACCAATTTTTAATGGAGAAATAAAGCATTTGAATTTTATGGAGCTGGAACGCTTTCCTTACTTCGTTATGTATATCCATCTTAGTCCAAGATGATGTTCCGTGCACCTGCCTGGATTGGTGAGCTGGCTGTGGCTTCTTATAGCCTTTTTTTTTTGCACATTGGCAGTATAATGCTCTCATCATGTGTATCCAGACCTCTTTTAATGCACCCCATGATCCTGTTTGCCTTGGCAGCTGCTGCCTGGCACTGGCTGCTCCAGGTAAGTTTATCATTAACTAGGATCCCCAAGTCCTTCTCCCTGTCAGATTTACCCAGTGGTTTCCTGTTCAGTGTGTAATGGTGATATTGATTCCTTCTTCCCATGTGTATAACCTTACATTTATCATTGTTAAACCTCATCTGCCACCTTTCAGCCCAAGTTTCCAACTTATCCAGATCCATCTGTAGCAGAATACTATCTTCTCTTGTATTAACTGCTTTACATAGTTTTGTATCATCTGCAAATATCAATATTTTACTGTGTAAACCTTCTACCAGATCATTAATGAATATGTTGAAGAGAACAGGTCCCAATACCGACCCCTGCGGTACCCCACTGGTCACAGCGACCCAGTTAGAGACTATACCATTTATAACCACCCTCTGCTTTCTATCACTAAGCCAGTTACTAACCCATTTACACACATTTTCCCCCAGACCAAGCATTCTCATTTTGTGTACCAAACTCTTGTGCGGCACGGTATCAAACGCTTTGGAAAAATCGAGATATACCACGTCCAATGACTCACCGTGGTCCAGCCTATAGCTTACCTCTTCATAAAAACTGATTAGATTGGTTTGACAGGAGCGATTTCTCATAAACCCATGCTGATATGGAGTTAGACAGTTATTTTCATTGACATAATCCAGAATAACATCCTTCAGAAACCCTTCAAATATTTTACCAACAGTAGAGGTTAGACTTACTGGCCTATAATTTCCAGGTTCACTTTTAGAGCCCTTTTTGAATATTGGCACCACATTTGCTATGCGCCAGTCCTGCGGAACAGACCCCGTTGCCAGAGAGTCCCTAAAAATAAGAAATAATGGTTTATCTATTACATTACTTAGTTCTCTTAGTACTCGTGGGTGTATGCCATCCGGACCCGGAGATTTATCTATTTTAATCTTATTTAGCCAGTTTCGCATCTCTTCTTGGGTTAGATTGGTGACCCTTAATATAGGGTTTTCATTCTTTCTTGGGATTTCACCTAGCATTTCATTTTCCACCGTGAATACCGTGAAGAAGAAGGTGTTTAATATGTTAGCCTTTTCCTCGTCATCTACAACCATTCTTTCCTCACTATTTTTTAAGGGGCCTACATTTTCAGTTTTTATTCTTTTACTATTGATATAGTTGAAGAACAGTTTGGGATTAGTTTTACTCTCCTTAGCAATATGCTTCTCTGTTTCCTTTTTGGCAGCTTTAATTAGTTTTTTAGATAAAGTATTTTTCTCTCTATAGTTTTTTAGAGCTTCAATGGTGCCATCCTGCTTTAGTAGTGCAAATGCTTTCTTTTTACTGTTAATTGCCTGTCTTACTTCTTTGTTTAGCCACATTGGGTTTTTCCTATTTCTAGTCCTTTTATTCCCACAAGGTATAAACCGCTTACAGTGCCTATTTAGGATGTTCTTAAACATTTTCCATTTATTATCTATATTCTTATTTCAGAGGATATTGTCCCAGTCTACCAGATTAAGGGCATCTCTAAGCTGGTCAAACTTTGCCTTCCTAAAGTTCAGTGTTTTTGTGACTCCCTGACAAGTCCCTCTAGTGAAAGACAGGTGAAACTGTACAATATTGTGGTCGCTATTTCCTAGATGCCCGACCACCTGCAGATTTGTTATTCTGTCAGGTCTATTAGATAGTATTAGGTCTAAAAGTGCTGCTCCTCCGGTTGGATTCTGCACCAATTGTGAAAGATAATTTTTCTTGGTTATTAGCAGAAACCTGTTGCCTTTATGGGTTTCACAGGTTTCTGTTTCCCAGATAATATCCGGGTAGTTAAAGTCCCCCATAACCAGGACCTCATTATGGGTTGCAGCTTCATCTATCTGCTTTAGAAGTAGACTTTCCATGATTTCTGTTATATTTGGGGGTTTGTAACAGACCCCAATGAGAATTTTGTTACCATTTTTCCCTCCTTGAATTTCGACCCATATGGACTCGACATCCTCATTCCCTTCGCTAATATCCTCCCTTAAAGTGGACTTTAGACAAGACTTTACATAGAGACAAACCCCTCCTCCTCTCCGATTTTTACGATCCTTTCTAAACAGACTGTAACCCTGTAAGTTAAATGCCCAGTCATAGCTTTCATCTAACCATGTCTCGGTTATTCCCACTATGTCAAAGTTACCTGTAGATATTTCTGCTTCTAGTTCTTCCATCTTGTTTGTCAGGCTCCTGGCGTTTGCGAGCATGCAGTTTAGAGGATTTTGTTTTGTTCCAATCTCCTCGCTGTGGATTGTTTTAGAAATGTTCTTACCTCCCTTCTGAGTATGTTTTCCTGGGTCTTCTTTGTTTGAGTCTAATGTTTTTCTTCCCGTCCCCTCTTCTTCTAGTTTAATGCCCTCCTGATGAGTGTAGCGAGTCTTCTGGCGAATGTGTGTTTCCCAGGTTTGTTGAGGTGTAGTCCATCTCTGGCGAGGAGTCCATCGTACAAGTAATTCACACCGTGGTCCAGGAATCCGAATCCTTGTTGTCTGCACCATCGTCTTAGCCAGTTGTTCGCAATACATTTTTAAATACATTTTTTTAATTTTATTTTTTCTTAACTAAGGGGGTTATGAAGGGGGATTTGATTTACTATTTATAGCTGGTATTTTAGCGGATTTTTATGATTGGCAGCTGTCACACACTAAAAGACGCTGTTTGTTGCAAAAAATAATTTTTGCATCTCCACATTTTGAGAGCTATAATTTTTCCATATTTTGGTCCACAGAGTCATGTGAGGTCTTGTTTTTTGCAGGACGAGTTGACGTTTTTACTGGTATCATTTTCAGGCACGTGACATTTTTTGATCGCTTTTTATTCCGATTTTTGTGAGGCAGATTGACCAAAAACCAGCTATTCACGAATTTCGTTCATACCGTTCCACGTTTGGTAAAATTGATAAAGCGGTTTTCTTCTTCGGGTCAGAACGATTACAGCGATACCTCATTTATATCATTTTTTTATGTTTTGGCGCTTTTATACGATAAAAACTATTTTATAGAAAAAATAATTATTTTTGCATCGCTTTATTCTGAGGACTGTAACTTTTTTATTTTTTCACTGATGATGCTGTATTGTGGCTCGTTTTTTGCAGGACAAGATGACGTTTTCAGTGGTAACATGGTTATTTATATCTGTCTTTTTGATCGCGTGTTATTCCACTTTTTGTTCGGCAGTATGATAATAAAGCGTTGTTTTTTGCCTCTTTTTTTTACCGTGTTCACTGAAGGGGTTAACTAGTGGGACAGTTTTATAGGTGGGGTCGTTACGGACACGGCGATACTAAATATGTGTACTTTTATTTTTTTTTATTATTTAGATAAAGAAATGTATTTATGGGAACAATATTTTTTTTTTATTTAGGAATTTTTTTTTTTTTTACACATCTAAATATTTTTTTTTTTTACTTTATAACGTTGTCCCAGGGGGGACATCACACTATAGGAAAAAAAACACCATAAGAGGAAAAACCTCCACTATTCTTGACAAAAAAAAAAAACAGTACAGGCAGAGATGCTTACCTGTCCAAGGCCTCCAAACAATTGCACTAGCCAAGGTGCAGCAGACCCAAGTTAAGATGGCAGATGGGGCAGATACACAGGTGCAATAATACCGATAATGCAGCCAGCCTACAATCAGGATTTGGCTGCTTGGCACACCTGTGCAAACAAATAATCTGTATGTGGCATGTTCACACAGAAAAGCAGAGCATATGGCTCAAAGCCTTTTAGTGACGCCATATAGCGGGCTAACCATTGCTGAATATAATGCATCCTGTGTGAACAGAGGCCACAGTTTACAGGGGACATCACACTATAGGGTCAGATCACTGATCTGACACTTTGCACAGCACTGTGTCAGATCAGCGATCTGACAAGCAGGGCTGCAAGCTTACCAGTGCCTGCTCTGAGCAGGCGCTTGTAAGCCACCTCCCTGCAGGACCCGGAAGTAGCCCCGTAGCCATTTTGGATCCGGGGCCTGCAGGGAGGAGGCACTCGGTACAAGGTGAGCACATCGCCTTGTACCGAGGGTCTCAGGAAGACACGCAGGGAGCCCCCTCCCTGCGCGATGCTTCCCTATGCCCTCGGAACGCTGTGATCATGTTTGATCGCAATGTTTTGTGAGTTAATGTGCCAGGAGCGGTCCGTGACCGCTCCTGGCACATAGTGCCGGATGTCAGCTGTGATAGTCAGCAGACACCCGGCCGCGATCGGCCACGATTGCATATGACGTACTATCCCGTCACTGGGAATTAATTCACAGGTCACCTCAATGGGATAGTACGTTATCTGGGATTAAGGGGTTAAGAACTGAAATTGTTCATTTTTGCTGTTTATCACTTACCTAGAATCTCCAGATTTTAAAAAACCTGCATGTTTCCAGCATAAACTTTGATTCATGCTGCCTTAACCACAGGCAGGAAGAAACTCAAGGATGCTGGTGTACTTACTTTGAAATTCCATATTATACTTGTATTGTACTTTGTAAAAGTTTCTCAGCCTACTATTAAAATAAGCATATTAGATGTCCACTTCTTCCGGGATTCCTAAAAAGCCAAGTGAAGGTTGGGCGATTGTCATCATATACTGATGACCTTTAGGTAGGATTCAAAGACTAAATATATTTACAAATGATACAAGTAACATAACTTTTTGTTTTAATGCCGGGGATGCACAATTTATTTTAGTTCAAGTGCTCCAAGGGGGCTGAAAAAAACTTGGTATTTCTTAAACTAGACCTGTCATATTCTCATCTTTAGTAAATACTTGTCTACTATGTGAAATAACAATTCTAGTGAATATTTTCTTATTTTATATTTTACAACTGAGTGTTATCACCTCTTCTGTTGTGAAGTTGGGGAAAATAGGATATCAGTTCTTTTTGTGGTGTGCTTGACCCCCCTATTGGATTTAATAGCAGGAGTATGTCCTCAAGCATACTAGGCTGTATAGTGTACAGGGGAAGCTATACCATTGGTGCCACCGATGCACAGGGCCACAGTAGGTAATAGTACTCTCTCACCTTAAAAGCAGCTAATTACCATTTATTAAATTGCAGGTAAAAGCCTGAACCACGGAATGGTATGGTTAACAAGTCTTTGCAAGTTATTAGAGACATGAGAGGGTGATATATGATGAGATACTATAGACCAAGGGGCCCATATGTTGTCATGCACAGGGACCTCCAGCTTTTTGTGTCTCTTGCTGTTCATCATGTGACAGTCTCCTCATACAAGCCTTATCTGTATACAAGTGTATTACTGAGCATGGTCGTGCCCACTAGATGGATGTTTCTGGGAGTACATGTCGCATACTTGACCGACCGTCACTCCCATGGCAGACAACACAGAATCCTTGCAGCGCACAGTGTGTGCACTGGGAGGATTCACAAGTCACACACAGTTACTGCACACTTTTCATTTTAGAGCAGACCACCCCTTTAAGCTGCGATTCCCTTCCTGAATGGCTGATGTGAGAGAGGATGTTCATCAGTATTTTGTACTTATTCTACCACCTATATACACTCCTCAAAATTGAAATTGCAACACCAAGAAAGAGAAGTCATGGCATTATGAAAATTGCAGGCTCAATAAACATTTTAATCATATATACATGATGAAACACTAAAGTTTTCATGTTAGGCTTTGAGTTCTTCAGTTTGGAATAGCTTGTGCAAGAAATATCCCATTCACCACAACATGGCCAAAGTCTCTTTGTAAAAGGTATTATAAATTGTACTGTAAATGTATCAATGCATTTACGTGTAAATCAAAAAATTAATTCAGGGCAAACAACAGAAATCTCTACAAAATAAACCTCATTTATCAGACCCGCGTTTTCATAGGTCTATAATGTCTAATATGTAATTTACAGAATAATGGTGAAAAGCAGAATTACAAAAACGGACTGCAAACGTAACACAAAAGGATGTTAGTGGACAGTTTTTCACAAAGTAATGCCAGCTTTCTTGTCACATGCTGGGGAACAGAATGTAAGTGCCAAGGTTTCTTGTCAAATGGTTCCTAAACACTAATTCTTGGACACAGGCAGCATGTTCAGACTATGCCAAGTCCTTGTCATATGCAGCAATCCTCCTGCGGCAGGTAAAAGGACATGGAGTAAGTTTTATTCCTCTTTTTGATGTGATCATGTTAAAAAAATGGCAAAATGTTTCTCTGTACAGTGTCAGCCAATAGATCGAAAAAAATCCAGTCTTCAGTGGTTGATACCTTTTAATGACTAGCTGAAAAGATGGTAACAACTAGGCAGCTTTCGCGACTATTCAGAACTCTTCCTGGGTAGTCTCGGATTTACAATATTACATAGTAAATCTGATTTGATGCAGAATTAATAGGGTTGAAAGGCTATCTACTTAGACAGCATGAAAGGGATGCTTACAGTGGGGGAAATATTTGATCCCTTGCTGATTTGGTAAGTTTGCCCACTGACAAAGACATGAACAGTCTATAAATTTAACTGTAGGTTAATTTTAACATTGAGAGATAGAATATCAAAAATAAAATCCAGAAAATTACATTTATAAATTATATAAATTTATTTGCATTTTGCAGTGAGAAATAAGTATTTGATCCCTTTGGCAAACAAGACTTAATACTTGGTGGCAAAACCCTTGCTGGCAAGCACAGCAGTCAGGTTATCTTGTAGTTAATGATTTGGTTTGCGCACATGTCAGGAGGAATTTTGGTCCACTCCTCTTTGCAGATCATCTCTAAATCATTAAGATTTTGAGGCTGTCGTTTGGCAACTCAGAGCTTCAACTCCCTCCATAAGTTTTCTATGGGTTTAAGGTTTGGAAACTTAATGCAAATACATTTATATAATTTAAACAATGTGAATTTCTAGATTTTTATTTTGATATTCTATCTCTCAATGGTAAAATTAACCTTCACTTAAAATTATAATGTCTTTGTCAGTGGGCAAACTTACAAAATCAGCAAGGGTTCAAATACTCATTTACCCACTGTAAAAGCCGTTTCTTTAGTGGACTAGGTGCCACTTTCCAAGGCCACATTCACACGTTGAGTATTTGGTCAGTTTTTACCTCAGTATTTGTAAGTCAAAATCAGGAGTGCGTGATAAATACAGAAGTGGTGACGTGTTTCTATTATACTTTTCCTCTGACTGTTCCACTCCTGGTTTTGGCTTACACATACTGAGGTAAAAAACTCACCAAATACTGAATGGGTGCATGTGGCCCTGATTCTGTCTTCCCCACTGATAGGGGTTTGATGTAGAAATCAGCAAGACAAGGGTACATGTTTTTTTAGAAAGGCTCTTCTATATGGAGAATTGCCTATGATATAGAATAAGGATGATTTGCTCATCGACGATGGGTTTTTGTGCAAGACATATGCCTCCTGCAACTTTTGATGTGAAGAGGCATAGTAGAAGTTCCTGCATGGTGGGCTAGGTTCACAGTAGCCTTTGGAGTCTTTTTTCTCTGCTCTGTTATAAGAAGGGATAAAACAAAACTGATGCAAGAAACAGTACGAACCCATGATGGCCACAAATGACAGAGCCTATTGACTGTAAAGGAACGTGAAGCATGAGATGTTGCTTATTCAACCTATGAACCCATAATGCTATAGAAGGGTTTTAATAATTGTATAAGGTACACCATGCTGGGCTTTTTTTCAGATAAAACTGACAAAACCTGCAATGGAGCCACTTCACAAAAGCTCAATGCCAGTGTGAACCGAGCTATAGTAACTTGTACTCTATACTAGTTGCATTGTGGGAACTTGCAGTGCATGATAGGACTTTGCTATTCTACTTGTGCATCTGTTTTTTGTCAGTGATAGGTGGCACAATATCAATGTCTGTAGTGTGTTTAGAGACAATTCTAATAATGGCTTTTGTCATCTAATTCCCTGCAGTCAGTGGGGTAGCTTGAAGCTCATGGACCCCAATGCAAAAGCTCCAACAGGGACCCCAATTATTGCAAGACTTTAATAGTATGGGCCTTTTCATATAGGCCAAATGTACTTTTTAGGCCCCTTAGTCTCCAAGGCCCGGGTGCAATTGCAATCACTGCACCTATTGTATTTATGCTCCTGCCTGCAGGTAATTATTATAGTGCTCCTGCTGGCAAAGAGAATGGCACAGCTAAAATTACACAGGAAAAGTGATACTTACAGTGGCATGCAAAAGTATTCACACCCTTGCTTATTACCTGTTTTGTTACATTGCAACCCGTATTTCAATATTTTTGTACTCCGATTTGTATTTGTGTGTGATGCATCAGCACTAAATAGTTTAAGTTGGTGAAGCGAACTGAGAAAAATATAGGCATAAAATAATTTTATGGGATCAAATACCTAAAAATTGGCATGTGCATATGTATTCACCCTTTTTGCTATGAAGTCTCTATACATTTCTAGTGCAGGCAATTAGCTTCATAAGTTACATACTTAGTGAAAGGAAGTCCCTGTGGAGAAACGGGGTCAGTGGGTGCTCTTGTCCGCTGGCCCGGCTGTCTTTAGCAAGACTGCATGGACCACGGCTCATACCATTGAACGCCCGCTCTATCTCCCAGTGGGCAATACACTACACAGACAACACAGGGTTAAGGTAAAACAGTGTGGCAATACTTTATTGAACCACAGCACACAATAGCAAACAGAACAATCCCACCAATTACCCCAAGATGGTGCACATTACAGGGCCTCACCCTTCCGCTGACTCGCCGAGATAATGTTAGATATTACGTCCGAGCTTCCAGGGTCGCTACTTCATCTGTGGATGCACGCACAGAGAAGAGGAATGACAAGCATAGGGAGATGACCAAGAACTGTCCATAGAGTCCATACAAGGTCCAAAGCCAGTTGACACGAGAGTCACCACTAGTGTTGAGCGATACCTTCCGATACTTGAAAGTATCGGTATCGGATAGTATCGGCCGATACCCAAAAAATATGGGATATCGCCGATACCGATACCCGATACCAATACAAGTCAATGGGACACAAGTATCGGAAGCTATCCTGGATGGTTCCCAGGGTCTGAAGGAGAGGAAACTCTCCTTCAGGCCCTGGGATCCATATTCATGTAAAAAATAAAGAATTAAAATAAAAAATATGGATATACTCACCCCTCTGGCGGCCCCTGGACCTTACCGATTGTAACCGGCAGCCTCCGTTCCTAAGAATGAGGAGTTTAGGACCCTTGATGACGTCGCGGCTTGTGATTGGTTGCGTGCCGCTCATGTGACCGCTCACGCGACCAATCACAAGCCGCGACATCATTGCAAGTCCTAAACTCCTCATTCTTAGGAACGGAGGCTGCCGGTTACAATCAGTAAGGTCCAGGGGCCGCCGGAGGGGTGAGTATATCCATATTTTTTATTTTAATTCTTTATTTTTTGCATGAATATGGATCCCAGGGCCTGAAGGAGAGTCTCCTCTCCTCCAGACCCTGGGAACCATACACTGGGAACTTCCGATTCCGATTTCCGATACCACAAAAATATCAGAACTCGGTATCGGAATTCCGATACCGCAAGTATCGGCCGATACCCGATACTTGCGGTATCGGAATGCTCAACACTAGTCACCACCTGACTTATCTGACCATCTCCATGGAACCAGGCGACCAGCGGGTCCCAAGCCTGGCTTTCTCCAAACATATCCATGGTTCAGAGATGGTCACTGGATCAGATCTGTGTCCTTCCAAACAGAGCCGAAAATCCCTAGGTTGTATCCTATAGAATCATAGATCAGTGTCCCTCGTGATGGTGCCATGATGAATTGGCTGCAGTCCTTTCTCTTGTCTGTTGGGTGGTTTGCAGAATGTCTGGCTGGTAGCTCTGTATTACTTCAGTCTCCCAGGATGTGATCTCTGAGTCTTTTTATACCCAAGGCATGTAAGCTATTTTTAGAATTACCCAGGGTCTTTCAGTCCAACATCAAGATAAGGTAAAAAATGGTGATGGGATTAAGTAGCACTATTAGCATATAAGCACACATCAATAAACAAAGCTTAACACACTCAATGTACAGTCACTATTACAGATTTACACAGTATGTTAGATAGTATATCAGTTGGCAAGTCTGTCTTCTTGACCCACCAGACATAAACACTTAAATTCACAAGCCAATATGCAGATAAAAAGCCAGTTCTTTTGGTTTTGCAAAAACATGGTTGCCTGGGAAATTAAGATACAATCTGGTTTCTTCACAGTCCCCCTGTGCACAATCTAATTGTTACATGGTCCATCAGAATATACACACCTTTTCTGAAAGGCCACAGAGGCTGCAATGCCATTAAGCAAGAGGCAGCACTATCCAAACACCGCCATGAAGACAAGGCGATATCTCCAAACAAGTCAGGGACAAAGTTGTTAAGAAGTACAAGTCAGGGTAGGGTTCTAAAAAAAATCCCAATCTCTGATGATCCCTGGGATCACCAGAAAATCCACTATCATCAAATGGAAAGAACATGGTACAACAACAAACTGCCAAGAGAGGGCTGCCCTCCAAAACTCTCAGATCAGGCAAGGAGAGCATTAATCAGACAGGCAGCACAGAGAACAATGGTAACCCCGAAGGAGCTGCAGAGATCACAAGCAGAGACTAGAGTATCTATCCATACAACCACAATAAACCATTCACTCCATAGAGGTGGACTTTATGGAAAAGTGGGCAGAATAAAGCCTTTACTTAAACACAAAAATTGTAAGGCTCATTTTGAGTTTCTCAAAAGACATGTGGGAGACTTCCCAAATGTATGGAGGAAGGTGATATGGTCAGATGAGACCAAAATTTTACTTTTTGGCCACCAAGATAAACACTATGTCTGGCGCCAAACCAACACAGCTCATCACCCCAAGAACACCATCCCCACAGTGAAACATGGTGTTGGCAGCATCATGCTGCAGGGAGCAGGGAAGTTGGTTGGCAGCAGGGACAAGGAAAATGGTCCGGGTAGAGGGGAAGATGGATGGTGTGAAATACAGGGATATTCTTGAGCAAAACCTGTTTCAGTCTGTCAATTATTTGAGACGGGGACCGAGATTCACCTTCCAACAAGACAATGACCCAAAGCATACTACTAAAGCAACACTCAAGTGGTTTAAGGAGAAGCATGTAAATGTTTTCGAGTGACTTTGTCAAAGCCCAGACCTTAATCCAATTGGGAATATATGTTCTTTACATGAATTGATGAAAACCCTCAAAAATCCGGTGAAATTCCAGCTTGTGAGGTAGCAAAACACAAAAAATGCCAAAGAGGGTGAATACTTTTGCAAGCCACTGTATTTAATTCTCTTTGTAATTACCTAATATCTTATTAACCAGCATTTAACCCCTTAAGGTATTTTTGGTTTTGCATTTTCATTTTTTGCTCCCCTTCTTCCCAGAGCCATAACTTTTATTTTTTGGTCAAAATGGCCATGTGAAAGCTTTTTTTTTTTTTTTTTTGCGGGAAAAGTTGTACTTTTGAACGGCAACATTGGTTTTACCAAGTCTTGTATTCAAAAATGGGAAAAAAATGCGGTGAAATTGCAAAAAAAAGTTTGATCCCACAGTTGTTTTTTGTTTCTGTTTTTTCACCATATTCACTGAATGCTAAAATTAACCTGCCATTATGATTCTCCAGATCATTACGAGTTCATAGGCACCAAACTTGTCTAGGTTCTTTTTTATTTAAGTGGTGAAAAAAAATTCCAAAGTTTGGTAAAAAAAATTGCGCCATATTCTGATAACCGTAGTGTCTCCATTTTTTGTGATCTAGGGTTGGGTAAGGGCTTACTTTTGCATGCCGAGCTGACATTTTTAACCCCTTTCTGTCATTGGACGTACTATTCCGTCCATGTGGGGTGGGCCCTAGTTCCCAAGGACGGAATAGTACGTCCAGCGCAATCAGCCGCGCTCACGAGGGGAGCGTGGCCGATCGCGGCCGGGTGTCAGCTGACTATCACAGCTGACATCCGGCACTATGTGCCAGGAGCGGTCACGGACCGCCCCCAGCACATTAACTCCCGTCACACTGCGATCAAACATGATCGCAGTGTACCGGCGGTACAGGGAAGCATCGTGCAGGGAGGGGGCTCCCTGCGTGCTTCCCTGAGACGATCGGTACAAGGCGATGTGCTCACCTTGTACCGAGCGTCTCCTCCCTGCAGTCCCCGGAGCCAAAATGGCCGCGGGGCTGCATCCGGGTCCTGCAGGGAGGTGACGTCACAGCGCCTGCTCAGAGCAGGCGCCGGGAAGCCTCCCTGCTGTGCACGTCAGATCGCCGATCTGACACAGTGCATAGCAAAGTGTCAGATCGCCGATCTGTCACTTTACTGTGATGCCTCCCCCTGGGGAAAAGTAAAAATGTAAAAAAAAAAAACTCATCACTCATTGAGACTCATTGCCAGAGAGAGCAAAAATAACCCCAAAATATTCTTTAACCCCTTCCCGACATTTGACGTACTATCCCGTCGAGGTGGGGTGGGCCCGTATGACTGCCGACGGGATAGTACGTCATACGCGATCAGCGGCGCTCACGGGGGGAGCGCCGCCGATCGCGGCCGGGTGTCAGCTGATTATCACAGCTGACATCCGGCACTATGTGCCAGGAGCGGTCACGGACCGCCCCCGGCACATTAACCCCCGGCACACCGCGATCAAACATGATCGCGATGTGCCGGCGGTGCAGGGAAGCATCGCGCAGGGAGGGGGCTCCCTGCGGGCTTCCCTGAGCCCCCCGCAGCAACGCGATGTGATCGCGTTGCTGCGAGGGTCTTACCTCCCTCCCTGCAGCTCCCAGACCCGGATCCAAGATGGCCGCGGATCCGGGTCCTGCAGGGAGGGAGGTGGCTTCACAGACGCCTGCTCAGAGCAGGCACTGTGAAGCAGCCTGCACTTCAATCAGATCGGTGATCTGTCAGAGTGCTATGCAAACTGACAGATCACCGATCTGTATTGTCCCCCCCTGGGGCAAAGTAAAAAAGTTAAAAAAAAAATTTTCCAAATGTGTAAAAAAAAAAAAAAAAAAAAATATTCCAAAATAATGAAAAAAAAAAAAATATTATTCCCATAAATACATTTCTTTATCTAAATAAAATAAAAAAAACAATAAAAGTACACATATTTAGTATCGCCGCGTCCGTAACGACCCAACCTATAAAACTGCCCCACTAGTTAACCCCTTCAGTAAACACCGTAAGGAAAAAAAAAAAAAAACGAGGCAAAAAACAACGCTTTATTACCATACCGCCGAACAAAAAGTGGAATAACACGCGATCAAAAAGACGGATATAAATAACCATGGTACCGCTGAAAACGTCATCTTGTCCCACAAAAAACGAGCCGCCATACAGCATCATCAGCAAAAAAATAAAAAAGTTATAGTCCTGAGAATAAAGCGATACCAAAATAATTATTTTTTCTATAAAATAGTTTTTATCGTATAAAAGCGCCAAAACATAAAAAAATTATATAAATGAGATATCGCTGTAATCGTACTGACCCGACGAATAAAACTGCTTTATCAATTTTACCAAACGCGGAACGGTATAAACGCCTCTCCCAAAAGAAATTCATGAATAGCTGGTTTTTGGTCATTCTGCCTCACAAAAATCGGAATAAAAAGTGATCAAAAATGGTCACGTGTCCGAAAATGTTACCAATAAAAACGTCAACTCGTCCCACAAAAAACAAGACCTCACATGACTCTGTGGACCAAAATGTGGAAAAATTATAGGTCTCAAAATGTGGAGACGCAAAAACTTTTTTGCTATAAAAACATCTTTTAGGCTGGTTTCACACTTGCGTTTTTATCTGCATGCGTTTTTTTAAAAAACGCATGTGTGAAAAAACGCATGTAAACGTGGTAAAACGCATGCGTTTTTAGACGCATGCGTTTTTATAGAAAAACACAAGAAAACAAACAAACAAAAAAAACCCTACCCCTAACCCTACCCCTAACCTGAAATACGTGGCACTAAAATATACGTTTATATACGTATATAAGTGCCACGATATTTCAGTGGCCACGTATATAAGTGCCACGTATATAAGTGCCACGTATATAAGTGCCACGTATATAAGTGCCACGTATATAAGTGCCACGTATATAAGTGCCACGTACTTAAGTGCCACGTACTTAAGTGCCACGTACTTAAGTGCCACGTACTTAAGTGCCACGTATTTACGTGCCACGTATTTACGTGCCACGTATTTAAGTGCCACGTATAACCACATAGTTATAGTATTTATAGTACGTGGCACTGAAATACGTGGCACTGAAATATCGTGGCACTGAAACACGTGGCACTGAAACACGTGGCACTTAAACACGTGGCACTTAAATACGTGGCACTTAAATATGTGGCACTTAAATACGTGGCACTTATGACTGTCAGAAAATGTTCATTAAACGGTTAGAGGTGAGGTTAGGGGTAGGGTTAGGGTTACCGTTGGGATTAGGGTTAGGGGTGTGTTTGGGTTAGGGTTTCAGGTAGAATTGGGGAGTTTCCACTGTTCAGGCACATCAGGGGCTCTCCAAACGCGACATGGCGTCCGATCTCAATTCCAGCCAATTCTGCGTTGAAAAAGTAAAACAGTGCTCCTTCCCTTCCGAGCTCTCCCGTGCGTCCAAAAAGGGGTTTACCCCAACATATGGGTTATCAGCGTACTCGGGACAAATTGAACAACAACTTCTGCGGTCCAAGTTCTCTTGTTATCCTTGGGAAAATAAAAATTTGGGGGGCTAAAAATCATTTTTGTGGGAAAAAAATATGTTTTATTTTCACGGCTCTGCGTTGTAAACTGTAGTGAAACACTTGGGGGTTCAAAGTTCTCACAACACATCTAGATAAGTTCCTTGGGAGGTCTAGTTTCCAATATGGGGTCACTTGTGGGGGGGTTGTACTGTTTGGGTACATCAGGGGCTCTGCAAATGCAACGTGACGCCTGCAGACCAATCCATTTAAGTCTGCATTCCAAATGGCGCTCCTTCCCTTCCGAGCTCTGTCATGTGCCCAAACAGTGGTTACCCCCCACATAGGGGGTATCAGCGTACTCAGGACAAATTGGACAACAACTTGTAGGGTCCAATTTATTCTGTTACCCTTGTAAAAATACAAAGCTGGGGGCTAAAAAATCATTTTTGTGAAAAAAAAAAGAATTTTTATTTTCACGGCTTTGCGTTACAAACTGTAGTGAAACACTTGGGGGTTCAAAGTTCTCACAACACATCTAGATAAGTTCCTTGGGAGGTCTAGTTTCCAATATGGGGTCACTTGTGGGGGGTTTGTACTGTTTGGGTACATCAGGGGCTCTGCAAATGCAACGTGACGCCTGCAGACCAATCCATTTAAGTCTGCATTCCAAATGGCGCTCCTTCCCTTCCGAGCTCTGTCATGTGCCCAAACAGTGGTTACCCCCCACATAGGGGGTATCAGCGTACTCAGGACAAATTGGACAACAACTTGTAGGGTCCAATTTATTCTGTTACCCTTGTAAAAATACAAAGCTGGGGGCTAAAAAATCATTTTTGTGAAAAAAAAAAAGAATTTTTATTTTCACGGCTTTGCGTTACAAACTGTAGTGAAACACTTGGGGGTTCAAAGTTCTCACAACACATCTAGATAAGTTCCTTGGGAGGTCTAGTTTCCAATATGGGGTCACTTGTGGGGGGGTTGTACTGTTTGGGTACATCAGGGGCTCTGCAAATGCAACGTGACGCCTGCAGACCAATCCATTTAAGTCTGCATTCCAAATGGCGCTCCTTCCCTTCCGAGCTCTGTCATGTGCCCAAACAGTGGTTACCCCCCACATAGGGGGTATCAGCGTACTCAGGACAAATTGGACAACAACTTGTAGGGTCCAATTTATTCTGTTACCCTTGTAAAAATACAAAGCTGGGGGCTAAAAAATCATTTTTGTGAAAAAAAAAGAATTTTTATTTTCACGGCTTTGCGTTACAAACTGTAGTGAAACACTTGGGGGTTCAAAGTTCTCACAACACATCTAGATAAGTTCCTTGGGAGGTCTAGTTTCCAATATGGGGTCACTTGTGGGGGGTTTGTACTGTTTGGGTACATCAGGGGCTCTGCAAATGCAACGTGACGCCTGCAGACCAATCCATTTAAGTCTGCATTCCAAATGGCGCTCCTTCCCTTCCGAGCTCTGTCATGCGCCCAAACAGTGGTTACCCTCCATATATGGGGTATCAGCGTACTCAGGACAAATTGGACAACAACTTTTGGGGTCCAGTTTATTCTGTTACTCTTGTAAAAATACAAAAGCTGGGGGCTAAAAAATCATTTTTGTGAAAAAAAAAAAGAATTTTTATTTTCACGGCTCTGCGTTATAATCTGTAGTGAAACACTTGGGGGTGCAAAGCTCTCAAAACACATCTAGATAAGTTCCTTAGGGGGTCTAATTTCCAAAATGGTGTCATTTGTGGGGGGTTTCAATGTTTAGGCACATCAGGGGCTCTCCAAACGCAACATGGCGTCCCATCTCAATTCCAGTCAATTTTGCATTGAAAAGTCAAATGGCGCTCCTTCCCTTCCAAGCTCTGCCATGCGCCCAAACAGTGGTTTACCCCAACATATGGGGTATCTGCGTACTCAGGACAAATTGCACAACATTTTTTGGGGACCAATTTCTTCTCTTACCCTTGGGAAAATAAAAAATTGGGGGCGAAAAGATCATTTTTGTGAAAAAATATGATTTTTTATTTTTACGGCTCTGCATTATAAACTTCTGTGAAGCACTTGGTGGGTCAAAGTGCTCACCACACATCTAGATAAGTTCCTTAGGGGGTCTACTTTCCAAAATGGTGTCACTTGTAGGAGGTTTCAATGTTTAGGCACATCAGGGGCTCTCCAAACGCAACATGGCGTCCCATCTCAATTCCAGTCAATTTTGCATTGAAAAGTCAAATGGCGCTCCTTCACTTCCGAGCTCTGCCATGCGCCCAAACAGTGGTTTACCCCAACATATGGGGTATCTGCGTACTCAGGACAAATTGCACAACATTTTTTGGGGACCAATTTCTTCTCTTACCCTTGGGAAAATAAAAAATTGGGGGCGAAAAGATCATTTTTGTGAAAAAATATGATTTTTTATTTTTACGGCTCTGCATTATAAACTTCTGTGAAGCACTTGGTGGGTCAAAGTGCTCACCACACATCTAGATAAGTTCCTTAGGGGGTCTACTTTCCAAAATGGTGTCACTTGTAGGGGGTTTCAATGTTTAGGCACATCAGGGGCTCTCCAAACGCAACATGGCGTCCCATCTCAATTCCAGTCAATTTTGCATTGAAAAGTCAAATGGCGCTCCTTCCCTTCCAAGCTCTGCCATGCGCCCAAACAGTGGTTTACCCCAACATATGGGGTATCTGCGTACTCAGGACAAATTGCACAACATTTTTTGGGGACCAATTTCTTCTCTTACCCTTGGGAAAATAAAAAATTGGGGGCGAAAAGATCATTTTTGTGAAAAAATATGATTTTTTATTTTTACGGCTCTGCATTATAAACTTCTGTGAAGCACTTGGTGGGTCAAAGTGCTCACCACACATCTAGATAAGTTCCTTAGGGGGTCTACTTTCCAAAATGGTGTCACTTGTAGGGGGTTTCAATGTTTAGGCACATCAGGGGCTCTCCAAACGCAACATGGCGTCCCATCTCAATTCCAGTAAATTTTGCATTGAAAAGTCAAATGGCGCTCCTTCCCTTCCAAGCTCTGCCATGCGCCCAAACAATGGTTTACACCCACATATGGGGTATCAGCATACTCAGGACAAATTGTACAACAACTTTTGCAGTCTATTTTCTCCTGTTACCCTTGGTAAAATAAAACAAATTGGAGCTGAAATAAATTTTGTGTGAAAAAAAATTAAATGTTCATTTTTATTTAAACATTCCAAAAATTCCTGTGAAACACCTGAAGGGTTAATAAACTTCTTGAGTGTGGTTTTGAGCACCTTGAGGGGTGCAGTTTTTAGAATGGTGTCACACTTGGGTATTTTCTATCATACAGACCCCTCAAAATGACTTCAAATGAGATGTGGTCCCTAAAAAAAAATGGTGTTGTAAAAATGAGAAATTTCTGGTCAACTTTTAACCCTTATAACTCCCTAACAAAAAAAAATTTTGGTTCCAAAATTGTGCTGATGTAAAGTAGACATGTGGGAAATGTTACTTATTAAGTATTTTGCGTGACATATGTCTGTGATTTAAGGGCATAAAAATTCAAAGTTGGAAAATTGCAAAATTTTCAAAATTTTCGCCAAATTTCCGTTTTTTTCACAAATAAACGCAAGTTATATCGAAGAAATTTTACCACTATCATGAAGTACAATATGTCACAAGAAAACAATCTCAGAATCGCCAAGATCCGTTGAAGCGTTCCAGAGTTATAACCTCCTAAAGGGACAGTGGTCAGAATTGTAAAAATTGGCCCGGTCATTAACGTGCAAACCACCCTTGGGGGTGAAGGGGTTAACTACATAAATAGTAAGAAACTAAAAAATGATAGTGTTGGCCCCCTTAAAAATAGTCTGGGTGAAATGGTGGATGAGGATGAGGAAAAAGCCAATATGCTAAATGACTTTTTTTCATCAGTATTTACAAAAGAAAATCCCATGGCAGCCAATATGACTAGTGATAAAAATTCCTGCTTAACCCAGCAGGAAGTACGGCGGCGTCTAAAAATCACAAAAATTGACAAATCTCTGGGCCCGGATGGGATACACCCCCGAGTACTGCAGGAACTAAGTACAGTCATTGATAGACCGTTATTTTTAATCTTTAAAGAGTCCATAATAACAGGGTCTGTACCACAGGACTGGCGTATAGCAAATGTGGTGCCAATATTTAAAAAGGGGACAAAAACTGAACTCGGAAATTATAGGCCAGTAAGCTTAACCTCTGCTGTGGGTAAAATCCTGGAGGGCATTCTAAGGGATGCTATACTGGAGTATCTGAAGAGGAATAACCTCATGACCCAGTATCAGCACGGGTTTACTAGGGACCGTTCATGTCAGACTAATTTGATCAGCTTCTATGAAGAGGTAAGTTCCGGACTGGACCAAGGGAACCCAGTAGATGTAGTGTATATGGACTTTTCAAAAGCTTTTGATACGGTGCCACACAAAAGGTTGATACATAAAATGAGAATAATGGGGATAGGGGAAAATATGTGCAAGTGGGTTGAGAGCTGGCTCAGGGATAGGAAACAAAGGGTGGTTATTAATGGAGCACACTCGGACTGGGTCGCGGTTAGTAGTGGGGTACCACAGGGGTCAGTATTGGGCCCTCTTCTTTTTAACATATTTATTAATGACCTTGTAGGGGGCATTCAGAGTAGAATTTCAATATTTGCAGATGACACTAAACTCTGCAGGGTAATCAATACAGAGGAGGACAATTTTATATTGCAGGATGATTTATGTAAACTAGAAGCTTGGGCTGATAAATGGCAAATGAGCTTTAATGGGGATAAATGTAAGGTCATGCAATTGGGTAGAAGTAATAAGATGTATAACTATGTGCTTAATTCTAAAACTCTGGGTAAAACTGTCAATGAAAAGGACCTGGGTGTATGGGTGGATGACAAACTCATATTCAGTGGCCAGTGTCAGGCAGCTGCTACAAAGGCAAATAAAATAATGGGATGCATTAAAAGAGGCATAGATGCTCATGAGGAGAAAATAATTTTACCTCTATACAAGTCACTAGTGCGACCACACTTAGAATACTGTGCACAGTTCTGGTCTCCGGTGTATAAGAAAGACATAGCTGAACTGGAGCGGGTGCAGAGAAGAGTGACCAAGGTTATTAGAGGACTGGGGGGTCTGCAATACCAAGATAGGTTATTACACTTGGGGCTATTTAGTTTGGAAAAACGAAGGCTAAGGGGTGATCTTATGTTAATGTATAAATATATGAGGGGACAGTAAAAAGACCTTTCTGATGATCTTTTTAATCATAGACCGGTGACAGGGACAAGGGGGCATCCTCTACGTCTGGAGGAAAAAAGGTTTAAGCATAATAACAGACGCGGATTCTTTACTGTAAGAGCAGTGAGACTATGGAACTCTCTACCGTATGATGTTGTAATGAGTGATTCATTACTTAAATTTAAGAGGGGACTGGATGCCTTTCTGGAAAAGTATAATGTTACAGGGTATATAGACTAGATTCCTTGATAAGGCGTTGATCCAGGGAACTAGTCTGATTGCCGTATGTGGGGTCGGGAAGGAATTTTTTTCCCCATGGTGGAGCTTACTCTTACCACATGGGGTTTTTTTGGCTTCCCCTGGATCAACATGTTAGGGCATGTTAGGTTAGGCTATGGGTTGAACTAGATGGACTTAAAGTCTTCCTTCAACCTTAATAACTATGTAACTATGTAACTATGTAATTAGTGTTGAGTGATACCGTCCGATACTTGAAAGTATCGGTATCGGAAAGTATCGGCCGATACCGGCAAAGTATCGGATCTAATCCGATACCGATACCCGATACCAATACAAGTCAATGGGACTCATGTATCGGACGGTATTCCTGATGGTTCCCAGGGTCTGAAGGAGAGGAAACTCTCCTTCAGGCCCTGGGAACCATATTAATGTGTAAAATAAAGAATTAAAATAAAAAATATTGCTATACTCACCTCTCCGACGCAGCCTGGACTTCAGCGAGGGAACCGGCAGCGTTGTTTGCTTAAAATTCGCGCTTTAACTTCCTTTACTTGAAGTCCCGGCTTGTGATTGGTCGCGCGCCGCCCATGTGACCGCGACGCGACCAATCACAGCAAGCCGTGACGTAATTTTAGGTCCTTCAGGATTTTAAAATTACGTTCCGGCGTTGTGATTGGTTGCGTCGCGGTCACATGGGCGACGCGACCAATCACAAGCCGTGACGTCACGGGAGGCAGGAGACGCACGCGTTTTAAAATGCGCGCGTGTCCAGCCTCCTGTGACGTCACGGCTTGTGATTGGTCGCGTCGCCCATGTGACCGCGACGCAACCAATCACAACGCCGGAACGTAATTTTAAAATCCTGAAGGACCTAAAATTACGTCACGGCTTGCTGTGATTGGTCGCGTCGCGGTCACATGGGCGGCGCGCGACCAATCACAAGCCGGGACTTCAAGTAAGGAAGTTAAAGCGCGAATTTTAAGCAAACAACGCTGCCGGTTCCCTCGGTAAGGTGCAGGCTGCGTCGGAGAGGTGAGTATAGCAATATTTTTTATTTTAATTCTTTATTTTACACATTAATGTTGTTTCGATACCGATACCCGATACCACAAAAGTATCGGATCTCGGTATCGGAATTCCGATACAGCAAATATCGGCCGATACCCGATACTTGCGGTATCGGAATGCTCAACACTATATGTAATACAAAAAATAAAAAATTCCTAAATAAATAATAATAAAAAAAAAAATTATTGTTCCAATAAATACATTCCTTTAGCTAAATAATAAAAAAAAACAATAAAAGTACACATATTTAGTATCGCCGTGTCCATAACGACCCGACCTATAAAACTGTCCTGCTAGTTAACCCCTTCAGTGAACACCGCAAAAAAAAAAAAAAAACCGAGGCAAAAAACGCTTTATTATCATACCGCCGAACATAAAGTGGAATAACATGCGATAAAAATGACAGAAATAAATAACCATGGTACCGCTGAAAACGTCATCTTGTCCCGCAGAAAACGAGCCACCATACAGCATCATCAGCAAAAAAATTAAAAAGTTATAGTCCTCAAAATAAAGCGATGCAAAAATAATTATTTTTTCTATAAAATAGTTTTTATCGTATAAAAGCACCAACACATAAAAAAATGATATAAATGAGGTATCGCTGTAATCGTACTGACCCGAAGAATAAAACTGCTTTATCCATTTTATCAAACGCGGAACGGTATAAACGCCCCCCAAAAAGAAATTCATGAATAGCTGGTTTTTGGTCATTCTGCCTCACAAAAATCGGAATAAAAAGCGATCAAAAATGTCACATGCCCAAAAATGTTACCAATAAAAACGTCAACTTGTCCTGCAAAAAACAAGACCTCACATGACTCTGTGGGTCAAAATATGGAAAAATTATAGCTCTTTAAATGTGGTAACGCAAAAAACATTTTTTGCAATAAAAAGCGTCTTTTAGTGTGTGACGGCTGCCAATCAAAAATCCTCTAGAAAACGCGCTATAAATAGTAAATCAAACCCCCCTTCATCACCCCCCCTTAGTTGCGAAAAATTAAAAAAATTAAAAAAATGTATTTATTTCCATTTTCCCATTATGGTTAGGGTTAGGGTTAGGGTTAGGGCTAGGGTTAGGGTTAGGGTTACGGTTAAGGCTAGGGTTAAGGCTAGGGTTAGGGCTAGGGTTAGGGTTAGGGTTAGGGCTAGGGTTAGAGCTAGGGTTAGGGATAGGGCTAGGGTTAGGGTTTAGGCTAGGGTTAGGGCTACAGTTAGGGTTAGGGTTGGGGCTAAAATTAGGGTTGGGGCTAAAGTTAGGGTTGGGGCTAAAGTTAGGGTTAGGGTTTGGATTATATTTACGGTTGGGAAAAGGGTTGGGATTGGGGTTAGGGGTGTGTCAGGCTTAGGGGTGTGGTTAGGGTTACAGTTGAGATTAGGGTTAGGGGTGTGTTTGGATTAGGGTTTCAGTTAGAATTGGGGGTTTCCACTGTTTAGGCACATCAGGGGCTCTCCAAATGCGACATTGTGTCCGATCTCAATTCCAGCCAATTCTGCGTTGAAAAAGTAAAACAGTGTTCCTTCCCTTCTGCACAAACAGGGGTTTACCCCAACATATAGGGTATCAGCGTACTCAGGACACATTGGACAACAACTTTTGGGGTCCAATTTCTCCTGTTACCCTTGGGAAAATACAAAACTGGGGGCTAAAAAATAATTTTTCTGTAAAAAAAAAATATTTTTTATTTTCACGGCTCTGCGTTATAAACTGTAGTGAAACAGTTGGGGTTCAAAGTTCTCACAACACATCTAGATAAGTTCCTTGGGGGGTCTGGTTTCCAATATGGGGTCACTTGTGGGGGGTTTCTACCGTTTAGTTACATCAGGGGCTCTGCAAATGCAACGTGATGCCTGCAGACCAATCCATCTAAGTCTGCATTCCAAATGGCGCTCCTTCCCTTCCGAGCTCTGCCATGCGCCCAAACGGTGGTTCCCCCCCACATATTGGGTATCATCGTACTCAGGACAAATTGATCAACAACTTTTGGAGTTCAATTTACACTGTTTCCCTTGGAAAAATACAAAGCTGGGGGCTAAAAAATAGTTTTTGTGGAAAAAAAAAAGGATTTTTTATTTTCACGGCTCTGCGCTATAAACTGTAGTGAAACACTTGGGGGTTCAAAGTTCTCACAACACATCTAGATAAGTTCCTTGGGGGGTCTAGTTTCCAATATGGGGTCACTTGTGGGGTGTTTCTATGGTTTAGGTACATTAGGGGCTTTGCAAATGCAACGTGACGCTTGCAGACCAATCCATCTAAGTCTGCATTCCAAATGGCGCTTCTTCCCTTCCGAGCTCGGCCATGCCCCCAAATGGTGGTTCCCCCCCACATATTGGGTATCATCGTACTCAGGACAAATTGGACAACAACTTTTGGGGTTCAATTTACACTGTTTCCCTTGGAAAAATACAAAACTGGGGGCTAAAAAGTAGTTTTTGTGGGGAAAAAAACTAATTTTTATTTTCACGGCTCTGCGTTACAAACTGTAATGAAACACTTGGGGGTTCAAAGCTCTCACAACACATCTAGATGAGTTGCATTTCAATGCAATGTTGCTGGGACCAAAAAAATGTAATTTTGGTGTTTTTAATTTTTTTCTTGTTATGCTGTTTAGCAATCGGGTTAATTCTTTTTTTATATTGATAGATCGGGCAATTCTGAATGTGACGATATCAAATATGTGCATGCTTAATTTTACTGTTTTATTTTGAATGGGGCGAAAGGGGGTGATTTGAACTTTTATATATATATATATATATATATATATATTTTTTTTATTTTTTTATTTTTTTTTTCATATTTTTTAAAACATTTTTTTTTTACTTTTTTGCATGCTTCAATAGTCTCAATAGAAGCTGCCATAACCAGATCGGCTCTGCTACATACAGGCGATGATCAGATGGCCTGTATGTAGCAGAATTACTCACTTGCTATGAGCGCCAACCACCAGGCGGCGCTCATAGCAATCTGACAGTGACAGTGCTGGAGACCTCTGGTTGTCATGCCAACCCATTGGGGATCTGCGATCATGTGACGGGGGTCACCGATGGGAGGATTTTTGGCACTTTGCCGGAAGCGTGAGTTAAATGCCGCTGTGAGAGTTTGACAGCGGAATTTATTGGGTTAACAACAGCAGGTGGTCCATGATTCCACCCACGGCTGACCCGCTAACCTGCACCCACAGCAGACATGCCAGGAAAGATGTGGGCTCACCGCCGAAGCCCACGTCAAAGGGAGGGAGTCCGACATTATCGTACATTTACACCTGAAATAAGAAGGGGTTAAATTCCAAACTGCAGGATACTTTAAGCCCTACCCTTTGTTCTGCATTAAAATTACCTCAAAATAACAAGAAATTAAGTAAAATATGAGAAACACACTCCTTTATAGACCAGTTCATTGTAAAGACTCATCATGTAAAATTATAACCTTTTCCAAGTTAAATCAAATAAATGAGTTTACATTTTCTACATGGCAATAAGACATGGCATAAAAGTTTAACTCAAGAAGGCATTAACATACTTGAATCAACATTTGCTTGGTATCAAACACTGGAAGTGGATGACATAAGACCGCTATGCCCAATAATGATTGGCTTGGCAGCATTAGATGTGTATGAGCTATGATATCACCACTACTGTCACATCAATGATGAAGAATGGAGGCAGCGCATGACTGATTTGTTGATTTTTTATGTTACTTTAATGCACAAGGAAGTCACATTAGAGCCATAATTTGAAGTTCCTGGGCACCTGTGCAAAATCTTTAAAGGGGTTGTCCAAGCTTTTTTCCTATTCTGTGTGTCTACCTAGGATGTAGAATGCTGACAGTTTGTAATTTACAATACTCCCTGTCAGCATTTCTGCACTGTTGCCTAGATGCCACACTTGGGGATGTAACCAGCTCTCTCCTGATTCTGGAAGAGGTGGTCACATCAAGTCTAGAGTTTTCCTGGCTGGAATAGACTAGACGTAATGTCTAGTGTTGAGCGATACCGTCCGATACTTGAAAGTATCGGTATCGGAAAGTATCGGCCGATACCGGCAAAGTATCGGATCCAATCCGATACCGATACCCGATACCAATACAAGTCAATGGGACTCAAGTATCGGACGGTATTCCTGATGGTTCCCAGGGTCTGAAGGAGAGGAAACTCTCCTTCAGGCCCTGGGATCCATATAAATGTGTAAAAGAAAGAATTAAAATAAAAAATATCGCTATACTCACCTGTCCGACGCAGCCTGGACCTCAGCGAGGGAACCGGCAGCGTTGTTTGTTTAAAATTCGCGCTTTTACTTGGTTACGTGAAGTCCCGGCTTGTGATTGGTCAGGGCGGCCATGTTGCCGGGACGCGGACCAATCACAGCAAGCCGTGACGAAATTACGTCACGGCTTGCTGTGATTGGTCCGCGTCCCGGCAACATGGCCGCCATTAACCAATCACAAGCCGTGACGTCACGGGAGGCTGGACACGCGCGCTTTTTAAAAAGCGCGCGTGTCCAGCCTCCAGTGACGTCCCGGCTTATGATTGGTCACGGCGCCATGTTGCCGGGACGCGGACCAATCACAGCAAGCCGTGACGAAATTACGTCACGGCTTGCTGTGATTGGTCCGCGTCCCGGCAACATGGCCGCCATTAACCAATCACAAGCCGTGACGTCACGGGAGGCTGGACACGCGCGCTTTTTAAAATGGGCGCGTGTCCAGCCTCCCGTGACGTCCCGGCTTGTGATTGGTTGCGCCGCAGTCAACCAATCACAAGCCGGGAAGCTGGACACGCGCGCATTTTAAAATTTTAAAATGCGCGCGTGTCCAGCCTCCCGGCTTGTGATTGGTTGATCGCGGCGCAACCAATCACAAGCCGGGACGTCACGGGAGGCTGGACACGCGCCCATTTTAAAATGCGCGCGTGTCCAGCCTCCCGTGACGTCACGGCTTGTGATTGGTTGCGTCTCCCATGTGACTGCGACGCAACCAATCACAAAGCCGGGACGTAATTTTAAAATCCTTAAGGACCTGAAATTACGTCACGGCTTGCTGTGATTGGTTGCGTCGCCCATGTGACTGCGACGCAACCAATCACAACGCCGGAACGTAATTTTAAAATCCTGAAGGACCTGAAATTACGTCACGGCTTGCTGTGATTGGTTGCGTCCCGGTCACATGGGCGGCACGCAACCAATCACAAGCCGGGACTCACGTAAAGGAAAGAAAAGCGCAAATTTTAAACAAAGAACGCTGCCGCTTCCCTCGGTAAGGTGCAGGCTGCGTCGGAGAGGTGAGTATAGCAATATTTTTTATTTTAATTCTCTCTTTTACACATTTTTACATTAATGTTGTTTCGATACCGATACCCGATATCACAAAAATATCGGATCTCGGTATCGGAATTCCGATACAGCAAGTATCGGCCGATACCCGATACTTGCAGTATCGGAATGCTCAACACTAGTAATGTCAAAACAGACACCACGCCCTAAATCACTGCCAGACCCCCTCCCCCTTCCTCCTGCTTCAGCCTTCTTGTGCCAGCACACAAAGTAAGCCAGCTGATTGGACTAAACAGAAAGCTGAAAACTCCTTCCTCCAATGTTAAATCTCAGCAAAGACTGAAGATCTTGCCAGGACCTTAGGGTCACATGACAGCCTCATGTGACTGGCAGAAAGAAATAGAGAAGCTACTGTAGAACGACAGGAAGGAAAATGCTGTCTTTCTATCAATCAATCTATTTATCTATCATCTAAATAAATACACAACCAAATAAAAAATTTTGATTATAGAATGCTGTATATAAGCTGTATTGGCCAAACCTGGTGACAGGTTCACTTTAAATGTAAACATCAGAGAGTATAACGACGCGCCCAGTTTTTTCTTGCTATCCACTTTTCTCCGCAATAAGATCTATAAGTGAATACCCAATACTTTATATAATCTATTAATGTACTATTGCACATCTTGTGCTATAAGATTCCACAAGTTGAATAGGACCCATGGAGGAGGCACGATGTGTGCACTGACAGAATAGTGTCAAGACTAATTATACATGTCCTGTATCTGCATAATGTCTATTCATTTACATTTCCATATGAAATTTTAATTATACATTGTATTTTTCTTAGAAGGCTTCACATTGCAGACTGCAGAGGCATAGACGACATTCTGAAAACTGAAGGTATAATATTTCAATACTTGACATGTCTTTATAAAACTTAATGCTAAACCGTCTCTCTAGTTCATTCCCAGAAGTTTCATACCATCATACATTTTTCTCTTCATTTAGTAACCACTAAACCATCAGTCAGTACAGCAAATCACTGTGCGTGCTGCCTGCTTGATATTCAGTTAGCACTGACCCACATTCTATATTATTGGGATAACATAATAGCTTAAAAAATAACAACCATTTTAATTTATATTTCAATTGCACATATGAATATAAGCAACTTTGTAACATATTTCATCAGAGATATCTGCTTCTTTTTCCACATGGACTGATCTTTCACTATCAATTCAGGGGTAAAAGCTGTAATATCTATATTCAGTGAAGACAGATATACCCATTAAATTAAATAGGATTTGACAATTGGTGCTTTTAAATTCTATGGAGAGGAGAGGGGTGAGAAACTAGAGGCAGACACTGACATTCTGCTGCAAAATTTCCTGAAAAGACAATTACAGTTCTCCACAGAACTATATAAGCACCAACTGTTACCTGCTATCTCAGTAATTCACTGAATACACATTATAGCCATGAACTGAGAATTTGGAGAATAAATGATCAGTTCAAGAGGAGAAAGAAGCAGATGGTCTCACTCACCTTGTCTGTGGCCCTTTATCTTCAGGACATGCACAATAAATTCCAGTTTCCTTGTCCGAGCGAGTCCTTCTACCATTCTTGCACACATTTTGGACTTTAGAGATCATTACACATCCCATTTGCACCTATATTCCAACCCCTCCCCCCCTTTTTTGTCCTTTTCTTTTTAGAGCATATACGTGGATTTTTGTAAATCCCATTCAGGTGGATGCGACACAATCATAATTACTGTTTAAACAGGACTTATACTAGTGATTTGCATCCAGGAAAGTCCACGATAAGGTTCAAAACTGTGTATGCATCTAGTCACAATACAGTGTGCTGCTTAAAAAGTGTACAAAATACAACGTAGGTACAAAGTTTGTGAACCATGGTGCTCAAAGTGCACTTCATTAGATCATGGGGCAAAGGGGGTCCAACATGTCCATTGTTAGGAAATAAGATAAGGGACATGCAGGGGTGGGATTCAGCTGGTACGACCCGGTACGGGGCAGCCGTTTACTAAAATTTCTATCTGCCAGCGTTCCGGTAATTGAAAATGCCATTTTCAATTACCGGAACGCTGGCAGATAGAAATTTTCAAAATGGTTACCACTGGCAGTGGCGTAGGAAGGGGGGGGCGGGGGGGCGGGCTGCCCCGGGCGGCACAATGCGGGGGGCGGCACAATACGGGGGGCGGGTCGCCGGCGGCGCAGAATTTACCTGTCCGCATCTCGGCTTCAGAAAAATGGCCGCCGCGATCTCCATCTGCGCATGCGCGGCATCCCGCGGCCATTTTCCTGAAGCCCCGGTCAGCAGAGCACTCCACCTGCGCACGCGCGGCCTCAGGAAGATGGCCGCCCCCACCGATAACCAGAGAGAGCAGGATCGCGGTCAGGTAAGCAGAACTTTTTTTTTTTTTTTTATTGAGAGCGGCGATCGGGGGGGCCCAGGGCAGAAAGCTGGACACAGGGGGTCAGAAAGCTGGAAACAGGGGGTCAGAAAGCTGGACGCTGGGGCAGAACGATGGACGCTGGGGCAGAACGCTGGACGCTGGGGCTGAAAGCTGGATGCTGGGGCAGAAAGCTGGACACTGGGGCAGAACGCTGGACGCTGGGGCAGAACGCTGGACGCTGGGGCTGAAAGCTGGACGCTGGGGCAGAAAGCTGGACGCTGGGGCAGAACGCTGGACACTGGGGCAGAAAGCTGGACACAGGGGGGCAGAAAGCTGGACACAGGGGGGCAGAAAGCTGGACACAGGGGCAGAAAGCTGGACACAGGGGCAGAAAGCTGGACACAGGGGCAGAAAGCTGGACACTGGGGTCAGAACGCTGGACGCTGGGGCAGAACGCTGGACGCTGGGGCAGAACGCTGGACGCTGGGGCTGGACGCTGGGGCAGAACGCTGGACGCTGGGGCAGAACGCTGGACACGGGGGCAGAAAGCTGGACACTGGGGCAGAAAGCTGGACACGGGGGCAGAAAGCTGGACACGGGGGCAGAAAGCTGGACACAGGGGCAGAAAGCTGGACACAGGGGCAGAAAGCTGGACACAGGGGCAGAAAGCTGGACACGGGGGTCAGAACGATGGACGCTGGGGCAGAACGCTGGGGCTGAAAGCTGGACGCTGGGGCAGAAAGCTGGACGCTGGGGCAGAAAGCTGGACACGGGGGCAGAAAGCTGGACACGGGGGCAGAAAGCTGGACACTGGGGCAGAAAGCTGGACACAGGGGCAGAAAGCTGGACACAGGGGGGCAGAAAGCTGGACACGGGGGTAGAAAGCTGGACACAGGGGCAGATTGCTGGACACGGGCAGAATGGAGAAACGGGGCATGATTGGAGACACAGGGGGCAGGATGACAGACATGGCGGCATGACTGGAGACACTGGAGGCAGGATTGGAGACAGATGGGGCAGGATCATGGGGCAGGATGGATACGATGGAGACAGATGGGGCAGGATGGGAAGATCATATGGGGCAGGATGGATACTCATTAGGGCAGGATGGGAGAACATATGGCTGACGCCAGGAATGAGACACACAGGGGCTAGGATGGCGAATATTATTACCATAGGGGGCTAATTAAGGGATATTATTACTGCAGTGATGTATTTATTTTATTTTTTGAGTACACTGTTTTAAATGGGGGGGCGGTCCTATTACTGTGTACAGTGACACTATGTCGCCTTCTTCGTGTGGTGTAATGTAAAAGTTGGGAAAATTAAGTAATGTGTTCTGCAAGTGGAACTCGAGATAACTGTGTTATTTCCTGCAGAGACGAGTCCTGGCTGGATGAAGTGATGGCGGTCTGTGCGGGATGAAAGATGAAGGACTTCACCTAGAGACGTCACTGGTGAGTCAGTGTGTTACCTATACACTGACACTATACACTGTATACTATATACAGAGCTCCTGTGTATAATGTCACTGGTGATCACTGTATTACCCATACACTATATACAGAGCTCCTGTGTATAATGTCACTGGTGATCACTGGATTACCTGTACACAGACACTGCATACTAAGTACAGATCTCCTGTGTATAATGACACTTATGGTGATAGTATTGTGGGGTTTTTTTTATTATTGATCAGTATTATAGTATTCAGTCACTATGTGGTGGTAATATGTGGTCTGGTCATGATGTTTTGGTATTTGTTCCTTGTATTTGATATTATTCGATTACTGTGGTGGTAATATGTCATCTGGTCATGGTGTGGCGGTATTTGTGCCTTGTAGATAGTATTATAGAGGGGGGGCGCCCTGTAGCCTCCCCCTGGGCCCTGCAGCCCCAAGTCCCCACCAGCCTCCCCCTGGGCCCTGCAGCCCTCTAGCCTCCCCCTGGGCCCTGCAGCCCCAAGTCCCCACTAGCCTCCCCCTGGGCCCTGCAGCCCTGTAGCCTCCCCCTGGGCCCTGCAGCCCCAAGTCCCCACCAGCCTCCCCCTGGGCCCTGCAGCCCTCTAGCCTCCCCCTGGGCCCTGCAGCCCCAAGTCCCCACTAGCCTCCCCCTGGGCCCTGCAGCCCTGTAGCCTCCCCCTGGGCCCTGCAGCCCCAAGTCCCCACCAGCCTCCCCCTGGGCCCTGCAGCCCTCTAGCCTTCCCCTGGGCCCTGCAGCCCCAAGTCCCCACTAGCCTCCCCCTGGGCCCTGCAGCCCCCAGTCCCACTAGCCTCCTGCTGGACTCTGTAGCCTCCCCCTGGGCCCTGCAGCCCCCAGTCCCACTAGCCTCCCGCTGGACTCTGTAGCCTCCCTCCTGGGCCCTGCAGCACCCAGTCCCCATTAGCCTCCTCCTTTGCCCTGCAGCCCTCTAGCCTTCCCTGGGCCCTGTTGGATGTGGCAGCCAGTCATGGACTATATAGGAGGGAGAAGCTGATGTGTATATGACACGATCGTGTTCATATAGACATCACAGTGCCCCTAACACTTTCTCTCTTATTTTTAGCTACCAGCTGAAGCTGCTGGCTAGAAACACAGTGGATGCCACGTTGACATCATGGAAGACTCCTCAAGGTTTGTTTGGTCCTTGAATAATGTATAGAGAAATGCAGAGCTGTAGTACACAACCCGTATAACACCCCTCTCCCATATACAGTATCAGCGCCCTGTTCTTTGGTGCTAGCATTCTTAGAATTATAAAATTGTAGAGTTGGAAGGGACCTCAAGGGCCATCGGGTCCAACCCCCTGCGAATGCAGGTTTACCTAAGGGCAGGCGCACACGGACGATTTTGCTGCGATTATACGGTGCGTATAATCGCAGCAAAGCGGCTGTCAAACCTGCCCTGCGAGCGGGTCTGAGAGTGCTGGAGGGAGCGCATACCTGCGCTCCTGTTCAAAGCCCGGAGTCGACCGCAAGTGTCCTGAACGGGACTCAAAGAGGCAGCATCGCGCTGCCTCTCTGAGTCCCGTTTAGGACACCTGCGGTCGGGGCGGGCTCTGTAACAGGAATGACTTTAATACCGTATGTCACAACGTATTCTTGTCATTAAGGGAGACAAACTGCTTCCAAAAATATGAATCGTGCCACTGGGCGTGGCTTATTAGTATGGGCGGGGTTATTGAAAATGGGCGTGGCCAAAATTACGGCCGCCGCGACTTAGAGGACCTGTTGTTAAAAATTTGAATCCCACCCCTGGGGACATGTATGTGCTAACTTACTTATTTACATACTTTAAGCCAAATTTTCTTTCCAAATAAGTAAGATTCAGTAAGATTCAGCACAATGATAAATATTGCAAGAAATACCCACTATTTATGATCTATGAAACTCGGCATAGAGTAGGTGATATAGAACATTTAATCATTAATTTAAAATATCCCATATGGAGACCTATTAAAACGCACAACTACCATCATTCCAAGTGTAGTATTATTGTATGCCAAGCCATATAATATATAAACATTATTCCATAGAAAAAAGATAGGAACAGTCTTACTAAATTGTCAGACGACTATCCCTGCTGTTCCCAATGAAAGGATAAAGGATGCTATAACATACTCCTCTCAAATTTGACTAATGCTTTTCTGAAGGAACTTAAAACATTACTTTTGGACAGTTTACAGAAAGGAGTAATTGACCAAAATGCACCTGAATTCTTGCTCCCTCAATTTTCATTGACACCTACATTTTACATTTTGCCAAAAGTTCACAAAGGTTTGTCTCCTCTAAAAGGGAGACTGGTAATATCAAGAATAGGAGGTATATTTCATCATCTAGAAGTCTATATTGAACAGATTCTAAAACCATTTGTAGTATCATTGACTTCATATGTGAGAGATACCACTGACCTACTAAGCAAAGTGGAAGATATCTGTTTAGAACCAGACACCTTACTGGTGTGTATAGATATTGAGGCTATGTACTCCTGTATCCTGCACCAAAAAGGTCTAGAGGCTACTGAGTGCTACCTGACGAGTTGGGGATATCAATTTGCTAGGCATAATGACTTTGTAATGGAGATTCTGGAATTCTGCCTCACAAGTAATGGTTTTCTGTTTGGTAGTAAGTAATACCATCAGCTCAGGGGCACAGCAATGGGGATCTCTTGTGTCCCCTCATTTGCAAATTTGCTCCTGGGCCGATGGGAGGAAACAATCAATTGTTTTTTTAGAAGAATTGATCCCAGGAATTGAACTTATTTTTGTTGTGGCTACGCTACATTGATGAAGTGTTCGTCATTTGGAAGAGGGAAGATAAAAGTTTTTCTGAGTTTGTAAAAAAACTTAATGACAATACCCTAAGTTTGTTTTTCACATCTGAGATAAACAACCAAAAACTTCCATTTCTGGACATCCTAGTTGAATAAACATCTGGGGGTAAACACAAACTTACAGCAATACCAACAGCGACTCATTAGCTTCTTAGATGGGAGAGCAGTCACCCAAACTCTCTAAAAATGGGGAATTCCAAAGGGACAGTAACTCACAGTCTGTAGAAATTGCTCAAATGAGAACTCTTTTCTGAGACAGGCAGAGGACTTAAAAATGAGATTTACTGAGAGAGGTTACCCAGAGAAGGTTCTAAAACAAGCATTTCTAACAGAAAAGTCAAAAAGTCTTAGCCAGTTACTCATCCCCTCTACTGAAAGGAGAAAAGAAAAAAAAAACAGATTTATTACAATTTATCTACAATAATGGGGCACAAGGTGTGAGGGAAATATTAGAAAGTTACTGGCCCATTCTGAGAATGGATAAAGATTAAATAATTTATTGCCCTTTATCCACAAATGACCTTTAAGAGACAAAGGTCTTTAAGGGATAGACTAGTGCATAACCATTTTTCCCTACCCCAAAATCGACGACCTGGTTAACCTCAGGCTTACAGGGTTGCTACAGGTGTGGCCATTGTACAGACTGTCTTTTGCTTGGGATTAGAAAAAAGTTCACAAGCTCAGTCACTAAACGGGATTGACACATCAAGTCCTTTATCAATATCACACGAAAGGAGTTATATACGGGGCCTTGTGCAAATGTGGTCTTGGGTATATAGGGACAACAGACAAGAACTTCGATGGAGGATTTTGGAGCATACAAGGGACATCATCAACAAGAGGGACACCCCAATAGAGAGATATACAGGTCCTTCTCAAAAAATTAGCATATAGTGTTAAATTTCATTATTTACCATAATGTAATGATTACAATTAAACTTTCATATATTATAGATTCATTATCCACCAACTGAAATTTGTCAGGTCTTTTATTGTTTTAATACTGATGATTTTGGCCTACAACTCCTGATAACCCAAAAAACCTGTCTCAATAAATTAGCATATTTCACCCGTCCAATCAAATAAAAGTGTTTTTTAATAACAAACAAAAAAACCATCAAATACTAATGTTCAGTTATGCACTCAATACTTGGTCGGGAATCCTTTGGCAGAAATGACTGCTTCAATGCGGCGTGGCATGGAGGCAATCAGCCTGTGACACTGCTGAGATGTTATGGAGGCCCAGGATGCTTCAATAGCGGCCTTAAGCTCATCCAGAGTGTTGGGTCTTGCGTCTCTCAACTTTCTCTTCACAATATCCCACAGATTCTCTATGGGGTTCAGGTCAGGAGAGTTGGCAGGCCAATTGAGCACAGTAATACCATGGTCAGTAAACCATTTACCAGTGGTTTTGGCACTGTGAGCAGGTGCCAGGAAGCATGAAGTGCTCCAAAATCTCCTGATAGCTAGCTGCATTGACCCTGCCCTTGATGAAACACAGTGGACCAACACCAGCAGCTGACATGGCACCCCACACCACTGACTGTGGGTACTTGACACTGGACTTCAGGCATTTTGGCATTTCCTTCTCCCCAGTCTTCCTCCAGACTCTGGCACCTTGATTTCCGAATGACATGCAAAATTTGCTTTCATCAGAAAAAAGTACTTGGGACCACTTAGCAACAGTCCAGTGCTGCTTCTCTGTAGCCCAGGTCAGGCGCTTCTGCCGCTGTTTATGGTTCAAAAGTGGCTTTACCTGGGGAATGCAGCACCTGTAGCCCATTTCCTGCACACGCCTGTGCACGGTGGCTCTGGATGTTTCCACACCAGACTCAGTCCACTGCTTCCTCAGGTTCCCCAAGGTCTGGAATCGGTCCTTCTCCACAATCTTCCTCAGGGTCCGGTCACCTCTTCTCGTTGTACAGCGTTTTCTGCCACATTGTTTCCTTCCAACAGACTTACCATTGAGGTGCCTTGATACAGCACTCTGGGAACAGCCTATTTGTTGAGAAATTTCTTTCTGGGTCTTACCCTCTTGCTTGAGGGTGTCAATGATGGCCTTCTTGACATCTGTCAGGTCGCTAGTCTTACCCATGATGGGGGTTTTGAGTAATGAACCAGGCAGGGAGTTTTTAAAAGCCTCAGGTATCTTTTGCATGTGTTTAGAGTTAATTAGTTGATTCAGAAGATTAGGGTAATAGGTCGTTTAGAGAACCTTTTCTTGATATGCTAATTTATTGAGACAGGTTTTTTGGGTTATCAGGAGTTGTAGGCCAAAATCATCAGTATTAAAACAATAAAAGACCTGACAAATTTCAGTTGGTGGATAATGAATCTATAATATATGAAAGTTTAATTGTAATCATTACATTATGGTAAATAATGAAATTTAACACTATATGCTAATTTTTTAAGAAGGACCTGTATAAATGAATTGAACAGTGGATGTACTTCCTCCATTTCATTGTTGGGCATAAATAAAGTACATGTGCCTGGGATAGGTTTATCTTACAAAGGGAGACTAAATGGATACATCATTTAAAAAACATAACTTCAGCAGGCCTTAGGCTGGGTTCACATTACGTCCAAGCAGTCTGTTAGACGGACTGCGTTACACAGCGGCATAACGCAGTGTAACGCAGTCCGTTAAGGCTGCCATTAATTTCTATTTCGGGCGTGCGCTAGCGATGTGCTGTCATTGAGTGACGGACCCTGGGACGCGGACTGCAGCGTTTCCAGGTCCGTCACCGCTAGCGCAGATAGACCATCTGCTAGCTCTATCTGTGTTAGCGCGATGGCAGGTCGGCACTTGCGTTAACGCAGCCCGTTGAACGCATGTGTTGAACGGGCTGCTGTTAACACAATGTGAACCTAGCCTTAATGAGCAGCTTATTGCTTCCTGTTTGGAGGACAGAGATTGTGTAAATTAAGTTAGGTAGATTAAGCCGAGTGAGGGCACCATGAGCAACATTTTTTAGGTTGCCAACCCCTGCAGTTAGGCAGGGCATTATAGTTGGGGATCAATAGGGTCTATTTAGGCTCCTCTAAACCCAACCAGCTAGTAGATTCATGCCCTTCAAATTAGGGAGCTAAATCTAAATCTCAATCAGCCAAGATGTTTAGTAGATTTATGCCCTACTATTTAGGACCCTGTGAAACACCGATCGGCCAGGATGTTCAGTTTAGGTTCAACCTCTGTCCCATTTCCAGTAGCCCTCCCCCACTTTCTTCTAGAGAGGGCCTGTCCTGATGAACTTGCTATTAGTTGTCACCTACACACATATCCCCCTTAGTTTTATCCAGCTTGAATTTAACACCTTTCTATTGCTTATAAATATAAGTAAATAAAGATCTGAACTTTTACTGTAACTATATAGATCTGAACTGTTTTATAATCTGTGCAGGTATTATCCTGGGAATATGGAAATTGTCAAAAATCTACAGTATTGTTTGAGAGGTCGGCTTTCAGAAGATTGTTAAACTTCGCCTCTCCCCTTTTATTCTCATTGACTGTCTATGTCATTGAATAGAACTTGAACGCCTCCACATATAATAATGAGATTGAGATCTAATAATCCATAAAATTTACTGGCAAGTACTTATCTTGCGCAAAAATAGGCTTCAATATGACATTAGTTATTGCAAGTGACTAGTAGGCCAATGCAACCCTTTTACCACAGAATGGGAAGTGTAATGTGAGGTCCAGCAATGTTTATTGCATGTCACTGAGCATCGGACGCGATCAGATGATGTCACTGTCAGGTGAAGGATAGAACATAAGAGGTGAAAGTAGTAACCATCAGGTGTGTGATACTTCATAAGCTAAATGGAGGATCCATGCTGTTAAATGTCACCACTGTGAGGATCCACTTGCGGACAAGGCAGGGACCAGGCTGCGCAATATTATCTCACCTGATGAATCAAGTGTTTGAGGAAACGCATCGGGAGTCAAGCAGGGAAATTCTCAGACCAGGATTTCGATAATGAGTAACTGCCTCCCTCTCATATCAGGATTTTTATTGGGAACAGCAGGGATAGTCATCTGACAGTTTGGTAAGACTGTTCCTATCTTTTTTCTGTGGCATAATGTTTTTATATCAGAAGGCTTGAAGTACAAGCAATCAGATATAGTTGGAATGGTAATAGTTGTGTGTTTTAATAGTTCCCCACATTGGATATTTTAAAAGAATGATTCAAAGTTATATTTCACCTACTTTATTGCTGAGTTTCATTGACTTAAAAGTATATGCATATCAAATGTCAAAATTTACCAAAATGCTGCCAGGAAGAAACAATATATCATGCATGAATCAGAGCGCTGAGCTACCAATTTATAAGTATTTTCAGATCATGGTGCGCCAAAATGATGTCAGTGGTAGATATTGGAGTGACAAAGTGCACCATTTCATTTTCACATGTTGACAAATGTCTCTTCATATCTGTCTGCAGGAATCAAATAGCTGCAGAATACGAGATCCTGCCATTTTAATTCAATCAGTATTTTTTTTTTTTAAAAGGCTTTACCTTTTGTAGCTTATTTTGTCGAAAGTTTTGGTGTCTGGACAACACAAAGAGTAAAGACATAAAACATCAAAGAGATTAATGATAAATGAAAATAAAAGCAGGTCTGGAAGTTAAAGGGAAGGTGCCATCCCAAAAAAATGTTTTCCAGCGATTGAAAAAATGTAAAGAATTAATGTTTACATTTTCTTAAAAAATATTATCATTTGTTTTTAATTTAGTAAAATATGAAAAATAATTTTAAAAGGTTTGGCATTTCCACTTTTAAACACTAGGGGGAGCAGCTAATGAAATGTGACAAAAACCTAGTGTACAGCTAGCTCACATTACAGCACTGCAGTAATTATGGGCTGAGTCTGCTGATATGGGTGTGATGTCTCCCCTCCTCCCCTTCTGGTGTTTGCTAGGGGATGAGAGGATTCAGGAACACAGTGTGCAGCCATTTTGTTGGTGACTGCAAAGTTATACTGACAAGTAGACAGTCACGGAGGATGGCAGGCAGCAAGGATTCTGGGAGATATGTGGTGGAGGGAGCAGGGTGACAGCAGCACAGAGTATTTCAGGAGAGCAGTGTGCTGGTCTATGGGGGGCACCCTGTTCAGTGCGCGGAGCAGCCAGGGATTGTACATAGAGCGCTGTCTTTTATACACAATGGATGGACCGTCTGCTCAGAAATCCAGGAAACGTTTCTGCTGATTGATGGCCTGTTCTGATCCAGACTTTGCTTGCAAAGACCCCATTCCCCTCCTCAGATCCTGTCTTCTCCATCCTGTCCTGGCGATGTGTGAAAGCGAGGTGACAGGCGCAGTCCGGGGTGATGCTGGGAAGGAAATGTAGCCATATAGTAACGATAAACATGAGACCCCTCTCTTCAGCTGCCTCACCAGCCCTCCCCTGAAGGCACCTAACTGGAGGTCATGCTGCCCCCTCTATTACCCCAGACCCGCAGCTGCTCAACCGGAACCACCCTAGATTGGGTCCCCTTTCTGCAGATAATACTTCCATACTGTTCTCACATAATACCGCCATATAGATCACACATATCGCCATATAGATCATTCATAATACCGCCATATAGAGCACACAATACCGCCGTATAGAGCACACATAATACTGTCCTATAGTTCTCACATAATACCATCATATAGATCGCAAATAACGACGCCAGAGTGTTCTCACATAATACCGCCATATAGAGCACACATAATACAGAGCACACAATACCGCAATATACTTCACACAATACTGCCATATACTTCACACATAATACCGTCATATAGATCTCACATAATACCACCAGTGTTCTCAAATATCGCCATATAGATCACACATAATACCGCCATATACATCAAACATAATACCGCCATATACATCACATAGTACCGCCATATACTTCTCACATAATGACGCCATATAGATCTCACATAATACCGCCATATAGAGCACACATAATACTGCCATATAGATCACACATAATACCGCCATATACATCAAACATAATACCGCCATATACATCACATAGTACCGCCATATACTTCTCACATAATGACGCCATATAGATCTCACATAATACCGCCATATAGAGCACACATAATACTGCCATATAGAGCACACATAATACCGCCATATAGAGCACACATAATACCGCCATATAGAGCATACCGCCATATAGATCTCACATAATACCGCCATATAGAGCACACATAATACTGCCATATAGAGCACACATAATACCGCCATATAGAGCACACAATACCACCATATAGAGCATACCGCCATATAGAGCACACATAATACCGCCATATACAGGTCCTTCTCAAAAAATTAGCATATAGTGTTAAATTTCATTATTTACCATAATGTAATGATTACAATTAAACTTTCATATATTATAGATTCATTATCCACCAACTGAAATTTGTCAGGTCTTTTATTGTTTTAATACTGATGATTTTGGCATACAACTCCTGAAAACCCAAAAAACCTGTCTCAATAAATTAGCATATCAAGAAAAGGTTCTCTAAACAACCTATTACCCTAATCTTCTGAATCAACTAATTAACTCTAAACACATGCAAAAGATACCTGAGGCTTTTAAAAACTCCCTGCCTGGTTCATTACTCAAAACCCCCATCATGGGTAAGACTAGCGACCTGACAGATGTCAAGAAGGCCATCATTGACACCCTCAAGCAAGAGGGTAAGACCCAGAAAGAAATTTCTCAACAAATAGGCTGTTCCCAGAGTGCTGTATCAAGGCACCTCAATGGTAAGTCTGTTGGAAGGAAACAATGTGGCAGAAAACGCTGTACAACGAGAAGAGGTGACCGGACCCTGAGGAAGATTGTGGACTGAGTCTGGTGTGGAAACATCCAGAGCCACCGTGCACAGGCGTGTGCAGGAAATGGGCTACAGGTGCCGCATTCCCCAGGTAAAGCCACTTTTGAACCATAAACAGCGGCAGAAGCGCCTGACCTGGGCAACAGAGAAGCAGCACTGGACTGTTGCTAAGTGGTCCCAAGTACTTTTTTCTGATGAAAGCAAATTTTGCATGTCATTCGGAAATCAAGGTGCCAGAGTCTGGAGGAAGACTAGGGAGAAGGAAATGCCAAAATGCCTGAAGTCCAGTGTCAAGTACCCACAGTCAGTGATGGTGTGGGGTGCCATGTCAGCTGCTGGTGTTGGTCCACTGTGTTTCATCAAGGGCAGGGTCAATGCAGCTAGCTATCAGGAGATTTTGGAGCACTTCATGCTTCCATCGGCTGAAATGCTTTATGGAGATGAAGATTTCATTTTTCAGCACGACCTGGCACCTGCTCACAGTGCCAAAACCACTGGTAAATGGTTTACTGACCATGGTATTACTGTGCTCAATTGGCCTGCCAACTCTCCTGACCTGAACCCCATAGAGAATCTGTGGGATATTGTGAAGAGAAAGTTGAGAGACGCAAGACCCAACACTCTGGATGAGCTTAAGGCCGCTATTGAAGCATCCTGGGCCTCCATAACATCTCAGCAGTGTCACAGGCTGATTGCCTCCATGCCACGCCGCATTGAAGCAGTCATTTCTGCCAAAGGATTCCCGACCAAGTATTGAGTGCATAACTGAACATTATTATTTGATGGTTTTTTTGTTTGTTATTAAAAAACACTTTTATTTGATTGGACGGGTGAAATATGCTAATTTATTGAGACAGGTTTTTTGGGTTTTCAGGAGTTGTATGCCAAAATCATCAGTATTAAAACAATAAAAGACCTGACAAATTTCAGTTGGTGGATAATGAATCTATAATATATGAAAGTTTAATTGTAATCATTACATTATGGTAAATAATGAAATTTAACACTATATGCTAATTTTTTGAGAAGGACCTGTAGAGCACACATAATACCGCCATATAGAGCACACATAATACAGAGCACACAATACCGCAATATACTTCACACATAATACCGCCATATACTTCACACATAATACCACATCCTGATACTAGACTTGAACAGTAACAAGGACTTGCATGATTCCACCAGTGGATGCCCAATATAAAATCTTCAAGCTGCGCCTCCCCCCAACCCTTGTAATTTAGTGCAACAACTGTCAAATAGAGATAAACTGGTCAGATGAAGTACAAATTTTCAGAGAAAAGTTCAAAACTGAGAACAGGTGAATTCGAATTTTAAGAAGAAGACAGCTCACCATAACAGAGAGTGCTGAACTCTCGGCGTTCATCCGTTCAGCACTGCCACTTACAAAGCAAGGGAAAGAGCTGCTATGAACTCAGGTGACCTTACTCTAATTTTCATAATCAGCAGAGGGAAAACCAATGGCTATGGGCTGATGTTAATATTCTGGGAATGAGACAATATTCATGAAGGTTCCCAGGCGATTAATATCAGTAGGGTTGAGCGAAACGGATCGGACAAATTCAAAAATCGCCGACTTTCGGCAAAGTCGGGTTTCATGAAACCTGACCCGATCCTAGTGTGGGATCGGTCATGAGGTCGCCGATCTGTGCGCAAAAGTCGCGTTTCATATGACGCTTTCAGCGCCATTTTTCAGCCAATGAAGGAGGACGCAGAGTGTGGGCAGCGTGATGACATAGGTCTCGGTCCCCACCATCTTAGAGAAGGGCATGACAGTGATTGGCTTGCTTTCTGCGGCGTCACAGGGGCTATAAAGGGGCGTGCACGCTGACCGCCATCTTACTTCTGCTGCTCTTAGCATAGGGAGAGATTGCTGCAGCTTCATCAGAAGAAGGGATATAGTTAGGGAGGGAAGATTAACCCCAAAACTGCTTGTGCTGTAGCGATTTCCACTGTCCAACACCACCTTTGTTTTGCAGGGACAGTGGAGGCTATATTTTTGTGCATCAGCTCTGTAGCTTATTAGGCTGCCTTATAAGGCTCCCTGATAGCTGCATTGCTGTTTGCACGCTGCTGTGCAAACCAACTGCTTTTTTAAAAGCAAAAATCCTGTTGCTCCTTTCTGCACAGTTATCGTGTTTATTTGTCCACACTTTTGTGTGCAGCAGTCCTTTTTATTGCTGCCATACTTGTCCTGAGATCATTGTAGGGATATTGAAATTGCACTACAGTCCTTGTATTTTTTCATATATCTTCCAGCCACTTTCTGCCACTTTCATTGTGTTGTTTTATACACTGGGCCTGAGTTTTGGTTCAGTCTCCCAAAAAAAAGTGAGATTCAAATTCTCACAAAGTGGATATACTTCAGTCCTATTAGTTTGTCGTATGTCAGCCAGCCACTTTCTGCCACTTAGATTGCGTTGTTATATACACTGGGCCTGAGTTTTGGCTCAGTCTCCCCCAAAAAAAGTGAGATTCAAATTCTCACAAAGTGGATATACTTCAGTCCTGTTAGTTTGTTGTATATCAGCCAGCCACTTTCTGCCACTTACATTGTGTTGTTTTCTGCACAGGGCCTGAGTTTTGGTTCAGTCTCCCCAAAAAAAGGGAGATTTAAACTCTCAACAAGTTTATATACACCTTCTACCTTGTTTTACAGTACCTTATAACGATTGTGATTTTGGTTAGATTTTACCAAAAATGAGGAAGTCTGGTGGAAGAGCCCGTGGGCAGTGGTTGCCAGCTGGTAATGATGGTGGTGGTGGTGGTGGTGCATCTGGTGGTAGTGGCAAAAGCACAATAGCACCTAAGGCTGGAGGTGTTGAGCCAGCGTCATTGTCTGGCTACACAAGGCCTCGAAGGCTCCCTTATCTGGGAGTAGGAAAACAGCTTTTAAAGCCGGAGCAGCAGGAAAAAGTTTTGGCTTTCCTTGCTGACTCAGCCTCTAGACACAAGACGTTCCCTTGCGTCCTTCACCCAAACCAAAAGTGAAGGATGCGTCAAGCGACACTACAGGTTACTCCATGGAGCTCTTTACACATACCGTGCCTGGGTTAGAAAGGGAAATTGTTAACTGCCCATTACAAGATGAATCGGACATGGAGTGCACTGATGCACAGCCACAGCTAGATTATTATGCTGTTCCATTGACTCAGATCACTACATTGCCCTCGCAGTGTACTGAGCCAGAATCTGACCCTGATAAGACTATGGTGCCCCGTTCCGAACGCTATAGCACCTTACACGGTGACACAGAGGAAGATGCACATGACATTGAAGAGGAGGTGATAGATGACCCAGTTGTTGACCCAGATTGGCAGCCATTGATGGAAGAGGGTGCCGCTGCCAGTAGGTCAGAAGCGGAGGAGGATGATCCGCAGCAGCCATCTACATCGCAACAGCTGCCATCTGGCAGGCCCGTATCAGGCCAAAAATGTTTGTCAAAAACAAAAACAGTTTTAGGACAGCGTGGCCATCCGGTGAAAGTAGCACAGCGTGCAATGCCTGAAAAGGTATTCCATAGTAGGAAGAGTGTAGCGTGGCAATTTTTTAACCAAGATCCGAATGATCAGTCAAAAGTTATCTGTAAGAAATGCTCAAAGACCTTTAGCAGAGGGAAGAATCTTCAAAATTTAAATACAACGTGCATGCTTAGACATTTAACCAGCATGCACTTGCAAGCCTGGACTAACTACCAAACGTCCCGTACTGTTGGTGCACCTGCTCAGAATGAAGGTAGTCAGCAACGCTACATTGCTTCCTTCACTGTAAGCCCACCGGTTAGGACACCACCAGCAGCAAATGTGGAGGTATCGTCGCAAGGCCAAAGCAGTCAGGGAATCACAAGGTTATTGGTAGGAAACACTGTATGTAGGCCAACATCAAGAATACCATCACCAACCCTCTCTCAATCCGCCATGTCCACCACCACCACCACCGCTAGTTCCACTATATGCAGCTCTCCAGTCCAGCTCACCCTACAAGAGACTCTCGTTAGGAAAAGAAAGTACTCATCCTCTCATCTGCATACACAGGGTTTGAACGCCCACATTGCTATACTAATCTCATTAGAGATGATGCCCTACCGGTTTGTTGAAAACGAAGCTTTCAAAGACCTAATGGCCTACGCAGTACCACACTATGACCTACCCAGTCAGCACTTCTTTGCGAGAAAAGCCATCCCAGCCCTCCACCAGCATGTCAAAGACCGCATTGTCCATGCACTGAGGCAATCAGTCAGTGGAAAGGTGCACCTCACAACAGATGCATGGACCAGTAGGCATGGCCAGAGATGTTACGTGTCCATCACGGCGCACTGGGTTAATGTGGTGGATGCAGGGTCCACAGGGGACAGCCATAGTGGGACAGTTCTGCCTAGCCCACGGTCTAGGAAACAGTTGGCTGTAGGCGTTTGCCACCCCTCCTCCTCCTCCTCCTCCTCCAGAAGCGAAAGCTCGTCCACAGAGCGCAGTCGCAGGACCACTCCATCCGCAGCTGCCAGTGTTGCACACGAGGTGTCCCATTATTGAACAGCTAGTAGTAAGCGTCAGCAGGCTGTGTTACAAATGAAGTGTTTGGGTGACAACAGACACACCGCGGAAGTACTGGCTGAATACTTGCAGCAACAAACTCAGTCATGGCTGGGCAGTGTACATCTTGAGGCAGGCAAGGTAGTCTATCAGGACTCTGAACATTTTTTGCCTTTTGTGCATTACTGCCCTTTTCCAAGATGGCGTCTTTGGTCTCATGTGCACTGTGTCTTACAGCTATAAAACTCCACCCCAGCCTTCAGTCTGTGCTAGAGTATTCTGCCTTGCATCCAGCTCCTGACCTCTGATTACTCCCTGGCTATACACCTGCTCCTGTGAACCTGTGTGGTGATCCTGCTACTCTGCTCTGAGTTCCTGCTGCATACACAAGTTTCCAGTAATCCTCCTTCATCTGCTGTTCGTGTTTACTTCCATCTGCATTTGCTGGACATGTAAGCTGTTTCTGCTTTGCAATAACCTGAGACTATTAACCAGGCCTCCCTGGTTGAGCTAAGATATGATTTGAACTGCCTAATAAGCATATCTATCTGTGCCTGGACTAGGACAAGGATTTATTCGTGTCAAGTATCCTCAAGAGTAACTGTGCTTCATAGACTTTCTGCTTGATTGCAATTTCCTCTGAAGTTTCCTATAGACTGCTAAGCTGCGTTTATTATTTGCACCAAGTGTTGTGGACTTGAGTTTCTCTCTGCACCTGTGTGAATCACCGTGTGATAATATAGACTCTACCACTTATAAAACCGTGTCCTGTAGTTGTCTTGTTCCACGCAAAGAGTATCCTGAGTTATTCCCTATAATTATTACACGATACTCTAGCCTAAAAAAAAAAGGAGACTGCTGGAACAATGACTGCAGAAAGCAAATTAGAGCAGGTGTTTCCATAATTAGATCACTGCAGAAAGATGTGGAAGGTCTGCAAAAGAAGTTTGGAAGCTTTGAACACAATCAACAAGTGTTTGGACAAACTTTGCAGGACTTGAGCAACCGCTTGGCAGCCCAGGAAAACAAACTTGCTGGCATAGAGTCCCAGTATGGACGGGCTTTTCAGGACATAAGCATGCAAATAGCTGCACAAGTGACTTTACCCTCTGGGCAACCGCCACCAGCTGGCCCACCTAAGTTGCCCCCATTCAGATTTAATGGTGATCACGACAAATTTTGTGGCTTTGTGAATCAATGTATGCTATATTTTGATGTGCATGCTGAGCGTTTTCCTACTGATAGATCCAAAGTATTGTGTGTAATAATGCTACTGACCTCACGAGCGCTCGCCTGGGCGAATCCGATGATTGAGTCTCGTGACCCACGGTTAAATGACTTGGATGATTTCTTGGCCGCTATTGCATTAATGTTTGATGACCCTAATTGCCGTGCAACCGCTAAATCTGATTTGTTGTCTTTACGCCAGGCTAAACGTTCTGTTATTGAGTATGCCACTGAATTCAGGAGATTGGCAGTAGATACCAATTGGGACAGTTATGCACAATTGCTTATTTTTAAAAGGGGTCTGTCTAGTATTGTAAAAGATGAACTAGCTTGCTCAGAGTCACCACAAGAACTAGAGATATTTATACAGCATTGTGTGCGCATAGACATTCGCCTTACTGAGCGTAGGCAGGAGAAATTTGCTGCATATAACCGTGTTTCTAACTTTTCCCTTCCTTCCTGCAGGTAAAACCTCTCGGGAGGTGGAGGAGGTGCCCATGCAAATTGATTCCATTCAGAGGCGCGAGATCAATGAGCGCTGGGAGCATCGCCTTCGTGAAAGTCTATGTTTCTACTGCGGCCAGTCTGACCACTTCTTGATCAATTGTCCTAAGTGTCCTAGATGGCCTAACAAGGTGCTAGCAGCAATAGGGGAGTATGACAACTGTGATGATGAATCTGACATCTCTGAATGTAGCCTGCCTTTAAATGCTGTATTCCATTCACTTTCTATGACTTCACCCCCCAAGGAGCTGAAGGAAAAGAACTCTCACTGTTCTCTCCCTATTAAGATCCTGTGTTCAGGACAGTGGATTTCCAGTTCAGCTATGATTGACTCTGGTGCAGGTGGCAATTTCATGGATATCACATTTGCCAAGGAACATGGTATTAAAATTCAGCAAAGAGCCTCTCCAATTACCATGGAAACAGTGGATGGGTCACCTTTAATCTCTGGGCCTGTGGATCAGGAGACTGTACCCCTTCAAATTTTGTTGGAGCCTAATCATCAGGAACAACTTTCTTTCTTCCTAATTTCTTCTCCTCATTTTCCTGTGATTTTAGGCATTCCTTGGTTGCGTTCTCAGGACCCAATTATCAACTGGGAGACCAAGGAGATTATCTTCCCAACAAGGAGCAACTCAGCCTTAACAGAAGCTGTCCCTGAGTCCACGGCTACGGATCCACATGTACAGGCATTTTCTTTACCTCCAGCTTATAAAGAGTTCTCTGACATCTGTGACAAGAAGAATGCAGATCAGCTTCCTCCACACAGGCATTATGACTGTCCCATTGAGCTGCTTCCCGGGGCAGCCATTAATTTTGGTAACGTATACCCTTTGGCTGCACCTGAGCTTCAAGCCTTAAAAGAGTATATTGATGAAAATCTGGCCAAAGGCTTCATACGTCCTTCTTCCTCACCAGCAGGGGCACCTATCTTTTTTTGTAAAATAGAAGGATGGGACCCTGAGACCCTGTGTTGACTATCGATAACTCAATAAGGTAACCGTACGAAACCGTTACCCTTTGCCTCTGATTCCCGAATTACTGGAAAGAGTCCACCATGCTAAGGTGTTCTCTAAACTGGATCATCGTGGGGCTTATAATTTGGTGCGTATTCGTCCAGGGGATGAGTGGAAGACAGCATTCAGATGCCGGTATGGACACTTTGAATCTCTTGTGATGCCCTTAGGGCTTTGTAACGCCCCTGCAACATTTCAACACCTTGCTAATGACATTTTCAGAGATTTGTTGGACCAGTTTGTAGTGATCTATTTGGACGATATACTAATCTTTTCTGACTCTCTACAGGAACATGAAGAACATGTCAAAACTGGTTTAAGACGTCTGAAAGAACCATCTGTATATTAAGCCGGAGAAATGCGAGTTCCATCGTTCTGAGATACAGTTCTTAGGTTATATCATCTCTCCCCAGGGGCTGAACATGGAATCTGGTAAGATTCAGGCTATCCTTGACTGGCCGGTACCCAAGAACGTTAAGGAGGTCCAATGTTTTATTGGTTTTGCAAATTTCTACAGACGCTTCATTCGAAATTTTTCTGATATTGTCCGTCCCATTACTTCCTTGACAAAGAAGGAAAAGCCCTTTAAGTGGTCACCACAGGCTCAAGAAGCTTTTGATCGGCTTAAGATCTGTTTCACATCAGCACCGCTGTTGATACACCCAGATCCAACACTTTCTTTCATTGTGGAGGTGGACGCTTCTGATAATGCTTTGGGGGCTATTCTCTCCCAAAGAACTGGAGAGAAGGGTCTGCTACATCCTTGTGCTTTCTTTTCCCATAGACTAACCTCAGCAGAGAAGAATTACGACGTGGGAGACAAGGAATTGCTGGCTATTATTGCGGCTTTCAAAGAATGGAGGCATCATCTGCAAGGAGCTGCACAACAGATCATAGTGCTAACTGACCATCGCAATCTAGAGTTCCTTACATGCTCTAGATGTCTTTCTCCTCATCAGGCTCATTGGAACTTATTTTTAAATCAATTTTACTTTGTTATCTCATACCATCCAGGTTCTCGTAATGGGAAGGCTGATGCTTTATCCCGAATCCATGCTGCGGATTCCGTACCTGGAGCCCCGTCCAAGACCATTCTATCTGATGCCAATTTCATCGGAGTTAATCACGATCAGGACTTGTGGAAAGAGTGCAGGGAGGCCTATGAAGGTGATGTATTTCTGGCCAACCCACCTGTGGATATTAATCTTGTCTTTAAGGGTGGCATGTGGTCCAGAGATCGACGTATCTACGTCCCGGAGATCGTCCGTCTGCAGATCCTCAAGTTGGTACATGACTCCAAGTTGGCTGGTCACAGGGGGTACAGAAGACACAAGAGTTCCTGAGCTGATTCTTCTGGTGGCCAACTTGCCTGAAGGATACCAAGGACTATGTTCTCTCTTGCGAGGTATGTGCCCATTACAAGACTCCTCATGTGGCACCTACGAGTCTTCTACAACCATTACCTGTTCCGTCCCGCCCTTGGGGGTCTATATCAATGGACTTTATTGTGGAGCTGCCTACATCGGAGGGCACAAATACAATCATGGTGGTAGATGATCGCCTGACTAAAGCTGCTCATTTTGTTCCGTGCACCGGCCTCCCCTCAGCTAAAGATACAGTGAACTTGGTTATACAGAATGTCTTTCGGTTGCACGGGGTTCCGGATGAGATCATCTCTGACCGTGGAGTACAGTTCACTTCAAGATTCTGGAAGGGGTTTTGCTCTGCACTCAATATTAATGTCTGTCTCTCTTCTGCTTACCATCCCCAGACAAATGGTCAGACTGAGCGTACCAACCAGACGCTGGAACAATATCTAAGATGTTATGTCAGCCATCTCCAGGATGATTGGTTGGAGTTGTTGCCGTTAACCGAATTTTCATATAATAATTCTCAGAGCGCCTCCACTAAATTTACACCTTTCTTTGCCAATCTGGGTTATCATCCGTGTATTTTACCTAGGTCTCCAATTAATTCTCCGGTTCCGGCAGTGGAGGAAAGGCTGACTGCGATGAGACAGAATCTGAAGGTTCTGAAGGAATCCCTGACCACAGCTCAAGAACGTTATAAGAGGTCGGCTGATAGATTCCGTAAACCTGCACCCATGTTCAAGGTAGGAGATTCCTTGTGGTTAGCAACTAAGAATCTGAAGTTAAACTTTCCTTCACAAAAACTTGGACAGAAATTCTTTACTAAAGCCTGTATCTCCTAATACCTTCCAGGGACGTGTTGTCTAAATAGGCCTCAATACAAATGCACAAGCAGGGTGCAGTGGACCCAAACAAAATAGCAAATGCACAGGTGCAATACCTAATGAAACAGCCAGCCTTCAATCAGGGTTTGGCCGTGTGGTACACCAATGCACTGAGATACATTCTCTGTATGTGGCATGTTCACACAAGGAATGCAAAGCATCTGGCTCCAGCCTATTAATGACGCCCTATGGCGGGTTGCCCAGTGCTAAAGTTTTGCACGTATATTTTTTGCAGGGTGCAGTTGGGCCCAAATGGTTCTGTACACTGTGGCCTCTGTTCACACAGGATGCATTTTAGCACTGGGCAGCCAGCCATAGGGCGTCCTTAATGGGCTGGAGCCAGATGCTTTGCATTCCTTGTGTGAACATGCCACATACAGAGTATGTATCTCAGTGCATTGGTGTACCACACGGCCAAACCCTGATTGAAAGCTGGCTGTTTCATTAGGTATTGCACCTGTTCATTTGCTATTTTGTTTGGGTCCACTGCACCCTGCTTGTGCATTTGTATTGAGGCCTATTTAGACAGGTAAGCATCTCTGCCTGTTTTTAGTGTATTTTCTTGAATTTTTCCTTTTTTGGTGTTTTTCATGTTAGAGTAGGACTGGCAAAACGTAAGGACCCTAGGCGCGGGTTGCCGGCTTGCATATTATGGCCAGAATATCAAGTAATACCTTACATATATTTATATGTTTTGTTTTGCACGTATATTTTTTGCAGGGTGCAGTTGGGCCCAAATGGTTCTGTACACTGTGGCCTCTGTTCACACAGGATGCATTTTAGCACCGGGCAGCCCGCCATAGGGCGTCATTAATAGGCTGGAGCCAGATGCTTTGCATTCCTTGTGTGAACATGCCACATACAGAGAATGTATCTCAGTGCATTGGTGTACCACATGGCCAAACCCTGATTGAAGGCTGGCTGTTTCATTAGGTATTGCACCTGTGCATTTGCTATTTTGTTTGGGTCCACTGCACCCTGCTTGTGCATTTGTATTGAGGCCTATTTAGACAGGTAAGCATCTCTGCCTGTTTTTGGTGTATTTTCTTGAATTTTTCCTTTTTTGGTGGTTTTCAGGGACGTGTTGTGCCACCTCCGCAGCCTGTGGTGATGGATGGGCAAGAACAATTCATGATGGAGGAAATTATTGATTCCAGGATTCGCAGGAATCGGCTCCAATATCTGATAAGATGGCAGGGATATCCCCCTGAGGAAGACTCTTGGGAACCTGTGGAAAACATCAATGCCCAACAGAAGTTTTCTCGTTTTCATCAGAGATTCCCTGAGAAACCAGGTCCAGGATCGTCCTGAGGCCACTTCTAAGGAGGGAGTAATGTCAGGACTCTGAACATTTTTTGCCCTTTGTGCATTACTGCCCTTTTCCAAGATGGCGTCTTTGGTCTCATGTGCACTGTGTCTTCCTGCTATATAACTCCACCCCAGCCTTCAGTCTGTGCTAGAGTATTCTGCTTTGCATCCAGCTCCTGACCTCTGATTATTCCCTGGCTATACACCTGCTCCTGTGAACCTGTGTGGTGATCCTGCTACTCTGCTCTGAGTTCCTGCTGCATACACAAGTTTCCAGTAATCCTCCTTCATCTGCTGTTCGTGTTTACTTCCATCTGCATTTGCTGGACATGTAAGCTGTTTCTGCTTTGCAATAACCTGAGACTATTAACCAGGCCTCCCTGGTTGAGCTAAGATATGATTTGAACTGCCTAATAAGCATATCTATCTGTGCCTGGACTAAGACAAGGATTTATTCGTGTCAAGTATCCTCAAGAATAACTGTGCTTCATAGACTTTCTGCTTGATTGCATTTTCCTCTGAAGTTTCCTATAGACTGCTAAGCTGCGTTTATTATTTGCACCAAGTGTTGTGGACTTGAGTTTCTCTCTGCACCTGTGTGAATCACCGTGTGATAATATAGACTCTATCACTTATAAAAATGTGTCCTGTAGTTGTCTTGTTCCACGCAAAGAGTCTCTTGAGTTATCCCCTATAATTATTACATAGTCAGTGATGATGGAAGGAATTTTATGGCTGCCATAGCCCTTTCCGAACTGAAACACGTACCTTGCCTGGCTCACACCTTGAACCTGGTGGTGCAATGCTTCCTCAAAAATTATCCGGAGTTACCAGCCCTGCTCCTGAAGGTGCGAAAACTTTGCTCGCACATCCGCCAGTCGCCCATACACTCCAGCCGTATGCTGAACCATCAGCGATCGCTGAATCTTCCCCAGCACCGCCTAATAATTGACGTTGCAACAAGGTGGAACTCCACACTGTACATGGTTCAGAGGCTGTGCGAACAGAGGCGTGCTGTAATTAATTTGTGGGAGGATACACATACACGGGCAGGCACTTGGATGGCAGACATGGAGTTGTCTGGTGCACAGTGGTTGAAGCTACAAAACCTCTGTCAAGTCCTTCAGTGTTTTGAGGAATGCACACAGCAGGTAAGTGCAGACGATGCCATCATAAGCATGAGCATCCCACTAATGCATCTGCTGATGCAAAGTTTGATGCACATTAAGGAGCAGGCGTCTGCAGCCGTGGAGGAGGGAAGCCTTGATGACAGTCAGCCATTGTCTGCTCAGGGAACTCTCCTGGACGAGGTGGCGGACGAAAAGGAGGAGGAGGAGGCTGATGGGGATGAATATTTATGGGAGGAGGATGCTTCTCAGGGGCAATAGAAACTGGTGGTGTTGCAAGGTCAGGTACAGGGTTTTTGTGGGACACAAGTGATGTTGATTTGCAAGAAAGTGCTCTTCAACCAAGCACAAGCAGTGAATTGACACCTGGAACATTGGCCCACATGGCTGAGTATGCCTTGTGTATCCTAAAAAGGGACCCCCGCATTATCAAAATGATGACCGATGACGATTACTGGTTGGCCTGCCTCCTGGATCCACGATATAAAGGAAAATGACAAAATATCATGCCACATGAGAACCTTGAGCAAATATTGGCTACCAAATAAGCAACTCTTGTAGACCATTTGGTTCAGGCATTCCCAGCACACAGCGGCGGTGATGGTTCTCACACGAGCCGTAGGGGGCAACATGGCAGAGGTGTTAGAGGTGCACAAATCCGAAGTGGTGTTGGACAGAGGGGTTTTATGACCAGGTTGTGGAGTGATTTCGCAATGACAGCTGACACGACAGGTACTGCTGCATCGATTTAAAGTGACAGGAGACAGCATTTGTCCAGTATGGTTACGGACTATTTTTCAGCCCTTATTGATGTTCTCCCTCACACGTCATTCCCCTTTGATTACTGGGCATCTAAAATAGACACCTGGCCTGAATTGGCAGAATATGCATTACAGGAGCTCGCTTCCCCTGCTGCTAGTGTGCTATCAGAAAGAGTCTTCAGTGCTGCTGGTTCAATACTGACCAAAAAAAGGACACGTCTGGCTACCCAAAATGTTGATGATCTAACCTTCATTAAAATGAACCAATCATGGATTTCAAATTATTTTGCCCCACCTTCCCCTGCTGACACGTAGCTTGCCTGAAAAAATGTCTTGCTTTTGGCCTCCTCTTACTGACTTCTCCAATTCCTCTATTTGCAGCTGCTCAGCTGCTGAATGTCCACCATAGGCCATTTTTATACCTCCCTAAATGGGCTGACTCCCCCCACAGGGCCATATTCACCACCTGGCTCAAGCACCCGTGTGAGTGCCGTTTGCCTGGACAGGTGGGTGGGCCCACTCTTGGGCGACGGCACTGGCACAGGGTCCCTCATGAAGTGTCTCTGATGATGGTGGTGCACAACCAACGTCAGACACACCGTCGTAATATGAGGGGCCCTGTGCCAGTACCGCCGCCCACGAGAGAGTGTTCCCCCCAGCTAGAACAGTGCTCTACCACTTGCAATACTTACCTCTCCCTGCTCCACCACTGTGTAGTCTGTGCTGTTAAATCCTTCAATGGCACTGCCAATACAAATTTGTTGAAATGATAGATGTTAAAATATACAGGGGCCCTGGCCTCCATTTAGACCAGTTAATACTTTGCGCCTACTACCACTGTCTGCTACTCAGCAGAGGAGCCCACCCCTGTACCTAGCTATGCCACCTGTTTATTTCTGAACAATTTTTTGGCAGACATTTAGCCCACTTTATTATTTGGGCCTACTAACTGTGTCTGCCACTCATTACAGTTTTCCTCCACTGAACAAAGCAATGCTGCCTGTTTAGTCCTGTTACCACATTTGAACTGCATTTAGCCTACTTTATTATTTGGGCCTACTAACTGTGTCTGCCACTCATTACAGTTTTTCTCCACTGAACAAAGCAATGCTGCCTGTTTAGTCCTGTTACCAATTTTGAACTGCATTTAGCCTACTTTATTATTTGGGCCTATATCTGTGTTTCCTCCTCATCCTGTCCATTGCCCAGCCACTGCTAGATGAGTCGGCTGGTACATTGACCCAGACCACTACATTCCCCTTGCACTCTACACAGCCAGAATCTGACCCTGCTGAAAGTCAGGTTCCCCTTCCCGCATACTATACCACCTTACACGGGGACAAAGAGGAAGGTGCAGATGAAAGTGCAGGTTCCTTCATCAGGAGGGGGGGCATACTCGTTGGCGACGTCACTGGCACAGGGCCCCTCATAGTACGCAAAAGTGTCTCTGCCAGTGGGAGGCGCCACCCGCCGTCAAACACACCGCCGTACTAGGAGGGGCCCTGTGCCAGTGCCAACGAGTGGGCCCCCCTGCTTGCTCAGGATCACAGCACTTGCAAAGTTGAAATACTTACCTCTTTCTGCTCCACCGCCGTGACGTATTCCGTGTTTCCTGGGCCCACGAAAATCTTGAGCCAGCCCTACCCCCCCACAACTTTAGCCAAATGACCCCTAGTTTTCAATGCCTAACTATTATTATAAAGTAAATTAAGATTGACAAGCTTAAGTAATAAGAATTGATGTTTTTGGCATTAAAATGGGCACTGTAGGTGTTTTCCTGTCCTCCACTCACTGCCGACTGATTCCCCATTGACTTGCATTGGGATTCGTGTTTCAGTCGGCCCCCGACTTTTCGCAATAATCAACCGATTTCACCCGACCCGACTTTTGACAAAGTCTCTTTTCGCGAAACCCAACTCAATCCGAAAAAAGTAAAAGTTGCTCAACTCTAAATATCAGCTCACTGAAAGGATTGACGGAACGCTCCGAGTTAATATAGATGTCATAATTGGTGCGTTCGCAGCCCGGGGTCCACCGTGCAGGAGAGAACCTGCTGCTAGAAGATGACAACACTATATGGCAGTATAAGTGAACTCAGTTACTTCACTGAGTCGCACTGAAAAGAACACGCTGTGCCCTGTTAGCGTCACAGAGGAACACAGCTAACTGCTGAGCTGATGGCAGTCAGTGGTCACGCACATAGAGAAGCACACAAACACTCCTCTCCGGTGGAACCAGAATTCTAGTGGCTATTAGCCAGCCCTGAATACTTACATACAAACTCCTCACTGGAGGTGTCGGTATTCTAGGGGCTTATTTCAGCCAAACCCTATCCACATACAGGCACAACCACAAATAGCAAGCTCATAACATGAAGTGATACTAGCGCATGGCCGTGTGGCCATGCAAACCTGTTATAGCTGCAGCAGCTTCAGGACCTTCCTAGAGAACCAATGGAAGCTGCTCCAATACCAGAGCAACTTCAGGACCTTCCTAGAGGACCAATGGAAGCTGCAGCAGTACCTGAGCATGTGACCCCTGACTTCCAATGAGAGGTCTTACCTTGGGCATGCTCAGAAGGGAAAAAGCAGGACTTAGTCCCAGAGATGTCTGCTCGCTGCTGACAAGTACTGGCTACAATGGCTGAGCCTGGGAAAGCAGCAGAAACCATCCGCACAGTATCAGGCTGAGCCAGACACTGGGACCGAAGTCTCCGCTGAGCAGGCTCCACTACGGCTGGAGAAGAATGGGAGACTGCAATGGAGGTAGTTCGAGATTCCCCCTGTGCAGAGGCAGGAACTCGACCCCTAACACTCACAGCTGTATACTTTCCTGGTTATTAAAATGGGGGACCGCCCCAAAAAATGATGTAGGGTCCCCGTATCTTTAATAACTAGCACAGGCTAGGCATATAGCTGCTGGCTGATATTAATAGCCTAGGAAGGGGCCATGGATATTGGCCCCTCCCAGACTAAAATCATTATCTTTCAGCTGCCCCATAAATAGTACATCCATAATATGTGCCAAATCTCGCACTTACCCCTCGATCTTCTCTCTTGCCCTTGTGTGGTGGCAAGTGGTGTGATAGTTGGGGGTTGATGTCACCTTTGTATTGTCAGGTGACATCAAGCCCAGAGGTTAGTAATGGAGAGGCATCTATAACACACACAAAGAATAAAGTTCTTTAATTGAAAGAATGACACAGACTTCTTTTAAGAATTTAAATTAAACCATACTCACGACATTGTCAAGTCCAGAGAAGCAAATGTCTCCTGTATCAACATTAAAATAATAAAAAACAATATTCCTCACCTGTCCGCAGAGAAGATAATAATTAGTGATGAGCGAGCACTAAAATGCTTGGGTGCTCATTGTTCGGGTCGAGCAAATTGGAATACTTGGGTACTCGACCCGAGCAACAAGCCCAATGTAAGTCTATGGGAAACCCGAGTATTTTACCGCGATCCCCCGGGGGTCCTTTAAAGGTCTAAAAACATCGGAAAATGATGGAAACACTGCTCAAATTACATGGGAACATCATGGGGATAGCCCCTGGAAGTATTTCAGACTCCAAGTTCACAGCTGTAAGCAATGTTGTCAGAGTTTCACGCCATTTTTACAGGTGCATCAAAAAACATACAAAAGCAAAACCATAATGGATTTTGCTGGGAAATATGTTAAGATACATCCTTTCCAGGGTAATGACTTGTATATAAGGCAAAATAATTAACCCCAGACCAAAATGTTCCTCCACCACATGGGCTATGTTCACACGCAGCGTTTTTGATGCGTTTTTCAACTTTAACTTTGCTTTCAACCAATACAAATGCATTCACTGGGAAATGTCATTGTAACATTTAACAACCCTAGCTGGCCAAGTGGTGTGTGATGCATGAGGAGACACATCTTGTTTCATTTATGAAGGAGGGACTCAAAGTCACAAAGCCTATTTTTAGAGGGGCATAAGGCGGCATTAATATTCTTAAAGGGTCATTATTAAACAGTGGGTCTCCTATGCTGTTATTGCTTATGCAGTCAGTGGCTTGGATGCCAACAATTACAACGCACCCCAATACACCTTTCATGAGAGGTACAGGAGGGCTTCTAGAAAAAATGTTGCATTGAATGCAAGGCCTGCCCTGCTATCAAGTCATATGCACCCCAATAAGCCTTTGAACCCGGGTACTGGATGGCCACAGGAAAACCCACTTCACATTCTTCAGTTGGTCCTGCCATACTGTTTTCTTATGTATTAACTGCAAGGCCTGCCCTGCTACCAAGTCATATGCACCCCAATAAGCCTTTGAACCCAGGTACTGGATGGCCACAGGAAAACCCACTTCACATTCTTCAGTTGGTCCTGCCATACTGTTTCCTTATGCAAGGGCCGCTTTGATCCAAATTTGCATGCACCCCAATCCCCCTTGGAAGAAACATGGAGGAGGGCCTCTTAAAAAAACTGTCCCATTACAAAAGAGCCGGTCTCCTAAACTTGTAATGCCCATACACTAAGTGTATGGGCTGACAAACACTTCCCCATGGGGGAAAACATTTTTAAAAAATATTTAATGGGGATCACAGACACCTTTACGAAAAAATTGACTGTCTGTAGCAGCATGGATCACGTGAACCCTGGTGATCTAGGGGTGGAAAATGATGAGAGGTTGTGGAAGGTCTCGTTAAAAACTAGGCCCAATTCAAAGGAGCGGGTCTCCTAGACTTGTAATGCCCATACACCAAGTGTATGGGCTGACAAACATTTCCCCATGGGGGTAAATTTAAAAAAAATATATGGGGATCACAGACACCCTTGCCCAAAAATTGACTGTCTGTAGTAGCACAGAACACGTGAACCCTGGTGATCTAAGGGTGGAAAATGATGAGAGGTAGAGGAAAGCCTCAATAAAAACTATTCCCAATTTAAAGGAGCGGGTCTCCTAGACTTGTAATGCCCATACACTAAGTGTATGAGCTGACAAACATTTCCCCATGGGGGTACATTTTTAAAAAATATTTAATGGGGATCATAGACACCCTTGCCAAAAAATTGACTATGCGTAGCAGCACGGAACACGTGAACCCTGGTGATGTAGTCGTGGAAAATGAGGAGAGGTGGAGGAAGGCCTCATTAAAAACTATTCACAATTTAAAGGAGCGGGTCTCCTAGACTTTTAATGACCATACACTAGTGTATGGGCTGACAAACATTTCCCCATAGGGGTTACCGTTTTTAAAAATTATCTATGGGTATCATAGACACCCTTGCCCAAAAATTGAATGGGTGTAGCAGCATACAACATGTTCACCATGGTGATCTAGCGGTGGAGAATGAGGAAACATTGATGAAGGCCTCAATAACAACTAGGTATAATACACACTAGTGCGTGGTTTGTGTAGGAAGTAAAAGATGAGCTGACGAGCAAGATCCCGGGCCCGCGGCCAAGATCATGTGCAGAAGCAGGCCCCACAAACATGACCTCAACAGGTACAGCAGCCCCAAGGACCCCAGCCAGCAGTCAGATCTCAGCAACCAGCACCTGAGCCTTTGCTTGTCGCGTAGGTGTGACTTCCATGACGTCAGGGTGAGCACCTGGCAGACTATCGAACACTTCAAAAAATCGAAAGCTGGCGCCTCTGGAACCAAGACTGCTCTTGTGACCAACCACATCAAGCTGGTGTCCCGACCACAGCGGGCCCTGTACCAGTATCACATTGACTTCAACCCCACCATGGAGTCCAAGCATCTGGGGTATGGCCTCCTGTCCCAGCATGAAGAAGCCATCGGAAAGGCATGGGCAACCATGTTGTTTTTACCAAAAAGACTGAATAAGGTCACCAAGGTGTTCAGCCAAACTCGAAATGGAGAGAACGTGCGGATAACAATCACCCTGACCAACGAGCTTCAACCGACCACACCCACCTGCTTCCATTTCTATAACATCATTTCCCAAAGACTCCTGAAGATAATAGATATGAAGCAGATAGGACACAACTATTACAACCCGAGCGACACCACCGAAGTCAGAGCCCACTGACTCGCCATCTGCCCGGGGTTTTCCACCTCCATCCTCCAGTACGAGTCAAGCGTCATGTTGAGCATTGATGTCAGCCATAAAGTCCTCAGGAATGAGACTGTGCATGACATCATGAGCAGCCTCTACTCCTCGTGTGGCCCTCAGAGGTTCCAAGATGCCTGCTGCAAGGAGCTGATTGGACAGATCGTCCTCACCAAGTCCAACACTAAAACCTACCGTATAGACGAGATCGCCTGGAACATGACTACAGCGTCCACCTTCAAGAAGGCAGACGAAAGCGAGATCAGCTTTGTGGACTACTATAAGAACCAATACAATGAACAAGTGAAAGACACGATCTAGCCGCTAATCGTGAACATCCCCCAGAGGCCCAAGCCGGGAGCCACAGACAGAGCCATCATACTGGTGCCAAAGTTCTGTAACCTAACAGGTCTGACAGACAGAATGAGTAACTTCAACGTCATGAAAGATCTGGCCGTTCACACCCGCTTACCACCAGAAAAGAGGGGGCGGCAAGTTGGGAAGTTCATGAACTACATACACAAGGATGACAGCATTCAGAAAGAGCTATGTGACTGGGGGCTGAATTTCGATACCGAACTGCTACAGTTCGAAGGGAGTATAGCATCTCCAGAAATAAATCATGCAAAAAGACAAATCTGCTGAATATAATCCACAGTTTGCTGATTGGTTGCGAGAGCAGAGGGGTCCCGTCCTGATCAGCCCCCGAGAAATGAATAATTGGCTGCTCTTCTACACCTAGAAAATTAGGATGCAGCGAACTCTCTTCTGCAGAACCTGTTCATGATCACACAGCAAATGCGCATCAAGATGAACCGAACTGTTGGTTGAAGTCGAGGACTTTTTTGAGGGGTTTTTGGTGATTTTTTGAAAAAAAAGGGTAGAACAAGGCTAACTTATGCCTGCGAAGCTACGATTTTTTTCACCACAGATACACCAGGCCTCAGCGTGATATAACAGACTGTATGAAATATTTTTTGTCTTTTGGTGAATTTTTGAAACAAAAAAAAAGTAGAACAAGGCTAGCACACAGAACTATGCTATGTATGCCTGTGAGACTATGATTTTTTCACCACAGATACAACAGGCCTCAGCCTGACATAAGACTGTATAAATTTTTTTTTTGCTTTTTTGTGAATTTTTGAAACACAAAAAGAAAAGTAGAACAAGGCTAGCACACAGAACTATGGTACATATGCCTCCGAGACCGCAGATACAACAGGCTTCAGCCTGACATAACAGACTGTATAACATTTTTTTTGTAGTTTTCTGATTTTTTTTAAAACAAATAAAAATGAGTTGAACAAGGCTAGCAGACAGAACTATGCAACTTATGCCTGCAAAGCTGCGATTTTTCCACCACAGATACACCAGGCCTCAGCCTGAAAACAGACTGTATGAAATATTTATTTGTTTTTTGGTGAATTTTTGAAACAAAAAAAAGTAGAACAAGACTAGCACACAGAACTATGCGAGACTATGCCTGCGAGACTACGATTTTTCCACCACAGATACAATAGGCCTCAGCCTGACATAACAGACTGTATGAAATATTTTTTTGTTTTTTGGTGAATTTTTGAAACAAAAAAAAGAGAACAAGGCTAGCACACAGAACTATGGTACGCATGCTTGCGAGACTACGATTTTCCACCACAGATACAACAGGCCTCAGCCTAACATAACAGACTGTATGAAATATTTTTTGTTTTTTGGTGAATATTTGAAACAAAAAAAAAAAGAGAACAAGGCTAGCACACATAACTATGGTACGTATGCCTGCGAGACTATGATTTTTCCACCACAGATAAAACAGGCCTCAGCCTGACATAACAGACTGTATGAAATATTTTTGCGGTTTTGGTAAGTTTTTGAAAAAAAAAAAAAGGAGAACAAGGCTAGCACACAGAACTATGGTACATATGCCTGCGAAGGTACAATTTTTCCACCATAGATACACAAGGCGTCAGCCTGACATAACAGACTGAGCTAAATGTGGCCTTGATTTTTTTGGGCACAACTAAATTGTGTCAACAAGTTGGCTATGACAGAAAAACATTTTTTTGGCACACTCACATATGATGCCTGGGACAAAAAAAAATTAGATTTGCATGCTCTTTGATTAGAATGACCTGGCTGTAGTCTGCAGCGTGACCAAGCAAATAAATGTAGAAATAAGGGGGCTATGGATTGCTTACATTAAAAGGAGCAGGTATAAGGTGAAGAAAAAAAAATTGCCACAGATAACTGCAGCTTGGTATATATTAAATAAGCAGCAGCAGACAGTAATTGAGGTTTTGGAGGTATGCATTGAGAGCTATGTACGCACATACAGTGCCTGCAGGCTTTGCACTGATGTGGATATGTGCACATAGACTCCCCTGCCTACCTAGCGCAGCAATCACTGGTCCCCCGAATTAACCCTAAAAGGACTGTTGGTTTCTCAGGAGTCGTGGACTGAACAGTTGCAGACCTACTCTAAGGCTGCCGTCACACTAGCAGTATTTGGTCAGTAGTTTACATCAGTATTTGTAAGCCAAAACCAGGAGTGGAACATTTAGAGGAAAAAGTATAATAGAAACATATGCTCTACTTCTGCATTTATCACCCACTCCTGGTTTTGGCTTACAAATACTGATGTAAAATACTGACCAAAAACTGCTAGTGTGATGGCAGCCTAACTATTAAAAGGAAGATTCTGACCTTATCTCAGCAGCAGCTCTCCCTACACTCGCTAAGTCCAGAGCAGAATACGGTGAGCAGGGCGGCGCCAGGTCTCTTATAGACCTGATGACGCTGTGTGGCCAGCCAATCACTGTAATACCACAACAAAGATGGCTGCGGCATTGCAGTGCATGGCAAAACAATCCCTGCACTGTCAATGGCGCTCTAAAGAGTGCCAAAATTTCAGGGCAGAGACCCGAGCTCCCGCTGAATAATCCCAGAAATACTCTGTGCTTGCCGAGTACAGTAGTGATACTTGGGCGAGTACCGAGTAGTGGCGAGCACGTTCGCTCATCACTAATAATAATCTATTTGTCCCGTGATGGGTCTAGCTCTGCTACATCTAGATGGCAGGCTGCATGGTTGCATGATGCAACGATATAGCCTGCCATCCAGCAGAGACACTTGAGCAGGATGTGCTACCGCTGCTCAGTGTCTTGTGGTATACTCCTATGACCTGACTGACGTCACCGCAAGTGTGAGAAGATTCTCATGAACACAGTGCAGTTAGAAAGTTTCTGGGAGTTCACAGCCAATTAAGTTATGCCATCCCACTGACACCCAGCGGTCATGTGACAGGGGCACCGATGGGTATATATATATATATATATATATATATATATATATATATATACACTCACCGGCCACTTTATTAGGTACACCTGTCCAACTTCTTGTTAACACTTAATTTCTAATCAGCCAATCACATGGCGGCAACTCAGTGCATTTAGGCATGTAGACATGGTCAAGACAATCTCCTGCAGTTCAAACCGAGCATCAGTATGGGGAAGAAAGGTGATTTGAGCACCTTTGAACGTGGCATGGTTGTTGGTGCCAGAAGGGCTGGTCTGAGTATTTCAGAAACTACTGATCTACTGGGATTTTCACGCACAACCATCTCTAGGGTTTACAGAGAATGGTCCGAAAAAGAAAAAAAATCCAGTGAGCGGCAGTTCTGTGGGCGGAAATACCTTGTTGATGCCAGAGGTCAGAGGAGAATGGGCAGACTGGTTCGAGCTGATAGAAAGGCAACAGTGACTCAAATCGCCACCCGTTACAACCAAGGTAGGCCTAAGAGCATCTGTGAACGCACAGTGCGTCGAACTTTGAGGCAGATGGGCTACAGCAGCAGAAGACCACACCGGGTACCACTCCTTTCAGCTAAGAACAGGAAACTGAGGCTACAATTTGTACAAGCTCATCGAAATTGGACAGTAGAAGATTGGAAAAACGTTGCTTGGTCTGATGAGTCTCGATTTCTGCTGCGACATTCGGATGGTAGGGTCAGAATTTGGCGTAAACAACATGAAAGCATGGATCCATCCTGCCTTGTATGGAGCATCTTTGGGATGTGCAGCCGACAAATCTGCGGCAACTGTGTGATGCCATCATGTCAATATGGACCAAAATCTCTGAGGAATGCTTCCAGCACCTTGTTGAATCTATGCCACGAAGAATTGAGGCAGTTCTGAAGGCAAAAGGGGGTCCAACCCGTTACTAGCATGGTGTACCTAATAAAGTGGCCGGTGAGTGTATATATATATATATATATATATATATATATATATATATATATATATATATATGTATATCACGCTTCTGGCGCTTCTGGTGCGTGCATGGTAAATGTCGCTGTCAGAACTCAACAGCGGCTTTTAACATGTTTACAGCGGTGGGTCGTTGGTGATTCCATCAGGGGCTGTTAGGGGCACATGACAGCTGATCAGATCAGCTGTCATGTGCTTGAAAAGGTACGGGATCGGAGGAGAGGCTTGGCTTTAGTTACGTTTGTCGAACAAGTTGGAGAGCATTTAAATGTTCACCGAATTTCAAAAGGTTCTCTCATCTCTAGTAGAGACATACTCAAAAAGACTTGCAGCAATAATTACAGCAAAAGGTGGTCATACAAAGTATTGACTCAGGGGGTGTGAAAACCAATGCACATCACAATTTTCAGATTTATATTTTTTTAATATTTAGAAAACCATGTATCATTTCCCTTATACTTCACAAATACTTGCTACTTTATGTTGGTGTATCACTTAAAATCTGGATTAAATACATTTAAAAGGGTGATCCAGCACCTAAAAATGTGTTTTATAACTATCTTTAAACCCTAACCACCTTTGTAAGGAGCTTTATTACTCCATATCTACCTAATCCTTAAATGTGTACTACTGTACTTCTGTACTATTTTATATGAGAGGAGTCTCAAATGTGACGTTACAGAAGGCTGGAGCTGCACTCACTGCCAGTAGCATCCATCGTCTCTCCTGGAATAGAATGTCACCAGACGGCAGCGCTGAAGTTAATTACTAGTTTCTTGCATCGTTGTCCCCTTTGAAGATGTTCTGGATTCTGGGTGACGAATATTTTGGCAGATTTGAGTGCAGCATCTGTACTTTGTTTCTGTCTCTGCCACAGTTTCTAACTAAAAGAACACATCATCAAGGGGTTGAGATAGAAGCAAAAAGTGACGTTAGGGTCGCCGCATAGCGTCTAGCACTGCCCTCAAATGAGGGGCAGGAGAGGCAGGAGCAAGCAGTGACACGGCCAGGAAAGGAATATAAGAAGGGGGTTCTGCCAAAGTGGACCCCAAATTACCTGAGAGCTGGCTGGACCACAGACCCGGAGGACACAGCACCCCGGCTGGGGACTGCATCTAAACACTGTGAGCAAAGTGTGGAAATTGCACCCCGCTGTGTCCTCAGAATTATTTCTGCGTCACCTGCCCTGCATCACAACATTCACCATCACTGACTGTAACACCTTACTGCCCTGGGGCCGAGGTCTACCTGTGAAGAGCTGAAACATCCCTGCTGCATCATCATCTGCCCCATTGGACCTGAACCGCAGCGTCGGCCACCTTATAGCCGAATACCATGGGTGGCATCACGATCTAATCCCCTATAAACTTTATTTTCCCCTTGCATTATCATCATCATTTTTATTGGATGCTCAGAGCCATGGATTGGGTCACTGCTGCCATGACAACCCCTTTTAGAAACTGCTGGACTCGGCCCGAGTATCCCACGGTCCTACCACCGGGTACTGTGTGCCAGAGTCTATGTTGAATTGTGAAATCGACACCATTACGGTGTCACACGGCGCGTGGGAGAAGAGAGGCGTGTCGTCATGGGCAGAACCTGGAAGAAAAGCGCGAAAACCATGCCCGCCCATTGTAGATACTTCTATGCACTGAGAACATGTCAGTCAGCCATGGAGGTCCGCCTCCTAGTCTGGGATGGGGGGAAGAGAAAGAAAAGGAAGGACCACCCACGAAGGAGAGAGTGGGAACAGCACGTGGGTGCAACCAAGAACCCGGCAAGCAAGATGGCGAGTAGTGTTTGCCCGGAGCGTGGGGTGGAAGTAGAGGACTCCCCCAGCCAACAGGATGAGAACCTTGACCAGCTGCCAGTCATGGACCCGGAGTTCTTCGGGGCTGAGGTGGAGGAAATGAGCCACCAGCTCACATCACCACAGTATTAAAATGGAAAACAGCCCTGTTGGAGAATGTGTCTGAGCAGCGGCCAGCCTAGCGACCAGCATCCCCATCCCCAGCGGAAGGAGTCAAGGAATCTGGCACCGGAGAAACACCAGATGCAGGTACTGTGACCAACCCTGCCCCGGTAGCTGAAGAAACCCTGGTAGGGCCCTTTAAATCCCCGCTAGCCCTCCAATGCAAAAACCTGGCCTGCGACCGGTCCTCAGACATCGGGGAACAACTGGCGGTGCTGCTGCAACCTAACCGTATGCCCCAAGAGAAGCACGGAGAATGGGTTGTGTTCCACTGGGAACGCAAGGGAACTGATTTAATGGGGTTACCTGGAGTGGCCCAGGAACAAGAACTACCCCAACCAGGAGGTTGCAGGCCTGAGGACCTGCCCTGGAAGAAGTAATAGGTGACAGAACATAACTGCAAATAGTTAAGTAAACCTGGTTAGGTCTTGTTAAGTATGGTTAATGCAGAGACAGAGTGGTCATGGACAGTGAATAGCCAGAACTTTTATTGTACAAAGTTAGCACTTAATGTGCTTCTTGTTGGTTTTACATTGCCTCTTTAGAATGCGAGTAGGGCACTCTATCTCTTTAAGAAAAGACCAAATAACAAAAACCATCTGGCGTGGCCAAAAAAGTGGTCCAACAAGGTGACCAGCTATGCCCTGTAGCCACGCCCAAGGCCTACGTTGGGGGTTTGAGACAAGTTCCCCCATATTGTCCTAAGGACAGTGAGAAGATTACCCAGCTCAGGACCTCACTGTAATTTGTTGAACTTGACACGAAAAGTTTTATAGTAATGCTAAATTGTATAGGTCTAATAAAGTTTCTAATAGTATTAAAGCTATATTTATATTTCTATAATAGTTATATGTAATGTTTAAGTGAAACGTACCTCCCGTAAAGGGAAGAAAGAGTTATTGATCTGACACGTTTAACTGTTTACCCTGTTGTAATGCATTACAGAAAATGTTTTATTTTTCTCCGTTGCAGCCCGCGGACATGCTGTGTTTAATGGGGAGGAATGTGGCACCCCTGAGGGTCCAGTCACCACAGAGGTACTGCACCTCACCCAGGGGTGTGGTACTCCGCTGTCAGGTAAGGAGGGGACACTACTCAGGACCCACACACTAGCATCGAACACTAGACCTCTATAGGCCTGGAGGGAACTAGGTAGAGGGTGTTGGTGGAAGTAGAGAGCGGTTGTCATGCAAACAGGATTGAGGAGTCAGGAAGATTCTGGAAAGGCAGTGAGTGAGAAGGAGTGCAGATGTGAGAGTTGGAGCTGGGGACTTGAACAGTGAGGAGCTCGTCCCAGCATGAGAGGACAGAAGGAGAGAACAAGGAAGATAGAGAGTGAAGCTCCTGATAGAAAGACGACACACGGGGTTCTAGGGGCACGGGTAGTGAGTAATCAACCCGTGGGGCCCGTATCTACGATGACTGTAGTTGGGTGGAGGGACCAGGTCTCAGTGGGGGAACCGGCTCCCAAGACTAGTGGGGAACTACAAAGCTCAGCTAGCAAGCTGGAGGCTGTGGTATCTGTACATGCCACAGCCACATCCATTCACTGAAAAGGCAGCCATATAGGATCAAGGGGACCAGGAAATGTCGCCCGACAAGATTTGAGGCTGCTGGCTTGGGACACTGTGTGTGAAGATGCAGGGCAGGAGAGGGGGGGGGGGGAGCCAGTGCCGTGAGACGGCCAGGGAAGGAACATAAGAAGGGGGTTCTGGCAAAGTGGACCCCCAAATTACCTGAGAGCTAGCTGGACCAAAGACCCGGCTGGGGACTGCATCTAAGAACTGTGAGTAAAGTGTGGAAATTGCACCCTGCTGTGTCATCATCTGCCCCAGTGGACCTGAACCGCAACGTCGGCCACCTTCTTATTGGCATCATGAACTAATCCTCTATAAACTTTATATTCCCCTTGCATTATCATCATTTTTTTTGGACACCAAGGGCCGCGGACCGGGTCACTGCTGCCGTGACAACCCCTTTATGAACTGTTGGACCCGGCCCGAGTACCCCACGGTACTAGCGGGCACTCCATTTTCATTCTGAAGATGACTTCAGAGACAAATTCATTCCTCCTATTAATGCTTCCCTTGTACAGTATATTTTGGTATAAAATGAATGCCGGAATTGCTCATTGTTGTCATTTGATTTTTTCACCTTTTCTTCATACTTTTTTTTATTTCATGATTTTTTCAGTCGAGTTGTTAGCTACCACTCAAGGCAACAAGGAAATTACTCAAACTGCAAATTAAATATTGAAGTTCAATGTATTATTTAAAAAGCCAGTGGGATTCTGAGTAACTGTGTTCCTCTTAGTCATATTATATTTTAACATCATGACTCTCACCATCCCTTCCCTACATTGCTTTTTTATTACCATTATGGTAAACTGCATTTGTTTTCACCTATGTTCCTAATCATCGTTACCCCAGTATAGTAATATTACTGACTACAGGCTTCATTTCTGCTTGGCTATAGCCATAATGTCTCACCATTTTCTGATACAGAGCTGCAAACCACTTGCAATTCTTCAACCAGCCTTAGAATAACATAAAAACATTATGACTACCTAGATTTACAACTACAGTAGGTGGCCTCAGTTGAACTCATGGGTAGTTGTTTAACTCTTTCCCCTAGTCCCTTTGTATAATGTAGGCTCAGAAACACAGATAGCATCTGCCCCTAACAACAGCAAGCAGCGCTGAGCTCTGTTTCCTTCTGTTATCACCTTAAAGGGGCTGTTCTTTATAATTAATAGCTAATCCCTGGTTGTAGGCTGTTATAAAGAAACAAATCAAACCATTCTGTACTCACCATACACAGGTCCACCAGCAAATCTTCATCACTGCTACCGTTTTCTGGCGTTGGCTGCAGCCCTGATGTCATGTTGTTAGTGCGGCAGCCAATCGGTGAGCTCAGTAGCTCGGAGCTGGGTGTCTTCCTTCTGTTTTTCTATAATAACCTGCAGCCGAGGATTAACATTTACCTGTCACCAGGTTTGAGCTACCTTATCTGAGAGCAGAATAGTGTAGGAAACACTTCCCTGATTCCAATGATGTATCACTTAGTTTACTGGGTGCAGCTGTTGTATCACAATCTGTGTTCTTAGATGTAGTATGTACGAGACATGAGAAAGCTGCCCCTGCCCACACCAGTAACATTGTTTATTGACAGTGGGCTGCTAATCACAGGAGGCATGGTCGGTCTACCAAGTGCATGAGACTTAGTCCATCACTGATAATATCCTGGTGATAAATCCTTCATTGTAAGTATACTACAGCACACAGCCTGATAAGCAACACCGCTAAATTCAGTGTTTTAACCCCTACCTCATGCTATCCTCAAATTACATAGCAAAAACCTGCTGACAGATTCCCTTCATTGAAACAAAACAACCCCTTTAACTTCTGCTGTCAATCACTGATAGCGGTAATTAAAGCGCAAAGCCCCGTGGTATGTCATTCCGAAAGCCTATCTATTCCACAATGACGCAATAGCGGGGTCCCGATGGGTTGCAATGGCTACTGAAGGCCCCAAGGCAAAGAAAGTGTGGACATGAAGACCAAGCATTGTCTGGTTTCAAATGAGATGGTAATTTTCTCTATGTACGGCAATCCTTTTATTGCAGTATATATCTTCCAATTGTGATTCAAGTCCCCCAAGGGGGCTAAAAAGTAAAGTAAAGGAAAAAATATTTTAAGAATATGAAAAAATATATATTTCGCTACTGCTGCGCAGGTGAAAAAAGCGAGAAATGTGGTTTTTCAGTTGCAGCAACTCTGCCAAAAAATGCAATAAGAGAGCAAAACTTCACATCTAGCCCAAAATCATCTGAATAAAAATATCAGCTTGCTAAACAAAAAACAAGCCCTCACATAGCTTTATCATTGGAAAAATAATGGTAAGGGTCTCAGTATTCCACTCTAAATGCTGTGGAATGTTTCTCAGGGGAGCAGTAGGGAGAAAAATAAGAGCAAAAAACAGCCACTTTTGACCTGGTGACAGGTTCTCTTTAAGAGAAGCAGAAGTGTAATATTCAGATATCTCATGATTGTTTGCGTGGCTGATGTATGACTATTGTCCTTCACAGCTGCTGGTATTAAAGATATTCTAACTAGCTGAACTACCAATATTGTAGAAGAATTCCATCAATCTATCTGTCACTCTCCATAAGGAGAAATGTTACCCCTTAGACCCCAGTCCAGAGCCTCTCACCTAGCCAAATGAGTTCTCATGCTTCGCACTGACGAGGGCCAACAGCCCGAAACACCGTGTCTGCGAATTGAGATACTGATTTGGCTTTTATCCTAAGTCATATTGCACGACTCGTTAAAGGGTTGATTGTGACTTGTAGGGTCGCTACTACCAACAGGTGGCGCTATAGGGTTTAAGTCCTCTTTCTCTCTGAAGAGGCAATGTGCATATCAATATATCTGATAAGTGACCATTTAAACCAATAAATCAGGATATAATTATCTTTCTATGTTATCTTCTATGCAGTCATATAAGCGATTAGTGATTGGATAATCACTGACTGTGAGCAGGAGAAAGAACCAAATTATGGTGCTGCAATCTTCATATTATCAGTTTTTGCACAATACTCCATATTAGGACAGGGTACCACTTGCAACTGCAATGCGAGTAACTCGCACGAGAAAGACTCGCACGAGTCTGTCGCCTCAATACCCGGCACTGCCGCCGGCGGTTCGGACCAGAGCGTTTAGCTGCATAGAATTACATGCAGGCACACACTCTGTTCCCGAGTGCCGGCGACAGTGCCGTATATTGAGGCGAGAGACTCACACAAGGTTCTTGCATTGCAGTTGCAAGTGTGACCCCGGCCTTAAAGGGAACCTGTCACCACGTTTTTGGAAGATGGGATAAAAATAGCGTTAAATAGGGGCAGAGGTGGGCATTACATTAGTGTGTGTGTTATGCGTTTATTACCCACCTAAGTTGCCGAAATAACTTTGCAAAGTCTCCGTTTTCGCCTGTCAATCAGGCTGGTCAGGTCACATGGGCGTGGTGTCTTCACCCAGATTTGGCGTAGTTTTCCGTTGGTGGCGTAGTGGTGTGCGCATGCCCAAAGTCCGGAATCCTCTTCCAGGGGATTTAAAATAGCGCGGTGTTCGTTATTGCATTGGTGATCGGTGGGCGCGGCCATCTTCCTTTGGCCGCGCGTGCGCAGAAGCGGCGCTCTGCTGGCCGCGGCTTCAGGAAAATGGCCGCGGGATGCCGCGCGTGCGCAGATGGATATCGCGGCGGCCATTTTCCTGAAGCCGCGGCCAGCAGAGCGCCGCTTCTGCGCACGCGCGGCCAAAGGAAGATGGCCGCGCCCACCGATCACCAATGCAATAACGAACACCGCGCTATTTTAAATCCCCTGGAAGAGGATTCCGGACTTTGGGCATGCGCACACCACTACGCCACCAACGGAAAACTACGCCAAATCTGGGGGAAGACAACGCCCATGCGACCTGACCAGCCTGATTGACAGGCGAAAACGGAGACTTTGCAAAGTTATTTCGGCAACTTAGGTGGGTAATAAACGCATAACACACACACTAATGTAACGCCCACCTCTGCCCCTATTTAACGCTATTTTTATCCCATCTTCCAAAAACGTGGTGACAGGTTCCCTTTAAAGAAGCACTGGCTCCAAATGTTTTTTCCTTAAAGGGAACCTGTCACCCCCAAAATCGAAGATGAGCTAAGCCCACCGGCATCAGGGGCTTATCTACAACATTACAGAATGCTGTATCCTGTATCCGATGTATCCTGAAAGATGAGAAAAAGAGGTTAGATTATACTCTCCTGGGGGGTGGTCCGATCCGATGGGCGTCACGGTCCGGTCCGGGGCCTCCCATTTTCATATGATGATGTCCTCTTCTTGTCTTCACGCTCTGGCGCAGGCGTACTTTGTCTTCCCTGTTGAGGGCAGAGCAAAGTACTGCAGTGCGCAGGTGCCGGGCCTCTCTGACCTTTCCCGGCACCTGCGCACTGCAGTACTTTGCTCTGCCCTCAACAGGGCAGACAAAGTACGCCTGCGCCAGAGCCGCAGCTTGAAGACAAGAGGACGTCATCCTGTGAAGATGGGAGGCCCCGGACCAGACCACGACGCCCATCGGACAGGACCGCCCCTGGGTGAGTATAATCTAACCTTCCTTTCTCATGTTTCAGGATACATCGGGGGCTTATCTACAGCATTACAGAATGCTGTAGATAAGCCCCTGATGCCGGTGGGCTTTGCTCATCTTCGATTTTGGGGGTGACAGGTTCCCTTTAAGGCCACGTGCGCACGTTCAGTATTTGGTGAGTTTTTTACCTCAGTATCTGTAAGCCAAAACCCGGAGTGGGTGATAAATACGGAAGTGGTGACATGTTCCTGTTATGCTTTTCCTCTGATTGTTCCACTCCTAATTCTGGCTTAGGCTGGAGTCACGCTGCCGTATTTCTCGTGTGATAATTGCATCGCACTGCAGGGACTGGTCGGCACCTCTCCTGACCCGAGCATGACAGCATGATGGATGACTATGCAGCTGTCAAGCTCAGGTTAGGAGAGGTGCCGGCCAGTACAAGTTTTACGATGCAATTCTCGCAGGAGAAATAAGGCAGTGTGACTCCAGCCTAAGGCTACTTTCACACTAGTCCGTCGGTACGGGCCGTCGCAAACCGTTGGCCTGACGTACCGACGGACGTTGTTCTAATTAATCACAACGTGGGCAGCAGATGCAGTCTTATGACACATCCGCTGCCCAGGGTGATAAGCAGGGAGGAGGGGGCGGAGTTTCGGTCGCGCATGCGCGGTCGAAAATGGTATACTTGACGCACAAAAAAATGTTACATGTTTTTTGTGCCGACGGTCTGCCAAAACACGACGCATCCGTCGCAATGCGTCGCTAATGAAAGTCTATGGAGAAAAAAACGCATCCTGCGGGCAACTTTACAGGATGCGCTTTTCTCCAAAACTACGCATTGCGACGTGTGTCGAACAACGCTAGTGTGAAAGTAGCCTTACACACACTGAGGTAAAATACTGAGCGTGTGAAAATGGCCTAAAAGCAACTTTTGGCTCACACATAAATCTCAGTGTGATCCGGAGAATTGGAATTTCTGTCATGTAAGTGAGAAAAGTACCAGAGAGTTGCTGGAAATGGGTGAAGAGGATTGTCTCACTTAGACTAAATTGCATTTACGTTTAAACAGGTTTACAGAATCAAAATATTGGTATTAGTGCATCTTTAAAGTCTACATTTAAGTTCTAAGCACACATATTTTTATTCCAATTACATGAAATTGTATGCGCTTGGCATCATCGGTTTGTTAATGCAGGGAGTAAAGCTTCAACTAATTTAGGGCCATTAAATTCACACTCTATATTGTCTAACGAGACTAGAGTTATAGCATATTAATTCTGAATTGCAAAAATCAGAAATTAGGTTTATTTTATTAGACTATATTTAATGCTATTTAAAAGGATTTATTTTATTTATGCTTGCATATATAGCACCAACTGATTCCATTGCACTTTACAGGCATTATCATCACTGTCGCCATTGGTGCTCACATCTAAGGTCCCTACCAGTAAGTTTTTGGAGTGTGGGAGGAAACCAGAGTACTAAGAGGAAACCCACATAAACATGAGATGAACATGCAAACATCATCCAGATATTGTCCTAGGTGCTAATTGAACACAGGACTTCAATTCTGCAAAGCAACCAACCCATGTAGGGAGCACACTCTTTTCTGTACAGGCAAAATTATATCACCCATAGATACTTTAGGTTCAGTAAAAATGGAGCTCCAGAAAAACTATGGGCAGAGTGACACATGGCTCGGATTTGTAGGGCCGACAAGGGGTTAAATGGTCAGCACTTGGCTGGGGAAGTGCAGTCAAAAGTTTAAGGGGGAGATATCGAGGGGGTGGTCATTTTTAAAAGAGCAAATACATATAAATAGGGTATGAGGGGCTGTGGGCAGACATCCATACGGAGGTAACACAGGAAAAGAGCCTGCCCTGTGTTTTTTTCCTGGTAATTTGGCATAGTTAATATTGTCATGGTGTCATTTCGGCTTGGCGGTGTGAAGGTGTTCTTGGAGTTGGTGAAAAATTGTGGTGGGGTTTGGGCATCAAGTAGCTGGCACCTTCCAATCATGTTTGGGCTTTGGGAATGGCCTGATGGAGTTTTTGTGACTGTTCAGGGTATGATCTCTGGGGAGTTGGTGGCATGGTGATGGTTTTCTGGCAACAAGGGTGTCCTCAAGCTGGTGGTTGCGGCTGGGGGTAATGTTGGAAGATTTAAAAATCTTTTGGGTAACGTATGGCCTTTTAGAGCTCCAAGAACCTCCTTCAACCAAAAGTTATTATTATTGTCATGTTTGTTATAATAAAGGCCAATTTGATCAATATAATCTAACACTCAGGTTTGTCCTTATTTCTTGAGGGGTAAAAGATTGTTAGAGAAAAGAAGTCGTGAAGGAAGGACAGCATCTACAATACTCGAGTCATGCAGATTTTAGGAGGGAGCCATGGACATAACATAGAAGGTCCTAGAGTACAGCAACAGAAACCTGTGAATGTGGAACCATGACACCAAGGCAAGCAGAATCTTTGAATCCTAGAGACTGCTGCAAAAAACAAAACCTCACAAAAAAGTGTGACAAATATGCCATGTGTTAATGTATCCTATACATATGTATATTAAGGTAATTGCTGTATCTGGTTCACTAACATATAATTTAATGTCACAAAAACAATTCTGCAAATCAAAAAGAAATATTGAGCTTTTGTGATAAAGCATGCATATGCGAGAAGCAGTGAGAGCATAACTTGTTAGTGCTGATTGGAAACTCTGTGCTTCCATTGCCTGTGGCTTGTTCTGTACCATTTCAAGTAGGGCAAACAATTGTATCAGATGCATATGCAAATAAAAGACACAATGGAAATCTGTTGTTTATTATCACTGTACACCATCCTCTGCTTATTGCTTTTTATTACTGATACTAGATGGTGGCCCGATTCTAACGCATCAGGTATTCTAGAATATGCATGTCCACGTAGTATATTACCCAGTCACGTAGTATTTTGCCCAGTCACGTAGTATAATGCTCCATGCAGTTATGGCCCCATAGATGCCCCATATAATGCTCCATGCATTTATGGCCCCATAGATGCTCCATATAATGCTCCATGCAGTTCTTTATGGCCCCATAGATGCCCCATATAATGCTCCATGCAGTTATGGCCTCATAGATGCCCCATATAATGCTCCATGCAGTTATGGCCCCATAGATGCTCCATATAATGCTCCATGCAGTTCTTTATGGCCCCATAGATGCCCCATATAATGCTCCATGCAGTTATGGCCCCATAGATGCCCCATATAATGCTCCATGCAGTTATGGCCCCATAGATGCCCCATATAATGCTCCATGCAGTTATGGCCCCATAGATGCCCCATATAATGCTCCATGCAGTTATGGCCCCATAGATGCTCCATATAATGCTCCATGCAGTTCTTTATGACCCCATAGATGCCCCATATAATGCTCCATGCAGTTATGGCCCCATAGATGCTCCATATAATGCTCCATGCAGTTCTTTATGGCCCCATAGATGCCCCATATAATGCTCCATGCAGTTATGGCCCCATAGATGCCCCATATAATGCTCCATGCAGTTATGGCCCCATAGATGCCCCATATAATGATCCATGCAGTTATGGCCCCATAGATGCCCCATATAAAGCTCCATGAAGTTATGGCCCCATAGGTGCCCCATATAATGCTCCATGCAGTTCTTTATGGCCCCATAGATGCTCCATACAGCATTGTGCCACATGTAATGCTGCTGCAATAAAAAAAACAAAATCACATACGGTACTCACCTCTCGTCGCTGCTCCTCAGCATCCCGTCTCTCCGCACTGACTGTTCAGGCAGAGGGTGGCACGCACACTAATACGTCATCGCGCCTCTGACCTGCACAGTCACTGCAAGAGGACAGGAAGACGGAGCGGCGCCCGGCGGATGGAATGCGGACAGGTGAATATAAAATACTCACCTGCTCCCGGCGCTCCTGACGCTGTCCCTGCCTGCCCCATGGTACCACAGCTTCTTCGCGCCTGCGCGAGAAGGACCTGCCATGACGTCACGGTCACATGAAAGTGACGTCATGGCAGGTCATTCTCGCGCAGGCTTGCAAGGCCTGTGATGACGTCGTGGTCACATGACCGTGACGTCACAGCAGGTCCTTCTCAGGCAGGGCCTGTGATGACGTCGCGGTCACATGACCGTGACGTCATGGCAGGTCCTTCGCACATACCATCCTTGCCACCGAAACCTGCCGGCGGAAGATGAGTATATAATGATTTTATTTTTTTTATTATTTTTAAACATTAGATGTTTTTACTATTGACGCTGCATAGGCAGCATCAAACGTAAAAACTTGGTCACACAGGGTTAATAGCGGCGGTAACGGAGTGAGCGGTGACTGGAGGGGAGTATGGAGCGGGCGCCGGGCACTGACTGCAGGGGAGTAGGGAGGGACTGATTGGACTGTGGCCATCGCTGATTGGTCGCAGCAGCAATGACAGGCAGCTGGCGAGACCAATCAGCGACTTGGATTCCATGACAGACAGAGGCCGCGACCAATGAATATCCGTGACAGAAAGACAGAAAGACAGAAGGACAGACAGATGGAAGTGACCCTTAGACAATTATATAGTAGATGATCCATACAGTAATATACAGTAATATATTTTGAGATGTTCAGATCTAAAAAAAAAAAATTGGATTTAAACAACTGTTTACATATATAGAGTTCAATGTTGTTGGGCTTTATAATTTACAGTGTATTATTCCCAGGCTCTGATAGGGTATACTGTATTAAGCCAATAAAGGTAGTCCATCACCCCAAAACCTGATTTACACTACTTCAGAGTCCTATGGTTGTTCGACCCTATAGAGCTCATACCTGTAGTGTAGAATTCACTTATATTTTTGCTCAGAAAAATGGTTTTATTGCATCTTGCAAAAGAAGACTTCTAGGTGCACACTTGTTGTGGTCAAGGGCCAGGAGCTGATACAGACAGATGAAGGCCCCGGTTCAAGATCAATATATTGGCCCTTTGAAGTTCAAGAGCTCATGATAATGCTCTCGTTTATGTGTCTGTGACTGAAGCTGTTTGCTGCTTTGGAAGTGGAAGTGCCCCCCATACCGTACAGTGAGAGCAGATCACAGCAGTGACGTCACCGCTGCGCTCTGCTCTCACTGTACGGCGGCTCAGTCAGAGCAAGAAGCAGACGGCAAGGGACACCGAAAGGCGAGTATGTACTGTTTGTTTTTTTTGGTAACCAGGGTAAACATCGGGTTACTAAGCGCGGCCCTGCGCTTAGTAACCCGATGTTTACCCTGGTTACCCGGGTGCTGCAGGGGGACTTCGGCATCGTTGAAGACAGTTTCAACGATGCCGAAGTCGTTCCCCTGATCGTTGGTCGCTGGAGAGAGCTGTCTGTGTGACAGCTCCCCAGCGACCACACAGCGACTTACCAACGATCACGGCCAGGTCGTATCGCTGGTCGTGATCGTTGGTAAATCGCTATGTGAGACGGGGCCTTTAGAATATTTATTGCCTCGGATTGGTGGGGGGTTAACATCTGGTATCCTAATCAGAGCTTCCTAAGTAAACAGTGTATAAAGCCTGGACCATTACTGCTTCATGCACGGTACAGACAACGTTCTTGAGCACTATAGCTCAGCAACCATTCACTTCAATGGAAAGTCTGCTCTATAATCTGTCCTTGGCGGTACATACAGGACATCTGGTGAGAATTTCCTGTTAATAGCACCTTTAGAAAAATATTTACTTAGAAAATTGGTGACGTGTTCAATACTTATTTCACCTGTGTATGTAGCAGGCACTTTAATTGCCTGCGGACTGGTGGATGTCGGAGTCCTAAGAGACCTACTGATCACTTAACAGATACCCACAGAGTGAGCAGGGGAGCAAACTGTAGCTCACTGTTCCTGTCTGCATACGCACACAGAGGATTCAATATATGGATATATTGGGTATGGGTATATTGGGTGTATATGGGTATGGATTCAATAGAAAGGATAGGCTTCATAGGCTATGCTTTTTTATTGAATCCGTACCCCTCTCTGTGTGCGCACTCAGACAGCAGCCGAGCACTGCTGTCTGCTGACCTCCCAGCTGTTCAGGGGGCTTTTAACTGATCGGAAACAATGATCTGCAGGGAAATTAAAGTGCATGCTACACAGGGAGAAATAGTAAGAAAGTATAGTTACTCTTTAAATATGAGGATGGAAACAGGTATTTCATTTAATACATACAAATAACATTACATGATCACTTGATTCATCCTGATTGCAGCTGAATATGATAAATCATGCAGCAAAAAGACATAATCCATATTAATGAAATCTAAAACAGGATCCTTGCAGTCCTTCCTATCAAAAGTGACAGTTTCATTTCAGAGTGAAGGTGTCTAAAATGGATTATATGTAATAAAACAAAGTCTCTGTACAGTGAATGTCTGCCTATAATTAATGCTTAATTATTGCTCTCTGTTCAGTCTTTTATGGATGTCTCCAGGGACATCTGTTGGTGAAGAAAATACAAGGGAATTTAGCATACTCAGTGTCGCAGTTCTGCGCCTGTTTTTTTCTATTACACCTTTTAATTCTTGGTGTAGATTTAGCCAAGTATCGCTTTGGTTTATTTTGTCAGTGCATTTACAGGTCCTTCTCAAAAAATTAGCATATAGTGTTAAATTTCATTATTTACCATAATGTAATGATTACAATTAAACTTTCATATATTATAGATTCATTATCCACCAACTGAAATTTGTCAGGTCTTTTATTGTTTTAATACTGATGATTTTGGCATACAACTCCTGATAACCCAAAAAACCTGTCTCAATAAATTAGCATATCAAGAAAAGGTTCTCTAAACGACCTATTACCCTAATCTTCTGAATCAACTAATTAACTCTAAACACATGCAAAAGATACCTGAGGCTTTTAAAAACTCCCTGCCTGGTTCATTACTCAAAACCCCCATCATGGGTAAGACTAGCGACCTGACAGATGTCAAGAAGGCCATCATTGACACCCTCAAGCAAGAGGGTAAGACCCAGAAAGAAATTTCTCAACAAATAGGCTGTTCCCAGAGTGCTGTATCAAGGCACCTCAATGGTAAGTCTGTTGGAAGGCAAAAATGTGGCAGAAAACGCTGTACAACGAGAAGAGGTGACCGGACCCTGAGGAAGATTGTGGAGAAGGACCGATTCCAGACCTTGGGGAACCTGAGGAAACAGTGGACTGAGTCTGGTGTGGAAACATCCAGAGCCACCGTGCACAGGCGTGTGCAGGAAATGGGCTACAGGTGCCGCATTCCCCAGGTAAAGCCACTTTTGAACCATAAACAGCGGCAGAAGGGCCTGACCTGGGCTACAGAGAAGCAGCACTGGACTGTTGCTAAGTGGTCCCAAGTACTTTTTTCTGATGAAAGCAAATTTTGCATGTCATTCGGAAATCAAGGTGCCAGAGTCTGGAGGAAGACTGGGGAGAAGGAAATGCCAAAATGCCTGAAGTCCAGTGTCAAGTACCCACAGTCAGTGATGGTGTGGGGTGCCATGTCAGCTGCTGGTGTTGGTCCACTGTGTTTCATCAAGGGCAGGGTCAATGCAGCTAGCTATCAGGAGATTTTGGAGCACTTCATGCTTCCATCGGCTGAAATGCTTTATGGAGATGAAGATTTCATTTTTCAGCACGACCTGGCACCTGCTCACAGTGCCAAAAACACTGGTTAATGGTTTACTGACCATGGTATTACTGTGCTCAATTGGCCTGCCAACTCTCCTGACCTGAACCCCATAGAGAATCTGTGGAATATTGTGAAGAGAAAGTTGAGAGACGCAAGACCCAACACTCTGGATGAGCTTAAGGCCGCTATTGAAGCATCCTGGGCCTCCATAACATCTCAGCAGTGTCACAGGCTGATTGCCTTCATGCCACGCCGCATTGAAGCAGTCATTTCTGCCAAAGGATTCCCGACCAAGTATTGAGTGCATAACTGAACATTATTATTTGATGTTTTTTTTGTTTGTTATTAAAAAACACTTTTATTTGATTGGACGGGTGAAATATGCTAATTTATTGAGACAGGTTTTTGGGGTTATCAGGAGTTGTATGCCAAAATCATCAGTATTAAAACAATAAAAGACCTGACAAATTTCAGTTGGTGGATAATGAATCTATAATATATGAAAGTTTAATTGTAATCATTACATTATGGTAAATAATGAAATTTAACACTATATGCTAATTTTTTGAGAAGGACCTGTATTTCTATATGCTTTTTATTGCATCCTCCCGGCAAACATGCACTGACAGTTATATTGCTTAGGAATATAATAGTACAGAACGAAGCAACATGTCATGATTCACACAACTTTATGCCAGGATTCTGACTCCTGTACAAATCAAACATGATCGGTGAAATTTCTACACATACAGTGGGGCAAAAAAGTATTTAGTCAGTCAGCAATAGTGCAAGTTCCACCACTTAAAAAGATGAGAGGCGTCTGTAATTTACATCATAGGTAGACCTCAACTATGGGAGACAAACTGAGAAAAAAAATCCAGAAAATCACATTGTCTGTTTTTTTATCATTTTATTTGCATATTATGGTGGAAAATAAGTATTTGGTCAGAAACAAACAATCAAGATTTCTGGCTCTCACAGACATGTAACTTCTTCTTTAAGAGTCTCCTCTTTCCTCCACTCATTACCTGTAGTAATGGCACCTGTTTAAACTTGTTATCAGTATAAAAAGACACCTGAGCACACCCTCAAACAGTCTGACTCCAAACTCCACCATGGTGAAGACCAAAGAGCTGTCAAAGGACACCAGAAACAAAATTGTAGTCCTGCACCAGGCTGGGAAGACTGAATCTGCAATAGCCAACCAGCTTGGAGTGAAGAAATCAACAGTGGGAGCAATAATTAGAAAATGGAAGACATTCAAGACCACTGATAATCTCCCTCGATCTGGGGCTCCATGCAAAATCCCACCCCGTGGGGTCAGAATGATCACAAGAACGGTGAGCAAAAATCCCAGAACCACGCGGGGGGACCTAGTGAATGAACTGCAGAGAGCTGGGACCAATGTAACAAGGCCTACAATAAGTAACACACTACGCCACCATGGACTCAGATCCTGCAGTGCCAGACGTGTCCCACTGCTTAAGCCAGTACATGTCCGGGCCCGTCTGAAGTTTGCTAGAGAGCATTTGGATGATCCAGAGGAGTTTTGGGAGAATGTCCTATGGTCTGATGAAACCAAACTGGAACTGTTTGGTAGAAACACAACTTGTCGTGTTTGGAGGAAAAAGAATACTGAGTTGCATCCATCAAACACCATACCTACTGTAAAGCATGGTGGTGGAAACATCATGCTTTGGGGCTGTTTCTCTGCAAAGGGGCCAGGACGACTGATCCGGGTACATGAAAGAATGAATGGGGCCATGTATCGTGTCCAGCCTCCCGTGACGTCACGGCTTGTGATTGGTCGCGTCGCCCATGTGACCACGACGCGACCAATCACAAGCCAGAACGTAATTTTAAAATCCTGAAGGACCTAAAATTACGTCACGGCTTGCTGTGATTGGTCGTGTCGCGGCCACATGGGCGGCACGCGACCAATCACAAGCCGGGACTTTAAGTAAGGAAGTAAACGCGCGAATTTTAAGCAAACAACGCTGCCGGTTCCCTCGCTGAGGTCCAGGCTGCGTCGGAGAGGTGAGTATAGCAATATTTTTTATTTTAATTCTCTCTTTTACACATTATTACATTAATGTTGTTTCGATACCGATACCCGATACCACAAAAGTATCGGATCTCGGTATCGGAATTCCGATACCCGCAAGTATCGGCCGATACCCGATACTTGCGGTATCGGAATGCTCAACACTAATTACAAAGTATTGAGATGAAATTTTGTTTCTGACCAAATACTTATTTTCCACCATAATATGCAAATAAAATGATAAAAAAACAGACAATGTGATTTTCTGGATTTTTTTTTCTCAGTTTGTCTCCCATAGTTGAGGTCTACCTATGATGTAAATTACAGACGCCTCTCATCTTTTTAAGTGGTGGAACTTGCACTATTGCTGAATGACTAAATACTTTTTTGCCCCACTGTAGATAAGTCAGCGGTCACTCAGGAAGTATCGTAATTTTGTATAGTGATGTACAGTAGGTAGGGTTTGTATGTAGGGGAGACAGGATACAAACTTAGAACAAGGATGAATTATCATGGCCACACAATAAAAGAAAAAATAATAGATCTACCTGTGGCCAAACACTTTTGAATTCCTGATCACGGCATCAAGGACATGAAATTACTGGTATTAAAACTTAACTTCAAATGTCAGAGACAGAAAAATTTGGGAGTATAAACTTATGACAACCTTTGACACACTTAGTCCAGGAATTAATGTGTCGCATGAATTTATGTCTTTCTACATCAACTATGGAATGTGCTCCCCAGACCATTTGGGGGCATCACAATCATGGACCAGACCTTAATCACAGGACAATAAAACATTCACACTCCTTATCTATGAACTGTTCCAATATTTATGGCCACAACTGTTTCTCCCTCTCCCATATTGATAGTTCTGCTTTATGTCACTTGTCTCATCAATTGCAATTTGTTACTATCTTTTCAGTTAGCTATTAAAAGGTATCAACCACTGAGGACTCTCAAGTCCAGTAGGTAGGAAATCCATAAAAGTATAATGATCACTGAGCTAGCTAGACAAATTAGAGCTTTCAGTTAACGTGGTAATGAATGCAAGGTAGTTGATAGTAGATAGTACAAAGATATTTATCTTTCCTGCAAGGTAGTTTACACTATAAAACTGCTCCCTTGAGCCCCAGTGAAATGTGTCTACATCCTCAGGATGCAGAAAGTGTGGCAAACGTCACTTAATCTTGTAGGCTACAAATATTCTGTGGGTTTTGAGGCATACCAGATATACAATAGTGCTTACTGAGAGCTGGCCAGCTAACGTGTTGTAGTTTGACCTATTCTGGTCATCTTGGAAATGAGGTCAGTTGACTTCAGGCACAATTGTTGGTTTATCACCAAGTTTTCAACTTTAGTGGTGTTAGATCTTTTAGACAGATCTTTGCCATTGTATACCAAACTACAATTAGATGCATTTAATACGTTTTACTATTTTATTTGATAAATACTAGGGTTGAGTGAACGTGCACGGTGAGTCTCGGATATCACTCGAGCATCTGGGTTCTCGGTTGTGCTTAACACTCGGCGAGCATTAGATGGTGCTTGAATTTGAAGCTCGAATCCCCACCCCATATATTTGGCACCTGTTACATAGCCAATAAGCATGCGGGATTGCCTGCGAGTCACTGTAATGCCGTAGCCATCTTGGTAGAGGCATTACTGTTATTGGCTATATGACATCATCAGGGGTTACAAAAGAACAGGTGCTGCCTTGCCCGGCTCACTGACACCATTTCACAGCTCAGGGACAAGTCTTATTGGAGGGAGAGAGTACTTGTCCAGGGCTGTGCGTGCATAGTTGAATGAACAAGAGTCCTGTAATGTTGATGTTGGTGCTGATTCTGAGCCAGTACACTAACAGGAATTGTAGGAGCTAATCTTGTGCTTTGCTGTTTGAATCATATAAATTCTGCATTTAGCCTAGGGAGGGACAGTTGCAGGAGTAAGGAGAGTGGCAGAATGCATACATTTGCACTGAGCAGATGAGATGAGATGAGATGAGACTGGGCTGGGTAGTATCTCCCTATCTCAGGTCTTCCTCCATCTCCACCTGGTCCGCATGCAAAGCTTCATGCTTAATTGTCTATAACAACTGTTTAAGTAGGCACAGAAGTGGGATTATTGCACTGACTATGGTGTCATCGCCGATCATGATCTTTGTGGAGTCCTCAAAGACTTGGAAAACCACACAACTGACAGACATCCATGCCTACTCTTTAGTTAATATGTCCGGAGGCTGACCAGAATACAGGAGTGTTGGAGCTGGTATTCCACAACTACCCTCTGCTGCTCACAAAGCCTTGCTAGCATGTGCAATGTGGAGTTCCAGTATGTTGGCATGTCGCACACCAGTCGGTGAGCTGGCACTTGCAGGTGCTGCTGGCACTTGCAGGTGCTGCTGCAGCACTGCCAGAGCGACGGCAGCTGTATCCGACTTGCGGAAATGGGCATTGACGCGGCTTACCTTGACTAGAAGTTCTGGTAAATCTGTGTAGGTTTTCAGAAACTGCTGAACTATCAAGTTGAGCACATGGGCCAAGAATGTTATGTGTGTGAGCTTGCCAAGATTCACAGCTGCCCCCAAGTTACACCCATTATCACACTTGACCATGCCTGGTTGTAGGTTCAGCGTCAGGAGCCACAGATCTCTTTGGTATGTTATTCCTTTCAATAATTGGTGTCTGCTCTGTCTCCTAGACAAATTAGCTTCAGCAGAGAAGAGGCAGTGGTGCAGAGTTTCCGGTTGATGTAGACGACGTGCTCCACTGTAACCCTTCAGAGATGGAGGATGAGGAGGGGCAGGAAGGGGTGCAGGAACAGGTGTAGGAGGTGGAAGAAACCCTGATAGAAGTAGGGCCAGCAATCCTCGGTGTCCAGAGCATATATGCGGTGCTAGAGTGGTACTCGGCCCCGGCCTCGGTGATATTCACCCAATGTGCCATCAAGGAAACGTAGCGTCCCTGGCCAAAAGTGCTTGTCCACGTCTCGGTCATCAAAGTGGACAATCCCAGTAAGTGTGTTGGTAAGGGCAAAGATGATGTTCCTGAAAATGTGCTGGTACAAGACGGGGAAGCCACACTGGGAGAAATAGTGGCAATTGGAGATGGAGTACTGAGGGACAGCTGCCGCAATGAGTCGGCGGAAATCCTCCATGTCTACTAGCCTGAATGGCAACATTTCTGCAGCAAGTAGCCTAGAAATGTGCCCGTTTAGCATTTGGGCCTGTGGGCAGCTAGGAACTTTCTTTTTCATTCCAAGCCCTGGAGTAGGGACAGCTAAACGCTGTTCTGGGACAAGGATTTGGAAGTGCCTGATGATGGTGCTTCAGAATGTAGAAGAACAGGTGCAGGGCGGGAGGCATCTGCACCAGTGTCATGGATATGGGATTGGAAAGCACCTAGCACAGAGGAAGAGGCAGTGGTGTCACTCACTGGCACCAATCGTAGACTCAGGCATTCAGCCTACTGAGTCAGATGCTTAGATGCCTGGTCATGCTGGTAGTGGTTAGGCTCTTTGTTCCCTCTTGGAACATTCAGGGTGAGAGGCCACAATCAAGAAATCTTGATTTCTGCCGGACGGTACCTGGCAACAATAGATTTTTTTCCTATTGGTTCATTTTGATCACTGTGATAGACCCTTAGTTAAATTAAAATAATAATATAGGGTTAGGGTTGGGGCTAGGTTAGGGTTAGGTTTGGGGCTAGGGCTGTGTTAGGGTTAGGGTTGGGGTTATGGTTTTGATGGGGTTAGGGTTGTGATGGGGCTAGGGTTTGTTGTGTTGGTGTTAGGGTTGTGTTATGTTAAGGTTGGGGTTAGGGTTGTGGTTAGGGTCAGGGATGGGATTAGGGTTAGGGGTGTGCTGGGGTTAGGGTTGAGGCTAGGGCTGTGTTAGGGTTGGAGTTAGAATTGGAGGGGTTTCCACTGTTTAGGCACATCAGGAGGCTCTTCAAACGTGACATGGTGCCCGCCATCGATTCCAGACAATTTTGCACTCAAAAAGTTAAATGGTGCTCCCTCCCTTCTGAGCCCTGTCATGCACCCAAACAGTGGCTTTCCCCCACATACGGGTATTGGCGTACTCAGGAGAAATTGCACAACAAATTTTGTGGCCCATTTTCTACTGATACTCTTGTGAAATTAAAAAAGTTTGGGTCTAAATTAATTTTTTTGTGAAAAAAGTTAAATATTCAGTCCTATTCCCTTGCTGTCACCACTCGCCTAACAAAAATATTCAACCTCTCTCTCTCTTCTGGTATTTTTCCCTCCTAATTTAAGCATGCCATCATACATCCATTACTTAAAAAACCATTGTGAGGGACAAAGTAATGTCTTCCACTACTGAAATGTGCCCCCCATTCTTGGCATTCATTCCCAGGCTCATTGTTTACCTTTAATAAATTCAAGCCCTTTGAAGCTCTTAACACAAGGGTGTGAACTCTGTACAGGAACAGCCAAACTGGATTATTTTGTTTGACTCGAGCAAATGGAGACAGCATGGCACTATAGGTCACTGCAAGGCTCTGAGGTATTGAATCTGGAAAATGACCTTTAATAACACAATGCAATATCTCTGATACTAGCCAAGCGCATAATCGGAATTGACATTCCTTCCCCCACATGCCCGTGCCCAGCAGCCACCTGTAGCACTCTGCATTATTGAGTTATAAAGCATAGCTACAAGGAATTACATTCGGTATGCCTATTTAATCCCTGTGCGCAGAAAAAAGCCAGCGGAACCCAGTGACATCATCACCAACTCATTCAGAGCTTTGGGCGGAAAGTTATGGGCCATCCACAGTTCTGGACAGAAAATCATATTCTCAGATATGGGAGGAGAGAAGCTGCACAAGCCCAGGGGTGGGAGCACAGTGTGGGAGGGAGCAGCCTAGGAGGTATAAGGCAGCCCCTCACTTTCGACTTAGTTTTTCTACTGGCAGAAGGATGCGTTAGCTGATACAGCCAGGAAAGCCTGTAACTAAGATTTGGACATGTGATCCATCAGCGCCTCCCTGTGGTCACATGCTACATGACACGGTAATTGCAACCTATCTATACCCTACCTTTGTGCTTCACTCCTGCCTGTATACCTGCATATTGTTCTTGTAAATATATACCTGCATATTTTTAGTGCACCTTTACGACAATTAAATATAAAATTAATCTTGGGCTGCTCTTTTATCTCAATACATGAATCCCCATGTCCACACACTCCGTTGGATATTATACCATACCCAGGTTGGTTTCTGACCTGATATAAGCCTGCTCTTGGACAGGGCTTATTTCAAACGAGGAACTGGTGGCAGAATACTGTACTGTGTTAGTGAGGAACTCTGGCAATGAAGGCTGGGATGTTGATATATATATCCCCAGATTAGACTGGTGATGTATACCCTCCCTCACTGGGAGCACCTAAATAACTCGTGCCTATAAGGGAAGCCTTTCAGGCGACTATTTGCCTCGGGGCAGTTCCCTGACTGACCTGGGGCAAGTGGTGGCACCAGAGAGCTGATCCATGTTGGGTCCTTCTCTCCCCTCCCCCGAGGTGAGCGAAGTCGTCACCTCCCTTCCCCTGTGCAATCCGTCACAGCCATCCCTCGACCAAAACTGTGCCCCTACCTATAGACCTGTCTCTTATCTTCCCTTCATCTCTAAAATCCTGGAACGCCTAGTTCACTCCTGTCTTATCCGCTATCTCTCAGATAACTCTCTTCTTGACCCTCTTCAATCCAGTTTCCGCTTTTTACACTCTACTGAAACTGCCCTCTCTAAAATCTCTAATGATCTACTAACAGTTAAATCTAATGATCACTACTCCATGCTAATTCTCCTGGATCTCTCTGCAGCATTTGACACTGTGGATCATCAGCTCCTCCTCACTATAGTCTGCTCCATTTGCCTCAAGGACACCATTCTCTCCTGGTTCTCCTCCTATCTCTCTGACCGCTCCTTCACTCTATTTTTTGCTGGCTCCTCTTCCTCTCATCTTCCCCTTACTGTTGGGGTTCCTCAAGGATCAGTCCTAGGTCCCCTCCTCTTCTCTTTGTATACTGCCCCTATTGGGCAAACAATCAGTAGATTTGGTTTCCAGTACCATCTCTATGCTGATGACACCCAATTATACACCTCCTCTTCTGATATCACGCTTGCCTTTTTAGAAAATACCAGTGATTGTCTTACCGCTGTCTCCAACATCATGTCCTCCCTCTATCTCAAACTGAGCCTGTCAAAAACTGAACTCCTTGTGTTCCCTCCCTCTACTAATGTACCTATACCGGACATTGCCATTTCTGTGCGTGGTTCTACCATTACTCCCTAGAACTTTCATTCACCCCCCACATCCGATCACTGGCTCGCTCTTGTTATCTGCACCACAAAAACATTTCTAGAATTTGAACCTTTCTTACTTTCGACTCTGCAAAAACTCTTACTGTTTCTCTTATTCATTCTCATCTGGACTATTGTAACTCTCTACTAATTGGTCTCCCTCTTACCTAACTCTCCCCTCTCCAATCTGTCTTGAATGCTGCAGTCAGGATCATATTCCTCACCAATCGTTACACCAATGCCTCTACCTTGTGCCAGTCATTACACTGGCTACCCATCCACTCCAGAATCCAGTACAAACTTATTACCCTCACTCACAAAGCACTCCATGGCTCAGCACCACCCTATATCTCCTCTCTGGTCTCAGTCTACCACCCTACCCGTGCCCTCCGTTCTGCTAATGACCTGAGGTTAACATCCTCAATAATCAGAACCTCGCACTCCCATCTCCAAGACTTTTCACGTGCTGTGCCAATTTTTTGGATGCACTACCCAGGTTAATACGATTAATACCCACAGTTTTAAGTGTGCCCTAAAAACACATTTCTTCAGACTGGCCTACTGCCTCAATACATTAATCTAACTATCCATGTGTTGCCTATTCAATTTTTTTACCATAACCAGGTTCTTTGTATCATGTTCTCATATGCTACTGTATATGCATTTAATAATCCTCTGTGTCTGTGCTGTTACATTCTTAGGCTGATAACCGTTTCATGCAGCATAACATGAACACCCGATTCTTACACTATGGCTGGTCCGAACAACGAAAACAATTGTTACCATCCACCTTTTGGGTCTCCCCTTTTTCCTCATAGATTGTAAGCTTGTGAGCAGGGCCCTCATTCCTCCTGGTATCTGTTTTGATCTATGTGCTTATTGTTATGCTGCAATGTCTACACCATGTTCCAAAGTATTATGCAAATAATATTTTTCTCGGATTTTCCTAAATGGTCGGTGCAACTAACAGTCAGTCTAATAAAAGTCATCACCTGTTAGAGTATATTTCAAATTTTATTGAAGAAACCTCCCAATGATAACAGTATAATCTCCAAAATGAATAAAAACTCAAAATGCACTGTTCCAAATTATTAGGCACAGTAGAATTTCTAAACATTTGATATGTTTTAAAGAACTGAAAATGCTCATTTGTTGAATTTGCAGCATTAGGAGGTCACATTCTCTGAACAAAAAAGCTATTTAACTCCAAAACATCCTAACAGGCCAAGTTACATGTTAACATAGGAACTCTTCTTTGATGTCACCTTCACAATTCTTGCATCCATTGAACTTGTGAGTTTATGGAGAGTTTCTGCTTGTAATTCTTTGCATGAAGTCAGAGCTGCTGTTTTGATGTGAACTGCCTCCCACCCTCATAGATATTTTGCTTGATGATACCCCAAAGGTTCTCTATAGGGTTGAAGTCAGGGGAAGATGGTGGCCACACCATGAGTTTATCTCCCTTTATGCCCATAGCAGCCAATGACTCAGAGGTATTCTTTGCAGCATGAGATGGTGCATTGTCATGCATGAAGATGATTTTGCTTCTGAAGGCATACTTCTGCTTTTTATATGTGACGACCCAGGGTCCTGGTCGTCACAGTGGCAATGTTTTTCTCACGGGGAGAGTGATGTCACGCTTGGAAGCAAGGCAAGATATCTTTCACCAGGTAACCACAAGCATACAACATGTTCACACTCCAGGCCAGAAGGGGGAGCTCTAAACCCGGTTTCAGGGGAACTCCCTTAGTTATACATTCTGGTCGGGAGGGAAAGGCAGTTGGTGAGAGGACAGTGAAGCAGGAAGATGTGCTAAGTGTGAGCTACTTGTCAGAGGGGGCTAGAGAGAGATTGCCAGAAGGGAGCTTGTTGAGGAACATCAGCTAGGCGGAGCTGGTATGAGAGGAGAATAGCTGAGCAGATGTGGGAGTATGCAGCTCCTGGCAGAAAGAGAGATAACGGACTGAGGGGCCGTGCAGCCATGAGAAAGAGCCACAGCTCTTGGACCGAGACACAGAAAAAAGGACAGATCTGTAGTGAGCATGCAGGAGAGCGAAGCACAGGAGAGTGACACCAGGGAGGACAGCAGCGTATGGCTACCTCCCTGTAGAGCGCAGATTCCCAATAGCCGGAAGACCGAGGTTGTGTCAGACTCTAAGAGGCACAGCAGAAACCGGCAGGACAGCAGGATTAGATGTCACCTGTCCACCCTAACACCCAGGAGGCACAGTGGCACATAGAGCCCGGGTCGTGATAGAAACCCTATAAAAAGGCTCGAGCCACCTGTCAAATGGGTTTGTGTCCCACCTTTATGGAGGACAGAGAGGAACTGTGACGACCTTGATAGAAGCCACACTGTCACGGAGTTACCGCGACAGAGCAGTACCAGAAGACCTCGGCGTCTGATGGCTCCTGCTTCGCCGCTGAGAAGAAGCACTTCTCCAGTGTATTAAAGGTGTTTGTTTTCTTTCAGCAGGACAGGGGTTAATAGGCCATGTGGAAATCCCTGCTTTCAGCTGTGCTCATTAGCCACTCCTCTCTCCTATAAAAACTAGGCCTTCTGGTCAGATCCTTGTCTGAGATAGCACTTGCTTGATAGACCTGGAGTAGCGAGGAGCTGGTGTTTGGAGAGCTGGAGGAATTTATTGTGCGACAGTTGTATGGTTTGTACGCCTCGAAATTCCTCATCCTTACCTGCCTTATTTTCTTCCCCTTTCGTTCACTCCCTGGTGAATACCTCTGTTATTTGTGCGAGCATATTTTGTGTGAGTGGAGTTTACTTTTACCCTTGTCTTTGTTCCCGTTTGTCGGGTTGGTGTACTGCGGTACACGGTAGCGCCTCCCTTCCCCGGGTGGGGAGGGGGACAGACACAGGGCTGCTGTTAGGAGACAGGGCAAGGGCGGAGGCCCCGGCATCCTCGCCATCTGAGGTATCTCGGGGAACAGGGCGAGTTAGGGCGCCCCCTAGAACTAGGGCCAGGAAAGGTGCCCCTAGTCCCAGTTTACTCGCCTGTCCAATCGTGACAGACAGCAAGGGACTACACCAAAGCGCTAGTAGGAAGGCTTACATCTCCACCTGCTAAAGGGGACTCTGAACTTGCTTCCAAGCCGGCCGGACCCTGCCTGTACCTGTGATCTGGTGCCCTGGACTGTGGATGCCTGAGACCTTCAGTAAAGCAGGTAAAGAGACTGCAAACCTGTGTCCACTGTTCTTTACTGCACCATTCACCATCCTCCATCTATACACCGGGAGCCCTGGGGACCTCCTTCACCTGTGGGAAGTTATACCACCTAGCTGCAATAACATCACCCCAGCAGACCCCTTTAAGCAGCGTCGGTCCCCAATGACCGAAAACCACAGATGGCGTCACGAAGACAAACTTTATTCTAAACCCCTTTAAGAACTTTCCCTTTAACATGGGCGCCAAGGGCCACGGACTTGGTCATCGCCACCGTGACATCCCCCTGTGAGTACCGGACCCGCCAGCTCCCGTTCCCAGGGATGCGTTGCGCGAATCACCTGGATGACATAGCGGTCTCGCGTGATGCTACATCATCTGGGGTCATTGTCGCGAGGCATCACTGGGAACAGGAGCATCGCAAGGCGAGGGAAGGCTGTGGGGGCAGTCGAAAGGTGAGAATATCACGCAATTTTTTTAATTATTTTTAACATATCTTCACAGGCAGCATCAATAGTAAAAAGTTGGTCACACTTGTCAAACACTATGTTTGACAAGTGTGACCAACCTGTCAATCAGTTTTCTAAGCGATGCTACAGATTGCTTTGAAAACGCTAGCATTCTGCAAGGTAATTACGTTTGCAAAACGCTAGTGTTTAGCGGGAAAACGCATGCCAATTCCGCATGCGTTATACCGGCAGCAGGGAGTTGCAGAATTGCCGCGGAAATTTCCGCGGCAATTCCGGACGTGTGCACATAGCCTAAAATGTAAAGTGCTGCGGAATATTTTGGCACTATATAAATAAAATTATTATTATTAATAAATGATATTATTTTCTTTCCACATTGACTTAGTTCTCGTGAGGCACCCGAAAGGTTGAAAAACTTATTGAATGTGGTTTTGCGCACATTGACGGGTGCAGTTTTTAGAATGGTGTCACTTTTGGGTATTTTCTGTCATATTGACCCCCCAAAGTCACTTCAAATGTGAGGTGGTCCCTAAAAAAATGGTTTTGTAAATTTTCTTTGAAAAATGAGAAATTGCTGGTCAACTTTTAACCCTTATAATGTCCTAATAAAAAATAATTATGTTTCCAAAATTGTGCCTTTAATCTTTGTTTTCAGTTTTGTGCTAATGAAATTCTCGTCCCCTAAGGCGGGGTTGGTGTATATGGTGCTCTGATTAGATATTCATAACGTAGACTGCTGACAGCTCACTGATTCCTCACTGAACCGCCCTCTACACTGTGTTCCAAATTATTATGCAAATTGGATTTAAGTGTCTTAAAGATTTAATTGTTTTGTTTTTCAAATAAACTCGTGGATGGTATTGTGTCTCAGGGCTCAATGAATCACCGAAATCAATCTTAAACACATGTGATAATTAGTTTTCCAGGTGATTCTAATTAAAGGAAAACTACTCAAAAATGATGTTCCACATTATTATGCAGGTCACAGGTTTCAAGCAATATGGGAAATAAAAAGGATCTCTCTGCTGCTGAAAAGCGTTAAATAGTGCAATGGCTTGGACAAGGTATGAAAAAATTAGATATTTCACGAAAACTTAAGAGTGATCATTATACTCTGATGAGATTTGTGACTGAAACAGAGCACAGACAGAGTTCATGCAAATAAAGGCATAATGAGGAAGTTTTCTGGCAGACAAATTCATTGGATTAAGAGAGCAGCTGCCAAAATACCATTACAAAGCAACAAACAGTTATTTGAAGCTGCTGGTGCGTCTGGAGTCCCTCGAACCTCAAAGTGTAGGATCCTTCAAAGGCTTGCTGTGGTGCATAAACCTACTATTCGGCCACTCCTAAACAGGGTTCACAAGCAGAAACGGTTGCAGTGGGCCCAGACATACATGAAGACCAATTTTCAAACAGTCTTGTTTACTGATTAGTGTCGAGCAACTCTGGACGATCCAGATGGATGGAGTGGTGGATGGTTGGTGGATGGCCACCATGTCCCAACAATTCTGTGACGTCAGCAAGGAGGTGGAGGAGTCATGTTTGGGGCCGGAATCATGGGGAAACAGCTGGTAGGGTCCTTTAAGGTTCCTGAAGGTGTGAAAATGACCTCAGCAAGGTAAATAGAGTTTCTGACTGACAACTTTCTTCCATGGTCTAAAAAGCAGAAACGTGCCTTCAGGAGCAAAATCATCTTCATGCATGACAATGAATACCTCTGAGTAATTGGCTGCTATGGGCATAAATGGAGATAAACTCATGGTGTGGCCACCATCTTCCCCTGACCTCAACCCTATAGAGAACCTTTGGAGTATCATCAAACAAAAGATCTATGAGGGTGGGAGGCAGTTCACATCAAAACAGCAGCTCTGGGAGTCTATTCTGACTTCATGCAAAGAAATACAAGCAGAAACTCTCCATAAACTCACAAGTTCAATGGATGCAAGAATTGTGAAGGTGATATCAATGAAGGGTCCTATGTTAACACGTAACTTGGCCTGTTAGGATGTTTTGGCGTTAAATAGCTTTTTGTTCAGTGAATGTGACCTCCTAATGCTGCAAAATCCACAAATGAGCATTTTCAGTTCTTTAAAACATATCAAATGTTTAGAAATTCTACTGTGCCTGATAATTTGGAACAGTGCATTTTGAGTTTTTATTCATTTTGGAGATTATACTGTTATCATTGGGAGGTTTCTTCAATAAAAGTTGATGTATACTCTAACGGGTGATGACTTTTATTAGACTGACTGTCATTTGCACTGACCATTTAGGAAAATCCGGGAACAATGTCATTTGCATAATAATTTGGAACATAGTGTAGTTTACATAATGAATACCTAACATATGGAAGAAAGAGACAAAAAATGCTTCTGCAGGCAGATAGTGGCACCTGCTCTGCAGTATAATCGCATATTTAGTGTGGCAATAATACATTTTCTTGATGTTATCCAGCTAGAAATAAAAAAAAAATTGAAAATAGCTGTGATCTGATAGCTGCTACTGTGCAGTCACGGGCGGCGCCGTCTTGGAGGAGGAACTTTTTTTCTTCTCCAGTAAGATAGCACCGCCGACGCATGCGCAGTAGCAGCTATCAGATCACAGCAAGACACCGAGAGCTGCCACTGCACAGGTGCGGCGGGCGCCATTTTCAAATAGTATTTTTTATCAGGATAACCTCAACTACATTCATTATAAACACAGTACACATGCGATTATGCTGCAGTGCAGGTGCCACGGCTGGCACCAGCCTGCAGAAGAGTTTTTTTTTGCAGTATGTACATGTAAACTAGGAGGCAGGTCAGGGAGGGATCAGTGACCTGTCAGCAGTCTGCATTATGAATACCTAATCAGAGCATTACATAAAGACCCCCACACAGACCGCTTCAAAGCACAAGCATATCATTAACTGAAAACTGAAAATAAAGATTAAACAATGGTCACAAGACAGATTTCATCAACCAAGGAATCATTGTAATCAGTATAACAGTGCCGACCTGACACTGTCTGTAGGTTACTGTGCACAATCCTGCTGACAGGTTCCCTTTAAAGGAAATTTGTCACCAGGTTTTTTCTACCTCATCTGAGAGCAGCATAATGTAGGAAAAGAGATCCTGAATCCAGTGATGTATCATTTAGTTTACTGGGTGCAGTAGTTGTGACACAATCAGTGTTTTTGGTTGTAGCATATAGCAGAGATCAGAAAGCTAGCCCCACCCACACCACAGCTTTCTATGTACATTGTCTATGGACAGTGAGTTGCTTATCAGATGAGGGGGCATGGTAGGAACAGGACTCAGAAGAACATCGGTCTGGGCAGTCTAGTGATAATCTCCCACTAATAAAACACTCAGTGTACTGAAACAACACTCAGAAGCTGTGGTACGTAAGGCAGGACCTCTGACAGAGAAAAAATCTTCTCTGCCTACAAACTTCTTCATTTTTCTCTGCAGCAATAATTTACTGGTATATACAGGTGTAGGTTTCTTTGCCAGATTATATAGGTTTTAAAGAGAGAAAAAAGCTGATATGTAAAAGTTTGAGATTTTTCATAGAAAGCTAGTATAAAAATAATGGTGCAAAAATGATTAAGTACTAATAATTAAACATTTTTTAAATAAAGAACACTTACATATTTAATATCCATGTGATTTTAACAACCCATACAGTACAATAAGCACAATAATCATTAAATAAACACGACACCATTTGTTTTCTGCATTTAACTGATAAAAAAGATTGATGTAACACTAAGAAATGTGATGGCAAAATGTTGCCTAAAATATTCCAGCAGACTTATTAAAATTAATGTAAATATATAAAAGGTATGGCTGTTACCATAGTACCATGAAAACAAAAAATTCTTCTGACTGTCCGAACAAGTTACCAAAGTTTTCAGAAGGATTAGAGTAAATTAAAAGCATCTTTGGTAGAAAAGATGTTTATGACAAGTATGTGTGGACATGATGGGTGACCCATGTTCTGCAGAGGGGATCATGCAGGTCACTGTCCGTTTCTGGCATAATGATACAGTGACCCATGTGCTTTGGCTGGACCTAAGTTCTTAGCTATTAGCTGTGATGCTACATTGTTAAAGGCAACATGCCATGTGAAAAAACAGTATTAATCTGCAGATAGGGGGTTAATAGCGTTCTGAACCGGCCCAGCGCTGGCACTTAGACCTCACTGCCGGGAGGAAATAAACTTTATTACTCCCAGTAGAGTTTGGGTTTTAGTCATGGGGGCAACGCCGGCGCAGGTTCAGTCACCGCTGTGTATATGGAGAGCGTTGGCTGTAACTGAGCCCCCTGGCACTGACTGACAGCAGCTCATCATTAGGGAGGGCTGTCAGTCAGTACAGGGGGCGCGGTAACAGCCACCGCTCTCTATGCACAGGGCGGTGTGGGCCATGTCAGCTTTCTGAGCTCTGCTAATAGTGTTTTTTCATGTGAAAAGTTCCCTTTAACCTTGATATTACTGCACTGATTATGGCTTTGCTGTGACATCACTGCATTTAGGATAATATCCGTACTGATAATACAGTGTTCATTGCCTCTGCGCGGTGACATAGCTGTATATCATCTATTCACAAAGAAGGTATATTTATTACCCATGTTTCTTTTAGTTATGACATCACTTATCTAAATTATTATTATTATTATTATTAATCATAAAATTATACAGTACACCTACATTTTGTTGTTTTCACGTACCATGCATATACTCTTTATAATTATATATCAGTAATTTCCACATTTTAGAGTATTACACTCCTACAGGGGAAAAAATACAATTACAACCTGAGCTTAGTAGAAAGAAGTATGGGATAATATTAAACAGAATAATTTTCGAACATAGCTTTAATGACTTTTTTACAATACTTCCTATTTTAGTTAAGGCCACTAGGGGCCGCTAGCTGCATAGATTAACACATTTGGAGGCGATGCATAGATTCCACAAATAACGGGAAATGTACGGTCGCTGCTGCAAGACGATCATGAATGTTATATCTACTGTAAATCATTAAAATTGGTTCTCACAAAAAGTAAAAATGACCCACATTCCATAGTAAAAATGACCCACATTCCATAGTAAAAATGACCCACATTCCGTACACCAGACACTTACCATTGTGGGCATGATTCATTACTATTTCACATTTCAAGAATTTAATTGTAAGTCATGGGATTTCTTACAGTATATCTACCAACAGGAATGCATTAGACAAAAACTAAGATTATTATTCAATGACATTATTTTCCAAATATATACAGTAAAAAGTTGTTTTTCTAAATACCTTTTAACATGCCTAAGGGCAGGCACAGACATGCTTGTATCCTGTCATCTGAGAAAATCAGGATGATTAATCAATCACAGTCTGTTCCAACTCTAATCAGAGGGTGTGCAGTGTGATGTGATTCTCTTGGGTGAAGAGATAGAGAAAACAAAATGTCTCCATCCTCTCCATTCTGTCAGTCCGTGGAAATTGGACTGCACTCAGATGTCATCCGAGTGCAGTCCGATGGAGGCTGTGTGTGATATGAATATAGGATCAAACTCGAGTATCCTCCGAAAAATCGGACATGTGCACGGCCCCATACACTAACATCGGTCCCAGTGCAATCCAATGTTTTGTCAGATCGCAATATACAGTTGACTGCACCTGCCTTTAGACATACAGTATTTATGACTTGTTTTTGGAACAGGCGTAAAATATACCATTTACACATTGGAGAAGTTTGGCCAAGTGGACAAGTACTGGACAGGTATACAAGTAAATATATTTAAGTTATACTGAACAAAAATCTATGTAAATACTTTTAGGCTACGTTCCCACCATGAGTTTTTGTGAGTTTTTGACACTGTGTATTTTAGAAAAAAATGCATGTAACCTATTTTATTTAAAGGGTGCAGAAATGGTGCAGAAATTCTGCAACATCCGAAACTCACCAATAGCTCATTGTGGGAACGCAGTCCAAGGCTGGAGTCACACTACCGTAGAATACGGCTGAGTACTATGCATGAAAACATCGCCTAGCACTTGGCCCAGTGTTAATCTATGGGGCAGCTCACATCAGGGTTTATTTTCTCAGGCGTATTCGCTGTGCATGGCACAGAGACTCGGCTGAGACTCGCCAATGCAAGCCTATGGGTGCAAGAAAAAAATCTCACAGCACTCGAACCATGCAAGTGCTGTTTGAATTTTAGGCACCAATGTCCTAAAGTCGGCAGTTCATCTGCTACGTACAGTAAAATCACAGCGTGACAGGTTAGATTAGATAGAATATATAGATGTCAGTAACACATACATACATACATACATATACACTCACTGGCCACTTTATTAGGTACACCTGTCCAACTTCTTGTTAACACTTAATTTCTAATCAGCCAATCACATGGCGGCAACTCAGTGCATTTAGGCATGTAGACATGGTCAAGACAATCTCCTGCAGTTCAAACCGAGCATCAGGATGGGGAAGAAAGGTGATTTGAGTGCCTTTGAACGTGGCATGGTTGTTGGTGCCAGAAGGGCTGGTCTGAGTATTTCAGAAACTGCTGATCTACTGGGATTTTCACGCACAACCATCTCTAGGGTTTACAGAGAATGGTCCGAAAAAGAAAAAAAATCCAGTGAGCGGCAGTTCTGTGGGCGGAAATGCCTTGTTGATGCCAGAGGTCAGAGGAGAATGGGCAGACTGGTTCGAGCTGATAGAAAGGCAACAGTGACTCAAATCGCCACCCGTTACAACCAAGGTAGGCCTAAGAGCATCTCTGAACGCACAGTGCGTCGAACTTTGAGGCAGATGGGCTACAGCAGCAGAAGACCACACCGGGTACCACTCCTTTCAGCTAAGAACAGGAAACTGAGGCTACAATTTGTACAAGCTCATCGAAATTGGACAGTAGAAGATTGGAAAAACGTTGCTTGGTCTGATGAGTCTCGATTTCTGCTGCGACATTCGGATGGTAGGGTCAGAATTTGGCGTAAACAACATGAAAGCATGGATCCATCCTGCCTTGTATGGAGCATCTTTGGGATGTGCAGCCGACAAATCTGCGGCAACTGTGTGATGCCATCATGTCAATATGGACCAAAATCTCTGAGGAATGCTTCCAGCACCTTGTTGAATCTATGCCACGAAGAATTGAGGCAGTTCTGAAGACAAAAGGGGGTCCAACCCGTTACTAGCATGGTGTACCTAATAAAGTGGCCGGTGAGTGTATGTATACAGTACAGACCAAAAGTTTGGACACACCTTCTCATTTAAAGATTTTTCTGTATTTTCATGACTATGAAAATTGTACATTCACACTGAAAGCATCAAAACTATGAATTAACACATGTGGAATTATATACTTAACAAAAAAAGTGTGAAACAACTGAAATTATGTCTTATATTCTAGGCTCTTCAAAGCAGCCACCTTTTGCTTTGAGGACTGCTTTGCACACTCTTGGCATTCTCTTGACGAGCTTCAAGAGGTAGTCACCGGGAATGGTTTTCACTTCACAGGTGTGCCCTGTCAGGTATAATAAGTGGGATTGTCAGGTGACATCAAAACCCGATGTTACTAATGGAGATGCATCAATAAGACGCCTCGATTACTAACCTCATAGCCATATCGTATAAAAACACGCACACCCAGAAAAAAGTCCTTTAATTGAAAAAATGACACAGACTCCTTTAATAAATCTTAGTTAAACCATACTTACGACTTCGCCCATTCCACCGGCGCCATTGTCGTCTGCAATAGAGTTAAAAATACAAACAACAATATTCCTCACATTTCCGCAGAGATGATGATAATCCATTTGTCCCACAATGGGTCTAACTCTGCTACATATAGATGGCAGGCTGTATGGTTGTATGATGCGACCATACAGCCTGCCATCCAGCAGAGACACTAAGCAGTTTGTGCTCAGTGTCTCCTTGTGAACTCCTATGCCCTGTCTGAGGGCACCACAAGTGTGAGAAAGTTCTCCTGTCGTCAGAAGTCCTGGGAGTTCTCAGCCAATGAACTCACTTCACCAAACTGACGTCAGTGCAAGGGCTGTGGAAAGATTTTGGACCGATTTTTCATACGTTTAGTGTGACTCCGGCCTAAAGCTCAAAAAAGGCAAAAGTATTCTCAATAATAATTCTTCAATAATGACCCTTTTCAGTCTTTTCTGACATATTTGTGACTTAAAGTCCTTGAAATATGGATGGCCTACCATATCAAAGGCTGCTGGCATTGACCTTAATATATCTTGTCTAGAAAATATATTTATACATGGTTTTTGTCCATTTCATTCCCCATAATTGCATGTAACTATCATACTATAGTTAGTTATGATAAGTTTATATTCAGTAACGAGTTTTTGTGCATAATACAAATTTTGGAGCAAAGTTTTCATAACTATGCTAAATTCATTTAATCATTTCTAGCTTTAGCAGAATGTACAGGAACACAAGAGAAATGGTAACAGGCTAACAGCCATTAAACTATCTGGTCTGGGCTACACCAAGCCTTTCTGTAGAGCTAGTGATTAAAGGGAACCTGTCACCAGAAACATGCAGGATTCTTTTTTGAGGTTTTATTTACCATGTTCACTATATGGTAAAACTGACCTGACTTTATGATTCTCTGGGTGAGCATGAGTACGCAGAAACAAAAAGTGTAGAGTTTTTTTTATTTAATAGTGAAATAAAACCTGGTAAGATTGTAAGGAAAAAAATGATGCTTTTGTCGCCATTTTCCAAGATTGTATTTTCTTCTTCTTCTTCTTTAATGCATTTAATGTCTTACCTCTCAATTGCTTATGCACATCGCTCTTAGGTCCATCTCTTTTTTGGCTCCTTCTGTGCAAGCGTACCTTTTACTCTCTCAGCTTTTGCCGAGCCGCTACTTGTCCTATCTCATCTGTGCCGGACACTTCCGGTCTATGTGGCACGCACACCGCCTTTGTGCGCCTGCGCCTTGACTGTGATTGTGTCGGCAAATGCTCAGTGAACGCCACCCACAGGTGTTGGCGATCATTGGAACATCAGTAAGTGCACTTACCGTATTTTCCGGGGTATAAGACGACTGGGCGTATAAGACGACCCCCAACTTTTCCATTTAAAATATAGAGTTTGGGATATACTCACCGTATAAGTCGGGGGTCATTTTATACGCCGGGTGTCATCTTATAGGGCGTGTGCGGAGCTCTGAGGTCGCCGCATATGGTGCAGGGAGTGGTCCTGGATGGTTCCCAGGGTCTGGAGGAGAGGAAACTCTCCTTCAGGCCCTGGGATCCAAATTCATGTAAAAAAAAGAACCACGACGTCATCTCAGGTCTTTTGCGCAATGCATCCCTGGGAACAAAAGCCGCCGCGTGAGAGCCGCGGGCCGTCGGAAGGTAAGTATAGCCCTATTTTTTATTTTACTCTTTTTTTTACATGAATATGGATCCCAGAGCCTGAAGGAGAGTCTCCTCTCCTCCAGACCCTGGAAACCATCTGGGACCGCTCCCTGCACCATATGCAGCGACCTCAGAGCTCCGCACATGCCGTACCCGGTGTATAAGATGACCCCTGACATTTGAGAAGATTTTCAGGGGTTAAAAAGTCATCTTATACGCCGGAAAAAACGGTACTTGTATTTATACCCGACATGACTGACAATACACTGACTTCCCCTGAAGCTGCCTGGGTTAGCGACACGCGGTGGGTCTGACAGGCATAATCTGACTCCATACTGTGGTAAGTACAGTGGGGCAAAAAAGTATTTAGTCAGTCAGCAATAGTGCAAGTTCCACCACTTAAAAAGATGAGAGGCGTCTGTAATTTACATCATAGGTAGACCTCAACTATGGGAGACAAACTGAGACAAAAAAATCCAGAAAATCACATTGTCTGTTTTTTTTATCATTTTATTTGCATATTATGGTGGAAAATAAGTATTTGGTCAGAAACAAACAATCAAGATTTCTGGCTCTCACAGACCTGTAACTTCTTCTTTAAGAGTCTCCTCTTTCCTCCACTCATTACCTGTAGTAATGGCACCTGTTTAAACTTGTTATCAGTATAAAAAGACACCTGTGCACACCCTCAAACAGTCTGACTCCAAACTCCACTATGGTGAAGACCAAAGAGCTGTCAAAGGACACCAGAAACAAAATTGTAGCCCTGCACCAGGCTGGGAAGACTGAATCTGCAATAGCCAACCAGCTTGGAGTGAAGAAATCAACAGTGGGAGCAATAATTAGAAAATGGAAGACATTCAAGACCACTGATAATCTCCCTCGATCTGGGGCTCCACGCAAAATCCCACCCCGTGGGGTCAGAATGATCACAAGAACGGTGAGCAAAAATCCCAGAACCACGCGGGGGGACCTAGTGAATGAACTGCAGAGAGCTGGGACCAATGTAACAAGGCCTACCATAAGTAACACACTACGCCACCATGGACTCAGATCCTGCAGTGCCAGACGTGTCCCACTGCTTAAGCCAGTACATGTCCAGGCCCGTCTGAAGTTTGCTAGAGAGCATTTGGATGATCCAGAGGAGTTTTGGGAGAATGTCCTATGGTCTGATGAAACCAAACTGGAACTGTTTGGTAGAAACACAACTTGTCGTGTTTGGAGGAAAAAGAATATTGAGTTGCATCCATCAAACACCATACCTACTGTAAAGCATGGTGGTGGAAACATCATGCTTTGGGGCTGTTTCTCTGCAAAGGGGCCAGGACGACTGATCCGGGTACATGAAAGAATGAATGGGGCCATGTATCGTGAGATTTTGAGTGCAAACCTCCTTCCATCAGCAAGGGCATTGAAGATGAAACGTGGCTGGGTCTTTCAACATGACAATGATCCAAAGCACACCGCCAGGGCAACGAAGGAGTGGCTTCGTAAGAAGCAATTCAAGGTCCTGGAGTGGCCTAGCCAGTCTCCAGATCTCAACCCTTTAGAAAACCTTTGGAGGGAGTTGAAAGTCCGTGTTGCCAAACGAAAAGCCAAAAACATCACTGCTCTAGAGGAGATCTGCATGGAGGAATGGGCCAACATACCAACAACAGTGTGTGGCAACCTTGTGAAGACTTACAGAAAACGTTTGACCTCTGTCATTGCCAACAAAGGATATATTACAAAGTATTGAGATGAAATTTTGTTTCTGACCAAATACTTATTTTCCACCATAATATGCAAATTAAATGATAAAAACACAGACAATGTGATTTTCTGGATTTTTTTGTCTCAGTTTGTCTCCCATAGTTGAGGTCTACCTATGATGTAAATTACAGACGCCTCTCATCTTTTTAAGTGGTGGAACTTGCACTATTGCTGACTGACTAAATACTTTTTTGCCCCACTGTATGTTCATTAGATAGCTTATTATTTATAGCTCTCCTAACCATTACAATCTGGGAATGTATATGGCATAGTCCACTGCGCTGTGTATCTCTTGTTGGTTGGTCATACACTCTGCACTTTATTGCAGCGCTTTGGTTATTTGTTCTGTTTCTTTATCTCGATATTGTGTGGCTACTAATCAGTATTTTACTTTAAGGCCGGGGTCACACTTGCAAGTGCAATGCGAGAAACTCACACATTAATACCCGGCACTGCCGCTGGCACTCAGGACCGGAGCGTTCAGCTTCATAGAAATACACACAGCCACACACTCCGGTCCTGAGTGCCAGCGGCAGTGCCGGGTATTGATGCGTGAGTTTCTCGCATTGCACTCGCAAGTGTGGCCCTGGCCTTATTGCTGATCTTTTATCAGACTAGTAACGCCATATAATTGCATGTTTACACATGAGAGCTTTGATTCTACATACTTAACTCAATTCACACTTTATATTCTTTCATTTAAATCAGAGACCTTCTTATATCGCCATCTATGCCAGTCCATTGCTGTTTATATCCTAAAGTCTTTTCATGTTTGTATGTTTTTAATGCTTTTAATATTTTTTTGGCACTTTTTGTTCCTAATAATGCTTTTTTCCTTGATATTTCCTTGGTGTGTTCACTATTTATTTGCACTCTCTTTTCTTTTGTTGCACATTTTCCAAGATCCGTAACATTTTCATTTTTTGGGATGTAGTGCTGTGCGAGGGCTTATTTTTTGTGTGGCCTGAGCTGACATTTTGACTGATACCATTTGGGGTAGATACGATGTTTAGATCTCTTCTTATTACATTTTATTGCAATGTCACAACGGCCAAAAAACTGATCAATATAATTTATTTTTTATTTTGACAGATCAGACTTTTCTGAATGCGGCAAAACCAAATATGTGTATATTTTCTTTACTTTAATGAGGCAAAAGGGGGTTGATTTGAACTTTTGTGTGGGGGGTTCATACCATTAAAACCTTTTTTGTACTTTTACTGGATTTAATAGTCCCCTTAGGGGAATTGAAGCTGCAATCATCCAATTGCTTGCACTAGCAAAAATCACAATCTCCTACGAACTTCAGCCATGAGATGGCTTTTACAGAAGATCGTAATGACAGGCACAGGGGTCTTTAGCAGACCCTCAGTCGTCACGACAACCGTGGAACAATGTGTACTCCTGTCAGAACATGTTAAATGCCGCTGTCAGAGATTGACAGTGGGATATAATAGGTCAATAGCCATGGGCAGAGCATGGCTCCACCCGCGGTTGTTAGAGGCACATGACTGTTAATTAAACCAGCTGGCATGTGCACCAAAAGATGCGGGTTCAGTGTGCATGCCTGCATTAAAGTAAGGGAGCTGACATATGATGTACCAGTAGCACCTTTTGGGAACTGTTACTATAATAAAATGCTCAGATTGATAGTTGCTGTTTAAAATTTGTAAACTTTAGCTCATTTGTCTCATCCAGCAACATAGGAGCAGAACAAAAAATATCAACAGTCCCAGATTCGTCTAAGGCCTCTTTCACATGTCAGTGTCTCCGGTACGTGTAGTGACATTTTCCTCACGTACCGGAGACACTGACACACTTAGACCCATTTAAATGAATGGGTCTATGCACATGTGCGTGTTTTCACACGGACCGTATGTCCGTGCTGAAAACACGTCGACATATCCGTTTTTTACCGGCAGCACGGACCACAATACGGACAGCACACGTGCACACGGAGAACAGTGTGCACTCTCCTCCGTGTGCACGTACCGCCCACAGGAGAGACAGCGCTACAGTAAGCGCTGTCCCCCCGCTGTGGTGCTGAAGGCGGAATTCATCTCTTCTCCCCCGCCGGAGAGAAGAGATGAAAGATCAAGTTTTTTTTCTTTTTTTGTGAAAAATTAATTTTGCATGTGCCCCCCGCCTCCCCCCTCAGTGCGCCGCCTGGCCCCTTGCCGCAGAAATACTCACCTAGCTCCCGCGATGTCTCCTCTGTCCTCTCCGCGCTGGCAGCCTCTACTGTGTGAGCGGTCACGTGGGACCGCTCATTACAGTCAGTGAATATTCTCTGAAAAAAATATTTAAAAAAAAAAAAATTAAATCTTTCATCTCTTCTCTCCAACGAACGCTGGGGGAGAAGAGATGAATGCCGCCTTCAGCACCACATGTGGGGGGGACAGCGCTTAGTGTAGCGCTGTCTCTCCTGCACGGTCCGTGTGGTCCTCAGGCGGCACACGGGCGGCACACGGATGCCGCACGTGTGCCACACTGATGTGCCACTTGAGCACACGGACATACGGACACGGATATCTCCGGTACCGGTTTTTGCTCCTTTTAACAAACAAAACATTGCACAATATGATGCAGTACTTTTGCCCAGATCTGCCACCAATTCTATTGTGCTATTGTGACTTCCCACAGCAAAATCAGGATGAACCAGGCTACTTAGGTTATTGCCCAGGTGGCAACACTTTAACCCCTTTTCAACATCAGGTGTAATAATACGCCGATATTGGACACCCTCCCTTTGATGTCGGCTCCAGCGCTAAGCCCACATCTATTCCGGCACATCAGCTGTTTTGAACAGCTGACATGTGCCTCTAACAGCTGTGGCAAACTGACAGCGGCATTTAACACGTGCTTCTGGCAAGCACACCAGAAATTCTGCCCATCGGTGATCCCTGTCACGTGATCGCGGGTCACCAATGGGTTGGCATGACAACCAACCAGAGGTCTCCAGCAGGCCTCTATGGTTGTCACTGCCGGATTGCTATGAGCGTCACCTGCTGGTCAGCACTCATAGCAAGTGAGCAATTCTGCTACATACAGGCGATATGATCATCGCCTGTATGTAGCAGAGCCGATCGGATTATGGCAGCTTTTAGCCTCCAATAAAGACCACTGAAGCATACCAAATGTAAAAAAAAAATGTTTTTAAAAATATAAAAAAAATATCTAATAGTTCCAATCACCCACCTTTTTCTCCATTAAAAATAAAACAATAAAAAAATCAAACATACACATATTTGGTATTGTCGCGTTCAGAATCGCCCAATCTATCAATATAAAAAAAAAAATTAACCCGATTGCTAAACGGTGTAAAGAGAAAAAAAAGTTAAAACACCAGAATCAAGTTTTTTTGGTTGCTGCAACACTGCATTAAAATGCAATAACGGGTGATCAAAAGAACGTATCTGCACCAAAATGGTATCATTAAAAACGTCAGCTCGGTGCACAAAAAATAAGCCTTCGCCCAACCCCAGATCACGAAAACTAGAGATGCTATGTGTTATCGGAAAATGTTGCAATTTATTATTTTTTTTAATACATTTTGGAATTTTTTTCACCACTTAGATAAAAAGGAACCCAGACATGTTTGTTGTCTATGAACTCGCAATGACCTGGAGAATCATAATGGCAGGTCAGTTTTAGCATTTAGGGAACCTAACAAAAAAGCCAAACAAAAAACAAGTGTATAAGTGTGTAAGCCTATGGGTGCGAGTGAGACAACGCACATCACTTGGACATCATCCGAGTGATGTGCGTTAAACGCTGACCCCAGCAATGGAGGAGATGGAGAAATTAGTTTCTCCGCCTCCTCCGCAGCTGTGCTCCGATCTGCTCTCTGCGAGAGGCTCAGAGCGCAGACGCAGGACACTCGGCTCCTGCTGACAGCAGAGCAGGAGCCGAGGGTCATTAGCATATGGCATCCGATGCTCTCGCATCGGATGCAATACGCTAGTGTGACCCTGGCCTAAAGGTACCTTCACACTAAGCGACTTTACAACGATAACAATAGCGATCCGTGACGTTGCAGCATCCTGGATAGCGATATCGTTGTGTTTGACACGCAGCAGCGATCTGGATCCTGCTGTGATATCACTGGTCGTTGCTGAAAGTTCAGAACTTTATTTGGTCGTCAGATCGGCGTGTATCGTCGTGTTTGACAGCAAAAGCAACGATGCCAGCGATGTTTTACAATGGTAACCAGGGTAAATATCGGGTTACTAAGCACAGGGCCGCGCTTAGTAACCCGATATTTACCCTGGTTACCATTGTAAAAGTAAAAAAAAAACAGTACATACTCACCCTCTGATGTTTGTCACGTCCCCCGGCGTCCGCGCTGCTGCTCAGAGCTTCCTGCACTGAGTGTGTCAGTGCCGGCCGGAAAGCAAAGCACAGCGATGATGTCACCGCTCTGCTGTTAGGGCCGGCGCTCACACAGTGCAGGGAAGCGGACGCCGGGGGACGCGAATGTAAGTATGTAGTGTTTGTTTTTTTACATTTACACTGGTAACCAGGGTAAACATCGGGTTACTAAGCGCGGCCCTGCGCTTAGCAACCCGATGTTTACCCTGGTTACCCGGGGACTTCGGCATCGTTGGTCGCTGGAGAGCTGTCTGTGTGACAGCTCTCCAGCGACCACACAGCGACGCTGCAGCGATCGGCATCGTTGTCGATATCGCTGCAGCGTCGCTTAGTGTGAAGGTACCTTTAGGCATTCATCTATAAAGCTTCCCATGGACAGGTGTCTGAATAACCAGGCTCCTGACCTGCTTTGCCATAATTCACATTGAGGTTGGCTTACACATAGTAAGGTTTTAACACTCATAGAGATAGGACCATCCTGAATGGATACACCTTGTCGTGGTAGAATGGCTTCTATGCTTTATTGATCAAAATAGTTATATCGAAATACCCTATGTTATTTACATATACTATTACTATTTACTTATTTAGTTTCTATTGGGTATATGGTCATTTTTTTTTTCATTTTTTTATACATACATGTATTACAGCATGTATACTATATTTTACTTGCTATGCTGTTTTGCATGGTAGAACACATATTTCTCCTGTTAGCGTGCTTTCATGTCAAGAATGTTTGCAATATGGTTTCAGGTTTATGAAAAAAAAGGGGAGGCTTTCACCATGGAATAGTGTTGTGAATTTGGATTCTGGGCTCCCCCGGTGGCCGCTTGTGGAATTGGACTTGTCATCCTCTTTCCTGTTTCACCTGGTTCCATCAGTAGTGGGTGTCGCTATTTAAGCTCATTTCTCTGGTGGTTTCTTGCCGGTCATCAATGTTATCTGATGCCTCTCAGTGCTTGTTCCTGCTTCTAGACAACTACTAGATAAGTTGGACTTTTGTCCATGTTTTGTTTTGCCTATTTGTTCCAGTTCACAGCTGAAGTTTTGTTACTGTGTCTGGAAAGCTCTCGTTGATCAGGGATTGCTACTCTGGCGTTATGAGTTAATGCCAGAGTTTAAGGTAATCTCTGGATGGTGTTTTGTTAGTGTTTTTCTGCTGACCATGAAAGTATACTATCTGTCTTCTGCTATCTAGTAAGCGGACCTCAAATTTGCTAAGACTATTTTCCTGCTGCGTTTGTTGTTTCATCTGAACTCACCGTCATTATATGTGGGGGGCTACTGTCTTCTTTGGAATATTTCTCTAGAGGTGAGCCAGGTCTTATATTTCCCTCTGCTAGCTATTTAGGTCTTAGGCCAGAGCTGGGCATCTAGCGATAAATAGGAAATGCTACCTGGCTATTTCTAGTTGCGCGGCAGGCTTAGTTCATGGTCAGTATAGTTCCATCTTCCGAGAGCTTGTCCCTCTATAGGCTTGCTATGATCTCTGCCTGCAGAGATCATGACAGTTTGACCGGCCGAGTAAAGTGTTAAAGACCCAGGTTGAGAAAGGAGAGTTATAAGAAGTCTGCTGGAATTTTTTTTTTTTTTTTCTTTCCTCCAGTCTGCCTTGCTGCAGTCTTTTTTCTCTCTCTCCTCCTAATCTCTGTATGCTCTGTGTGCACCTGACAATAATGGATCTCCAGAGTGTAACTGCGGGTTTGAATAATCTCATCACGAAAGTACAAAATTTACAAGATTTTGTGGTACATGCTCCGGTATCTGAGCCGAGAATTCCTTTGCCGGAGTTCTTCACAGGGAATAGAGCTAGCTTCCAGAATTTCCGAAATAATTGTAAGCTTTATTTGTCCCTGAAGTCTTGTTCAGCTGGAGACCCTGCTCAGCAGGTTAGGATTGTGATTTCCTTGCTCAGGGGTGACCCTCAAGATTGGGCCTTCTCATTGCCAGCAGGGGATCCTGCGTTACGCGATGTGGATGCGTTTTTTCTGGCCTTGGGCTTGCTTTATGAGGAACCTCATTTGGAACTTCAGGCAGAAAAAACTTTGATGGCACTATCTCAGGGGCAAGACGAAGCTGAAGTTTTCTGCCAAAAATTCCGTAAATGGTCTGTGCTTACTCAGTGGAATGAGTGCGCCTTGGCGGCAACTTTCAGAGAAGGTCTCTCTGATGCCGTTAAGGATGTTATGGTGGGGTTCCCTTTGCCTGCAGGTCTGAATGAGTCCATGACAATGGCTATTCAGATTGATAGGCGTCTGCGGGAGCGCAAACCGGTGCACCATCTGGCGGTGTCTATGGAAAAGACGCCAGAAAGTATGCAGTGTGATAGAATTCTGTCCAGGAGCGAGCGACAGAATTTTAGACGGAAGAATGGATTGTGTTTCTATTGTGGGGATTCTACTCATGTGATATCAGCATGCTCTAGGCGTACAAAGAAGCTTGATAAGTCTGTTTCCATTGGCACCATTCAGTCTAAGTTTATTTTGTCTGTAACCCTGATTTGCTCTTTGTCATCCATTGCCACGGACGCCTATGTTGACTCTGGCGCCGCTCTGAGTCTTATGGATTGGTCCTTTGCCAATCGTTGTGGTTTTGATTTAGAGCCTTTGGAGACTCTTATTCCTCTGAAGGGGATTGACTCCACCCCATTGGCTAGTAATAAACCACAATACTGGACACAAGTAACCATGCGTATCAATCCGGATCACCAGGAGATTATTCGTTTCCTGGTGCTGTATAATTTACATGACGATTTGGTACTGGGATTGCCATGGTTGCAGTCTCACAACCCAGTCTTGGACTGGAGAGCAATGTCTGTGTTGAGCTGGGGATGTAAGGGTATTCATGGGGACGTACCTTTGGTTTCTATTTCGTCGTCCATTCCCTCTGAAGTCCCTGAGTTCCTCTCTGATTATCAAGACGTCTTTGACGAACCCAAGCTTGGGTCGTTACCTCCGCACCGTGAGTGCGATTGTGCCATAGATTTGATACCGGGTTGTAAATATCCAAAGGGTCGTTTGTTTAATTTGTCTGTGCCGGAACATGCTGCTATGCGGGAATATATAAAGGAGTCTTTGGAAAAGGGACATATTCGTCCATCTTCTTCTCCCTTGGGAGCTGGGTTTTTCTTTGTCTCAAAAAAAGACGGCTCTTTGAGACCATGTATTGATTATCGGCTTCTGAATAAGATCACTGTTAAGTATCAATACCCATTGCCATTGCTTACTGATTTGTTTGCTCGTATAGAGGGTGCTAAGTGGTTCTCTAAAATTGATCTTCGTGGGGCGTATAATTTGGTGCGGATCAGGCAGGGGGATGAGTGGAAGACCGCATTTAATACGCCCGAGGGCCACTTTGAGTATTTGGTCATGCCTTTTGGTCTTTCTAATGCCCCTTCAGTTTTCCAGTCTTTTATGCATGATATTTTCCGCGATTTTCTGGATAAATTTATGATAATATATCTGGATGATATTCTGATTTTTTCTGATGACTGGGACTCTCATGTCCAGCAGGTCAGGAGAGTTTTTCAGGTTCTGCGGTCTAATTCTTTATGTGTGAAGGGGTCTAAGTGCGTTTTTGGGGTCCAGAAAATTTCCTTTTTGGGGTATATTTTTTCTCCCTCTTCCATTGAGATGGATCCCGTCAAGGTGCAAGCTATTTGTGACTGGACTCAGCCCTCCTCTCTTAAGGGTCTTCAGAGATTTTTGGGCTTTGCCAACTTTTACCGCCGATTTATTGCTGGTTTTTCGGATGTCGTTAAACCACTGACTGATTTGACCAGACAAGGCGCTGATGTTGCTAATTGGTCCCCTCATGCTGTAGAGGCCTTTCAGGAGCTTAAGCGCCGTTTTGCCTCCGCCCCTGTGTTGCGTCAGCCTGATGTGAATCTGCCTTTTCAGGTTGAGGTTGACGCTTCGGAGATCGGAGCTGGGGCAGTGTTGTCGCAGAAAGGTTCTGACTGCTCCGTCATTAGGCCTTGTGCCTTCTTTTCTCGCAAATTTTCGCCCGCAGAGCGGAATTATGATGTTGGGAATCGGGAGCTTTTGGCCATGAAGTGGGCGTTTGAGGAGTGGCGCCATTGGCTCGAGGGGGCTAGGCATCAGGTGGTGGTATTGACTGACCACAAAAATTTGATTTATCTTGAGACTGCCAGACGCCTGAATCCTAGACAGGCGCGCTGGTCTTTATTTTTTTCTCGCTTTAATTTTGTGGTGTCATACCTACCGGGTTCTAAGAATGTTAAGGCAGATGCCCTTTCTAGGAGTTTTGACCCGGACTCTCCTGGTAATTCTGAACCCACAGGTATCCTTAGGGAGGGAGTAATTTTGTCGGCCGTTTCTCCTGATCTGCGGCGGTCCTTGCAAGAGTTTCAGGCGGATAGACCGGATCGTTGTCCGCCTGATAGACTGTTTGTTCCGGATGATTGGACCAGCAGAGTCATCTCTGAGGTACATTCTTCTGCATTGGCAGGTCATCCCGGAATTTTTGGTACCAGGGATTTGGTGGCAAGATCCTTCTGGTGGCCTTTCCTGTCACGAGATGTGCGAGTCTTTGTGCAGTCATGTGACGTTTGTGCTCGGGCCAAGTCTTGTAGTTCTCGGGCTAGCGGACTGCTGTTGCCCTTGCCTATTCCTAAGAGGCCTTGGACACACATCTCGATGGATTTTATTTCAGATCTGCCTGTTTCCCAGAAGATGTCTGTCATCTGGGTGGTCTGTGACCGTTTCTCTAAAATGGTCCATTTGGTTCCTCTGCCCAAGTTGCCTTCTTCTTCTGAGTTGGTTCCTCTGTTTTTTCAGAATGTTGTCCGATTGCACGGTATTCCTGAGAATATTGTTTCTGACAGAGGTACCCAATTTGTGTCTAGATTTTGGCGGGCATTCTGTGCTAGGATGGGCATAGATTTGTCTTTTTCATCTGCTTTTCACCCTCAGACTAATGGCCAGACCGAGCGGACTAATCAGACCCTTGAGACATATCTGAGGTGTTTTGTCTCTGCTGACCAGGATGATTGGGTTGCTTTTTTGCCATTGGCAGAGTTCGCCCTCAATAATCGGGCCAGTTCTTCCACCTTGGTGTCCCCGTTTTTTTGTAATTCGGGGTTTCACCCTCGATTTTCCTCCGGTCAGGTGGAATCCTCGGATTGTCCTGGAGTGGATGCGGTGGTGGAGAGATTGCATCACATCTGGGGGCAGGTTATGGACAATTTGAAGTTGTCCCAGGAGAAGACTCAGCGTTTTGCCAACCGTCATCGTCGTGTTGGTTCTTGGCTTTGTGTTGGAGATTTAGTGTGGTTGTCTTCTCGTTTTGTCCCTATGAGGGTCTCTTCTCCTAAGTTTAAACCTCGGTTCATCGGCCCTTATAGAATATTGGAGATTCTTAATCCTGTTTCTTTCCGTTTGGACCTCCCTGCGTCCTTTTCCATTCATAACGTTTTTCATCGGTCGTTATTGCGCAGGTATGAGGTACCTGTTGTACCTTCAGTTGAGCCTCCTGCTCCGGTGTTGGTTGAGGGTGAGTTGGAGTACGTTGTGGAGAAAATTTTGGACTCTCGTGTTTCCAGACGGAAACTCCAGTATCTGGTCAACTGGAAGGGTTACGGCCAGGAGGATAATTCTTGGGTCAATGCATCTGATGTTCATGCTTCTGATCTTGTTCGTGCCTTCCATAGGGCTCATCCTGGTCGCCCTGGTGGATCTGGTGAGGGTTCGGTGCCCCCTCCTTGAGGGGGGGGGTACTGTTGTGAATTTGGATTCTGGGCTCCCCCGGTGGCCGCTTGTGGAATTGGACTTGTCATCCTCTTTCCTGTTTCACCTGGTTCCATCAGTAGTGGGTGTCGCTATTTAAGCTCATTTCTCTGGTGGTTTCTTGCCGGTCATCAATGTTATCTGATGCCTCTCAGTGCTTGTTCCTGCTTCTAGACAACTACTAGATAAGTTGGACTTTTGTCCATGTTTTGTTTTGCCTATTTGTTCCAGTTCACAGCTGAAGTTTTGTTACTGTGTCTGGAAAGCTCTCGTTGATCAGGGATTGCTACTCTGGCGTTATGAGTTAATGCCAGAGTTTAAGGTAATCTCTGGATGGTGTTTTGTTAGTGTTTTTCTGCTGACCATGAAAGTATACTATCTGTCTTCTGCTATCTAGTAAGCGGACCTCAAATTTGCTAAGACTATTTTCCTGCTGCGTTTGTTGTTTCATCTGAACTCACCGTCATTATATGTGGGGGGCTACTGTCTTCTTTGGAATATTTCTCTAGAGGTGAGCCAGGTCTTATATTTCCCTCTGCTAGCTATTTAGGTCTTAGGCCAGAGCTGGGCATCTAGCGATAAATAGGAAATGCTACCTGGCTATTTCTAGTTGCGCGGCAGGCTTAGTTCATGGTCAGTATAGTTCCATCTTCCGAGAGCTTGTCCCTCTATAGGCTTGCTATGATCTCTGCCTGCAGAGATCATGACAGAATAGCAATTGTTGTGTAGCCAGACACATGTAATTGACAATTATTTGAACTTCATAACCTTCTTTGTGCATCGGGCTTACAAATGTCAGTGTAGCAAAAGATTTCTAATATTGGCTTCCAACGTTCAGCACTACAGAACAGGATTCTATTAAGCACAAATGAAAGACTTTTCTACCCATTGTAGAAAGCAATGTTTTCTCCTAGCTGACTCGAACACTCATGACTGTATCTCACACGGTCATTAAATTTACCAATTTTATTTTCTGTGTTTGCAGGAAAATCACATTTTGTTTTCTGTAGAAAAATAATAACCAAACTGTACATAAATAAAACCAGTTACCGTACATGACTAGCAGCTAACATTTCAAATCACTGTCCTTTGCTGTAGTATTATCACTTCTATTATCATACATGGTCATTACTATAGAGATTTTGTGAATACATCCAGCATTTAACTTTGCAATGGCCAAATATCATGACGATAATAATCATTATAAAAAAGAAGAATCATTAAGTCTTGACAGATTTAATGGGTTTTTCTCACATATACTGTATACAGGTGCTTCTCACAAAATTAGAATATCATCAAAAAGTTATTTTATTTCAGTTCTTCAATACAAAAATTGAAACTCATATATTATAGTCATTACAAACAGAGTGATCTATTTCAAGTGTTTATTTCTGTTAATGTTGATGATTATGGCTTACAGCCAATAAAAACCCAAAAGTCATTATCTCAGTAAATTAGAACACTTTATAACACTAGCATGAAAAATATTGGCCTACTGAAATGTATGTTCAGTAAATGCACTCAATACTTGGTGGGGCTCCTTTTGCATCAATTACTGCATCAGTGCGGCGTGGCATGGAGGAGATCAGCCTGTGGCACTGCTGAGGTGTTATGGAAGCCCAGGTTTCTTTGACAGCAGCCTTCAGCTTGTCTGGTTAGGTCTGGTGTCTTGACAATACCCTATAGATTCTCTATGGGGTTAAGGTCAGGCGAGTTTGCTGGCCAATCAAGCACAGTGATACTATTGTTTTTAGACCAGGTATTGGTACTTTTGGCAGTGTGGACAGGTGCCAAGTCCTGCTGGAGTATGAAATTTCCATGTCCAAAAAGCTTATCGGTAGAGGAAAGCATGAAGTGCTCTAAAATTTCCTGGTAGACAGCTGCGCTGACTTTGGTCTTGGATCTACAGCATCAGATGACATGGCACCCCAAACCATCACTGATTGTGGCAACTTCATACTAGACTTCAAGCATCTTGGATTGTGTGCCTCTCCACTCTTCCTCTGCATTTCATTTGGAAATCAAGGTTCCAGAGTCTGGAACCTTGATTTCCAAATGAAATGCAAAATTTACTTTAATCTGAAAACAACACCTTGGACCACTGAGCAACAGTCCAGTTCTTTTTCTCCTTGGCCCAGGTAAGATGCTTCTGGCATTGTCTATTGGTCATAAGGGGCTTTGCACAAGGAATGTTACACTTGTAGCCCATGCCCTGGATATGTCTGTGTGTGGTGGCTCTTGAAGGAATGACTCTCACAGCAGTACACTCCTTGTGAATCTCCCCCAAGTTTCTTAACAATCCTTTCAAGGCTGCGGTTATCCTGGTTGCTTGTTCACCTCTTTCTACCACACTTTTTCCTCCTACGCAACTTTCCATTAATATGCTTGGATACAGCACTCTGAACATCCAGCTTCTTTATCAATGGCCATTTGTGGCTTACCCTCCATGTAGAATGTGTCAATGACTGCCTTCTGGACATCTGTCAAGTCAGCAGTCTTCCCCATGATTGTGGAGCCTACTGAAACAGACTAAGGTACCTTTTAAATGCTTAGAAAGCCTTTGCAAATGTTTTTTGCTAATTATTCTAATTGTCATGATCCGGACTGGGTTTTCAGTCCTGTCTTCCCTTTTCCCAGTCTGATCATGTCAGGGGTTAACTTTTCTCAGCCTCAGTCTGGTCTCAGGTTTGCTATTTAGCCCCGCTGTGTCCTGCAGATCATGTCAGTTATAGTTTCTGCTTAGTGCTGCTGTAAGCTGACTCTGATTGCTCCGTTTTGTCCTGCTGCGTTTGCTGTCTGAACCAGTGTCTCTGTTTTCCCCTGTCTTGGTCTTGACTCAGTGTTCCCCTTTAGTGTGCAGACTCCCAGGTTCGACTTGGTGTGTATCCTGACCTGTTTTTGTAATTTGTCTTTTGTCTTCTTATCCGCTCCTGACTGTTACTGACCCCCTGGCTTGTCTCTGACCGCAAATTTGCTTATTCCTTTTGTACTGCGCTACAGTCTAGGATTTGAACCTGCTTGTTTTGACTATTCTGCTGCCACCTGTGGTAGCCTCACTGTTGCACTGCAGGTAATCTCTGTTCGGTGCAGACCTGCTTCTTCTCTACTGCCATCTAGTGAAGTCTGCACCTACCTGCATTGCAGCAGCATGGCAATAATTTACTGAGATAAGGACTTTTGGGTTTTCATTGGCTGTAAGCCATAATCATCAACATTAACATAACTAAACACTTGGAATACAGTTTCTGTTTGTAATGACTCTATGAGTTTCACTTTTTGTATTGAAGAAATAAAATCAATTAACTTTTTTATGATATTCTAATTTTGTGAGAAGCACCCATATGTCTATGTGCTAGTCACAGAAGCTAATGGCTGCAGAAACAGCCAAGAGGACTGAGTGTTCTGTATCCATAACTCTAATTTAATTTTATGGGAGTTATGGACACAGTATAGTACAGTCTACTTGGCTGTTTCTGGAGCCCAACCATTTGTTACCATGAATAGTCAAGATGGGAATTACCCATGAAACCCAAAATTCATGACCATGTGCAGTATTTTTCAAAAAGTTAATGACCTATTCTAGTTTGAGGAAAAGAGCATGGTGGAAACATAATACATTTCTAATATATTTCACAAAAGACAGTTGACAAATGGAAACAGGCAAACCCCAATAGCTCAGGACTTAGGGCAAGTTACTCGGTACAAATCGCAGTATAGTCACTCTTGACAATTCTTATTGATCATTCGGGAGGCTTTAACAAATAGAGGAAATCTCCTGGAGTCTTAGAGGAGATGGAAAATCCCTGCACAAGAACAGTATGGCATGAGGAGAACCATATTGCACCACCTACTCTACTGCTCACTCTGGCAATCCACAGGTTACTTAAGGCAAGTGGCTAAGAGGTCCTGGGTCTACTCTAGACAACAAGCAGCACAATGATGTCACACCAGGGCACCACATGCGCCAAGCACAGACTGCAGGAATCAGGAAGGTACAGTGGGGAAAATAGAAGTGAACGGTCTGTAATTTTTATCATAGGTACACTTCAACTGTGAAAGACAGAATCTTAAAAAAAATCCAGAAAATCACATTGTATTATTTTTACATAATTCATTTGTTTTATTGCATGAAATAAGTATTTGATACAATAGAAAAACAGAACTTAATATTTGGTACAGAAACCTTTTGTTTGCAATTAAAGAGGTCAGACGCTGCAGCAGGGATTTTGGCCCACTCCTCCATTCAGATCTTCTCCGGATCTTTTAGGGTTCGGGGCTGTCGTTGAATAATGTTGACTTTCAGCTCCCTCCAAATATTTTCTATTGGGTTCTAAAGACTTGCTAAGCCACTCCAGAACCTGGAAATGCTTCTTTCAGAGCCACTCATTTATTTCCCTTGCTGTGTGTTTTGGGTCATTGTCATACTGGAAGACTCAGCCACGACCCATCTTCAATGCTCTTACTGAGAGAAGGAGGTTGTTGGCCAAAATGTTGAGATGCATGACCCCATCCATTCTACCTTCAATATGGTGCAGTCATCCTGTCCCCTTTGCAGAAAAGCACCCCCCAAAGTATGATGTTTCCCACACCATGCTTCACGGTTGGGAACGTGTTCTTGGGATTGTACTCATCCTTCTTCTTCCTCCAAACACGTGGAGTTCATACCAAAAAGTTCTATTTTGATGTCATCTGACCACATGACTTTCTCCCATACCTCCTCTGGATCATCCAGATGGTCACTGGCGAACTTCAAACGGGCCTGGACATGTGCTAGAGTGAGCAGGGAAACTTTGCGTGACCTGCAGGATTTTAATCTATGACACCATAGTGTGTTCCTAACGGTAATGTTTGAGACTGTGGTCTCAGTTATCTTCAGGTCATTGACCAGGTCCTCCCATTTAGTTCTGGGCTGATTCCTGATCTTTCTCAGAATCATCCTTACCCCACGAGGTGAGATCTTGCATGGAGCCCCAGACCAAGGAAGATTGACAGTCATCTTGTGTTTTTTCCATTTTCTAATAATTGTGCAAACTGTTGTTGCCTTCTCACCAATCTTCTTGCCTATTGTCTTGTAGCCCATCCCAGCCTTGTGTAGGTCTACAATTTTGTCCCTGGTGTCTTTAGATAGCTCTTTGGTCCTGGCCATGGTGGAGAGGTTGGAGACTGGTTGATTGAGCTTCTGGACAGGAGTTTATTATACAGGGAACGAGTTCAAACAGGTGCAATTAATGCAGGTAAAGGTAATGATTGCAAAGTAGGAGGGCTTCTTAAAGAAGAACAAAGGGGTCTCTGAGACCAGAATTCTTGGTGGTTGGTAGGTGATCAAATACTTATTTCATGCAATAAAATGCAATTGAATTATTTAAAAATCATACAATATTATTTTCTGATTTTTATTCTTATATTCTGTCTCTCACAGTTGAAGTGTACCTACGATAAAAATTACAGACCTCGCCATTCTTTGTAGGTGGGAAAGCTTGCAAAATCAGCAGTGCATCAAATATTATTTACCCCACTGTTGAAGACACCCTGCAGTGTATGGTAAAGTGACATAGACTGTAGGTAACAAGAAGATCTTAGACATCACCACACATTATGGGAATGAGAGCAAGTGAGTTTAATTTTTTATTTTAATGCAGAAATGAGCAAAGGAGGACTGTTGTGTGGTGAATAGTGATGAGCAAATGTGCTCGCATAAGGCATTATCCAAGCATGCTTGTGTGCTAGCAGAACATCCTCTGTATGTTTGAATACTATGCTCGAGTCCCCGCAGCTGCATGTCTTGCAGATTCTCGATAGGCACAACATATGCATATTTCCTGTTTGTTAGGCAATCTGTACAAGTGTTGCAGCTGTCGAACAGCCGCGAGACATGCAGCTGCGGGGACTCGAGCATAGTACTCAAGCATGCAGAGGATGTTCTGTTAGCACACGAGCATGCTTGGATAACACCTTATCTGAGGACGTTCGCTTATCATTAGTGGTGAACAAATGAAAAACCTTTGTACGTGGGCGCACAAATAGAGTGGGCATATTATGTTATTATGTTTGAGGAAGGAATGGGGGACACTACTATTGAGGGAGCATGAATAGGAAACATAGTTGGGTGGAGACACTATTATTATTGTATGAGCATACAATCAAGGCACTAATGTGCTAGTGCAATATTATTATTGTGGGGGCCCAAATATAGTAAATTACTTTGTGGGAGCACTATTATTTATGTAGTGGCACAAATGTAGGACATTACTATATGGGGTAAAAAAAACATTATTATTGTGTGGAAACTAACATTTGCACTATTACTGCGCATGTGTCGCCGACATTTAGCTGGAGAAAAAAAAAACTGCTACAGGAAAATGGCGCCCACAGTTGGGCAAAGCATACTGCGCAAGAGTGAAACTGCTAGCAAACCCAAAAATGCAGAAGTACACCCGCAGGTGTGAGATATCGCACAGTGATGAGCATGACGCAGAAGGCGTCATCCACATCAAGGATAGCAAGCAGCAGCCAGAAGGGTGGGGTGGAGAGGACCAAAGCTGCGCTTTTCGGACCTGATTAGCATACAGCGCCGGAGAAATCAAAAAGGTTTTTGGGTCTATACAGAGGGAGTCAAGGGGTTTTATAAGGATTTGGGGAATGCAGTGCAGATGCTGAGTAAAATGATATTTTTAGCTGGTATGTGACAAAACAGGTTCCCTTTAAGCACAACTACAGACAAATCAATGCTAAAAGATTGCATTTATAGATATATCACTAACATGTTGTTGACCAAACTGTAGGATAGGTCATCAGTATGAGATCAGTGGGAATCTAACACCTAGCACCACATCCGATCCGCTGATACCTGCTTCGTGTGGCACTTGCTAAACTTATGCTGACTGATGGGGTCCTGAAGGATGGATTTCCACCAATCAATCATAAATGGCCTACCTGCTGAGGATAGAACATCAACATTTAAATAGTAGAAAAAACAATAATATTAACCATTCCACCAATAGGATAAACCCAGGTTACTCCTTTTTTAGGATCATAGGGATAATGGTATTACTTTGTAAAAAAAAATCCCAGATATTTCTGACTCCAGGCACTTGAGGGAAAACAGATACATAAAATTTACAATAATTAACATTCAAGGAAAATGTCTGATCATAGAACTTGGAAAGGCTAAAGCTGTAACCTAACAATGCTAGAATGTAAAGAAAAGCTTGGAGGATTAGATATTCGATCTGCCATTCAATCAGATAGACTGACAAGATTGTGGGTGGAAGCAATTGATTGCCCAGTCTCACATCATTATTCTAGTCTAGCTGTTGCATAAAGCCTTTGCCATTTTCAGAAAAAGCACCTGACACCAGGAGTCCATTATTTTTAAATCCTTCAACTGCTTTCTTTTCTTTGGTATCGACCTTCATGAGGTGTCATGTTTAAGTCAAAGAGCTGTAGTCATTGTGACAGTGAGGTATGGGCGAGTAGCTAATACCATCCCCTGTATACCAGCCCTGTATGGTATATCTAAGAAAACGTTCGGTCGGTCGTTTGCATTCCTTACTATTCTAGTATTCCATGATGGATTTTAAGAGAAATTCTTCACCTGAACGTATAGAAGTAAAGTGACAGTTTTATGACTAACCCAGAGATAGGAGAGCCCCATGTTCCTTCTGTGTTACTTAAGAAATTCAATAAGTCCAGTAGACTATAAAGATTCTTGCACTCATATAAAGGATTGAAAGGAGGTGTCCACTTTGGAAAATCTCTTTTGCATGTATGGTCCTCCATAAGCTGACAACATGGTTTCCCACTCCTCAGTGTAATTTGTTGGCAGAATTTTAACCAGCACTTCAAAGGTAAGCTAGTAATACAATGGGAACTTTGTGGATTACATTTTACTATATCTCATCAAGATGGTGCTACAGATTTAAACATGAGATGTTGACTTATGCTGCTTATTTTCACTATGAATTTCATACTCTACAATGCAAATGGTGAAATCGTGCTATATTCACAGAATTTTTGCTATAAATTCTGCAACTTGTCATGGTTTTGTGTGGATTTTGCATGTCCACTGCAGAACGATTTGTATCAGATCAATCCCATGTGTATGTACCCAAAGCAGACGCCAAGAAAACACGTCACTGTCACTTTCTCATAAAAATTGAAATAAATCCCTGAGGTCACCTAATTTTGCCACTTTTTTCTTTTCTTGCACTGTTTTTTCATTGCAGAAATATTCACATTTAATGATGATGGTCGCAGCATGTGAAATTTCTGCTTGTAGTGCAACTGGGCTTTTCTTCATAGTATTTTCTGGGGATGAATACCGTCACCCCTCCGTTCCAGATGCTGCCACACACTCCACAGATAAGCAGTTGGTCTAGCAGTCTCAGACATTGAAGTGCTGTGATTGCTATAATCTGGGAGGGATTAATTAAAGCGCACATCTCCAGAGAAAACTCTGAAAAATCACCCAGTTGCAATAGAAGCAGAGATTTCACAGCCTGCACTTTGAAATGAACAATTGCGAATATCTCTGCAATGGACTAATGCAGTGAACAACGGAAAAGAGAGGCAAAATCAGGAGAGCTCAGGGATTTTTTCAGGTTATTTATCTTTATTCTTTTAGCAAGTTAAAGGTCTTTACAATTGAAAGGATGGTGTGCCTTTACAACACCAAATAGATGATTAGGACTGCACTGATTCTTATATAGGTAAAAGTAGCATATGCATTATGTTAACAGACATATTAAGGAGCTCAAGGGACATTCAGCGCATGGATGTAATAAATTAACTGGGTATCAGTAGTGGCTTCAAGGGCATAGTGATCAAAAGCACTTTGATATGTAAATATAAATAAACATTATTATTTATGACAGGAAGAATAAAACAATATTTTATTTTGAAGATATTGAAGATAGACTGTGGCTATAATAACAAAGGAAAATGTTGTATTTCTAAAAATATGAATCAGTGATCCATGTCTGAGGCTATGTGGGAATGTTCCTTTGTTCTGCCCATTTATGTTGCAAAAAAATGTCCCCTTTGTAAATATCATCTTGTTCTTATAAACACCTGAAAATCAAGATGAAAAGAAAAGATCATAGTAGAAAGTAACCAAGCTCCAAAGTTTTCTTTTTCTCATCCCCTAAACCTGGCAAGAGAGACCAATCTGACCAATAGTATAGTTTTATGGGTGGTTACTAGGCCAAACAATAGAACTAGCTGAGCACAAAAATATGGTCACATCAGTTACACCATGGTAGTATAATATCGTGCATCAGACACTAATGGAACACCCAACAGGGCCATGGGGTACTCTGTACCGGGTCCGGTACTTAAAGGGATGTGTCGCGGCGACCCGGTCCATGGCCCTGGGCGCCCATGATAAAGGAAAATGTCTTTAAAGGGTTTTGAATAAAGTTTGTTTGTGACGCCACCTGGGGTACTTGGTCAGGGGTGACCGATGCTGCTTAAAGGGGTCATCTAGGGTAATGTTGTGGCAGCAGGGATGGTATGGCTTCCCACAGGTGAAGCTGGGTCCCCCCAGGGCTCCTGGTGTGTTTGGCAAGGATGGTGTGGTGCCAGAAAGAAACGGAGGACACGGGGTTGCAGTCTCTTTCCCTCTTTACTGATTGGTTCAGGCATCCACAGTCCTGGGTACCGGCCAGCTTGGAAGCGAGTCTGGAATCACCCTACTAGGTGTGGTTGGAAGCCTTCTCTCTAGGTGCTGTGATGTAGTCCCTTGCTGCCTTAGGCCTCTCTCAAGGTCCTCACGTTTTCTCTCTGTCCCCCTTTAGGTGGGACACTACCCATATGACAGGTAGCTTGAGCGTTTTTACAGGATCTCTCTGATACTGTGTCCTCAGGTGTCAATGGTGGACAGGTAACTTGCAATCTGCTGTCCGCCGGTTTCTGCCTTGGGTCATAGAGTTACCCCATAACCTCGGTCTTCCGGCTACCAGTATCTGCACTCAACGTAGAGGAGGCCCAGTCGCAGCTTCTCTTTCTAGCTCTTCACTCGCCTTTGCTCCTTTTCCTCCTTCATGCTCCCTACAACTTATTCCATCCTTCTCTCTCTTTTCCAGGAGCTGCAGAACTCGGTCTGCACGGCCCCACACTTTCTTCACAGGAGCTGCAGATCTTCTCCTCTGCACGGCCCCTTTCCTCTGTCTCTCTCACAGACTGACTAACTTTCCCTCCAGCCAGAATAGATATAGGGGAGCCACCCACAAATTGGATCAGAGCTCCCCCTTCTTGCCTGGAGTAAGAACATGCTGCATGTTTGTGAATACCTGATAAAAGGAATCCTTCCTCGCTTCCAAACATGACATCACTCTCCCTGTGAGAAAAGCAATGCCACTGTAACAACCAGGAACCTGGGGTGTTACACTAACAAGTGAGTGTAGTGGATGCATATGCAGCACCCCAGGTTACCGGTTACTGCAGTGATGCTTTTCCTTTGTAATGTCATGCTCAGAGGCAAAGGAGTTCTCTTCACCAGGTAAGGCACACACATGCAACACATTCTGAATCCAGGCCATGAGGGGGAGCTCAATACCCAGATTCAGGGGAGCTTCCCTGTATAAAGATCCTGACCTGGAGGAGAAGCTAGACAGTTGGTCCAAGGAGACCAAGCAAGTTAGTTGTTCAGAAAAACTGAAGGAGAAGGATGTCTGGAGCAGACGTGAGAGGCCTGGCAGCCACGTGGAACTGCAGCCTCTGGGGAGGAGTAATCTGTTGGGCTGCATGTGGTGCAGTCAGAAAGGAAGGAGCTCAGGAGAGAAGCAGAGCTCAGAGGGGAACTGTGGCCAGACACCCTCGGAGCTAAAGCGCAGTAGCCGGGAACCGGGAGCCCGAGGCTTTCGTGGACTCCAGGACACGGAGCAGAACCGGAGGGCACTACACTATACGTTATCTGCCCGCACCACGCCTGAGACGCAGCAGCACCTGAGGAGCCTGGGGCATCTGAGAGTCCCTGTAAAAAGGCTCAAGCTGCCAGTCATGCTGGTACCTGTCCCAGGACAGGGGGAGACTGGAGGTCCTTGTAGGAAGCTTAAAGCAGCAGGGACCTCACTTAGAAAGGCGCAAGAAGGAAAGGCTCATGGACCTCTACTGGGAAAGGAGAACTCTAACTTGCCTCTGAGCCGGCCGGACCACCATCATCCGTGCCTGGTACCCTGGAATGTGTCCTGTCACCCACAAGTAAACCAGGTAAAGACTTGCAACTTGTCTCCTCTATTTATTCACCGGCCTTACCATCTACGCCATACACCATAGGACCCCTGGGGACCCTGCTTCACCTGTGGGAAGTGTAACATCTGGGCTGCCGCAACATCCTTCAGGGGACCCCTCTAATGCAGCGTCGATCCCAATACTGACTGAACCCCACAGGTATCGTCACGACAAACTTTGAACATTTAACCCCCTTTAACGTTGATGCCCAGGGCCACGGACCGAGTCGCAGCTACCATGACATCCCCTTTGCGACAGGACCCAGTACCGAGTACCCCACTGCCCTATGGGCGCGTCACATAGTTGAGCCAATGGCTATCTATGTTTCCTAGTATCAAGACCCAAGAAAAAAATTATAATTCTTACAAATGTGCAGGTGAAATTGGTTTTCGATATGATTATTATTTTGTTACTAGATGGTAGCCCGATTCTAACGCAGCGGGTATTCTAGAATATGTATGTAGTTTATTTATGAAGATTGTAGAATAATACATTGAATACACAGGATTTGGCCGGCCACAACCAATTAGCGAAGCGTGGTTCAAATCCCATGCCAATTTGCGGCCGGACTGCGCCTGTCGCTGATTGTTCGCGGCCGGTCATGTAGTATATAACAGCCCACGTAGTAAATAACACAACCACGTAGTATATAGCACAGCCACGTAGTATATAGCACAGCCACGTAGTATATAGCACAGCCCACGGAGTATATAGCACAGCCACGTAGTATATAACACAGCCCACGGAGTATATAGCACAGCCACGTAGTATATAGCGCAGCCCATGGAGTGTATAACAGCCCACATAGCATATAACACAGCTCACGTAGTATATACCAGCCCACGCACGCAGTATATAACACAGCCCACATAGTGTATAACACAGGCCACGTAGTGTATAACACAGGCCACATAGTGTATAACATAGGCCACGCAGTATATTGCACAGACCATGTAGTATATAGCACAGCCCACGCAGTATATTGACAGCCCACGTAGTACATTGCACAGCCCATGTAGTATATTGCACAGGCCACGTAGTATACAGCACAGGCCACGTAGTATATTGCACAGCCCACGTAGTATATTGCACAGCCCACGCAGTACATTGCTGTTGTGAACTCCGTTTTCAGGCTCCCTCTTGTGGTCACAGATGGTATTGTGTAACTTTGGTTTTTTGGCTCCCCCTGGTGGTTTGGTTTATTATCCTGCGGGTCTGCTGGATCAGCTGCCTCGTTATTCACCAGGGAGGCTCCTATTTAGCTCTGCTTCACTTCCACTTGTTGCCGGCTGTCAATGTATTCAGTGCTATTCCGATTACTCCTGATTATCTCGTTTTCTGCCTCTTCAGGATAAGCTAAGTTCTGTTTGAATATTTTTTGCTCATCTGCCTGCAATATGATTTCTGTGTATGATTAGTCTAGTCCAGCTTGCTAACATGTGATTTCTTTTGGCTGGTAAGCTCTGGGGTACGAAGTTGCTTCCCCCGCACCGTTAGTTGGTGCGGGGGCTCGAGCAATCTCTGCGTGGATATTTTGAATAGGGTTTTTTATTTACCGCACAGTTTCCTTCCTATTTTCTGCTATCTAGTATTAGCGGGCCTCATTTGCTAAATCTGATTTCATCTCTGCGTTTGTGCTTTCCCCTTAACTCACCGTTAATATTTGCGGGGGGCTATTCTATATCTTTGGGGTCTTCCACTGAGGCAAGTGAGGACTTACTTTCCCTCCAGGAATAGTCAGTTTCTCAGGCCGTGACGAGACGTCTAGGATTTTTTAGGTAACATTCCACGGCTGCCTATAGTTGTTTGCGGATAGGATCAGGTTGCGGTCAATCTAGTTACCACTTCCCCAGAGCTAGTAGTCTGTTCAGTTACTTAGCTAGTCCGACCTGCGATCCTTGCCACTAGGATCATAACACATTGCACAGCCCACGTATTATATTGCACAGCCCACGTATTATATTGCACAGCCCACATAGTATATTGCACAGCCCACGTAGTATATTGCACAGCCCACGTATTAGATTGCAGAGCCCAAGTATTATATTGCACAGCCCATGTAGTACATTGCACAGCCCACGTGTTATATTGCACAGCCCACATATTATATTGCACAGCTCACGTATTATATTGCACAGTCCATGTAGTACATTGCACAGCCACGTATTATATTGCACAGCCCACATATTATATTGCACAGCTCACGTATTATATTGCACAGTCCATGTAGTACATTGCACAGCCCACGTATTATATTGCACAGCTCATGTAGTATATTGCACAGCCCATGTAGTACATTGCACAGCCCATGTAATACATTGCACAACCCACGTAGTATATTGCACAGCCCACGTAGTATATTGCACAGCCCACGTAGTACATTGCACAGCCACGTATTATATTGCACAGCCCACGTATTATATTGCACAGCCCACGTATTATATTGCACAGCCCACGTATTACATTGCGCAGCGCACGTATTATATTGCGCAGCGCACGTATTATATTGCACAGCCCACGTATTATATTGCACAGTCCACGTATTATATTGCACAGCCCACGTATTATATTGCACAGTCCACGTATTATATTGCACAGCCCACGTATTATATTGCACAGCCCACGTATTATATTGCACAGCCCATGTAGTATATTGCACAGTCCACGCAGTATATAGCAATGTGGGCATCATATCCCTGTTAAAAAAAAGAATTAAAATAAAAAATAGTTATATACTCACCTTCCGGTGGCCCCGGATGCAGGCGAAGCGGTTACCGACGCTCCTCGCTACGTCATGATCTCGCGAGACCGCAATGCATGGAGCGCTCACTGGAGCGTCGCGAGGAGCGGGAAAGGCCGGTTCTGGATCCGAGGGGCCGACGGATGGTGAGTATATAGCGATTTTTTATTTTTTTATTATTTTTAACATTAGATCTTATGATTGATGCCGCATAGGCAGCATCAATAGTTAAAAGTTGGTCACACAGGGTTAATAGCAGCGGTAACAGAGTGGGTTACCCACGGCATAGAGCGGTCCGTTACCACTGCCAATAACCCTGTGTGAGCGCTAACTGGAGGAGATTATGGAGCGGGCACTGACTGCGTGGAGGAAGGAGCGGCCATTTGCCGCCGGACTTTGCCCGTCGCTGATTGGTCATGGGTGGCCATTTTGCTGCGACCAATCAGCGACTTGGATTTCAATGACAGACTGAGGCCGCGACCAATGAATTTCCGTGACAGACAGACAGAAAGACAGAAGGACAGACAGATGGAAGTGACCCTTAGACAATTATATAGTAGATTATTTTTATCATCATCATCATCATCTATATTCTGTGTCAACAATTTCTTTTACAAAGGAATCCAGTAGTGGGTGAAGGTTAAGGGAAATAGAAGAATTAGAAGAGTATTTAGAATATATTTAGTTAAAAGACAACATAAAGTTCACGGAGATATAAATAGGCAAAGTATCATATTTGATTAAAACCTTCCAAACATCCTTAAGTGCATTTGAAGATTATCTGCTTGTACAGTAAATCTCCAGCACTAATGTTACCTATGATCACTATCACTACACTTTAGTCTTGTATATTGCTTATATTTGTGCCTTGTAGCTAGGAAACCCCTCGACTGGCACTACATCTAGTCAGTACTATGGGGGTGAATTGAGTAAGAGGGAAAACAAGACAACCTTGTTACAATTCTCAGACATATAGTGCCAGCCTCATGTCCACAATGTTATCCCTGTTATACTCCACGTTTTTCATGGGACTGTCCAGTGAACCTTGTCAAATCTCAAATTAACTTTTTTTTTGTTGTTTTTTTTTTTTTTTACAAAACCATGCCTTCTTGCAGTCAAAGAAGGCTGGCGCCTGATTAAAAGTGCTTAATGGGAATGCATGATAATTTTTTTAGAACCCCACAATATTAGCTTGGGTGAAATGTATGTTTTTTTTATTATTTTTTACTTGTTGGTGTGTAATTGTTAGATCACAACACTTGAGTATAGCAAATAGAACAGATACCAGGAACAGGAGATTCCTACCTCTTAGATTGCAGCTGCATCTGCTGTGAACTCTGCACGCCTGTTGTCATGCGCGGTTCACAGTTGTGGTAGATGCATGGCGTCATTTTATTTTAGCCAAGTTCTATGTCCTAAACTGCAGTGTATCCTTTCACCCTTACTACAATATTTAATGGTGACTGTAAGTCTGGGCACCAGGGCAGTGGCGGTGAGAACAGATCAGCTAGCCCTCTATTGTACTACTAATGGCAACCTGTTGTCACTGCTGTAATATGTCACCACCACAGCCTGCTCTCACCACTACTAACAGTGATCAGAGTGCAGCAGTCGGTGGGCGGTGGGAGCAGGTCCAGTCACCAGGGCTGTGGCAGTAACTTATTCTAGCAGTCAAACAGGTCAGTATCCTGGCATTAGTAGAGCAATTGCAGGCTTACCAACATCACCACCACTACGCTACTGCCCAGACCTGCTGTCATTGCTTTTTGCAGTGTTCAGAGCTAAGCACTGTTATGTCATTGTATCAGCTGACTCAGCAGAGCGCCGCAGATAAGATGACTTTCTCACTATCTACTGCATTCTGCACATTCAATGTAATGGGGAGAGCAAAGTCAGCTCATCTACCACTGCTTGCAGATGCAAAACAGAGCCAAGGTAGTGTTCAGTCTGCAGAGTGCAGCAGCCCAGATGATTTCATTGCTGCACTCAGAAATCAGTAAAAATAGCAGCAATAATAAATATAAATATATATATATATATATATATATATATATATATATATATATATATATATATATATATTGTAAGAAAGCAGGAGGCAAGGTCCTGGATGGCAAGTACAGTACAGACCAAAAGTTTGGACACACATTCTCATTTAAAGATTTTTCTGTATTTTCATGACTATGAAAATTGTACATTCACACTGAAGGCATCAAAACTATGAATTAACAAATGTGGAATTATATACTTACCAAAAAAGTGTGAAACAACTGAAATTATGTCTTATATTCTAGGTTCTTCAAAGTAGCCACCTTTTGCTTTGATGACTGCTTTGCACACTCTTGGCATTCTCTTGATGAGCTTCAAGAGGTAGTCACTGGGAATGGTTTTCACTTCACAGGTGTGCCCTGTCAGGTTTAATAAGTGGGATTTCTTGCCTTATAAATGGGGTTGGGACCATCAGTTGCGTTGAGCAGAAGTCTGGTGGATACACAGCTGATAGTCCTACTGAATAGACTGTTAGCTGATTTTTTCTTGCCATAATACAAATTCTAAGTAAAGAAAAATGAGTGGCCATCGTTAATTTAAGAAATGAAGGTCAGTCAGTCCGAAAAATTGGGCAAACTTTGAAAGTGTCCCCAAGTGCAGTGGCAAAAACCATCAAGCGCTTCAAAGAAACTGGCTCACACGAGGACCGCCCCAGGAAAGGAAGACCAAGGGTCACCTCTGCTTCTGAGAAGTTTATCCGAGTCACCAGCCTGAGAAATCGCAGGTTAACAGCAGCTCAGATTAGAGACCAGGTCAATGCCACACAGAGTTCTAGCAGCAGACACATCTCTACAACAACTGTTAAGAGGAGACTTTGTGCAGCAGGCCTTCATGGTAAAATAGCTGCTAGAAAACCACTGCTAAGGACAGGCAACAAGCAGAAGAGACTTGTTTGGGCTAAAGAACACAGGGAATAGACCTTAGACCAATGGAAATCTGTGTTTTGGTCTGATGAGTCCAAATTTGAGATCTTTGGTTCCAACCACCGCGTCTTTGTGCGATGCAGAAAAGGTGAACCGATGGACTCTACATGCCTGGTTCCCACCGTGAAGCATGGAGGAGAAGGTGTGATGGTGTGGGGGTGGTTTGCTGGTGACACTGTTGGGGATTTGTTGAAAATATAAGTCATCCTGAACCAGCATGGCTACCACAGCATCTTGCAGCGGCATGCTATTCCATCTGGTTTGCGTTTAGTTGGACCATCATTTATTTTTCAACAGGACAATGACCCCAAACACACCTCCAGGCTGTGTAAGGACTATTTGACAAAGGAGAGTGATGGGGTGCTACGCCAGATGACCTGGCCTCCACAGTCACCAGACCTGAACCCAATCGAGATGGTTTGGGGTGAGCTGGACCGCAGAGTGAAGGCATAAGGGCCATCAAGTGCTAAGCATCTCTGGGAACTCCTTCAAGATTGGTGGAATACCATTCCTTGTGACTACCTCTTGAAGCTCATCAAGAGAATGCCAAGAGTGTGCAAAGCAGTCATCAAAGCAAAAGATGGCTACTTTGAAGAACCTAGAATATAAGACATAATTTCAGTTGTTTCACACTTTTTTGTTAAGTATATAATTCCACATGTGTTAATTCATAGTTTTTGATGCCTTCAGTATGAATGTACAATTTTCATAGTCCTGAAAATACAGAAAAATCTTTAAATGAGAAGGTGTGTCCAAACTTTTGGTCTGTACTGTATGTGTCACCAATGTGGCTGGCCATGGCGATGTAAGTTCATAGACAAAGTGCACCAGTAACATAGGTTACTGGGATGGTTTTATTTTTTCAGTATTTTGGGTGTAGATTTAGGAGCGAACAAAAAGCCTGGGTGGGAAAGGTCACTCTCAAACTCCACTCCTGGTCTTACAGGCCTAATAACAGGCAGCTGGGTTAGATCTGTAGATGATGTTGTGCAGAGGCTGGAGAAAGATAGTTCATTGTGGACAGTCTATGTTAGGCCGGGATCGCACATATGCGAGATACGGCCGAGTCTCGCAGGTGAAAACCCTCCTCTGGCACCGGCACTCCGGAGCGGAACGTGCAGCCGCACAGCAATACATGGAGCTGCACGCTCCGCTCCGGAGTGCCGGTGCCAGAGGAGGGTTTTCACCTGCGAGACTCGGCCGTATCTCACATATGTGTGATCCCGGCCTTAGAGTCTGAGAAGTGCCTGTGACAGCAAGTTGGAGAGACCATTTGTTTTGCTTTGATTAAAACCCAGGGCCTTAGTAGCACAATGGCTTTGTGATGTCCGAGGAGACGGACAGAGAGTGGACCCTCTGGGTCACGGTACTGACGCACCCAAGGGCGAGCGGGCCCGGGGGGCTACCCCTATACAGGGACAGTTGGGAGCAGGCCAAAGGAGGTCGAGTACCGCAACAGCTGATGCCAAGAGGGACGGCTCGAGGAGAGGCAGGTTGGGTATGGCAACAGAAAACAAATGGAAGGGAGGTGGAGAGAACCGAAGGAAGGCAAGGGAGATGGAGGAAGGGAAAAACCAGGGAGTAGGACTGGAAGAGCTGAATAGACAGGAACGGGCAAGAGACCGAACCACAAGGACCTGAGTTAGAGCACAAGAAGCACAATAATAATCAGGCGCCTCCGTTATGGAGGAGCCGCCTGATATAGCCGTGGGAGGTACCTGATTGGAGGGAGGGGAAGCGTGGAAGAGGTTAAGAGGAGTGAGGAGCGGGCGCCCGCGTCCTAAGGTGCATGTGCGGGGCAGACGCAGGGAGAGAGGAAGCGCGGACACCACGCCGGAATCCCCGGACAGCAGGAGGAGGAACCGGGGAACCGGCGCGGCGCAGAGAGCGGCGACTGCCGCGGGAAGAGCCGGCAGGAGCAGGAGCCGCAGCAGCGGGCGAGACAGCAGGAGGAACCAGAGAACCAGTGCGGCGCAGAGAGCGGCGGCTGCAGCGGGAAGAGCCGACAGGAGCAGGAGCTGCAGCAGCGGGTATGACAGTACCCCCCCTCTTAAGACTCCCCCCTCTGAGGCTGGCCCAGAATCTATTTAGAACCCGTGGGGCATTAACGTTCTCCCTAGGTTGCCAAGACCTCTCTTCAGGACCAAACCCTTTCCAATCAATAAGGTAGAAGACTCTCCCTCTAATCCTCTTCATGGCCAGAATATCCCTTACTTCGAAATCGTTGTCACTGCTTAGAGGCAAAGGAGAGTCAAGTGGTGCAGGACAGAACCGATTAAGGACGAGGGGCTTCAGGAGCGAGACATGGAAGGCATTAGGGACTCGGAGCGAAGCCGGCAACCTCAATTTGTAAGCGACGTCGTTGATACGTCCCAGAACCTCGAAGGGGCCGATGTATCGAGGAGCCAACTTGTAAGAAGGGATCTTCAAACGGATATGTTTAGTAGAAAGCCAGACTTTATCACCAGGACGGTATGGTGGAAGATCTCTTCTCCTCTTATCAGCGTGTCTCTTCATTTGGGCAGAGGCCCGAACGAGTGCCTCCTTTGTCTCTCGCCAGATTTGAGAAAATTCAGAAGAGAGAGAATCCGCAGCAGGTACACCCGAAGAAGAAGACATAGGGAGGGGTACTCCCGGGTTTAGACCGGAGACCACAAAAAATGGAGATTTAGAAGTAGCCTCACTAGGATGATTATTATGGGCAAACTCAGCCCAAGGGAGAAGAGACACCCAATCATCGTGATGAGCATTGGTAAAGTTGCGTAGATAGGAGGTCAAGATTTGATTTATCCTTTCCACTTGCCCGTTGGTCTGCGGATGGTAGGCGGAGGAGAAATCCAGGGATACGCCTAAGAGCTTACAGAGAGCTCTCCAGAACTTGGAGGTAAATTGAACCCCCCGATCGGACACAATTCGCAGAGGAAGTCCATGTAATCTGAAGATATGAAGGAAAAAAATTCTTGCCAATTCTGAAGCTGAAGGTAGTCCCGGTAAGGGAATGAAATGGGCCATCTTGGAGAAGCGATCCACAACTACAAGGATGGTTGTACATCCAGAGGAGCGAGGCAAATCTGTGACAAAATCCATGGCTATCTGTTGCCAAGGGGCTTCAGGAACGGGTAAAGGATGTAGAAGACCAGAAGGTAGTTCTCTGGGTACCTTGTTTCTAGCACAGGTCATGCAGGAGGCTACGAACTCTGAAACATCTTGTCGTAGGGATGGCCACCAATAATATCGGGAGAGAAGAAGAAACGTCTTCTTAGTACCGACATGTCCAGCAATCTTAGAGGAATGTCCCCAATGTAATACCTCTGTTCTCTTGTCACACGGGACAAAAGTTTTGCCAGGCGGAACTGAGTGGAGATTCGAAGGAGCTACCATAATGAATTTAGCAGGATCGATGATGTGAGAAGGAACTTCCTCCGTCTCGGGAGATTGCAAGGACCGAGAGAGTGCATCTGCTTTAGCGTTCTTGTCTCCGGGACGAAAATGCAGTTTGAAATCAAAACGAGAAAAGAACAAAGACCACCTAGCTTGCCTGGAATTGAGTCTCTGAGCGGATTGACTGTAGGCCAAGTTCTTGTGATCAGTGAAAATTACAAAGGGATGAATGGCTCCCTCCAAGAGATAGCGCCACTCCTGTAGAGCCAATTTTATAGCCAGCAACTCTCGATCTCCAATAGAATAGTTGCATTCCGCAGGAGAAAACGACTTTGAGAAGAACCCACAAGGAACCAGACGACCAGAGAGAGAGCGTTGAGAGAGGACCGCCCCGGCACCAGTAGAGGAGGCATCCACTTCGAGGACGAAGGGTCTGCTGGCTACAGGCCGATGAAGAACAGGAGCGGAAGCGAAGGCCCGTTTCAAGGAAAGAAAGGCATCTTCAGCCTCCTGAGGCCAAACGTCTGGTTTTGCTCCTTTCCGGGTAAGGACGACAAGAGGTTTAGTTACTGAAGAGAAATGCGGGACGAACTGTCTGTAGTAGTTTGCGAAGCCTAAAAATCGTTGGATGGCCTTGACCCCAACGGGACGGGGCCACTTGAGAACAGCAGACAATTTCTCTGGGTCCATCTTCAACCCCAAGTCAGAGATAATGTACCCCAGGAAGGGCAAGGAAGTTTGTTCAAATAAACATTTCTCAATCTTCGCATAGAGACGATTCTCCCGAAGACGTTGTAGAACCAGACGGACGCTTCTCCTGTGGGAAGACAAGTCGGGAGAAAAAATAAGGATGTCATCTAAGTATACTACTACACAGGAATACAGTAAGTCACGGAAGATCTCATTCACGAATTCCTGGAAGACTGCTGGGGCATTACAGAGACCAAAAGGCATGACTAGGTATTCATAATGACCGTCTCGAGTGTTAAAGGCGGTCTTCCACTCGTCTCCAGCGCGAATTCGGACCAAATTATAGGCCCCTCTAAGATCTAGTTTAGGAAAAATTCGGGCTCCCCTCAAACGGTCGAAAAGCTCAGGGATCAGAGGTAGGGGATATCTGTTCTTGACCGTGATGGCATTCAGGCTCCGGTAGTCAATACAAGGCCGAAGGGATCCATCTTTCTTCCGGACGAAGAAGAAACCGGCTCCAGCCGGGGAAGACGACTTTCGGATGAAACCCTTGGCTAGATTTTCTCGGATGTACTCAGACATGGCTGTGGTCTCTGCTGGAGACAAAGGATAGGTTCTACCTTTAGGAAGAGAAACTCCAGGGATTAGCTCGATTGGACAGTCGAAAGTTCGATGTGGAGGAAGGATCTCTGCATCCTTTTTATCAAAGACATCGGCAAACGAAAGGTAGGCAGAAGGAAGATTTGGAGGGTTGACGGATGCTTGAGGGCGGACAGAACGGGAAACGGGCAGCAGACAACGTTCATGACAACCATGCCCCCATCGGAGAATCTCCCCAGAGCGCCAATCCAGAACTGGCTCGTGCGACCTGAGCCAGGGTAAACCCAAAAGCAGAGCATGAGACAGGTAGGGCAAAACATAAAATGCTATCTTCTCCCGGTGTAGAGCTCCAATCTGCATCTCCAACTCGAGGGTCACCATTTTAATGGGGACAGAAAGCGGTTTGCCGTCTACTGCAGAGATTTGACGCGGAGTCTCAAGAGCAACCACTGGTATCTGAAACTGGTTCACCACGTCCTCACGAATGAAATTACCAGCCGCACCCGAGTCCACATATGCCTCCACAGACCTGCGCTCCCGACCTAAGAAAATCAAAGCTGAGATGGTTAAGGGTAGAGAGGGATTAGGGTCACCTAGGAAGGCCTCTCTTACCTGGCCTAGGTGGAGGAGTTTCCCGGCCTCTCTGGGCAGGAACGTAGGAAATGATTGACCCCTCCGCAGTAGAGACACAAGCCCTGTGCCAACCTCTCCTTACGTCGCTGCTCCGACAATTTAACACGATCTACCTGCATCGGCTCCGGGGCAGGTAAAGCGGAGGGTTTGAAAGAAGGAGACCCGGATGCCAAATTGGTTTTAAAAGGCCTCCTTTCCCTGACTAACTCCCGAGAGCGTTCCTGGAAGCGTAAATCAATACGCGTAGCCAGAGATATAAGGTCCTCCAAGGTAGTGGGAGTATCCCGGCCAGCGAGCTCGTCCTTAATCTTGGACGAAAGCCCTCTCCAAAAAGCCCCTACCAATGCCTCGTTATTCCATCCGAGCTCAGAGGAAAGAGTTCGGAAGCGGATTGCATATTGCCCAACTGTGAGATTTCCTTGTTGCAGGTTAAAGAGGGATTCTGTAGTAGAAGCCACCCGACCTGGCTCATCAAAGACCCTCCGAAAAGTATCTAAGAAAATCTGAATGCTGGCTACTACCGGATCATCCCGCTCCCATAACGGGTTTATCCAGGCTAGGGCCTCCCCCTCCAGATGAGACACTATGAAGGCCACTTTAGCACGATCTGATGGATACTGCTGTGGTAGAAGCTCGAAGTGAAGACGGCACTGGTTCAAAAAACCCCGACACAATTTGGGGTCACCGCTATACCTAGGGGGCTTTCCTAAACGAGGAGGGGGAAGTGGTACTGAGTCACGGCGAGAGACTGAATCAGCGGTAGTAGATTGTAGAGAGAGTAAACGGTCGTCAATGGACGCCATATAAGTGAGGATATGGGACTGGGTATCTCGCTGCTGCGCAAGCTCCTGCTGGAGACCAGCCAACAGTGGAGCGTTACTAGGATCAGAAGTCTGCAGGGCTGTCAAACGGGAGTCCATAGATTTCATGACCGACATGATCCGGGTCTGATTCTCCCGTAAGAACAACAACTCTTTCTGAGTTGCCGCAGAGGCACCAGCGGGGTCCATGGCCTGATTATACTGTGATGTCCGAGGAGACGGACAGAGAGTGGACCCTCTGGGTCACGGTACTGACGCACCCAAGGGCGAGCGGGCCCGGGGGGCTACCCCTATACAGGGACAGTTGGGAGCAGGCCAAAGGAGGTCGAGTACCGCAACAGCTGATGCCAAGAGGGACGGCTCGAGGAGAGGCAGGTTGGGTATGGCAACAGAAAACAAATGGAAGGGAGGTGGAGAGAACCGAAGGAAGGCAAGGGAGATGGAGGAAGGGAAAAACCAGGGAGTAGGACTGGAAGAGCTGAATAGACAGGAACGGGCAAGAGACCGAACCACAAGGACCTGAGTTAGAGCACAAGAAGCACAATAATAATCAGGCGCCTCCGTTATGGAGGAGCCGCCTGATATAGCCGTGGGAGGTACCTGATTGGAGGGAGGGGAAGCGTGGAAGAGGTTAAGAGGAGTGAGGAGCGGGCGCCCGCGTCCTAAGGCGCATGTGCGGGGCAGACGCAGGGAGAGAGGAAGCGCGGACACCACGCCGGAATCCCCGGACAGCAGGAGGAGGAACCGGGGAACCGGCGCGGCGCAGAGAGCGGCGACTGCCGCGGGAAGAGCCGGCAGGAGCAGGAGCCGCAGCAGCGGGCGAGACAGCAGGAGGAACCAGAGAACCGGTGCGGCGCAGAGAGCGGCGGCTGCAGCGGGAAGAGCCGACAGGAGCAGGAGCTGCAGCAGCGGGTATGACAGGCTTACTGAATGAAATCAAGTAAATCGAAGTAAAGGATGAAGTTCAAATCCTCTATGGGGACAAGAAAAAGTAAAGAAAAAATACAAATCATGCTCTACGCCCTTCTCCACCATTAAAATAAATTTAAAAAATAAACATAATTGATATCACCGCATCCATAACAGTTTGGTCTTACAAAATCTGAAACTATTTAGCCTCTATGATAAATGCCATGAAGAGAAAAAGAATCAAAATGCCAGAATTTTGGTTTTTTTAGTCACCTCCCCTCTCTAAAATATTACAATAAAAACTTATCAAAAGATTGTGTGTGCCCCCAAATGGTATTAATAACATCATCAGCTCACCACACAAAAAACCAAGCATCTACAAATCTCCATTGACCTTAAAAAAAAAGAGTTTTGTAAAATGGGGCGAAAATTATTATTTTTTCAGATCTTTTTTTTCTCAAGATTAACTCCTTCACAATATGCATCATACATGTATGGCACATGTCGTGTCCCTCCCCTTGATGTGGGTTCTGGCGCTGAGCTCACATCTTTCCCGGCACATGTCAGCTGTTTTGAACAGCTGACATGGGCCCCTAACAGATGCGGGTGGAATCGCGATCCACCCGCTGCTGTTAACCCAATAAATGCTGCTGTCAATCTTTGACAGCAGCATTTAATGCGATCACGACGCAAGCCTGTCACTAATCCTGCCCATTATCGCATGATAGCGGATCACCGATGGGTTGGAATGACAACCAGAGGTCTCAGAAAGACCTGTACGGTTGTCACAGCCAGATTGCTATGAGCACCACCCTGTGGTCAGCGCTCATAGCTGCTGAGCATTTCTGCTACACACAAGCGACCAGATCATCGCCTATGTGTAGCAGAGGCGATTGGGTTATCGCAGCTTCTAGTCTCCCATGGAAACTATTGAAGCAAGTGAAAAGTAAAAAAAAAAAAAATGTAAAAAAATGTAAAAAATAAAAAAAAATATAAAAGTTCAAATCACCCCCCATTCGCCCAATTCAAAATAAAACAATTAAAAAAAATCAAACGGGGACACTGCATTCAGCTTATTGTCAAGAAATTCTTCTAACAAGTAGGAACCATGCAAATAATTTAACTTCTATCATGGACATTGCTCCCTTACATATAATTAAGTTATTCCATAGTTTTTACTATCTAACTTTACATCTTTACTTTCAACATTTTAATGTTATTATAATAAATTAGAAATAGATATGAATAATTCTTTGAATGGATTAATAATAAAAAAGAGATGTCAATGGAAATCTTCATTACAAATAAATCTCAGGGCATTAATCAATTCATAAAGGAAAAACATAATAAGTAAAAGCTGATTAATATACTACAAAGATGGAAACCAACATGGCACAGGAGGAGTTTTGAGCCGGCAGCCAAACCTCATCAATTTTAATATATGTTATTTTCAAAGTGAAGTCAAATGCCAACAACAACTTGAGTAATCATCGGGCTGATGTCGGAGTCTTTTATAGCTCTGCCCAGCAGCAATACTGTGTAGTTAAGGCACTGAGGTCATTGAGCAGCAGGCATCATTCGAAAACTACACTATATCTGCAGACTTGTGTATTATTGGAGAAATATCCCAAGATTATTACATGAATGACTTTCTTAGCTTTTATCTATTCATTATATATTTATTTGTATTTTCCATATTTGGATGTTCAGTTTGATTAAATGTTATCATAAATACAGTGTATTTTGCGTTACAACCTCCTATCTGTAAAGCTAGCACCACACATGTGTATTGATTCTTATACTAATCTAAATAGCCCATGCCACAACTAGGTGGCCCATAAGCATACAGCTCCTGTTCATAAAGTATATGCAGAGACGTAGCCAGGGTTTTGGTTCGGGGGGTCAAAATTTCTGAATGGGCCCCTAACCGGGTAATGTTGATTACAACTGGGTGATAATGGGTAATAGTGGATATAGGAGAACCTCAGCAGATGACCGCGCTCATACTGAAAATGATCTCTATATAAAGACCATGACCATATGGTGGAAAACCTCTAAATATTTATCTAGAGGCGAACTAAAAGAAACAAAACATTATGATAAGTTTTTGTGTATAAAAGTATATAACAAAAGATGGCACTGATCCCCCTGCCGTTCTGAGATTTATGCCACCCCCTTACATTGACTCTGGATGATGGACATGTGTATGTAGGAATCAAAACCCAGATTGGATGCACGGAATTACAGCGCCGACCTGGTCAGTGTGATGTGCATGGGAGGGGGGTGCCATTATAATGAAGTCAGGAGGCAGGGATTTCTTCCAGGTACCACACGCTCCAGAGCCTGGAAGAAATCATTAACATAAAACATAGCTGCAATGTAGATCTTGAGAAATGTAGTTATGAGTAGTGTTGAGCGATACCGTCCGATACTTGAAAGTATCGGTATCGGATAGTATCGGCCGATACCCGAAAAGTATCGGATATCGCCAATACCGATACCCGATACCAATACAAGTCAATGGGACACCAAGTATCGGAAGGTATCCTGTATGGTTCCCAGGGTCTGAAGGAGAGGAAACTCTCCTTCAGGCCCTGGGATCCATATTAATGTGTAAAATAAAGAATAAAAATAAAAAATATTGATATACTCACCTCTCCGACGCAGCCTGGACCTTACCGATGTAACCGGCAGCTTCAGTTCCTAAGAATGAGCGCTTGAAAGACCTTAGATGATGTCGCGGCCTGTGATTGGTCGCGTGAGCTCACGCATCACAAATTTGATACTATGCTGTGAGAGCAGAAAAAACTTTCCCAAGGATTGTTCTCACAAAAATAATAGTGTCCCATCATTTGCTCTGCATACAGTTGTGCTCAAAAGTTTACATACCCAGGCAGAATTTTTGCTTTCTTGGCCTTTTTTCAGAGACTATGAATGATAACAACAAAACATTTTCTCCACTCATGGTTAGTGATTGGGTGAAGCCATTTATTATGTCCTTTACATGATATTCAGTAAAAATGGAGCTAGACCCAGGAACCTTTTTTCTAAATTATTCCATTTCCAAAAGTATCATGTTTTTCAGTAGTATCACCTCTATATTAAATGAACTACACAGTGTAATATATAATTACAAAATACAGTTGTGCTCAATAGTTTACATACCCCGGCAGAATTTTTGCTTTCTTGGCCTTTTTTCAGAGAATAACACCAAAACTTTTTCTCCAATCATGGTAAGTGGTTGGGTGAAGCCATTTATTATCAAACTACCGTATTTTCCGGCATATAAGACGACTTTTTAACCCCTAAAAATTGTCCCAAAAGTCGGGGGTCGTCTTATGCGCCGGGTACGGCGTGTGCAGGGAGCGATCCTAAATGTTCCCAGGGTCTGAAGGAGAGGAAACTCTCCTTCAGGCCCTGGGATCCATATTCATGTAAAAAATAAAGAATAAAAATAAAAAATATGGATATACTCACCCCTCCGAGAAGCCTGGCTGTCACCGCTGCAAGCGTCTGCCTCCTTTCCTAAGAATTGCAGAGCGTGAAAGACCTTCGATGACGTCACGGTCAGGTGACCGGTCACATGAGCGGTCACGGACCAATCACAGGACTGTGACATCATCGAAGGTCCTTCACCCTCTGCAATTCTTAGGAACGGAGGCAGACGCTTGCAGCGGTGACAGCCAGGCTTCTCGGAGGGGTGAGTATATCCATATTTTTTATTTTTATTCTTTATTTTTCACATGAATATGGATCCCAGGGTCTGAAGGAGAGTCTCCTCTCCTTCAGACCCTGGGAACCACACGCCGTATAAGATGACTGGGCGTATAAGATGACCCCTGTCTTATACAGCAGGCATATCCCAAATTCCATATTTTATATGGAAAAGTTGGGGGTCATCTGTTAAGGACCTGGTGGTTAGGTGCACCAGGAATGACCTGATAGTTAAACACGGAATCGGGACGAGGTCTGGGGAAATGGGAACTCTGCTGACCGCAAACCCTACTCCTATAAACACAGCTAGAAATAGCCGTGGAGCGTGCCTGACTCTGCCTAGACGCCTCTTCACAGCCTAAGAGCTAACTACCCCTAAAGAAAGGAAACAAAGCCTCACTTGTCTCAGAGAAATTTCCCCAAAGGTAAAAGCAGCCCCCCACAAGTATTGACTGTGAGTTAAGAGGAAATCACAAACACAGGATGAAATAGGCTTTAGCAAAGGGAGGCCAGTCTAACTAAACAGATTGAGGATAGAAAAGGGATCTTTGCGGTCAACACAAAAAACTACAAAACCACGCAGAGTGTGCAAAAAATACCCCCGCACCGACTCACGGTTCGGTGGTGCCACTCTGCACCCCCAGAGCTTCCAGCTAGCCAGGCAGTTTCATGATAGCAAGCTGGACTAGAACTTAGCAAGAAAAACCATATGTAAAAAATGAACAAGTAGGAACTTAGCTTCTGCTGGAGTAGACAGGTCCTCAGAAAGATCCAGGAGAGATCTGAACCAGTACTAGAACATTGACAGCTGGCATGGAGTAAAGATCTGAGTGGAGTTAAATAGAGAATCCAGCCTCGCCCTAAACGAGGGCAGGTGGGGAAGGAATCTCAGAACCAGCAGCTCCACTCACAGCCACCAGAGGGAGTCCACGGACAGAACTCACCGAAGTACCATTCATGACCACAGGAGGGAGTTCGAGAATGGAATTCTCAACAGTACCCCCCCCTTGAGGAGGGGTCACCGAACCCTCACCAGAGCCCCCAGGCCGATCAGGACGAGCCAAATGAAAGGTACGAACTAAATCGGCAGCATGGACATCAGAGGCAACAACCCAGGAATTATCCTCCTGACCATAGCCTTTCCATTTGACCAAGTACTGAAGTTTTCGTCTCGAAATACGAGAATCCAAAATCTTCTCCACCACATACTCCAACTCCCCCTCGACCAACACCGGAGCAGGAGGATCAACGGAGGGAACCATAGGCGCCACATATCTCTGCAGCAACGACCTATGGAACACATTATGGATGGCAAAAGAAGCAGGAAGGGCCAAACGAAATGATACAGGATTAAGAATTTCAGAAATCTTATAAGGACCAATGAAACGAGGCTTAAACTTAGGAGAAGAAACCTTCATAGGAACATAACGAGATGATAACCAAACCAAATCCCCAACACGAAGTCGGGGACCAACACGGCGACGGTGGTTAGCGAAACGTTGAGCCTTCTCTTGGGACAAGGTCAAATTGTCCACCACATGAGTCCAAATTTGTTGCAACCTGTCCACCACAGAATCCACACCAGGACAGTCCGAAGGCTCAACCTGCCCTGAAGAAAAACGAGGATGAAAACCAGAATTACAAAAAAAAGGCGAAACCAAAGTAGCCGAACTGGCCCGATTATTAAGGGCGAACTCAGCCAATGGCAAGAAGGTCACCCAATCATCCTGATCCGCAGAAACAAAGCATCTCAGATAAGTTTCCAAAGTCTGATTGGTTCGTTAGGTTTGGCCATTTGTCTGAGGATGGAAAGCCGAAGAAAAAGACAAATCAATGCCCATCTTAGCACAAAAGGAACGCCAAAACCTTGAAACAAACTGGGAACCTCTGTCAGACATGATGTTCTCCGGAATGCCATGCAAACGAACCACATGTTGGAAAAATAATGGAACCAAATCAGAGGAAGAAGGCAATTTAGGCAAGGGTACCAAATGGACCATTTTAGAGAAGCAATCACAAACCACCCAGATGACCGACATCCTTTGAGAAACAGGAAGATCTGAAATAAAATCCATGGAAACATGCGTCCAGGGCCTTTTCGGGACCGGCAAGGGCAAAAGTAACCCACTGGCACGAGAACAGCAGGGCTTATCCCGAGCACAAGTCCCACAAGACTGCACAAAAGAACGCACATCCCGCGACAAAGAAGGCCACCAAAAGGACCTAGACACCAAATCTCTGGTACCAAAAATCCCAGGATGACCAGCCAACACCGAACAATGAACCTCAGAGATAACTCTATTAGTCCATCTATCAGAGACAAACAGTTTCTCCGCTGGACAACAGTCAGGTCTATCAGCCTGGAACTCCTGCAGCACCCGCCGCAAATCAGGGGAGATGGCAGACAGAACTCCCCCCTCTCTGAGAATACCAGCCGGCTCAGGAACCCCAGGAGAATCAGGCACAAACTCCTTGAAAGGGCATCAGCCTTCACATTCTTAGAACCCGGAAGGTACGAAACCACAAAATTGAAACGGGAGAAAAACAGCGACCAACGAGCCTGTCTAGGATTCAACCGCTTGGCAGACTCGAGATAAGTCAGATTCTTGTGATCTGTCAAGACCACCACGCGATGCTTGGCTCCTTCAATCCAATGTCGCCACTCCTCGAATGCCCACTTCATAGCCAACAACTCCCGATTGCCAACATCATAATTACGCTCAGCAGGCGAAAACTTTCTTGAAAAGAAAGCGCATGGCTTCATTACAGAGCAATCAGAACTTCTCTGAGACAATACAGCCCCTGCTCCAATTTCAGAAGCATCAACCTCGACCTGAAAAGGGAGCGAAACATCTGGCTGACACAACACAGGAGCCGAAGAGAAACGACGTTTCAACTCCTGAAAAGCCTCAACGGCCGCAGAGGACCAATTCACCACATCAGCACCCTTCTTGGTCAAATCAGTCAACGGTTTAACAACACTAGAAAAATTAGCGATGAAGCGACGGTAAAAATTGGCAAAGCCCAGAAATTTCTGAAGGCTCTTCACAGATGTAGGCCGAGTCCAATCATAAATAGCTTGGACTTTAACAGGATCCATCTCAATAGTAGAAGGGGAAAAAATGAAACCCAAAAAGGAAACCTTCTGAACTCCAAAGAGACACTTAGATCCCTTCACAAACAAGGAGTTAGGTCAGAATGGTGTTTCAGGTCCTTCGTGCTGCTTCACATGGGACTCCCAATCATCCGAAAAGACCAAAATATCATCCAAATATACGATCATGAATCTATCCAGATACTTTCGGAAGATGTCATGCATAAAGGACTGAAACACAGAGGGAGCATTAGAAAGGCCGAATGGCATCACCAGGTACTCAAAATGGCCCTCGGGCATATTAAATGCTGTTTTCCATTCATCGCCCTGTTTAATACGCACGAGATTATACGCCCCACGAAGGTCTATCTTGGTGAACCAACTAGCCCCCTTAATCCGAGCAAATAAATCAGACAGTAGAGGCAAAGGGTACTGAAATTTGACCGTGATTTTATTAAGAAGGCGGTAATCTATACAAGGTCTCAGAGAACCATCCTTCTTGGCCACAAAAAAGAACCCTGCTCCCAATGGTGACGACGACGGGCGAATATGCCCTTTCTCCAAGGACTCCTTTATATAACTCCGCATAGCGGCGTGTTCTGGCACAGACAAATTGAAAAGTCGTCCCTTAGGGAACTTGCTACCAGGAATCAAATTAATAGCACAATCACAATCCCTATGAGGAGGTAGGGTACTAGACTTGGGCTCATCAAATACATCCCGGTAATCCGACAAAAACTCAGGGACTTCAGAAGGAGTGGAGGAAGAAATTGACAACAATGAAACATCCCCATGTACCCCTTGACAACTCCAACTGGACACCGACATTGATTTCCAATCCAATACTGGATTATGGACCTGCAGCCATGGCAAACCCAACACGACCACATCATGCAGATTATGCAAAACCAAAAAGCAAATATCCTCCTGATGCGCAGGAGCCATGCACATGGTCAACTGGGTCCAGTACTGAGGCTTATTCTTGGCCAAAGGCGTAGCATCAATTCCCCTCAAAGGAATGGGATGCTGCAAGGGCTCCAAGAAAAAAACACAGTGCCTGGCATACTCTAAGTCCATCAAATTTAGGGCAGCGCCTGAATCCACAAATGCCCTAACAGAATAGGATGACAAAGAGCAAATCAGAGTAACGGACAAAAGAAATTTAGGCTGTGCAGTACCAATGGTGATGGACCTAGCGAACCGCTTAGTGCGCTTAGGACAATCAGAAATAGCATGAGTGGAGTCACCACAGTAAAAACACAGCCCATTCTGACGTCTATGTTCTTGCCGTTCAGCTCTGGTCAAAGTCCTATCACATTGCATAGGCTCAGGCCTCTGCTCAGAGGATACCGCCAAATGGTGCACAGTTTTGCACTCACATAAGCGCCGATCGATCTGTATGGCCAAGGACATTGATTCATTCAGACCAGCAGGCGTGGGGAACCCCACCATAACATCCTTAAGGGCTTCAGAAAGACCCTTTCTGAAAATTGCTGCCAGGGCACACTCATTCCACTGAGTAAGCACAGACCACTTTCTGAACTTCTGGCAATATACCTCTGCTTCATCCTGACCCTGACACAAAGCCAGCAAAATTTTCTCTGCCTGATCCACAGAATTCGGTTCATCATAAAGCAATCCCAGCGCCAGAAAAAACGCATCTACATTACACAATGCAGGATCTCCTGGCACCAGGGCGAATGCCCAGTCTTGAGGGTCGCTATGCAACAAAGAAATAATGATTCTTACTTGCTGAATAGGGTCACCAGAAGAGCGGGGTTTCAGAGCAAGAAACAGTTTACAATTGTTTTTGAAATTCAGAAATTTAAATCTATCCCCAGAAAACAAATCAGGAATTGGAATTCTAGGCTCCAACATAGGATTCTGAACTACATAATCTTGAATGTTTTGTACCTTTGCAGCGAGTTGATCTACACTAGAGGACAGACCTTGAATGTCCATATCCACACCTGAGTTCTGAACCACCCAGAGTTTAAGGGGAAAAGAAAGGCAAAACACACTGCAGAGATAAAAAAAAAAAAAAAGGTTTCAGAACTTCTCTTTTCCCTCTATTGAGATCCATTAACACTTTGTGGGCCAGCTGTACTGTTAAGGAACTGGTGGTTAGGTGCACCAGGAATGACCTGATAGTTAAACACGGAATCGGGACGAGCTCTGGGGAAATGGGAACTCTGCTGACCGCAAACCCTACTCCTATAAACACAACTAGAAATAGCCGTGGAGCGTGCCTGACTCTGCCTAGACGCCTCTTCACAGCCTAAGAGCTAAGTACCCCTAAAGAAAGGAAACAAAGCCTCACTTGCCTCAGAGAAATTTCCCCAAAGGTAAAAGCAGCCCCCCACAAGTATTGACTGTGAGTTAAGAGGAAATCACAAACACAGGATGAAATAGGCTTTAGCAAAGGGAGGCCAGTCTAACTAAACAGATTGAGGATAGAAAAGGGATCTTTGCGGTCAACACAAAAAACTACAAAAGCACGCAGAGTGTGCAAAAAATACCCCCGCACCGACTCACGGTGCGGTGGTGCAACTCTGCACCCCCAGAGCTTCCAGCTAGCCAGGCAGTTTCATGATAGCAAGCTGGACTAGAACTTAGCAAGAAAAACCATATGTAAAAAATGAACAAGTAGGAACTTAGCTTCTGCTGGAGTAGACAGGTCCTCAGAAAGATCCAGGAGAGATCTGAACCAGTACTAGAACATTGACAGCTGGCATGGAGTAACGATCTGAGTGGAGTTAAATAGAGAATCCAGCCTAGCCCTAAACGAGGGCAGGTGGGGAAGGAATCTCAGAACCAGCAGCTCCACTCACAGCCACCAGAGGGAGTCCACGGACAGAACTCACCGAAGTACCATTCATGACCACAGGAGGGAGTTCGAGAACGGAATTCACAACAGTCATCTTATACGCCCAGTCGTCTTATACGCCCAGTCGTCTTATACACCAGAAAATACGGTACTGTTTTCTCTTTTTAAATCATAATGACAACACAAAACATCCAAATGACCCTGATCAAAAGTTATCATACCCCATTTCTTAATACCGTGTATTGCCCCCTCTAACATCCATGACAGCTTGAAGTCTTTTGTGGTAGTTGTGGATGAGGTTCCTTATTTTCTCAGATTTTAAAGATGCTCACTCTTCTTGGCAAAAAGCCTCCAGTTCCCGTAAATTCCTTGGCTGTCTAGCATGATCTACGAGCTTCAAATCTCCCCAGAGTGGCTCAATGGTATTGAGGTTAGGAGACTGAGATGGCCACTCCAGAACTTTCACTTTGTTCTGCTGAAGCTAATGGCAGGTCAACTTGGCCTTGAGTTTTGGATCGCTGTCACGTTGGAACGTCAAAGTAAGTCCCATGTGCAACTTCCGGGCTGATGAGTGCAAATTTGCCTCCAGTATTTGCTGATAACGTGTTACATTCATCTTTCCTTTAACTTTGACCAAGTTTCCTGTGGCTTTGAAGCTCACACATCTCCAAAACATCAGCAAGCCACCTCCATACTTTACAGAAGGAATGGTGTTCCTTTTATCATAGGCCTTGTTGACCTCTCTCCAAATGTAGCATTTATAGTTGTGGCCAAAAAGTTCAAGTTTGGTCTCATCACTCCAAATTACCTTGTTCCAAAAGTTTTGAGGCTTGTCTCTGTGCTGTTTTGCGTATTGTAGGCGAGATACTTTGTGGCAGCAGATCGCTCTCCATGGCGTCTCCAGACTCTGTCAAATCTGTCACATGTGCTCAGTGTGAACCTGCTTTCATCTGTGAAGAGCACAGGGTGCCAGTGGCAAATTTGCCAATCCTGGTGTTCTGTGGCAAATGCCAAGCGTCCTGCACGGTGTTGGGCTGTAAGTACAACCCCCATCTCTGGATGTCCGGCACTCAGACCATCCTCATGGAGTCGGTTTCTAATTATTTGTGCAGACAGATGCACATTTGTGGCCTGCTGGAGGTTATTTTGCAGGGCTCTGGCAGTGCTCCTCCTGTTCCTCCTTGCGCAAAGGCTGAGGTAGCAGTCCTGCTGCTGGGTTGTTGCCCTCCTATGGCCCCCTCCACGTCTCCTGGTGTACAGGCCTGTCTCCTGGTAGCACCTCCAGCCTCTGGACACTACGCTGACAGACACAGCAAACCTTCTTGCCACAGCTCGCATTGATATGCCATCCTGGATGAGCTGCACTACCTGAGCCATTTCTGTGGGTTGTAGAGTCCGTCTCATGCTACCACGAGTGTGAAAGCACAACCAACATTCAAAAGTGACCAAAACATTAGCCAGAAAGCTTTGGTACTGAGATGTGGTCTGTGGTCCCCACCTGCAGAACCACTCCTTTATTAAGTGTGTCTTGATAATTGTCAATAATTTCCATCTGTTGTCTATTCCATTTGCACAACAGCATGTGAAATTGATTGTCAAACAGTGTTGCTTCCTAAGTGGACAGTTTGATTTCACAGAACTTTGATCTACTTGGAGTTATATTCTGTTGTTTAAATGTTCCCTTGATTTTTTTTGAGCAGTATATAATATTTATTTATTTTCTAACCTATTTCTTTTTCTTTTTCAGAAAGGATTACATTTTGCACTCTCGTTGATCAGTCCTCATTAAACACACAAGATCACATTATCACAGGCTATCCTGGAAGGAATGTTAGGTACAGAAAAGCATATTCAATACAGACACTTGAAAATCCTCACACTGCAGGTTGCATTTGGAAACCAAAGACATTTCCACTGAAAATGAAAAGAAAGTCAAATGTGAAATATAAAGCCTATTCCGATAATATCACCCCCTGCTTTTCAGTAAGGCATGTTATGGTTAATCAGAAAAACACAATAACTTGTAATTAACATTTTCCAGGGAATTCATGTATTTATCCAATTAGCAAGCTTTTGGTAAGTTAGGGTATGAAAATAAGAACAGTAAATCCAGCATTTAATCCAAACCTAATTAGAACATTAATAAATGACTTGTGAAGTGCTTGGAGCTGGATAATATTTTTCCACTGTAACTAGTCAGGCTATATCATTAAGATAATAATAACAATAATTATTATTATAATTTTATTTATATAGTGCCAACATATTCCGCAGCGCATTACAATTATAGAGGGGATTTGTACAGACAATAGACATTACAGCATAACAATAATCACAGTTCAAAACAGATACCAAGAGGAATGAGGGCCCTGCTCGCAAGCTTACAATCGATGAGATTTCAGACACTACTAATATAAAAATAGCTCTCCTACCAAAAAATGAAAGGTGTTATTACTTCAGTGGGCAGTCTACATGTACATTAACACTTTAACATGTGGTCTACCAGAAAATTACCACAATAGTGTGCAATAGTGTTCAATATACCCCCTGCTTTAAAGGGAATCTCTCAGTGGGACATCACACCAAAAACTATTTGTGTGCATGTAGCTCTTTCAAAAACAAGTCAACAATACCTTTACATGGCCAGTCTGTTATTTTGTTACTCAGAATTCAGTGTTTTGAATTGATATGCAAATGAGGGTAAAAAACTGAAGCCTCTGTCACTCCAGCTCTATTCCCCACCCAATGCCTTGCTTGTCTTAGGACTCCTATGCATGAAGTCACACAGCAAAGAGGCTGTCAGTCAATTAAAACACTGATTTCTCAGTAATGGTGAACAGGACATTCTAGATAAAGGTATTGCTGGCCTTTCTTTCTATTGCTGGACTTTTCTTTCTTTGAAAGAGCTACATGCACATAAAAATAGTTTGAGAGATGAAACCTTGCTTGACGGATTCTGTTTAACCCCTTTATGAGCTATGTTGTATAGGTACATCACAGGTCACCTCCACCTCTTTGGTTTGATTACCTGTCATATGCGATCCACCCAAGACTATTGACATGTTAAATGCCGTTGTCAATATCTGACAACAACATTTAACACGAGTGCGCCAAAAGTGCATCACTAATCCCGCCATCGGAGCCCATGTAACATGATCACAGGTCGCTGATGGGTCGACATGACAATCGAGGGTCTGCAGGAGGCCCTTGTTCTTGTCATTGCAGATCTGCTATGAGCGCCGTCCCTTGATGATCAATTCTGCTGCACAAAGCAGGGCTGAAGCCTTGCTATAAGTAGCAAAATCGATCAGAAGAACACAGCTAAGGAGACTATTGAAGCATGTAAAAAGTAGAAAAAAGTTTTTAAAAATATAAAAAATAAATAAAAGTTCAAATCACCCCCCTTTTGCCCCATTCAAAATAAAATAAAATAAATACATATATTTGGTATCGCTGTGTTTAGAAATGCCTGATCTATCAAAATATAAAATAACTAATCTGATTGGTAAACAGCATAATGAGAAAAAAATCAAAATGCCAGAATTACTTTTTTTGGCATAAAAATTCAATGAACTGTAATAAAAGGTGATCAAAAGATCGTATCCACCCCAAAGTGGTGTCAATAAAAATGTCAGCACATAGAAAATAAGCAGTCACCGAGCCCCAGATCCAGAAAAATGCAGCTGCTACGGGTCTCGGAAAATGGCGCCATTTTTTTTTTTATTTTGTTTCACCACTTAAATAAAAAAGAACCTATACATGTTTGGTATCTGCAAACTCATAATGACCTGGAGGATCATAAAAGCTGGTTAGTTTTAGCATTTAGTGAACATGGTAAAAAAAAAAAAAAAAAATTTTGGAATTGCACTTTTTTGTAATTTCACCACACTCAGAATTTTTTTTTTGTTTTCCAGTACATTATATGACAAAACCAATGGTGTTGTTCAAAAGTACAAAAACAAGCCCTTACATGGCCATATCAATGGACAAATAGAAAAGTTATGGCTCTGGGAAGAAGGTGAGCAAAAAATAAAAATGGAAAATCCCAAGGTGGTGAAGGGGTTAAAAGCTGACAGTGACTTCTCTCTGAGAATCTGCTGGGCATACATGTCTCCTTCACAACTTGTTACTATAGACTATAGCAATCTGTGAGAACTTTGGGGCTCTAAAATGGATCATGAGCCCATTCCATGTCAGCTCTGACATCGATTTGAGGATTAGATTGCATTGATTGCCCTATTACATATCTCTATGGCCAAATCGTGAGATAAGCTCTCTATGGGTTAATGGTAATGTAGACTAAGCTTAGATGGCTAAGTAGTACCAGAGCAAGAATTCCTGTCTAGTATCACTTATAGGTGGCTTGTAAAGGGTGAAGGTATAACCTGTAATCTACATGTACTGTACATATGTGATTGTTTTTTTCAGCTTCCCAATTGTAGGGAGGAGAGCCAAACTTGTGGTCTCTCTTGAGTGTCTGGGCTGAAACTGTCGGGACTGTCACCAGTGTTTCAGGGGGAAGAGATTTCGGACCGGAGCAGTTCAGGACACCAGACTGATGGGGGCAGGTCCAACATAAACAGCTGTCTGAGCGGGAAGACAGGACATTTGGCAGGGAACGACCCTGTGAGTAGTGAGACGGTTGACTCCCTCTCAACAGTCCCACGCCAGCTAGCTGTCCCTGTATCTCCAGCTAGCTATACTGCCAACACATACTACCCACAGCCCAGAGAGACATCCGCTCCAGGTAGAGACCAGGATAGAGCACATACTTTGGCTCCACTTACCACCGTCGAGGTACCCCTTAGTCCCATCCTTGCAGCGCCTGCTAAGGACCGGCCTGTGCCTGTGGCTGTGTCCACTGGACTGTGTGCTTCAGCTGCTTCCTTGTCTACTGAACTTTCGATTTCTCCCACTGTGCCACCGACCATCATCTCTACCCCACCATGTGCCTGGATCAGGAGATCACGTGCCAAAGAACCAGGAGGATTCGTCGTTGCCAGGAGACAGTGCATCGCCCTTCTGCGGCTGCGGATCGGAGACATCTCGCGCCGCCTGCGGCACCACCGAGGGATCTTCCAGCCACCTTCCTCCAGTGCACAGACTCATAAGTTAACCTATTACTCTCTTCTGCATTTGACTTTCTCCCATCCTCAAGTCCACATCCATTACCCCCCTGCTTGTACCATTACAGCTTATATATATAAAGAACCTGTTAACCCTTGCTCTGCCTCCTGTGTGTCACTGCATACAATGCACCTGCTAACATACTACACAATCATAGAAGTAATACAGAAATAAGCAACTAATACAGTATATTCAATATTAAACACAGTAGAAGAAAAAAATCTTTTTAGGTCAATGGCTAATTCAGTCATGGAAAGTTCCCATGTTCGCCTCAAATGTATAATTTATTATTCAGCTCGCACAAATACACACATTCAACAGCTAAAAAGTGTATGCATAATATAGAAGCTGTCCACTGGTTATGTCCTGTGAGTACAATTATTCAGCAAGAATAAACGAGTTATCTGATTATATGAACTTGATGATCTATCCAACTTAGGACAGGTCATCAATGGTGGAAGTCCAACACCCAGGACTCCAATCAATCCTGTGATTAGCTCAATTGTGCAGCTGTCATATGGTAATGGATCAATAAGGTTACCTTAAGGATAGGCGTTCGATATCACATGACCAGAACATCTCTGTAATTATAAGTTCAATTTTGAATGAAAATATAATCCATTGAATGGATTGTCTGCTTTAGAGTAACCCTTGTTAAGAACCCCATTAGGCCATGCTAAACTAATAGACTTAATATCTCTATTAATATGAATAAGCAAAAGAATGACTGTAAAAATTACAATAAAATCTAAACTGAGTAATCATAATTAAGTAGTGTCTTAGAATATATTCATATTATCACATTAGTGATTCTGGAGACTGTATTAATCAGCTAAAAGGGCACCTGTAACTTCAGATACCTTTTCAGAATCAACTCTTTTCTGTGCATACAAGAGGGATAACACTATTTTTGTCCATTATATTGTATTGTTCTTTCTAAACTGTCCGCTTTCAAAAAGGAAACGTTTTAAAAAAATTATAATGAAATAAAAGATCCAACCAATATTAATACTTGTCTGCATGTCTTGGAATTTGCTCATTCAGAGATATGTATATGTAAGATTCGCTATATTAGATCTTATACATTTTTGTGAGACAAACTGTAATTTTTTAAGTGTTATTTTGCAACATATGTCAGAATTACAATTGTATTCATTTTTTATAGCTATAATTGAGGAAAAAAAACAAGTTATTTTTGCACCATTAAACAATCATAGTAAATAATCAGCTCATTATATTGCTCACGATGTTACGTTTACAGTGATACCAAATCGGTCTGTGTTATTTACTGGTTTGTAATATTTATTTTTAAAAGGCGTATAAAGAATGTGCAATGTATCATTCATTATTTTGTAGGAAAAAACTCAGACTTTTATTTGATCTCTATACAGGCGTATAGTCATGTACTACAACAGAGACGTATCTCTTTGTAACAATACAATATGAATGTAAAGAAGATGAATATTATTTAGAACTTTAGGCAGAGAAAATCCTTCTATATTAAGCAGTGCTAGTCTCAATGTTACAGTTCCTACCTATAATGCTAAAGGTCCTGAGTTTTAATCTCAGGACTATTGACACTTAAAAAAGCAAGAAATGTATGAGCTATGTGTGAAAATATTTCCTGAACACAGAGAAATGTAAGAGGCAGAGAAAATCCTTCTCTACTTTGCAGTACTGCCTGTGTCTGATTGTTAAAGTCCCTCCCTGTAATCCTATAGGTCCTGAGTTTTAACCTCAGGACAAATGACAATTAAAAAAAGCAAAAAAAAAGTATTGAAATGAACAGGGTGGGCCATTTATATGGATACACCTAAATAAAATGGGAATGGTTGGCGATATCAACTTCCTGTTTGTGGCACATTAGTATATGGGAGGGGGGAAACTTTTCAAGATGGGTGGTGACCCACTTTATTTTTTCAATGGGAAGAGGGTCATGTGACACATGAAACTTATTGAGAATTTCACAAGAAAAACAATGGTGGCTTGGTTTTAACGTAACTTTATTCTTTAATGAGTTATTCACAAGTTTATGACCACTTATAAAATGTGTTAAAGTGCTGACGATTGTGTTGGATTGTCAATGCAACCCTCTTCTCCCACTCTTGACACACTGATAGCAACACCGCAGAAGAAATGCTAGCACAGGCTTCCAGTATCCTTTGTTTCAGATGCTGCACATCTTGTATCTTCACAGCATAGATAATTGCTTTCAGATGACCCCAAAGATAAAAGTCTAATGGGGTCAGATCGGGAGACCTTGGTGGCCATTCAACTGGCCCACGACGACCAAACCACTTGACTTTTGGATATGGGATGGACCCCACTCCATCTTAAAACCACCATAACTACTGTAAACCTAGGTACTAAAATAAATACACAAAACACATTATTTTGGTTGTCAAAATGGCCACAGCTTTTATTCAAATCACAGGATTAAATAATCACAGTAGGAGTCAGGTGGAGTGCTAGTACATTGGGATTCACAAGTACTGCGATATCCCCAGCTGTCTGACATACAGCACCAGGACAGACAGCCATAAAGGGGCGGCACGCACTGCCATTCAAGCAGAGCCAGTAAACTTTTAGGGCACCAATGACCCTATTATCCTTACTCCTGTGCTTAACCACTGTGCCCGCCCCTGATTGATGTTACCATTACAACGTCCTTGAGGCTGGCCACCAAAGCTGAGCCTGCTCACCACCATGAGGTTTTACATCCTCTATTAGTTAAAATGAGTCCACCTTAACTTGTCTGCAACTTCCACCTGACTCCTAAACCGCAAAGCCATGACGGGTTATAAATTCCAAGTCTCATTTGCCACTTTTCTTTTTTTTTTTAATAATTAAATCATTTTTGTAAACTTAAAAAACTAGAAGTCCCTGCAAAAGCATTAATGGGACTAAACTTGGCAAACCTCTGACTCACAAAGAGTCATCCTACAGCGCTCAGGAGAGGAAAAACCCCCTGTGGAGGAAACCTCCAGGGAACCATGGCTTAAGGATTGCCCCTCCCTTGGGCTTAGAAGGTTACCGCAAATAATAACTCTTTATAGCCAATATACAATTGAACCTGGTACAAGATATACCATGACAAATTCAAAATACAATAAAGCATATATCATTATACAAGCAATAATTAAAAAGTTTTAGGACAGAGATTATAAACAGGGCGGGAGGGTGGGTAATGTTTCATCCTGTCCATCCTGTGAGAGAAAGAGAGCCAGAGTTGCCTCCCCTATATAAGCCCCACCCTCCTCACAGTAATACACCAGGCACAAACATCTAAACTCCTTCCTCTTAAAGCAACAACACTCTTGTTTAAAATCTACACCACAATACAAACAAAAGCTGCAGGAGTTCTCGGTCCACCCATCCCCAAGTCATGTCCACCTCCGTCTAGTCTCCAGTGGTTTCTTTCCAGGAAACTGCTCATGCAAGAATGCTCGGACCTGACACCCATAATGCGATGGTGCACCATCTTGGGTGTACGGTCCGAGCATTCCTACATGAACAGTTTTCTGGAAAGTGGATTGGTCATCATGGGCCAGTTGAATGGCCACCAAGGTCTCCTGATCTGACCCCCTTACACTTTTATCTTTGGGGTCATCTCAAGGCAATTGTCTATGTTGTTAAGACACAAGATGTGCAGCATCTGAAACAATGGATACTGGAAGCCTGTGCTAGCATTTCTTCTGCGGTGTTGCTATCAGTGTGTCAAGAGTGGGAGAAGAGGGTTGTATTGACAATCCAACACAATGGGCAGCACTTTGAGCAAATTTTATAAGTGGTCATAAACTTGTCAACTTCTCATGAAAGAATAAAGTGAAGTTAAAACCAAGCACACCATTGTTTTTCTTGTGAAATTCTCAGTAAGTTTAATGTGTCACATGACTCTCTTTCTATTGGAAAAAATAAAGTTGGATCAAAAATGACTGACTACAAAATGGCTTCCATGGTCACCACCCATCTTGAAAAGTTCCCCCTCCCATATACTAATGTGCCACAAACAGGAAGTTCATATCACCAACCATTCCCATTTTATTTAGGTGTATCTATATGCATGGCCCACCCAGTATAAATGAAAGCATCTACTTGGTATAGAGAAATGCAGGGGGCACTGCTAATGCCAAAATGTGAATGATCACAGCAGTGTCTAAGATGCATGCAGTGCAACTAGTCCAACGAATCACTGTGCAGACTGTATAGAATGTCTGCCCCTGATATGGCCATCAATATAATGTTCTATGAAAACCTAATTAATTTTAATTGAAACACATAGAAGTGGAGAAATTCTGTTAAAGGGAATCTGTCACCAGACTCTTCCTACCTCATCTAACAGCAGCATAATGTAGAGACAGAGATGCTGAATCCAACAATGTATCACTTAGTTTACTGGGTGCAGCAGCTGTGACACAATCAAAGTTCTTAGTTGTAACATGAAGCAGAGCTCAGAAACCTAACCCTGTCCACACCAGGCTCTCTACGTACATTATCTATTGACAGCAAGTTGCTTATGAGAGGAGGGGGCGGAGTCTGACAACTTTTCATGAGGCAACTAGTCTGGACAATGATAATGTCCTAGGGATAAAACCTTCATTGTAAGTAAACAGCACACAACCTGATAAGTGACACATTGCTAAATTCAGTGCTTTAACTCCTATCTCATGCTATCCTCAGATTACATAGAAAAACCTGCTGACAGATTCCTTTTAAGGATTTGCTCCATCCAGACATATTTATTCTACATAGGTCTGTTGTTACTATTACAACTTACAATCTACATGTCTTATTTTTCTATTTCATAGGAAATTACAACAGTATATTTACAGTGATTGGCAAATGGGAGCACAAGGAAACTCCCACAAACTTTTGGCACTTGTTGCACCTGGTTATATTTGAACCAAGGACTGCGGCATTGCATAGGAACAGCGCTAACAACCAAACTACATTTATTATTGGTTTTGGCTGTAAATAACAAAAAAAAGTGTATTCTGGTCATTCCCCCTGTAATCTGATATGACTAATAAATAAGCAGGCTCTGCTTGAATATGAGACATCTCTTCTCCTTTCTTTGGAACAAAAGAATGTTATAAACTGAAATTTTAATTTGACGTTAGGTCTGTCATGGTGACATTTTCATATTGCTAAAAAGGCACAACGAATCAGAGTTTTTCAGTGTAATATTTCACTTGCCTAGAAAGGATGAAGTCTTTGATGACTGAAGCTAAGGGTCCTCAAGTACAGACAATATGTCATCACTTGATGCAGAAAATTACAGTGGACACTCTTCTGTTAAGACCTAAACTTTCAATTGAGTATCTTTCAACTTGACAGGTTACATTTAAAGTGTTGTCACTATTCTCTCTTTCTTGGAAAAAAGGAAAATTGTCTGAAATCACTGAAATCCAATACTTGATATGGTCAAATAAGAGTTCAACAATGGATTTAACTAAAAATCCTCATATTCTGATGCTCTAGTTTTAGATTAGATGTATTACTAGGAAAACAGTAAGAATAGTATAGTTATAACTAAAATATATAAAAGACATCGGAAAAACACCCAATAATATCCATACAGGTAAGTATGCTGTACAAAGAATGTGTCCCTCCATTATCTGTCCTGGATGCCAATAGCCTAACTGGTTTCTTTAGGAACCCATCAGTCAGTACAATTATATCTATAGTGAATGGTGCCCCAAATTCTTATTTGGTGAATGGTGCCCCAAATTGTTATTTGGGGAATTGGTTTAGCTTCTTCATGTTCAGGCTTTTTTCAGTTTTCTTTTTTTTCGTTCTTTCTTCCTCCCCTTCTTCTCCCAAAAACCATAACTATTTTTCCGTCCACTATTCATTTTAACATGTGATGCAGTGGAAAGCAGGAAAATAATCCAAGTGTGTTATCCATTATACGGTAAACCTGATTTTACAAACTGATTCTCCAGGTCAGTATGATTATGCAAATAACAAAAATTCAGAAATCTGTAAAAAAAAAAAATGTTTTGCCTGTATCGCTATTTTCTGAGACCTGTGATGTTTTACATTTTCACGATATGGGGCTGTGTGAGAGCTTATTTTTGCGCCCTGAGCAGACACTTTTACTGATATAATTTTGGGATACATACTGTGTTTTGCATTGCCTCCTATTGTATTTTTTAATTGCAATGTTGCAGTGGTCAAAAATACGTAAATCTGGTGTTTCGATTTTTTTTATTATTATTGCACTGTTCAGATTCATTTATTTTATATTCTGATGGATTAATTGAACTTTTACATTACCAAATATGTGTATTTTTAATTTTTTTAATTGTTTTATTTTTAATGGGGCTAAAGGGGGGCGATTTGAACTTTTATATTTTTTAAAATTTTTTCATATTTGATGTGAGTTTCTGGATTTTTTTTTAAGATTGTCTCTCTCTCACAGTTGAAGTGTAGCTACGATAAAAATTACAGACCTCACCATTCTTGAAGGTGGCAAAATTTGAAAAATCAGCAATATATCAAATACCTTTTTCCCCCACTGTAACTATTCACCCCCCTAAAGTCATTAGAGCCTCGTCTTTCGGCAATTGCAGCTGCCAATCACTTTGGATAAATCTCTGAGCTTTCCACATCTTGCCACTGAGATTTTTACCCATTCCTTAAAGCAAAACTGTTAGATGGTTTCTTTTGTGAACTGCAATCTTCTAGTTTGACCACAGATTCTCAATGGGATTAGGTCTGGGCTTTGACTAGGCCATTCCAAAAACATTTACATGTTTCCCCTTAAACTGCTCGAGTGTTACTTTAGCAGTATGCTTTCAGTCTTTATCTTGGTGAACTTTAGTCCCAGTCTCAAATCACTGACACCCGGGGATCATTAGAGATTGGTATATTTTTATTATAACCCTACCTTGACTTGTTCTTCTCAACAACTTTGTTCCTGACTTGTTGGATTCCATGTGGATTTTCTGAAGAGAATTTCATAGCTACTTTAACTTTAACATGTCTACATAGACCTACTTTGTACAATTAAAACTTGCCACTGATCACCTCTCTTTGGTGGAACAGTGCTCTCCACCTACTGCTGCTATCCATAATAGTGAATATGTATTGTGGAAGACTTAAGGTACCGTCACACTCAGCGACGCTGCGGCGATATAGACAACGAGCCGACCTAAACTAGATTGCTGGAGCGTCGCTGTTTAGGTCGCTGTAGAGACGTCAAACACAGCAACTCCAGAACAATGCAGGAGCGATCCAGTGACGTAATGGCAACTCACTACTCGTTCTCGCTGGTTGTTAGCTCCATGTCAAACAGCCGGAGTGTACCAACTGGCTAGAAGGAGACGCTGCGATGCCCCCTATGCTCGTTGCTGGCGTCGTTGCTTTTGATGTCAAACATGACGATACACGCCGACCTGGCGACCAAATAAAGTTCTGGACTTCTAGCTCCGACCAGCGATGGCACAGCAGGATCCAGATCGCTGCTGCGTGTCAAACACAACGAGATCGCTATCCAGGATGCTGCAACGTCACGGATCGTTGTCGTTCTCGTTGCAAAGTTGCTGAGTGTGAAGGTACCTTAAGTACTTCCATGGCGCCATCATTGTACAATGCAAACCTTTGCTGATAATGGCTATAAATGTCAATTAGCTTAGTAGGGTATATATTATGGTGTGTACTGTCATCTATTTAGGGATGAGTTAATTAAAAGTTTGACAAAATATTGCAGGATCATTTGTAAGTTGATAATTTTGCATGGCCCTTGAACTTAGGATGATATAAATATCAAAAAAGGTTCCCCAGCCCTGGTCTAAAGGAAACAATTTAGTTATTTATTATGACATTTACAACCCCTACTTCAGCTAGTACAATTACAGCATTTAGAGTAAACATATATTATAAGGAAAGTCCAGATATTCTGCATTTTATCTTATGTATAGCTTATTCCCATACCTGTGTATCCATAACTAGGACTTAAATGAAAAGTTTAGAAAAGCAGCACTACAACTCAGTTTTCTTGCTTCCAAAATCTTTGAACCTGTGATACAAGCATATTATAATGCTTTTGTGTGCTGGTTATGGGTTACTGCTTTGAGCCAATCAGTCAAGCATACTTTGGTGGCCTTGGGAATCAGGAGTGAGCAGTTGCATTATTTAATACAGAGATGAGCAGTATTCAATGGGCTTTGCTAATCTTTACCATTTACTGAAGCAAGCAAGCATTCCTCTCTGCAGGTAGAGCTATAAGCCATTTTCCTCCAGGTCTGAACAGCACAGTGCCGATCCCTGCTGGCAGCACAGATCTATTAGCGGTTAATGTGTGTCACTGGTTACAAGCAGCCAGAGGGGAAGACATTAGACTTGTGTAGTGAACAACTTTCTAGATAATTTATTGCTCTTGACTTTTTGAAAAATAAACATTCCCAGTGTTTAAATAGCAACGATCACCAGAAATCAAGTTTTATGACAAATTAAAAAATATACAAGTAATTACGTGTTTTTGACTTATTTTGGATACTGACTGCTTTAAAAGTCAGTATCTAACTAAAAACCCTTGTTTTTTATACCTATTTTCAGGGGTGGGATTCAAATTTGTAACAACAGGTTCTGTGTTTGTGTAGGAAAACCACACTCATTTTTAAGACACACCCATTTACACACACCTTTTCCTCATATACAAGTAGGGGCGCAGTCAACTTTTGAAGAAGGAAAAGAGGGTGAAGTTTGCACATTTTAGGCCATACCTCTGACCACACCCATTTCACAACTAGTCACACCCATATCCACATCCCAACCACACCCATTTAGCACTGCTGATCACACTGTTTCATAAACAATAATTATAAACAAAAAATATGGCCACACAGTGCTCCATACTGTATAATGGCCACACATGATGCTCCATACTGTATAATTACCACTTAGTGCTCCATACTGTATAATGGCCACATGATGCTCCATACTGTATAATGACCGCACATGATGCTCCATACTGTATAATGGCCACACATGATGCTCCATACAGTATAATGGCCCCACATGATGCTCCATACTGTATAATGGCCACACATGATGCTCCACACTGTATAATGGCCACACATGATGCTCCATACTATATAATGGCCACACATGATGCTCAATACTGTATAATGGCCACACAGTGCTCAAAACTGTATAATGGCCACACATGATGCTCCATACTGTATAATAACCACACATGATCCACCATACTGTATAATGGCCACACATGATGCTCCATACAGTATGATGGCCACACATGATGCTCAATATTGTATAATAGCTACACATGATGCTCAATACTGTATAATGGCCAAACATGATGCTCCATACTGTATAATGGCCACACATGATGCTCCATACTGTAAAATGGTCACACATATTGCGTTCAGTATAATGGCCACACATAGTTACTCCTACACATGCAGCTCTGCTCCGTAAACCTTGCATACACAGCTCCACTCCGTACACCTCGTACACACACGGCTCCGCACCGTACACCTCGTAAACACGCGGCTCTGCTTCGTACACCTTGCACACACGGCTCCGCTCCATACACCTCATACACATGGTTCCACTCCGTACACCTCGTACACACATGGCTCCACTCCGTACACCTTGCACACATGGCTCTGCTCCATACAACTCATACACATATGGCTCCGCTCCATACACCTCATACACACGCACGGCTCTGCTCCGTACACCTCATACACATACGGCTCAGCTGAGTACACCTCATACACACACACGGCTCTTCTGCATACACCTCATACACAGTTTAAGAAGAAAGTGGGGCGCACTCGTTATACTATGGGAGCGAGGTGCAGGTGTAACGGACTGTAAAAGTCCAAATACAGTAGGAGATATAGAATACACCGCACACTCTAGGCATATATGATGCAATGGTAGTGTAAATTTATTAAGGACATAAACAAGGAGTAATAAATGTTGAAAGCGACCAAAAGCAAATGACGTTTCAACTCTGCCAGAGCCTTAATCATACAATCGCTTGGTGCAGATTGAGGAAGGGATAGGTAAGAATCCTGAGGTAACTTGGAGCAAACTCCGTTATGGTGTGTTGTCACTATAAGATGCTGTAAATACTCCTTGGTGTGGGGTCTGCTTAAGCTGCTGGATGAGCGGCGCAGAACTGGCTGAATCCCACCCCTACCTATTTTTTAATGGAAGCGAGCTGCCATCTCAGGGATGGCACGGATTCTCACTGATCCCTCTGCATCACATGCTTCTAATGGGCATGCACAGGCAGAGAGACTAGAAGCGCACTGCTTCCTGGTCCATAATGCTACTTTATAAGAAGACTTTTTCCTTCCTGTCAGCAGCTTCACTATCTACTATTGTCGCACTGGTCTGTGCTCTGATCGAAGTGAATATACTCCAAAGCAAAATATTTGAGAAGTTAATCAGCTCTAGGATCTGTCACTGTTTGGTCTCTACTTGCTGCCTAAGCCTGTGAATTAGTGTTAAGCATTACAAAACAAGTTTTTGCTAATTAGTTAAGGACTTTAATATAAGACGATAAAAAGAAAATGTGACTTTATACAATATTTTAACAACTGCAATGTGAGAGCTCCTTCCTCATGGCCAAAAGAAAGATAACATGTGAATGTTGTAATTTCAAGAGATGCAGATTGTTCAAATTAGTACCTGTATAGGAAGAAATACATTACACATATGTAAAGTTTACCTGTCCTTTTTCACTTTAGGCCTCTTTCACACTAGCGTCATGCACTGCACGTCGCTATGCGTCGTTCTGTAGAAAAAACGCATCCTGCAAAATTGCTTGCAGGATGCGTTTTTTCTCCATAGACTTGAATTAGCGACACAGTGCGACGCATTGCCACACGTCGCAACTGTCGTGCGACGGTTGCGTCGGACCGTCGGCACAAAAAATCGTTGCATGTAACTTTTTTTGTGCGTCGATAGCGTCTCTTCCGACCGCGCATGCGTGGCCGGAACTCCGCCCCTGCCTCCCCGCACATCACAATGTGGCAGCGGATGCGATGTAAAACAGCATCCACTGCCCCCGTTGTGCGGCGCTTCCACACTATGTGTCGGTACGCTGCAACGTCGCATAGCGACGTGCAGTGCACGACGCTAGTGTGAAAGTAGCCTAATATGTTTGGTTTGCCATTTTGCTGTTTTAGATTTTAATTCCATAGTGATTAGGATTAGAGATGAGTGAATATCGTCGTCTCCCTCCTTATTCAGCAAGCTATAGCAGTTACCAAAAAAGCTACAATGGGAACCCGGATACCTGGATCGCTCCCGATAATCAGGTGCCCGGCACCGCAGCTGCATGTGTCGCAGCTGTGTGACAGTCACAACACACAGGCTCTCCATGCATGTGTTGTGACTGTCACACAGCCGTGACACATGCAGCTGCTGATTATCGGGAGCGCTCTAGGTATCCGGGTTCCCTCTGCAGCTTCTTCATTAATTAATATAGCATGCCGAATAAGGAGGCAGCCGACGATATTCGCTGATCTCTAATTAGGATCTTAAAATGATGTATATAGCTATTAGAGATAAGCAAAAAAAATGTGAGGGGAAGTGAATTCTAATCAAATTTTGCAAAAATCGACATTCGTCCATATATGGATTTTTATAATTTGCTTTCCATGCGATTTCAGAAAAATAGCGGCCTATGACTGCCATTTCTGAGAACCATAAAGAGTCATCAAAAGATTAAAATAAAATACAAAAAGTCCTTATTGTCACCTTACCACTCATGACATCATAACTTTCTTTAGTCATGTGTTCCTGATTTTCTGTGTGTGTCAGGGCTAGTTTGCATTTCATTTTTATTTTCTCAACATAACATTATAGATCCTATTAAGAAGTGATAGTTTAACCCCTTAACGTCCAATGACGGACACAGTCCGTCATTGGACACCTCCCCCTGCATAGTGTGGGCTCCGACGATGAGCCTGCACCTATTCCGGCACATGACAGCTGATCTGATCAGCTGACGTGCCTGGAACAGCTGCGGGGAAATCGTGATTCACCCGCGGCTGTTAACATTTTAAATGCTGCTGTAAAACGCTGACCGTGGCATTTAACATGCATGCGCAGGAAGCGTGTCATTACCTCCTCCCATTGGCGCCCATGTCACATGACATGGTTGGAAAAAGGGATCGAAAAGGGTCACCGATGGGTTGGTATGACAACCCGGGGTCAGCAGGAGACCTCTGTTGTTGTCAATGCTGGATCGCTATGAGTACCACCTGGTGGTCGGCGCTCATAGCAAGCGAGCATATCTGCTACATAGAGCAGGACTGCAGCCCTGCTATATGTAGCAGAAGTGATCAGACAAGTGCAGCTTCTAGTCCTATGGAGACTACTGAAGCAAGTAAATCCAGCGGCAAAATGGCCACTCCATACTCCCCTCCAGTCAGCGCTCACACAGGGTTAATGGCTGCTATTAACCCTGTGTGACCAAATTTTTACTATTGATGCTGCCTATGTGGCATCAATAGTAAAAAGATCTAATGTTAAAAATAATAAAAAAATAAAAAATCATTATATACTCACCTTCCGTGGGCCCCGGATCCAGCCAAGGCCTTTCCCACTCCTCGCGACGCTCCGGTGACCGGTACATGCATTGCGGTCTCGCGAGATGATGAAGTAGTGGTCTCGCGAGACCACTACGTCATCATCTCGCGAGACCGCAATGCACTCTTGGGACCGGAGCGTCGCGAGGAGCATCAGTAAACGCCTCGGCTAGATCCAGGGGGGTGACGGAGGGTGAGTATATAACTATTTTATATTTTAATTCTTTTAACAGGGATATGGTGCCCACATTGCTATATACTATGTGGGCTGTTAGATACTGCGTGGTCTGTGTTATATACTACATCTCTATGCTATATACTATATGGGCTGTGCTATATACTACGTGGCTGTGGTATATATTACGTGGCTGGGCAATATACTACATCACTGTGCTCTATACTACATGGCCTGTGTTATATACTGCATGGACAGTGTTATATACTACGTCTCTGTGCTATATACTACGTGGCTGTGCTATATACTAAGTGGCTGTGCAATATATTACGTGGCTGTGCAATATACTACTTGACTGGGCAATATACTATGTGTCTGTGCTATATACTACGTGTCTGTGCTATATACTATGTGGCGGGGCAATATACTACGTGGCTGGGCAATATACTACGTGACTGTGCTATATACTACGTGGCTGTGCAATATACTACTTGACTGGGCAATATACTATGTGCCTGTGCTATATACTACATGTCTGTGCTATATACTACGTGGCTGGGTAATATACTACTGTATGTGGCTGGGCAATATACATGTCTGCTATATACTACGTGTCTGTGCTATATACTACATGGCTGGGCAATATACTATGTCGCTGGGCAATATACTAAGTGGCTGGGCAATATACTACGTGGCTGGGCAATATACTACGTGTCTGTGCAATATACTACGTGTCTGTGCAATATACTACATGGCTGGGCAATATACTACGTGGCTGGGCAATATACTACGTGGGCTGTGCTTTATGCTACGTGGGCTGTGCTATATACTACGTGGGCTGTGTTATACGCTACGTGGCTGGGCAATATGCTACGTGGGCTATGCTATATGCTACGTGGGCTGTGTTATACGCTATGTGGGCTGTGCTATATTTCTGTGCTGTATCTGTGCATCATGAATCGTGGTATGTGTCAAAGAGGGGGGCCCGCTGAGACTTCTTTCGCCCGGGGCCCTCAAAAACGTGGAGCCGGCCCTGGCTTCACTGATTGGTCACGCCCGGCCACGAACAATCAGCCACAGGTGCACTCTGCCCACGAATTGGCGCGGAATATGAACCACGCTTCGCTAATTGGTCGCGGCCGGCCGGCTGAATCCTGTGTATAAATTGCATTATTCTGAAAACTTCATAAATAAACTACATACATATTCTAGAATACCCGATGCGTTAGAATCGGGCCACCATCTAGTATATATATATATAAAAGTTCAAATCACCTCTCTTTTGCCCCCATTCAAAGTAAAACAATAATTTAAAAAATCAAATGTACACATATTTGGTATCGCCGCGTTCAGATTCGGCCGATCTATCAATATAAAAAAAGAATTAATCCAATCGGTTAACGGCGTAGCGAGAAAAAAAGCAAAACACCAGAATTATGTGTTTTTGGTCACTGCAACACTGCAATAACAGTCGTTCAAAAGATCGTATCTGCACCAATATGATATCAATAAAAACGTCAGATCGGAGCGTAAAAAGTAAGCAATCACCCGGCCCCGGATCCCATAAAATGGAGGCGCTACGGGTCTCGGAAAATGGCAACTTTTTTTGTGTCTATGAACTCATAATGAACTGGAGAATCACAATGGCAGATCAGTTTTAGCATTTACTGAACCTAGCAAAAAAGCCAAACAAAAACAAGTGTGGGATTGCACTTGTTTTGCAATTTCACGGCTTTTGGAATTTTTTTCCTGTTTTCTGTTACATGACATGGTAAAACCAATGGTGTCGTTCAAAAGTACAACTCGTCTCACCAAAATCAAGCCTCACATGACCATATTGACGGAAAAATAAAAATGTTATGGCCCTGGGAAGGAGGGGAGCGAAAAACAAAAATGCAAAACCAAAAATACCCCTGGTAGTTAAGGGGTTAAGTTATTGTTTCTGAGTGGTCTTATCTAATTGAAAAACTATTTCTATGCTGTCATATTGTAAAAAAAATTATTATCTATCTATCCCATATCTATCTATCTATCTATCTATCTATCTATCTATCTATCTATCTATCTATCTATCTATCTATCTCTCTCTATGTACAGTGGGCAAATAAATATTTGACCCCTTGCTGATTTTGTAAGTTTGCCCACTGACAAAGACATGAACAGTCTATAATTTTAAGGGTAGGTTAATTTTAACATTAAGAGATAGAATATCAAAAATAAAATTCAGAAAATCACATTGTATAAATTATATAAATTTATTTGCATTTTGCAGTGAGAAATAAGTATTTGATCCCCTACCAACCATTCAAATTTCTGGCTCCTAAAGACCAGTTAGATGCTCCTAATCAACAAGTTTAGAGCTGAATTTGCAGAATGGGCAAAACAAAAATTGGAACAGGACCCTCAGTTTACACAGAATATTCTGTTGAGTGATGAGGCCAACTTTTTTGGGTGGCCCATTTATATGGATACACCTAAATAAATTGGGAATGGTGACAGTTTTCTTGCATAGGGTGTCTTGCATTGAAATCTGCTGCAGTGACCCGGCTACTGCGTTCCCCAGACATCAACACAATTTCTATCTGCTCCTCACGTGTTAACCTCTGCGACATGTCAATGGCTGTAAACAAAGAGAAACTTGTAAATAACTCATGAAAGAATAAAGTTACATTAACACCAAGCACACCTTTGTTTTTCTTGTGAAATTCTCAATAAGCTTGATGTGTCACATGACCCTCTTCCCATTGGAAAAAATAAAGTTGGATCCAAAATGTCCGACTTCAAAATGGCCGCCATGGTCACCACCCATCTTGAAAAGTTTCTCCCCTCCCATATATTAATATGCCATAAACAGGAAGTTGATATCACCAACCATTCCCACTGTATTTAGGTGCATCCATACACATGGCCCACCCTGTATATATCCCTATATTCCATATCTATTTATTATCTATCTACAAGTATCTATCTACTGTATCTATTATCTATGTATCTACAAATATCTATCTACCTATCAGTCACAAACATATCTGTGGATTCTGTAATTAAAAACACATATATCTGCAAACATTCTTTGCTGTTACACTGCATAACAGCTGATGCAACCAATCATGTATGGTTGTAATTAAAGCATGATATGACAGAGGTTACATCTTAGGGCAATGGCTCTAAGCATTATTCAAAAATTATTATGTATAAAATATGGTTTAAGTAATAAAGTGCCCTAAAATGATGTACAACATTATCAACAATTATCTTATATAACACATGACCTTTTATAGCTAAGCTAGAAAGGCTGTGATTTAGTACTGTAATGACTAATGGAATAAAGTCCATTTTCTTTAATGGTTAGTATGACTATGCCATGAACATGAATATGTTATGCTGTAAAAAACATGGAAAGTCAAAAAGAAGTCACTGAGAAAAGGTGGAAAAAAGTACTAAAATGTGAATATTAATTCCTTTAGTACTGATTATCCCGACTTACATTAAATATAGTGACACTTTAAAGGTAAGGGGCCAGTGTTCTGTCATGAAAAGATTTCAAAAGTCCCATAATTTTGGTGAAACTCAAGGCTGTGCTAAAATTTGTGACTTTTGATGTCCTCACTCCTTCTTTGCTCAGCTCTAACAAAGTGGACGGAGTTGGGGTGGGACGTTGCATAGCGCCACCGGTTGTCAGCAATGACTCGAGTAATATTTGTTGGAAGGCAAACACAGAAGTATGCGCCACTCGTCTGACACTCCTGTTTTATGAACAGGTGACGCCTATTCATGGGGAGGAGCATCTGACTCCAGCACATCTCATCATCAAGACAAGAGTGAACAATGGTATTGTGTGTGGTACTTTACAAAGTATGATTTAGTTCCTTATACACCATAGAGTTCACAGCTCCAGGTAGATAAGCTCCAGAAGGGTGGGAGGGCGAAAGAGTTACTAAAAGAGGGCTAAAAAACATCACCTACTGGCTGTTGAGCAATTTAAAATACAGAGCATCACGTAGAACAAAAAGAAACAGCAAACCCACAAAATGGTTGAAAAGGATCCAGCAATACAGTAGATATGTCATTGAGTTGCCTGTCATATAATAATAATAATATTTTTTATTTCTATGGCCCCAATATATTCTACAGCACTTTACAATTTAGAGGGGACTTGTACAGACAATAAAGACATAACAGAGTAATCACATAATTCAGCAGATACCAAGAGTAGTGAGGGCCCTGTTCACAACTTACAATCTATGATGAGATGATTCTCCTCACCCTGTGCCTTGATACACAGAAAAGAGACAAAGCTCATTGAACGGTGGATTTGACTTTCAAGATTGCCATTTCCAATATGTAGCACTAGAGTTCCTCCCTATGGAGATTATTTGCCTATTTAATATACCAGAGAAGCAATCTGCTTATGCTGGTTTGGCATTGTCCATAAGGAGAGAAGTTGCCCATTATTACCCCATCAGAGGCCTCTTATCCAACCAAACCAGACCTCTTGTTTTACACTGAGGAGGCACAAACACGTGTCTGGTTTGGCATGTATTTGAACTCATGTGGCAAGACTCGTTAAAGGGTCGATATTGACTTTTAGGATTGACTTACAATAGGCGGCACTGGAGTTCACGTCCTCTTTCTCTCTGAAGAGACAATTTGCATACAAAACAGCTGACACATGTGTCAAAGAGAATCGAAAATACCAGGTATTTGGCCCAATTCATTAAGACCATTATTCAAATCAGTCTTGATGAGAGGGGATGTTGCATTCAGATGTTCCTGATTCATGAAGAGGTATACGCCTCTTCATGAATCTGGAGAGTCTGACGTATTGTGTGCATCTGTGTGCTATGCCATAAATCTTACTCCAGTCAGGCACTGGAGTGAGATTCCTGGCATAAGGAATGCCCAGCCCAGAATTCTGGCATGAAAGCTTTGATGAATTGGTCCCTATGGCTTTAGGTGTAAAATGAGGCTAAGAAAATGTCAGGAAAATCCAACTAGAACAGCTAAAATTTCTTTGGGGTTAATCAGAAACCATTTAAAAGATGGCAGCCATGGCTATCTGGCAATTCAGGCAAATATCAGATTGGCCGGACGGGCCGTGGGCTGTATCAATTGTGGCTATGTTAACAGTATCGACTCTGGTGCCTGGATACTTTCAGCTGACTATAAAATGTAGAGAAAAAAGTATGTGAAAAAAGTTGGGATCTCCAAAATAAATTATACAAATACTTTATTAACTGTACAGACTTATTTTGGCACACAATTAAAACATTTAAAAAAACTAACAAACTATACAATAATCCAACAGGTGTGTCCATATTAGCACCCACAACTCTTTTCTAATGTCCAATTTTTAGCAAAACCAGGTAAATTCACTACAAAATAATAATGTGTCACAGTTAAAAATGTTATCGGTACAGGGAAATATCTACACAATCCTAAATGGGGAATATATCACAAGAAAATCAATGTACAGAGAGGGGCCAGGAGATCACGACATCTGGTTACTTGAACTCCTGCACTGGTTAGAACAGTTTCACCATGATACTAAAAAGTGCAGGTTTTCTTTGCTCTGGCATTGCTAGGGCTAATCAGTTCAGTTGATCTCCTGGAGCTCTCCAACCTGGATTGCCTCAACGGTTCTGTGTTGGACACTCTCCTCTGGTATGCAGTTATATGAAAAAGTTTGGGCACCCCTATTAATCTTAAGCTTAATGTTTTATAAAAATTGCTTTTTTTGCAACAGCTACTTCAGTTTCATATATCTAATAACTGTTGGACACAGTAATGTTTCTGCCTTGAAATGAGGTTTATTGTACTAACAGAAAATGTGCAATCTGCATTCAAACAAAATTTGACAGGTGCATAAGTATGGGCACCTCACCAGAAAAGTGACATTAATATTTAGTAGATCCTCCTTTTGCTAAAATAACAGCCTCTAGTCGCTTCCTGTAGCTTTTAATGAGTTCCTGGATCTTGGATGAAGGTATTTTTGACCATTCCTCTTTACAAAACAATTCCAGTTCAGTTAAGTTTGATGGTCGCCGAGCATGGACAGCCCTCTTCAAATGATCCCACAGATGTTCAATGATATTCAGGTCTGGGGACTGGGATGGCCATTCCAGAACAGTGTAATTGTTCCTCTGCATTAATGCCTAAGTAGATTTGGAGCGGTGTTTTGGATCATTGTCTTGCTGAAAGATCCATCCCCTGCGTAACTTCAACTTTGTCACTGATTCATGAACATTATTGTCAAGAATCTGCTGATACTGAGAGGAATCCATGCGTCCCTCAACTTTAACAAGATTCCCAGTGCCGGCATTGGCCACACAGCCCCAAAGCATGATGGAACCTTCACCAAATTTTACTGTGGGTAGCAAGTGTTTTTCTTGGAATGTGTGTTTTTTGGCCGCCATGCATAACGCCTTTTTGTATGACCAACTCAATCTTGGTTTCATCAGTCCACAGGGACCTTCTTCCAAAAAGAAATTGGCTTCTCCAAATGTGCTTTTGCATACCTCAGCCGACTCTGTTTGTGGCGTGCTTGCAGAAATGGCTTCTTTCGCATCACTCTCCGATACAGCTTCTCCTTGTGCAAAGTGCTTTGTATAGTTAACCGATGCACAGTGACACCATCTGCAGCAAGTTGATGCTGCAGCTCTCTGGAGGTGGTCTGAGGATTGTTCTTGACTGATCTCACCATTCTTCTTCTCTGCCTTTCTGATGTTTTTCTTGGCCTGCCACTTCTGGCCTTAACAAGAACTGTACCTGTGTTCTTCCATTTCCTTACTATGTTCCTCACAGTGGAAATTGACAGGTTAAATCTCTTAGACAGCTTTTTGTATCCTTCTCCTGAACAACTATGTTGAATAATCTTTGTTTTCAGATCATTTGACAGTTGTTTTGAGGAGCCCATGATGTCACTCTTCAGAGGAGATTCAAACAGGAGAACAACTTGCAAGTGGCCACTTTAAGTAGCTTTTCTCATGATTGCATACACCTGGCTATGAAGTTCAAAGCTCAATAAGGTTATAAAACAAAAAAAAAGTGCTTTAGTAAGTCAGTAAAAAGTAGGTAGGAGTATTTAAAACAAGAAAATAATAAGGGTGCCCATTAGTGTTGAGCGATACCGTCCGATACTTGAAAGTATCGGTATCGGAAAGTATCGGCCGATTCCGGCAAAGTATCGGATCTAATCCGATACCGATACCCGATACCAATACAAGTCAATGGGACACCAAGTATCGGACGGTATCCTGTATGGTTCCCAGGGTCTGAAGGAGAGGAAACTCTCCTTCAGGCTCTGGGATCCATATCAATGTGTAAAATAAAGAATTAAAATAAAAAATAGGGATATACTCACCTCTCCGGCGGCTCCTGGACTTTACCGCCGTAACCGGGAGCCGTTGTACCTAAGAATGCACTTGAAGGGCCTTAGATGAGGTCACTGCGCTCTGATTGGTCCGTAGTGGTCGCGTGACCGCTACGCGACCAATCACAAAGCCGTGACGTCACCTAAGGTCTTTCAAGCGCTTGAAAGACTTTAGGTGACGTCACGGCTTTGTGATTGGTCGCGTAGCGGTCACGTGACCACTACGGACCAATCAGAGCACAGTGACCTCATCTAAGGCCCTTCAAGCGCACATTCTTAGGTACAACGGCTCCCGGTTACGGCGGTAAAGTCCAGGAGCCGCCGGAGAGGTGAGTATATCCCTATTTTTTATTTTAATTCTTTATTTTACACATTGATATTAATCCCGATACCGATTCCCGATACCACAAAAGTATCGGATCTCGGTATCGGAATTCCGATACGGCAAGTATCGGCCGATACCCGATACTTGCGGTATCAGAATGCTCAACACTAGTGCCCATACTTATGCACCTGTCAAATTTTGTTTGAATGCAGATTGCACATTTTCTGTTAGTACAATAAACCTCATTTCAAGGTAGAAACATTACTGTGTCCAACAGTTATTAGATATATGAAACTGAAATAGCTGTTGCAAAAAAAAAACAATTTTTATAAAACATTAAGCTTAATAGGGGTGCCCAAACTTTTTCATATAACTGTATATGCTTGGCACTTGTGAAGTGTCAGTGATAGTTCATTCTGCCTGGTTTGGAGTTGGAGGAGTTGTTTGCAGTTTGTAGTTGGCATTTGGAGAATTGTTGTGCAGATTTCTGCATGGCGTTTGCGTATTCATCCTCTCCTATCTGGTTTCACCTACCTTGCCCACTCCCGTGTTCCACTCTGTTGTTTGGTGAATATCTTTTGTATAATTGCAGTTTTCATTTATCCCTGTTATTCTTCCCCTGTCTGTTTGATTAGTGTAATCCTATACACTTTGGCCTCACACTATCCTGGGTGGGGTAGGGAACAGATAAGGTTTAAGAAAGGAGAATAGCAAGGTATGAGACCCTGGCGTCTCCACCACCTGAGGTAATCCGGGGGACAGAGATAAACTATGGTGCCCCCTAGCGTGATTGATAGGTAGGAAGCACCGTTCACTGAGAAATCTTGCACAGTAACATGACAGTAATCTCTTGCTGGACACTATGTGTGTGCATGTGTTGCCTATTGATTCTCCAAGCTCGTTCATCACAATGTCTCTAATCTGGCCTTGCACATCAACTCTGCTGCACCTGTTGCATCCACAAATTCAATCCTTGTGTGGTCATTTGGCAATTCTACATTGTACCATAATACGGACTACAGGTAGAGTAAAACACCCTTATAATACAGCAGTTAAAGGTGCATTATATATTTTCTTCTATCCTCAGAATTTGAGGAGATTTATGTGTGGTGTGCCCATTAGGTAGAAGTCTGTAATCTGCAAATGTAGCCAATAGCTGCAGAGCTGTAGGGATGACATGAAAGAGGGGTGTTGTTTTGGCAATGTCTACTTTACAGTCCAGTAACATATAATTATTTTCTGTTGTGTTAAAGAAGTCCTCCAGGAATAGGAATAAAAAAGTAACCAATGGAAATGTAATTATAAATAAGCTTCTAATTTCAGATAATTAGCAAATAACCACAATTGTTTTGACTTGGGATGTAATTACTATACAACTAACATAGCTTCAGCCCTGTTACATTGACAAAAAACTGTCCTAGAATGATAAAAGAAGAGCCTGTGAGCTCCTGCCTCCCCAGCCCTCCTGTTAGGGTCTTCTGGAAAAATGATCGAGTTTCCCATTGACTTCTTTTAAACTTTGTATTTGAGTTGAGCCCATCATTATCCATCATGCTGGTTATGTTAATACTTCTGATGGCCACACTTTGCTCTCAGCACTTTCTGTACACGTTTGCTGTCTCCCCACTTACTGTTGTGATTTGAACGCTTTGCATCAGTTCAATTGTGACTGTGGTGCGAGAAACACTGGCTGTTCCTCTTGTGCAGTAATTTGTTTTTTTATGGTCTGAGTATGTCTATAGCACCAATATTTACCAAAAAATGTGCACAGTATGGAGAAACTGTTTTGTTTCAAGGAAATGTGTATGATTGGATAGTATGACAGTGAATTACATACCCTGAAAAATCCCTACAAGAAAAAAGATTCCCTTCTGATGAAGAGGTGAAGTCAACAGTGCATTTGTGTTTTCAGCTCAGCCTAAATTATTTTTTAATGAGGGTTTGCAAACGTTTCTTGACAGATGGACAAAAAGGATTGAATAGCAAGGAGCGTATGTTGAAAATTGAAGTATTTGTCTTTTTTAGATGTTGATTAAAACAGAATTTTTGACTGTGTGTGTGTTTATGCATGTATATGAGAACTTGTATGTAAGCATTAATATCCTGAAATTGGCATTGTAAATGTACTTTAAATATTTGGGTATGGTACGATATCTTAGCAATTGCGGCCTTACTTTAATCCTTCCCCCAAAAGCATGTTTTTACCTTGCTGACAAATTTTTCAATTCTAACCAGTGCCACTTTATGTGGTTATAACTCTGGAATGCTTCAATGGATCCCACTGATTCTAATAATGTCTTCTCGTTACATATTGTGCTTCATGAAAGTGGTCACATTTGTTCAATAAGACTTGCATTTATTTGTGAAAATATTGGAAATTTAGCAAAAATTTGGAAAATTTAGCAATTTTCAAACTTTTAATTTTTCTGTCCTAAATCAGAGAGTTATGTCTCTCAATATGGTTAATAAATAACATTTACCACATGTCTACTTTACATCAGCACAATTTTTGAAACATATTTTTTTTTTCGTTAGGAAGTTATAAGGGTTAAAAGTTGACCAGCGATTTCTCATTTTTCCAACAAAATTTACAAAACCATTTTTTTTAGGGACCACATCACATTTTAAGTGACTTTGAGGGGCCTATATGACAGAAAATAAAAAAAACACTATTCTAAAAACTGAACCCCCTCAATGTGTTCAAAACCACAGTCAAGAAATGCTTCACAGGATTGGAATGCGGAAGGAAGAAATGAACATTTATCATTTTTGCACAAAAATTTCACTTTAGACTCACATTTTTTTATTTTTGCATGGTTAACAGGAAAAAAATGGACCCCAAAATTTGGTTTGCAATTTTTCCCGAGTACGCTGATACCCCAAGAGTGGGGGAAAACCACTGTTTGGGCACGCAGCAGAGCTGGAAAGGGAAGGAGCGCCATTTGACTTTTTGAATGTAAAATTTGCTGGAATAATTAGTGGATGTCATGTCGCATTTGGAGAGCCTCTGATGTGTCTAAACAGTGCAAACCGCTAACAAGTAACACTGCTTTGAAAACTTGACCCCTCATTGAACTTATTTAGATGTGTGGTGAGCACCGGGATCCCCCAGCTACTTCACAGAAGTTTATAATGTTGAACCACGAACTTAAAAAAATATAATTTTTCACACAAAAATGTTTTTAGCTCCAAATTTTGCATCTTCACAAGAGCAACAGGAGAAAATGCACCATAAAATTTATAGTGCAATTTCTCTTGAGCATGCCGATACCCAGTGGAGGAACACTTCTGTTTGTGCGCACGGCAGTACTCGGAATGGAAGGAGCGCCATTTGACTTTTGGAATGCAAAATTTGCTGGAATGATTAGCCATGTTGTTTTTTTTGTGGGACAAATTCATGTTTTTATTGGTACCATTTTTAGGCACATTACATTTTTTGATCACTTTCTATTCTGATTCGTGGGAGGCAGAATTGACAAAAACCAGCAATTCAGGAATTTTTTTGTGGGGGGTTTATGCCGTCCCGCATATGGTAAAATTGATAGCGCAGCTTTATTCTTTGGGACAGTACGATTACAGCAATACATTTATTTTATTTTTTATGTTTTGGTGCTTTTACACAATAAAAACTATTTTATTATTTTGCTTTATTCTCAGAGCTATAGCTTTTTCATTTTTCCGTTGACAGAGCTGTGTGGCAGCTTGTTTTGCGGGGCAAAATGGAGTTTTCAGCTGTACCATTTTTATGTAGATTGGTCTTTTTAATCTCATTTTATTCCACTTTTTGTTCAGCAGTATGATGATAAAGCATTTTTTTTACTGGATTCATATTTTTCCGTTTTTACTTGTTCTTCATTTTGTAATTTTTTTAAAATATTTTTACCAGTTTTATTAACTTTTTTTTTAACTTTTTTACATTGTCCCAGGGTGGTGCATCAACTGTGTAATGACAGATTGCTGCTCTAATACTGTGCAATGCTTATGCACTACAGAGCATTAGAGCAGAAACTGATATGCAGGGAGGAGGCATGTCAGCTCGTGCTCTCAGCATGAGCTGATAGGCCAACATCCATGGGTGACCCCACAGCCATCTTGGGACCCAGGGTCACCATGGATATCATCGACAGAACATTGCGATGCTCCATAATGTCACTGTCACTATTGACAGCGGCATCACAGCTAGCTAGCTCCAATCGTGGGTGTCATTGCTGGGAGTCATCTCTCACATAGAGCTGACACCAGCACTCGATCATGGTTGCTCTCAGTGTGAGCCAGCACGATCACATAGCCGTGTATATACAGCGGTTTGCGAGAACGCAGCTCCCGTGGCGCCGTATGTACGGTGCATGTCGATAGGGGGTTAATTTTGCACAGGGTCACTTTTTATATAAAACTGACCCTGATTGCACTACACAATCTCATTAAAATGTTGAACTTTCTTACATACCACAAATAAAAATTTAATAAGGATGTGGCTACTGAAACAGAAGCTTCAAAGTCATTATAACATAATAAAAATAATTTCAATATCCTGCAATAAAGCAACAATCAAAGCTGTATAATAGAGATCTGTGTTATATCTGAGATACTATTCTGACCCAATATCTGCAGCTCTGCAATAGCAGCTTGAGAAGAATGCAATTAATGTATAAAAGCAACATTGTGAAAGATAACAAAATTGAGGATAATACATTTTAACATTCAGTTCCTTATTTGTTTGCCATGTTAAATAAATGTCTACCACTGAGGAAGTTTTTCTTTGAGCCTGCACCTATACAGCTGACATGTGTCCGCAACAGCCGCGGGCGGAATCGCGATCCACCCACGGCTGTTAACTAGTTAAATGCCGATGACAGTGGCATTTAATTTGTGCTTACAGGAAGCGTGTCATAAATACCGCTTCATTGGTGACTCTGTCAAATAATCGCGGGTCACCAATGGGTCGGCATGGCAGCTAGAGGCCTGAAGCAGGTGTTCGACGCTCATAGCAAGTGAGCATTTCTGCTACACACAGGCGATCTGATCATCGCCTGTGTGTAGCAGAGGCGATAGAAGTAGTTCAGCTTCTACTCTCCCATGGAGAATATTGAATGATGCAAAAAGTAAAAAAAAGTTTTTTAAAAATGTAAAAAATTACGTTTTTTGGTCGCCGCTACATTGCATTAAAATGTAATAATGGGCGAACAAATGAACGTATCTATACCAAAATGGTATCATTAAAAACATCACCCAGCCCCAGATCACAAAAAATAAAGATGCTACAGGTGTCGTAAATTCTTTTTTTTACCAAACTTTGGATTTTTTTTCACCACTTAAATAAATAAAAAATGAACCTAGACATGTTTGGTATCTATGAACCCGTAATGACCTGGAGAATCATAATGGCAGGTCAGTTTTGGCATTTAGTGAAAAAGGTTAAAAAAAATTAAAAAAACGATTGTGGAATTGCCCTTTTTTTTGCAGTTTCACTGCACTGGATTTTTTTTCCCTTTTTCCAGTACACAATATGTTAAAATTGATGGTGTCTTTCAAAAGTACAATGTGTCCAACAAAAAACAAACCCTCACAAGGCCATATTGACTGAAAAATAAAAATGAATGGCTGTGGGAAGAAGGGGAGCAAAAAAACGAAAACGCAAAAACGGAAATACCTCTGGCCATGAGGGGGTTAAAGGGGATGTACCACAAACAAAGTACATTTTAATTAATACATCTTATAATAAAATATTGTCATAATGTTATATGTTATGTAAGAGCAGTAAAAAGCATATGGCCCAATAGCTTAAATGTATAGTAACAGTAACAATGGAGAAAAAACCTTGAATAATACAGATAAAGTATGATGCCAACAAATTTGACTGCCAAACACCGTAAAATTTCCCCAAATTGAATACCTCCACAGTACCTTAAACACACACGGTATGATAAGCCTATACTATTCAGTATAATGGGCCCCACATAGTGCTCCATATAGTATAATGGCCCCATATAGTGCTCCATAAAATATAACGTGGCCCTCCATTGTCCTCTCCTTGTTCCCCGTTGCTCCAGTCTCAGCAGAGAGCCCTCTGAAGCCCTTCACTGCTCGGCGCAGATAATGATCCTCCATGACTGCTTTATACTGTATCAGCATCCAGGATGTGCCGCGGGCCAAATATAAACCACACTGTGGGCCAGATTTGGCCCACGGGCCAGAGTTTAACATATGTGTTTTAGGGGAATGTACTGTAATTTCTACACCACAAGCTGACTGTAATACCAAGAATAGGTTGATAAAAGGGTGTTCATTCCAGTGGAAGTGAATGATGAGGATTGTTAAAAGCGAGGCAAATAAAAATGTCAAACTGTTGTTTAGCCTGTATAAGAACAAGTCCATGGATGATGCGAAAATCATATCTGTACAAAATCATCTTATGATTTTTATCAGATAAATTCTCTATATAGAGTTGTGAATGATTTTGATGAATCTGAAATAATGATGCAGCCCTTCTATCTCAGACTATAAAACTATAGAAAATAGCATAACTACTCACTAGCAACCCATTCTAAACATTATTGTAGCTGTGCCATCTCTACAATATTTCATATTTCATAGATGACCAAGAAGTCTACCACTGCATTTTGGGTGAAACCAGTGTACCTATAGGAAAACATATTTGTGCCATAATAAACAGTTACTGATCATCCGTAGACTTTAAACATCCAAGTGATCCGCACTTTACACTGACACTCTAAAATGTCAATGCAGTGTAAGGAACTTGCAACAGATTGTGGGGTCACGGTGTCAGCTGTCAAAGTCTGACACCCCACAAAGTATGCAGACATTGTCTATTTTGATCTCTATCTTCCCAATCACTATATACACAATGATGAGCCTCCTCCGGACACTTTGATCATGTCACTGCTGTGTATAGGGAGGGAGAGAGCAGTTGTTGCTGGATCCTAAAAACCTAGTTAGATCTGCTGTGCAGCCAGGAGTCCGAATTTCTAATACCAGGGTAATATATATAAAATACCCATTCAAGTTGCAGAGAAAAACAGCAATAAAAAGACTATTAATATCTTGAAATGTCCCCAAAATATCTGTTCAGATTTTATTCGGGGTGTGACTACTTAGCGCTTATTCTTAATTATGCCAGACGCATTATTCAGCAGGTCAAGAGACATAAGCCATTGTTCATATGAGCCCGAACTTTGACTCTTGTTGTAGGTTTAATTGATGTTTAGGGATTTGTTGAATGGTTTTGACTATTTTATCAGTCCTTGCAGCTTGTTGTTCTGCAAATATTACAGGACAAAATATGTAGGGTTAATTAAATGTTAGGGTTTGTGGAACGCACCGAATATATTTATTGAGGTGATTGGTGCGTTCGCAACCCGGGATCCACCGTGCAGGAATATCCTGCTGCTAAGTGGATGGCGGCGCAATATGGCGGTAATAACCAGCTCTGTTAGCTTCACAGAGTGGCTGAGAAAGCAAAGCTCTGTGCCCTGTTAACTCTCACAGAGACACAGGCTAACTACCCAGACGAGAGCAGTCAGTGGTCATTCATGCATACAACACTCCTCGCCGGAGGTGCCAGCATTCTAGGGGCTTATTTCAGCCGGGTCCCTGAACACATTCACACAAATGACCACAATGGCGCAAAGCATGTAACATATGAAGATACTAGCGCATGGCCGTGCGGCCATGCGAGCCTTAAATAGCTGCAGTACCTACAGGACCTTAAAGAAGAGGACCAATGAGAGATTGCCATACCTGAGCATGTGACCCTAGATCTCCACTGAGAGATCTTGCCCTGGGCATGCTCAGTGTGTGCAGAGCAGGACTTAGTCCTAGCACCTATAGGACCTTCCTGAAAGGACCAATGGACTTGGCTGCGGAAGCTGAACATGTGACCCCTGATCTCCAGTGAGAGATCTTGCCCTGGGCATGCTCAGTATGTGCAAAGCAGGACTTAGTCCCAGGAAAGCCTGTTCGCCGCAGATCAGTGCAGGGTACAATAGTAGAGCCTGGAGAGGCAGCAATAACCCTTTGCACTGAATCAGACTCAGTGAGACGCTGGGACCGACGTCTCCGCTGAGCAGGCTCCACTGTGGCCGATGGAGAATGGGAGACCGTAGCAGAGACGGATCGAGATTCCCCCTGTGCAGCAGAGGAAACTCGACTCCTAACATTACCCCCCCTCCTTGAGCCTCGCTACGCTCAAAAGCTGCAATGAGCAGCGGAGCCCGAATGTGCTCCACAGGCTCCCAGGTTCTATCCTCAGGACCGTGACCCTTCCAATCCACCAGATAAAATTTCTTGCCACGTACCACCTTGCACCCCACGATAGCATTCACCTCAAACTCATCCGTAGATGAACCCGATGTCCCGGCAGATGACTCAGAAAACCGGGACAAAAGAACGGGCTTTAAGAGGGAAGCGTGAAAGGTATCGGTGATACCAAGGCGTGGAGGAATAGCCAAACGGTAGACCACAGGGTTCACCTGTTCCAGAACCTTGAACGGACCAATGTAGCGAGGCGCAAACTTAGTGGACTCAACTCGCAGCCTGATGTTACGGGCGGAGAGCCACACTAAGTCGCCAGGAGCAAAGGTCGGAGCGGGGCGTCGGTGTGTATCAGCCGAGACCCTCATTCTCTCCTTGGAGGCCCGGATGGCATCCTGTGTGCGGTCCCAGATGTCACGTGCCTCCACCACCCAGTCTGCCACCCTAGAATCGGTGGATGACACGGGCATGGGCACAGGGACACGCGGATGCTGGCCGTAATTAAGGAGAAAAGGAGTCTGACCAGTATAATCGGCTACGGCATTATTCAAGGCAAATTCCGCCCAAGGTTGCAAAGATGCCCAGTCATCCTGCCTAGCAGAGACAAAATGTCGTAAGTATGTCACCAGAGTCTGATTGGTTCTCTCTACCAACCCATTCGTCTCGGGATGATATGCAGAGGAGAGATTCAGCTCTATGCTGAGTAAACGGCAGAGCTCTCTCCAAAACCGAGACGCAAACTGGGGACCCCGGTCGCTGACAACTTTATCAGGCATACCATGTAAGCGGAAAATATGCTTAATGAACAACGCCGCCAAGGCCCTTGCAGAAGGTAACCATGGTAGTGGCACCAAATGCACCATTTTAGAGAAATGATCGGTGATGACTAGTGTTGAGCATTCCGATACTGCAAGTATCGGGTATCGGCCGATACTTGCTGTATCGGAATTCCGATACCGAGATCCGATATTTTTGTGATATCGGGTATCGGTATCGAAACAACATTAATGTAAAAATGTGTAAAAGAGAGAATTAAAATAAAAAATATTGCTATACTCACCTCTCCGACGCAGCCTGCACCTTACCGAGGGAAGCGGCAGCGTTCTTTGTTTAAAATTTGCGCTTTTCTTTCCTTTACGTGAGTCCCGGCTTGTGATTGGTTGCGTGCCGCCCATGTGACCGGGACGCAACCAATCACAGCAAGCCGTGACGTAATTTCAGGTCCTTCAGGATTTTAAAATTACGTTCCGGCGTTGTGATTGGTTGCGTCGCAGTCACATGGGCGACGCAACCAATCACAGCAAGCCGTGACGTAATTTCAGGTCCTTAAGGATTTTAAAATTACGTCCCGGCTTTGTGATTGGTTGCGTCGCAGTCACATGGGAGACGCAACCAATCACAAGCCGTGACGTCACGGGAGGCTGGACACGCGCGCATTTTAAAATGGGCGCGTGTCCAGCCTCCCGTGACGTCCCGGCTTGTGATTGGTTGCGCCGCGATCAACCAATCACAAGCCGGGAGGCTGGACACGCGCGCATTTTAAAATTTTAAAATGCGCGCGTGTCCAGCCTCCCGGCTTGTGATTGGTTGACCGCGGCGCAACCAATCACAAGCCGGGACGTCACGGGAGGCTGGACACGCGCCCATTTTAAAAAGCGCGCGTGTCCAGCCTCCCGTGACGTCACGGCTTGTGATTGGTTAATGGCGGCCATGTTGCCGGGACGCGGACCAATCACAGCAAGCCGTGACGTAATTTCGTCACGGCTTGCTGTGATTGGTCCGCGTCCCGGCAACATGGCGCCGTGACCAATCATAAGCCGGGACGTCACTGGAGGCTGGACACGCGCCCATTTTAAAAAGCGCGCGTGTCCAGCCTCCCGTGACGTCACGGCTTGTGATTGGTTAATGGCGGCCATGTTGCCGGGACGCGGACCAATCACAGCAAGCCGTGACGTAATTTCGTCACGGCTTGCTGTGATTGGTCCGCGTCCCGGCAACATGGCCGCCCTGACCAATCACAAGCCGGGACTTCACGTAACCAAGTAAAAGCGCGAATTTTAAACAAACAACGCTGCCGGTTCCCTCGCTGAGGTCCAGGCTGCGTCGGACAGGTGAGTATAGCGATATTTTTTATTTTAATTCTTTCTTTTACACATTTATATGGATCCCAGGGCCTGAAGGAGAGTTTCCTCTCCTTCAGACCCTGGGAACCATCAGGAATACCGTCCGATACTTGAGTCCCATTGACTTGTATTGGTATCGGGTATCGGTATCGGATTGGATCCGATACTTTGCCGGTATCGGCCGATACTTTCCGATACCGATACTTTCAAGTATCGGACGGTATCGCCCAACACTAGTGATGACCCAAATGATGGTACAGCCGCGAGACTTGGGCAAACCCACCACAAAGTCCATCCCGACCATCTCCCAAGGCCTGTCTGCCACCGGCATGGGATAAAGTAACCCGGCAGGCCGTTGACGTGAAGACCGATTCTGGGCGCAGGAGACACATGCCCGAATATAGTCCCCGACGTCACGGGCCATATGCGGCCACCAGTACGTCCTCGCCAAAAGCTCAGATGTCCTCTTGGTTCCAAAATGTCCACCCACTCTGGACGAGTGAGCCCAAGAGAGAACCTCCGGTCACAAATTTGCTGGTACGAAAGTCTTGCCTGGGGGCACGGACTCTAGCGAAACCGGGGCCACAGTTCTCAGGCTCTCAGAGGGGACAATAAGCCGAGGCTCCTCATCCTCCTCCTCAGATGACACTACGGAGCGAGAGAGAGCATCGGCACGAATGTTCTTCTCTCCAGAGAGAAAATGGAGAGTAAAATGGAACCGAGAGAAGAACAGGGACCATCTGGCCTGGCGAGAATTCAGCCGCTGGGCCGTCTGTATATACACCAAGTTTTTGTGGTCGGTGAATACTTGGAAGGGAAAGTGAGCTCCCTCCAAGAGGTGTCTCCACTCAGAAAAAGCCAACTTCATTGCTAGCAACTCCCTGTCCCCGATGGAATAATTCCTCTCCGCTGGTGTGAAGGTCTTGGAGAAGAAGAAGCAAGGATGCTTCCGACCTTGAGCATCCTTTTGGAAAAGGACTGCTCCAGCACCAACGGATGAGGCATCCACCTCCATAACAAATGGCTTATCTACATCGGGACGATGTAGAATTGGAGCGCTAGCAAAGTGTGACTTAATCAAAAGGAATGCCTTGGAGACATCCTCCGACCACAACTTGGGATTTGCTCCCTTCTTGGTGAGGGCAACCAAGGGAGCTACCAAAGTTGAAAAGTGTGGAATGAACTGGCGATAGTAATTGATGAACCCCATAAAGCACTGCACCGCTTTAAGTGAATGGGGTTCCTGCCAGTCCATCACAGCTTGTAGTTTGGCAGGATCCATAGCCAAACCCTGGGCAGAGATGATATAACCAAGGAATGGCAAGGACTCCTGCTCAAACACACACTTCTCCAATTTGGCGTAGAGGGAGTTTGCCCGTAAGAGGTCGAAGACTTTGCGAACATCTCTCCGGTGGGAGTCAATATCTGGAGAGTAGATGAGAATATCATCCAGATAGACTACGACCGAGGTGGTGAGCATCTCCCGGAAGATGTCGTTCACAAAGTCTTGGAAAACGGCTGGGGCATTACAGAGCCCGAAGGGCATCACCAGATATTCATAGTGCCCATCCCTGGTGTTAAAAGCCGTCTTCCACTCGTCCCCCTCACGGATGCGGATCAGGTTATAAGCTCCCCGCAGATCTAATTTAGTAAAAACCTTTGCTCCCCGTAGCCTATCAAAGAGCTCAGATATCAGGGGTAGTGGGTACTTGTTTTTAACAGTGATGGCATTAAGACCCCTGTAGTCAATGCATGGACGCAATTTTCCACTCTTCTTCTGTACGAAGAAGAACCCAGCCCCAGCAGGTGACACTGACTTCCTAATAAAACCTCTTGCCAGATTTTCTTCGATATACTGAGACATTGCCTCCGTCTCCGGGAGAGATAACGGATAGACTCGACCTTGGGGAGGCTCAGCTCCAGGCAAGAGATCGATAGGACAGTCATAGGGGCGGTGAGGCGGAAGGGTCTCCGCAGCCCTTTTGGAGAATACGTCTGCATAAGGCCAATAGTGCTTGGGGAGAGAGAAAAGATCTGCGGGTACCTCAGTTGTAGCAACCTGAACACACTCCCTCTGACATCTACCCTCACAGGATTTACTCCATCCCAGAATTTTCCCTGAGGACCACTCTATATGAGGAGAATGAAAACGAAGCCAGGGTATCCCCAACAGGACCTCATCAAGTCCCTCAGGAAGGACCAAAAGAGAAATAATCTCCTGATGTGATGGAGATACAGAGAGAGTGAAAGGGATGGTTTGGTGTGTAATCTGTGAAGGTAGTGTCGACCCATTTACCACTCTAATGGTTATTGGCTTGGCGAGCATCACCAGGGGTATTGCGTGTCGCTGAGCGAAAGCGGATGACATAAAATTACCCTCCGCTCCAGAGTCCACTCAAAGCTCTACCATAAGGGTGGATGGGCCTATTGTAATTGTCCCCTTGAAGGACAATTTTGAGGTAAACGTCGCCGTATCTAATGTACCTCCTCCAACTGCCACTAGACGCTGACATTTCCTCGACCGCTGCGGACACTTGGAGGCAAGATGTCCGGACTGCCGGCAAACATGACAGACCTTAGGGGCATGAGCGGCCTGGGACTTAGACCCCGCACGTGACCCCTCCATGGCCTCATCTGACTCGGGCGCCTGGACCGGAGATTCCAAAGGTCTGGCAAAGGTGGGAGCCAGCCGAAACCTCTGCTTACACTGGGCTCGCTCCAACCTTCGCTCATGAAACCGAAGGTCTATGCAAGTTGATATGGATATGAGCTCCTCCAGTGTAGCGGGAATCTCCCTAGTGGCCAAAGCGTCCTTCACATGGTCAGCCAGCCCCCTCCAGAAGACTGGGATGAGGGTTTTATCAGACCACTCCAACTCAGACGCTAAGGTCCGGAAGAGAATGGCAAATTGGCTGACCATGGTCGAACCCTGAGTCAATGCCAGCAGTTGGAGCGCCGTATCATGGGTGACTTGAGGTCCTACGAAGACCTGCTTCAGAGTGTCCAGAAACTGAGGAACACTCTGCACCACATGATCGTTGCCCTCCCACAGCGGCGTAGCCCACTCCAAAGCTCTGTCCGACAGAAGAGAAATTAAAAATCCCACCTTTGCCCGCTCTGTGGGAAAACGTGCAGCCAGGAGCTCGAGATGTATACCGCACTGGCTCACGAATCCCCTACAGGACTTACTGTCCCCAGAGAATTTTTCAGGCAATGGAAGATGGGATAAGGTCGGGACAGAGGTGGCAGTGGGTAAAGCTGCTGCAGCCACGCTAGCAGCCTGAACAGCAATTGCGGTAACATCCACCGCCGAGGTTGCACGCTCGAGAGACGCCAACCAGCCCTCCAGCAGCTGGATGTACCCCTGCAATCGCTGTTTGTCCACCATTACTTAGCCAGATCCTGGCGCTAGTATAATGTTAGGGTTTGCGGAACGCACGGAATATATTTATTGAGGTGATTGGTGCGTTCGCAACCTGGGATCCACCGTGCAGGAATATCCTGCTGCTAAGTGGATGGCGGCGCAATATGGCGGTAATAACCAGCTCTGTTAGCTTCACAGAGTGGCTGAGAAAGCAAAGCTCTGTGCCCTGTTAACTCTCACAGAGACACAGGCTAACTACCCAGACGAGAGCAGTCAGTGGTCATTCATGCATACAACACTCCTCGCCGGAGGTGCCAGCATTCTAGGGGCTTATTTCAGCCGGGTCCCTGAATACTCTCACACAAAAACTCCTCGCCAGAGGTGCCAGCATTCTAGGGGCTTATTTCAGCCGGGTCCCTGAACACATTCACACAAATGACCACAATGGCGCAAAGCATGTAACATATGAAGATACTAGCGCATGGCCGTGCGGCCATGCGAGCCTTAAATAGCTGCAGTACCTACAGGACCTTAAAGAAGAGGACCAATGAGAGATTGCCATACCTGAGCATGTGACCCTAGATCTCCACTGAGAGATCTTGCCCTGGGCATGCTCAGTGTGTGCAGAGCAGGACTTAGTCCTAGCACCTATAGGACCTTCCTGAAAGGACCAATGGACTTGGCTGCAGAAGCTGAACATGTGACCCCTGATCTCCAGTGAGAGATCTTGCCCTGGGCATGCTCAGTATGTGCAAAGCAGGACTTAGTCCCAGGAAAGCCTGTTCGCCGTAGATCAGTGCAGGGTACAATAGTAGAGCCTGGAGAGGCAGCAATAACCCTTTGCACTGAATCAAACTCAGTGAGACACTGGGACCGACGTCTCCACTGAGCAGGCTCCACTGTGGCCGATGGAGAATGGGAGACCGTAGCAGAGACGGATCGAGATTCCCCCTGTGCAGCAGAGGAAACTTGACTCCTAACATTAAACACTCTAAAAATGAGAGATTACATCATCCCACCTCCCTGCAATGCTGTGGAAAAATACCTGAATAAGAGCAGTGAACTATAAAAGGGAGATCTGCCTCTGTTTCCAGATAGACTCTGTCTGGAATAGCAACCAAGGAACCATGGGACCAACTGGAGAAATACAGATCTGCTCCATTGACCATCAGTGAATTTGGAGAGCCCAGGTTGAGACAATCAGTTCACCTGCCCACACACCTCAATGGACTGTCAGTTTCCTAAGCTTGACGTTTGTCCCTCTTTGTGGGTGCCCGCCAAAAGCGTGGTGCTATGGGTGTTGGGTAGGGTTGAGCGAAACGGGTCGGCCATTTTCAGAAGTCGCCGACTTTTGGCAAAGTCGGGTTTCATGAAACCCGACCCGACCCCTGTGTGGGGTCGGCCATGAGGTCGGCGATCTTCTGAATCTGGTATCGGAATTCTGATACCGAGTTCCGATGTTTGCGATATCGGAAATCGGTATCGGAATCCACATTTAAGTGTAAAATAAAGAATTAAAATAAAAAATATTGATATACTCACCTCTCCGGAGGCCCCTGGACATTGCCGCTGGTAACCGGCAGCCTTCTTTGCTTAAAATGAGCGCGTTTACGGCCTTCCATGATGTCACGGCTTCTGATTGGTCGCGTGCCGCTCATGTGACCGCCACGCGACCAATCACAAGCCGTGACATAATTCTCAGGTCCTAAATTCCTCATTCTAGGAATTTAGGACCTGAGAATTACGTCACGGCTTGTGATTGGTCGCGTGAGCGGTCACATGGGTGGCCGCGACCAATCACAAGCCGTGACGTCATCTAAGGCCCTTCACGCGCTCATTCTTAAGAAGGAAGGCTGCCGACTTTTTTATAGGATCGGCCGATTTCGCTCGACCCGACTTTTGAGAAAGTCGGGTTTCGTGAAACCCGACCCGATCCTATAAAAATAAAAGTCGCTCAACCCTAGTGTTGGGGTAGTTGGCCCTGGAAGCTCTGAAGTTGCAGATGTTCTATTTCCCAGTGAGCCAGCGGAAGGGTGAGACTTTGTAATTTGCACCATCTTATGTACCTTCTGGGGCTGTACTATATGTTATTGCCTGTTGGTGGTTCAATAATGTATTGCCACATTGTGTCACCCTCTCTAGCATTTTGCTCACGGGGAAGAAGTGCAGGCATTAAGTGGGATGAGCCTTGGTCCATGCAGTTTTTCTAAAGACAGCCAGCCCAGTGGACAAGAACACCCACTGACCCTCGTATCTCCACAGGGGGCATAGTGTATGAAAAAAAAAAAAAGAAAAACTGAAAAAAAATAAATTAAGAAATAAAAATAAACACTGCCGTCTGAATCACTGTTTCTAGCCACATCACTACTATAATAATGTGCGCAATATATCAAATTTATTTACTGTATATGGAAAGGCGACCGCAATTTGATTTTTTTTTTTAAAGCCCTTTCTGGTTATAAAAAATAAAAACTTAAAAAGTGTGAAAAATAGAAACGTGTTTCCTATTTTATTTTTACATTTTACGCCAATATCGGCAAAAAAAGTATTATAAGAATGGTATAAGAATTAACCCCAATATATTATGAAAAAGAAGATGCAAAAATTATTTGATTCTGGCTTACGTTTGTAAAGGAAACCACAATTCTCAATGCTGATCCACCAACAGACACCAAACGGTGCAACACACTTCATTGGTTTGATCTCTGTTTGGATGGCAAAAATAGCAGTACTTCTTATATACCATTTATATTACATGTTTATTCATTTGTTTTTAAATTGCATGCTAAGGTTTCATGAAAGACGCGTGCCAAAAATGGGCTTCAGTCGGAGCCAATAAATATCGGCTAAGATCATGTCATTAGATGTACATTGTTTGTAGTTGCTTTGTACAAGGGCAGATAACTTTACATACTGTACCTTTCTAAATGTTTCAGTTTATTAGATAACCTTTTTGGGAAAATGTAGAGTGAGAGTTAAAATCAAGAATATTATACAGATTGTCAAAAAACCCCATAACATAATTGTTGATTTGATAGAACTAGGAATATCCACGCACCTGCTACTAGCCTGCTGGTCCTCTTTATTTAACACTATGCCAACATCATACAAAGTAGATAAGACATTCATGATTAAAAGTTTAGAGTAAAATTACTTAAGTTAAATTATACAGCTTAAGAAATTCAATTTGATAAAATTATATAGAATTATTCCACTTGTGGAACTGTGTTAAGTACAAGAAAATGTATAATCATACTCAATTGCAGATTTTTGTGCTACAAATACAATGGTACGCATAACATCTTATGGAATGTACAGGGTGGAGCGCGGTAATTTGCTTTTTTGCACTGCATGCTGTGGCGGCACTGTCGGTCGAAGAGAGGGGAGAGTGGTTGTGGCTTACAGTGGCTGATGGGAGATTTGTATTCTTCCGCCTTTCAGTTGCCATCATGCAGTGGACACGTGAGGAGAGGTCATTTTGTGTTGAAGCGTATTTTTCAAATGCCCACTCGATCATTGCAGTGCAGCGTGCTTTTCGTTTACAATTCGCTGTTCCTCCACGCGGACGTGTTCCTGGACGGCAATCAATTGTAAATTGGGTGAATGCATTCAGAACAGCAGGGAATGTGTCATGTGTACGAAGGGGACCTGAGAGAAGGATTACAACACCACAAAACATCGAGAGAGTTAGAGCAGCAGTACTGCAATCTCCGAAACGCTCTGCTCGGAAGCAATCATTTGCTCTTGGCATTTCAAGACATTCTCTCCACCGGATTCTTCATGATGAACTGAATTTTCACCCGTATAAAATGTGCGTGGTCCAACAATTGTCAGCACGGGACTATTTGACACGGCGGACCTCTTGTGAAGACATGTTAGCAACGATATCCCGTGACGCAATTGTGTTTTTTTCTGATGAGGCACATTTTCACCTCAGTGGGTGTGTAAACAAACAAAATATGCGTTACTGGAGTGAAACAAACCCCAGAGAAGTTCACGAGAGACCTCTGCATTCGGACCGCGTCACTGTGTGGTGCGCCATATCACGAGTAGGCATCATTGGTCTTTACTTTTTTCAGGATAACGGTCGTGCCATAACTGTGAACTCCGAACGGTACTTGTCTATGATACAGGATTATTTTCAGCCGGCTCTTGAGGCAATGGAACTAGAGGATACATGGTTCCAACAGGATGGTGCCACTGCACACACAGCGAGGGTTACCATGAATTGTTTGAGGCAAATGTTTCCTGGACGGCTTATCTCTTTGAGGGGAGATGTGAACTGGCCAGCACGCTCACCAGATTTAGCCCCATGCGATTTTTTCCTTTGGGGTTACCTGAAGTCTAAGGTGTATATCAACCGTCCCGACACCTTGGAAGACCTAAGGAACAATATTGAAGCTGAAATTGGCAGAATACCAGTGGACATGCTTGTTAGAGTTCATGAAAACTTCAGAAAACGTATGCAGCAGTGTGTGGATAGCGAAGGTCGACATTTGCCAGATACACTATTTAAAACCATGTAATTTAAAAATTCCATTACTGTTCAGTATAATTAAAATATAAAATAAATTTTTCTAATGATCATAATTTTTTTATTTCATTCCTAAATCAGCAAATTACCGCGCTCCACCCTGTATAATATTCAATACAATGATCTTGGGTGATTAATGCAACAACAGAAACCTGTGAAATAAAAGGTTAGTGCAACGTTTGGTTAAGACCTATATTATACACATACCGGTACTTTTATAGTTAGCGTGTTGATATATCACTTGACAAGTTGGCACTGTGTAAGTTAGGAATTTCAAATTCACAGTAAATTTGTCATTAGTTGTTTTGTATTATATAATACCTTCCCAAATTAGTAACATACAATGCTATTCAAAAAAGCAACATTAAAGGGAAATCATTTTATGGTCAGCATTTAGTCTCAAGTGATGTGCTTGTGTTCTTATAGCTGAAATCACTGATCTTTTTTGTTTTACTACTTAAATAATACAACTAAATGTCTGATGAAAAAGTTCTTACCTGACTGAGGTCTTCTGTAGAGGAAGGTGGGAATATAAGAAGAAGTGGATGCACACCTTCTGATATTAGCATGAAGGAGACCTGGAGTGAATTAGCATCGTGCGAAACCCTTCTTCCTTTTACATGAGAACTGACTAATCAGCCCCTGAGATTAAGTTTTCCACATGGTCACACTCCAAACTTAGATGCTGACAGCTCTGTCTGACGAGTAGCCTCTCCATCAGCACCTGGCTCTAATCATTTCTGGGAGATCTGTAGATGGATGCCTTGTTGTTTTAGCCATACGGCATCCAATTTGTATAAAGAAACAAAGTCCTCAGGTGTATCAACCACAGGATGCGGAAACATGTGCCAAGCTAGGAACAATTCTCAGAGAGAGTAGCTACTGTGCCAAAGTGTTAAAAATATCGGAGACAGAGGAAGCATAGGCAACAAAATTATCTATCACAAAGGAATTACATTTTCCACATCAGGGAATTAAACTCTGAGTCATTTTGTATCCTAACATCCAAACAATCAAAGCCTTGAAGACAAAAAAATGCAGGAGGGACTTGTGTAATTGTTACTTATTTCATTGACTAAGAATTACATGCTGATCACCTACATACCGTAGGCTAGGTATCTCAGTGACTGGTTAACATTATAATAGACCATACAATAGGAAGAGATCCAGGAGAAACTACAACGTACATGGTATATCTCCATAATATGGTATGTGATGGAGCATGCCACAAACTTTTATTATGTTGGATTCACACAGAGAACTCAATACCTTCATATGAAATCTTACGTACAGTTGAAACCAGAAGTTTACATACACTATATAAAAATACACATATGCATGTTTTTCTCAATATCTAACACGAAATCAGAATAAACCTTTCCTGTTTTAGGTCACTTAGGTTTACCTTAATTCTTAATATTTGCCAAATGCCAGACTACTGAGAGAGAAAATGTTTTAAGAAATTTTTATTACTTACTGCAAAGTCAAAAGTGTACATACACTAAGATTACTATGCATTTAAACAATTCTGGACTGCCCATATGATGAAGTCATGTGTTTGGAAGCATTTGATAGGTTTTTGGCAACATCTGAGTTAATTAGAGAAACACCTGTCAAAATATTTAAATGCACACCTGAAACACAGTGCATCTTTTTGTAGCATCATGGTAAAGTGTAAAGATATCAGCCAAGATATCAGGGAAAGAATTGTGGACTTGCACAAGTCAGACTCATCCTTGTGTACAATTTCAAGATACCTGAAGGTGCCTCGCTCATCTATACAAACAATTATAGATAAGTACAAACAAGATGGGAATATCCAGCCATCATACTGCACAGGAAGGAGATGGGTTCTGTGTCCCAGATGAGCATGCTTTGGTCCGACATGTGCATATCAACCCAAGGACAGAAGCAAAAGACCTTATGGAGATGATGGCGGAAGCTGGTAAGATTGTTTCAATATCCACAGGGAAACGAGTACCATATTGACATGGGCTAAAAGGCCTCTCTGCCAGTAATAAGCCATTACTCCAAAATAAACATAAACACCTAGTGCTACTATTACGTAATAGCACACCTGCTGCACCTCCTGGAGTGGACCCTCTGGGTCGGGATACCAGAGCCCCCTGGGTGAGCTAACCAAGTGAACCCACTCCCATACAGGGAGTGTTAGGACAGGCCCAAAGGGGTTAATATCAAAACTGCTGGTACCAAAGGGACAACTCACAGCGGACAAACAGAAAATTAAATGAGGGTCCAGGGAGAGACAGAGGGTACCAGGGACCAGGAGGATGGGTCAGGAGCTGGAGGAAAGGCAGAGCAAGAGACGAGGGGGAAGGAAACCAGACGGAGGCTGAGGATCTGTGGTGGAAGAGGTTTAGGATGAATGTCAGGAGCCACAGAGGACGCACCCTGTAACAAAAATGGACAGGGTAACCAGCAACTGGGATAGAGCACTGGGAGGCTAAATGACAGGAGAGAACAGGAACAGCTGCAATAGGGACAAGGCATGGAGAAGCTATAAGGGGACCTGACTATAGCGCAGCGCAATTGCCAGCAAGGACATCGTGACCGGGCATACAGGTAAGATAATCAGGCGCTTACCAAAGCAGGAGGCATCCTGAAATACCCGATGGAGACCACCATGACAGGGTGAAGCTACCAGGTCACCACCTCCTTCTGGCATAAGGAGTTGAAGGAGAGCGCGGCCGGCAACTACACGCATGCGTGGACTGCAAACTCGCCGGGAACCAGGAAGAGCCGGTAAGGAATGGCATGGGACCCACAAAGCATCACGCCGGGGAGCGGAGGAGGCCAGGTGAGTATCCGGAGCAGTGGGCGTAACACCCAGATTAATGTTTGCAAATACACAAAAGAACAAAGACCTTAATTTTTGGAGACATGTCCTGTGGTCTCATAAAACTAACATTAAACTTTTGGGCATAATGACCATCGATACCTTTGGCAGAAAAAGGGAGAAGCTAGGAATCCGAAGAACACCATCTCAACTGTGAAACATGGGGGTGGCAGCATCATGCTGTGGGGTTGTTTTGCTGCAGGAGGGACTGGTGCATTTCACAAAATAGATGGCATCATGAGGAAAGAAGATTATATGGCAATACTGAAGCAACATCTCAAGACACCAGCCAGGAAGTTAAAGGTTGAGCAGAAATGGGTCTTCCAAATGGACAATGACCCGAAGCATACTGCCAAAATGATAACTAAGTGGCTTAAGGATAACAATGTCAATGTTTTGGAGTGGACATCATAAAGCCCTGATCTCTATCCTATGGAAAATGTATGGGGAAAGCTGAAAAGGCACTGCGAGAAAGACCTGGATCAGTTATACCAGTTTTGTCAGGAGGAATGGGCCCAAATTCTGACCAACTATTTTGAGAAGCTACTGGAAGGATAACCCAAACGTTTGACCCAAGTCAATCACTTTAAGGGCAATGGTACCAAATACTATTGAGATGTATGTAAACTTTTGACTTTGCAGTAAGTAATAAAAATGCCTTAAAACATTCCCTTTCTCTCATTATTCTTGCATTTGGCAAATATTAATAATTATGGTAATTCTAATTGACCTACAATGGGAACGATTTATTCTGATTTCATGTCAGATATTGAGAAAAATATGCACATGTGTCTTCTTATATAGTGTATGTAAACTTGTTTCAACTGTGTTTGTACATACAATATGGGCACCATTGCTAAAACAGAAGAGTTATATGGGACCATAATATAGCAATGTACCTAAGCCCAGAGTTTACTTTTTTCAGATAAAGTAAAATTCAGTTGTTTGTACACTACCCCTTCCTATCAGAATTGGCTATTAAAATCTACTAGATTTGTTGATAGCTAGTTTTTAGTTAACCCCTTAACATCCATTGACGGGTATAGTCTTTCATGGCTGAGTGTCAGTTCCCACACCATGACGGACTATGCCTGTCATGCATTTAAATTACCACTGAGTTCAGTGCCGACAGCAGTCTGTGGCAGCTGAGAGGCACGGCAACGGGTGCAGGGACCCATGCCGTCAGTCCCTGCACACAGATCACTGTGATCGGTCAGTCAATCTGAAATATCAGTGTCCGCACCGCCCCTGGCTGTTAACCCCCCTAATTGCTGCGATCGAGAACGATTGCAGCGTTCAGGGGGGAGGCAGAGGGACGGGACCTCCCTCTGCCTTCTGATCGGCATCCCCGCAACGTCATCTCGGGGCCCGATCTCTGCCATGATTACCTGGGATTGTCATGACAACCCCCGGGTCATCCAGCTACGGAAAGCCTCTGAGGCCATGCTCACAGCATGGTCTCAGAAGCTTTCAATATAGGTATAATGCATTGTAATGTTAGTGCATTGCAATGTATTATACCTGCAAAAAATGTGAAAAAGTGAAAGTCCCACAAAGGGACTAGGTAAAAAAGGAAACATTTTTTTAAAAATATGTAAAAAAAATATTAAAAATAAAAATAATTTAAAAAATCCACTAATCCATTTTTATGCAAAAAAAATTAAATAGACAAAAAAAGTACACGTTTGGTATCACCACGTCAGTAAAAATTTGATCTATAAAAGTGTCACACTAGTTAACCCTTTCAGTGAACGCTGTAAAAAAAAAAAGAAAAAAGTTGCAAATTATACTTTTTCCAAGCGGTATCATCATACCGCTTGGAAAAAGTGGAATAAAACGTGATAAAAAAACCGGTAATAAAACTGGTAATAAAAACAGTATTACTGAAAGTGCCATCTTGTCCAGCAAAAAACAAGCCACCATAAAGCTCCATCAGTGGAAAATTAAAAAGTTATAGCTCTGAGAATAAAGCAATGCTAAAATAATTATTTTTTCTATAAGTTTTTATTGTGTAAAAACGCTAAAACATAAAGAAAAAACTACATAAATGAGGTATCGCTGTAATCATAGTGACCTAAAGAATAAAGCTGCCTTACCAATTTTACCAGTTTGCGGAACGGAGAAAAAAAAAACAATTCCTGAATTGCTGGTTTTTGTTCATTCTGCCTCCACAAAAATCGGAATAGAAAGCGATCAAAAACTTCATGTGAACGAAAATGATACAAAAAAAAACCATCAGCTCGTCCCGCAAAAAAACAAGCCCACACATGACTCTGTGGGCCAAAATATGGATAAAATTATAGCTCTCAAAATATGGCGATGCAAACATTTCTTACAAAAAAAGGCATCCTTTAGTGTGTGACAGAAGCTAAACATAAAAAGATATAAATCTGGTATCTCTGTAATCGCACCGACCCGAAGAATAAAGTTGCCTAATCACTAATACCGCACGAGGAATGATGTAAGGGTACTGTCATACTCTGCAACTTTCCAATGATCACGACCAGCGATACGACCTGGCCGTGATCGTTGGAAAGTCGTTGTGTGGTCGCTGGAGAGCTGTCACACTGACCGCTCTCCAGCGACCAACGATGCCGAAGGCCCCGGGTAACCAGGGTAAACATCGGGTTACTAAGCGCAGGGCCGCGCTTAGTAACCCGATGTTTACCCTGGTTACCATCGTAAAAGTAAAAAAAAACAAACAGTACATACTCACATTCCGGTGTCCGTCAGGTCCCTTGCAGTCTGCTTCCCGCTCTGACTGAGTGCCGCCGTAAAGTGAAAGCAGATCACAGCGGTGACGTCACCGCTGTGCTCTGCTCTTACATTCCGGCCGGCAGTCAGTCAGAGCGGGAAGCAGACTGCAAGGGACCTGACGGACACCGGAATGTGAGTATGTACTGTTTGTTTTTTTTTACATTTACGATGGTAACCAGGGTAAACATCGGGTTACTAAGCGCGGCCCTGCGCTTAGTAACCCGATGTTTACCCTGGTTACAAGCGAACGCATCGTTGGATCGGTGTCACACACCGATCCAACGATGACAGCGGGAGATCCAGCGACGAAAGAAAGTTCCAAAGGATCTGCTACGACGTACGATTCTCAGCAGGGTCCCTGATCGCTGCTGCGTGTCAGACACAGCGATATCATATGGATATTGCTGTAACGTCACGGATCGTACCGTCGTAGCGACAAAAGTGCCACTGTGTGACAGTACCCTAAGAAATAAAACCAATTCTTCACCTTTTGTGGATTTGTTCATTCGGCCTCCCAAAGACCACAGTAAGACGATCACAACGGTTTACCCCCAGATATGGGGTATCAGTGTACTCAGGACAAATTGCACAACAACTTTTGGGGTCCAATTTCTCCTGTTACCCTTGTGAAAACAAAAATTTGGGGGCAAAAAAATCATTTCTGTGGAAAAAATATGATTTGTTATTTTCACGGCTCTACGTTATAAACTTCTGTGAAGTTTCTTGGTGGGTCTAGTTTCCAAAATGGGGTCACTTCTGGGGGGTTTCTACTGTTTAGGTACATTAGTTGCTCTCCAAATGCTACATGGCATCCGCTCTCGATTCCATCCAATTTTACGTTCAAAACTTCAAACGGCGCTCCTTCCCTTCCGAGCCCTGCCGTGCGCCTAAAGGGTGGTCTTTCTCCACACATGGGGTATGGGTGTACTCAGGAGAAGTTGCACAACAAACATTGTGGTTAATTTTCTCCTGATACATTTAATAAAATAAAAAAAAATTGTGTCCATAAAATTTTTGTGAAAAAAAGGTAAATGTTCATTTATTCCTTCCACATTGCTTCAATTCTTGTGAAGCACCTGAAGGGTTAATAAACTTTTTGAATGTGGTTTTGAGCACCTTGAGGGGTGCAGTTTTTAGAATGGTGTCACTTTTGGGAATTTTCTGTCATATTGACTCCTCAAAGTGACTTCGTATGTAAGGTGGTCCCTAAAAAAATGGTTTTGTGAATTTTGTTGAAAAAATGAGAAATCGCTGATCAAATTTGAACCCTTCCTAACAAAAAAATGTTGTTTCCAAAATTGTGCTGATGTAAAGTAGACATATGGGAAATGTTATTTATTAAGTATTTTGTGTGACATATCTCTCTGATTTAAGGGCATAAAATTAAAACTTTAAAATTGCAAAATATTAAACATTTTCGCCATATTTTCGTTTTTTCATAAATAAACGCAAGTAATATCGAAGAAATGTTACCACTAACATGAAGTACAATATGTCACGAAAAAACAGTCTCAGAATCAGTGGGATCCATTGAAGCGTTCCAGAGTTATAACAACATAAAATAACAGTGGTCAGATTTAAAAATTAAGGTCTGGTCATTAACCTACAAAATGGCTTGGTCCTTAAGGGGTTAAAGTGATCTACATTTAACAAAAGTGTCAAAAAATATGATACATTTTTGGAATTTTTTTTTATTGTGTTTGTTATTAGGTCTGGAGGATGACTTTTTGTGAATGTTATGTTAAAGTTGCAATTTTTTTATGTATTTTAATTTATATTGTTGGCAAGTGTGGAATATGGATTTTTTTAGCATGTCCATCTCCGCAAGGAGAAACGATACTTCTTGGATAACGGTCTGACTAGGGTTGAGCGAAACGGGTCGGCCATTTTCAGAAGTCGCCGACTTTTGGCAAAGTTGGGTTTATTGAAACCCGACCCCTGTGTGGGGTCGGCCATGAGGTCGGCGATCTTCTGAATCTGGTATCGGAATTCCGATACTGAGTTCCAATATGTTTGCGATATCGGGAATCGGTATCGGAATCCATATTTAAGTGTAAAATAAAGAATAAAAATAAAAAATATTGATATACTCACCTCTCCGACGCAGCCCGATGTAACCGGCAGCTTCGGTACCTCAGAATGAGCGCTTGAAAGACCTTAGATGACGTCGCGGCCTGTGATTGGCCGCGTGGCGGTCACGTGACCACCACGCGACCAATCAGAAGCCGCGACGTCATCTAAGGTGTTTCAAGCGCTTGAAAGACCTTAGATGATGTTGCGGCCTGTGATTGGTCGCGTGGCGGTCACATGACCGCCACGCGACCAATCACAGGCCGCGACGTCATCTAAGGTCTTTCAAGCGCTCATTCTGAGGTACCGAAGCTGCCGGTTACATCGGGCTGCGTCGGAGAGGTGAGTATATCAATATTTTTTATTTTTATTCTTTATTTTACACTTAAATATGGATCCCAGGGCCTGAAGGAGAGTTTCCTCTCCTTCAGACCCTGGGAACCATAGTATCCCATTGCACTGCATTGGGTTTCGTGTTTCGGCCGACCCCGACTTTTTTATAGGATCGGCCGATTTCACTCGACCCGACTTTTGAGAAAGTCGGGTTTCGTGAAACCTGACCCGATCCTATAAAAATAAAAGTTGCTCAACCCTAGGTCTGACGCCTCTCACACAGTCAAACCAGATCTCCGCTTTGCACTGACGAGGGGCAGTACCCCAAAACACAGTGTCTGCAAATTGAGATTCTGATTTGGCTATTATCCTAAGTCATGTGACAAGGGTCGTTAAAGGGTCAACATTGACTTGTAGGATTGCTACCTTCCAATAGGTGGCACTAGAGTTCTAGCTCTCTTCCTCTCTGAAGAGACAATTTGCATAATTAGATCCTAAGTTAGAAAAGCCAAAAGCACCCTAACCCTTACAGAAACGGCTTTGCCAATTCTCCCTTCTTACAAAATCTTGGGACTTTGGATCAGTCACTGAAAAGTGTTAAAGAATAACGAGTCACTTATAATTTTTATTCATTTATTATGTATTTGAATTTCCTGCAGTTAAGTTTTCTTCAGATCTTGAGACCCCTACCGATCACTTACTCATGAGGCAGGAGCACACACAGAAGAAGAATAGGACATTGCTTCCTGCAGTGTGACTGGAGCCTAAAGCCACTTGGTAAAACCCCATTCGATTCCTCGATTAATTTAGTGATATTCAATAAATTTCCTACTGTCCCACAACTACATCATCTGGAAGAGTGCTCTCTGTCATACACCTATTCATTACGTTACAGGGCCTGTCGAGCGATTCATGCAGCCCAAACTATGGTCAGCATGAATCACGGACCGGCAACCTGTCCTCATTTTTTGTTTATCTGTAGTAGTCTGCACAATTGGGAATGTGGCCCCTTCTGGGTTGTGGTCCATTATATAGTCTTCCACAGACAGGTTCAAATACAGTCAGGCATTGGTCCTGCTTTGCGATTGATATTCTGAGGCCTGGTTGGCACATAGTGAGGTGAGTCACTAGAGCTAGGAACCATCCTGACAGGATACACCTTGTTGTGGAGGGATATCTTCTACACCTTTGTGAGAAAAGGGGTGTTAACTGTTGCATAGTTTCATTGCAGAAGAAACTTGTGAGAGTAGATTATATGGGGTAATTCAACTTGTATCTACACAGAACATGAGGTACATTCATCAGCTTCTTAATACAGCATAACAGGAAGTCTGAAAGACCTTTTACCAAAGAGAAAGTGAAGCCAAAGTACAACAAATATATGCATTACATTCAACTAAGCATAAAACAGTAACAACATCGCCATCTACTGTTAGAAAAGTGTAAATTCCTCTTGCACACAAATAAGTCTGTATCTGTTGCATATCTGCCAACATTAACTAAGTACCATATGATTTTACTTGTGTTGCTGTTTACGTTCTGCAGTGTGCCTGCACCATATGTTCGTATTATAGATTTTATTTATTGATGCCATAGTGTATAAGTACATCTGCAAATTACACTTATATTAACAAGTGTGCCAGTCCTCATTTTTAGGTTCAATTACAAGTGTGTTGCCTCCCTAAGGCTAGTTTCACATTTGTGTTTAAAAACGCGTTTAAAACGCAAACGCAGGTGGTGAAAAAAACGCATGTAAACGTGGCAAAACGCGGCGTTTTTTAGACGCATGCGTTTTCGCATGCGGTAAAAAAAACGCGGCGTTTTGCCGCGTTTACATGCGTTTTTTCCTGCGTTTGCGTTTTTGAAACGCATGCTGAGAAGTGTGTGACAGCTGCCAATCATCAAAATCAACAAGAAAACCCACTGTAAATAGAAATAGCTAGGGTTAGGGTTAGGGTTAGGACCCCTAGGGTTAGGGTTAGGGTTAGGATTAGGGTTGAGCGACTTTTCCTTTTTTGAGGTCGAGTCGGGTTTCGCGAAACCCGACTTTCTGAAAAGTTGAGTTGAGTGAAATCGGCCGATCTTCTTGAAAAGTCGGGGTCGGGGGATCGGCCGAAACACGAAACCCAATGCAAGTCAATGGGAAATCTATATATTTTTATATTTACTTCAGCGCGATATAGCAGAAAAGCCGGTAATTCAATTGCCTGCTTTTCATTTCTCCTGCCTAAACCCGACATGATATAAGACATGGTTTACATACAGTAAACCATGTCATATCCCCCTTTTTTTTGCATATTCCACACTACTGTTAGTTGTGTGTATGTGCAAAATTTCGGCGCTGTAGCTATTAAATTTAAGGGTTAAATCGCAGAAAAAATTGGCGTGGGCTCCCTCGCAATTTTCTCCGCCAGAGTGGTAAAGCCAGTGACTGAGGGCAGATATTAATAGCCTAGAGAGGGTCCATGGTTATTGGCCCCCCCTGGCTACAAACATCTGCCCCCAGCCACCCCAGAAAAGGCACATCTGGAAGATGCGCCTATTACGGCACTTGGCCACTCTCTTCCCACTCCCGTGTAGCGGTGGGATATGGGGTAATGAAGGGTTAATGTCACCTTGCTATTATAAGGTGACATTAAGCCAGATTAATAATGGAGAGGCGTCAATTATGACACCTATGCATTATTAATCCAATTGTATGAAATGGTTAAAAAAAACACACTCACAATATTGCAAAGTATTTTAATGAAATAAATACACAGGTTGTTTTAATATTTTATTGCTCTCTCAATCCACCTGAAGACCCTCGCTCTGTAACAAAGGAAAAATAATAAACCAACAATATACATACCTTCCGATGATCTGTCACGTCCCACGATGTAAATCCATCTGAAGGGGTTAAAATATTTTACAGGCAGGAGCTCTGCTAATGCAGCTGTGCTCGTGCCTGTCAAACCCCAGTGAATGAAGGTAATGTAGGTCAATGACCTGTAGTTACCTTCATTCGCGGTGATGCGCCCCCTGCTGGATGTCCCTCGAAAGTGGGAAAATATTCAGAAAAGTTACCACGCTCGAGGCCATATGAGGACATCCAGCAGGGGGCGTATCACCGCGAATGAAGGTAACTACAGGTCATTGACCTATATATATATATATATATATATATATATATATATATATATATATATATATATAAAAAAAAAAACGAAACCTGATTTTGTAGTGAAGATCGCCGACCGCCGACCCGATCCCACAGTGAGATTGGGTCGGGTTTCACGAAACCCGACTTTGCCAAAAGTCGGCGACTTTTGAAATTGGCCGATCTGTTTTGCTCAACCCTAGTTAGGATCCCTAGGGTTAGGGGTAGGGTTAGGGGTAGGGTTAGGGTTAGGCTCCTTAGGGTTAGGGGTAGGGTTAGGGTTTGGATCCCTTTATCACCTTGATGGTGAGGGGTGGCTTATGGGTTAGGGTTAGGGTTTGGATCCCTTTATCACCTTGATGGTGGGGGGTGGCTTATGGGTTAGGGATAGGGGTAGGGTTTGGATCCCTTTATCACCTGGATGGTGGGGGGTGGCTTATGGGTTCGGGTTTGGATCCCTTTATCACCTTGATGGTGGGGGGTGGCTTATGGGTTAGGGGTAGGGTTAGGGTTTGGATCCCTTTATCACCTGGATGGTGGGGGGTGGCTTATCAGTGTGTATTCTTTTTTTTTTTCTATTAAAACGCAAGCGTTTAAAATGCAAGCAAACGCATGTGCTTAAAAACGCATGCATTTACATAGACAGCAATACGTTTTTTTGCGGCAAAAAAATGCCTCTAGAAATTACTACATGTTGCATTTCTGCAACCAAACGCAAGCATAGAAACGACGCATGCGTCGTCAAATGCGGCAAAACGCATACAAAAAAACGCATACGTTTTTAATGTTAAATATAGGAAAAAAAACGCATGCTTTTTTTGCGCTAAAACGCAGCGTCAAAAAACGCAAATGTGAAACCAGCCTAAGACTTGTAACAATTTTTCACTTTTCAGAGTCCGTTAAGTCTCTTTTTTGGCCCATGCTGTGTTGAGTGTGGACCCGTGGAAGCGCCGGTGTTGGCGTGAAACGGCCGTCGTCCTCTCCCCGCTCACCTCACTTGCTTGTTGTTTCCCCTGTGCCATGAAGATGTGTTCACAGTTTCTTCAATAAAAGGAAAAGTCTGAATCACAGGTCCGGTGAGTGTTGCCGCATTCCTCTTCATTTTTTTGCTATATATATATATATATATATATATGTTCTAGTGACATGTCGTGTTAAACATAGGGAAAGCATAGTTTACAAATCGGTCCACTAGAGGGAGCACCTTGTATTAGTAGTCAGCACACTGTACATAGTTAATGTAGAAGGGGCCACTGTGGGATAAGACAGTGAGCTTCCTGTTTTTGAGTTCAGTGCAGCCTGGGAGCTGAACAGCTAAGGGGTGCCTAAGTGCCCTGACAGTCCAGACGGGCTTAATGCCCAGGACAACACAGTTGCCTCCGTAATGTTCAATGAAGATAGCCCAGCCATCCAGGACCTTTAGTGAGTAACAGAGACAGCAGCAAAGACAACAGCAGTGACATCAGTAGTAGGAACTGGAGCTGAAAGGAATAACATGGCAGTAAAGAGAGGCAGGTCGCTCACCATGTGGCAGCTTATAGCATGGGCAGATGCCCTCAGATCCGTTGCAAAACAGCTGAGGGAACTACCAAATGAAGTAAGTCTGGACAGGGAGGACGCTGAGGAACTGTATGATACGGTCTGTCCCGGGCACGTGCTATGTGACAGGGAGAAGAGTGAAGGGAAAGTGGAAAGACGTGTACTGCTTGAAACATGGTATTAATGCTGTAATGGAAATGGATGTGCTGTGTCCTGAAGTCAGTAAAGTTGTTCAGTTAAAAGTTGCAATGGACTGTCTCAATTCATGCAAAACCGATTCCAGAAAGTTTCCGGCAACACAGAGAAGACCCCGATGGTGCAGTGAAAGAAGACAAAGTTATGTTGAGTAATTAGAGCTGTATAAATGTGATGGGAGACCAGGGCACGACTACTGATATGCTCTCGGCCATGACTACGACCCTAGCTCATCCCCACATTTATGCATTGCAGGATCTTACGTATCCATGGTTATGCCCTTTAGCAACGAGCTAACTATGAATATATCAGTGGTAATAACCATGGATACCTAAGGTCCTGCAATCTTGGAGATGGGAATACCTCTTTAAAGAGTAACTCATTTTAATTTTTATTTCATAAATAGTGTTGAGCATTCCGATACCGCAAGTATCGGGTATCGGCCGATATTTGCTGTATCGGAATTCCGATACCGAGATCCGATACTTTTGTGGTATCGGGTATCGGTATCGAATAGTGTTGAGCGATACCGTCCGATACTTGAAAGTATCGGTATCGGAAAGTATCGGCCGATACCGGCAAAGTATCGGATCCAATCCGATACCGATACCCGATACCAATACAAGTCAATGGGACTCAAGTATCGGACGGTATTCCTGATGGTTCCCAGGGTCTGAAGGAGAGGAAACTCTCCTTCAGGCCCTGGGAACCATATTAATGTGTAAAAGAAAGAATTAAAATAAAAAATATCGCTATACTCACCTGTCCGACGCAGCCGGGACCTCAGCGAGGGAACCGGCAGCGTTGTTTGTTTAAAATTCGCGCTATTACTTGGTTACGTGAATTCCCGGCTTGTGATTGGTCAGGTCGGCCATGTTGCCGGGACGCGGACCAATCACAGCAAGCCGTGACGAAATTACGTCACGGCTTGCTGTGATTGGTCCGCGTCCCGGCAATATGGCCGCCCTGACCAATCACAAGCCGTGACGTCACGGGAGGCTGGACACGCGCTCATTTTAAAATGGGCGCGTGTCCAGCCTCCCGTGACGTCACGGCTTGTGATTGGTTGCGCCGCGGTCAACCAATCACAAGCCGGGAGGCTGGACGCGCTCATTTTAAAATGGGCGCGTGTCCAGCCTCCCGTGACGTCACGGCTTGTGATTGGTTGCGCCGCGGTCAACCAATCACAAGCCGGGAGGCTGGACGAGCTCATTTTAAAATGGGCGCGTGTCCAGCCTCCCGTGACGTCACGGCTTGTGATTGGTTGCGCCGCGGTCAACCAATCACAAGCCGGGAGGCTGGACGCGCTCATTTTAAAATGGGCGCGTGTCCAGCCTCCCGTGACGTCACGGCTTGTGATTGGTCAGGGCGGCCATATTGCCGGGACGCGTACCAATCACAGCAAGCCGTGACGTAATTTCGTCACGGCTTGCTGTGATTGGTCCGCGTCCCGGCAACATGGCCGACCTGACCAATCACAAGCCGGGAATTCACGTAACCAAGTAATAGCGCGAATTTTAAACAAACAACGCTGCCGGTTCCCTCGCTGAAGTCCCGGCTGCGTCGGACAGGTGAGTATAGCGATATTTTTTATTTTAATTCTCTCTTTTACACATTTTAACATTAATGTTGTTGCGATACCCGATATCCGATACCACAAGAGTATCGGAATCCCGGTATCGGAATTCCGATACAGCAAGTATCGGCCGATACCCGATACTTGCAGCATCGGAATGCTCAACACTAGTATCGAAACAACATTAATGTGTAAAAGAAAGAATTAAAATAAAAAATATTGCTATACTCACCTCTCCGACGCAGCCTGGACCTCACCGAGGGAACCGGCAGCGTTGTTTGCTTAAAATGCGCGCTTTTCCTTCCTTCCGTGACGTCACGGCTTCTGATTGGTCGCGTGCCGCCCATGTGGCCGCGACGCGACCAATCACAGCAAGCCGTGACGTAATTTCAGGTCCTTCTAGGCATTCAGTATTTTAAAATTACGTTCCGGCTTTGTGATTGGTCGCGTCGCGGTCACATGGGCGACGCGGCCAATCACAAGCTGTGACGTCACGGGAGGCAGGAGACGCGCGCATTTTAAAATGCGCGCGTGTCCAGCCTCCCGTGACGTCACGGCTTGTGATTGGTCGCGTCGCCCATGTGACCGCGACGCGACCAATCACAAGCCAGAACGTAATTTTAAAATCCTGAAGGACCTGAAATTACGTCACGGCCACATGGGCGACGCGACCAATCACAAGCCGTGATGTCACGGGAGGCTGGACACGCGCGCATTTTAAAATGCGCGCGTCTCCTGCCTCCCGTGACGTCACGGCTTGTGATTGGTCGCGTCGCCCATGTGACCGCGACGCGACCAATCACAAAGCCGGAACGTAATTTTAAAATACTGAATGCCTAGAAGGACCTGAAATTACGTCACGGCTTGCTGTGATTGGTCGCGTCGCGGCCACATGGGCAGCACGCGACCAATCAGAAGCCGTGACGTCACGGAAGGAAGGAAAAGCGCGCATTTTAAGCAAACAACGCTGCCGGTTCCCTCGGTAAGGTGCAGGCTGCGTCGGAGAGGTGAGTATAACAATATTTTTTATTTTAATTCTTTATTTTACACATTAATATGGTTCCCAGGGCCTGAAGGAGAGTTTCCTCTCCTTCAGACCCTGGGAACCATCAGGAATACCGTCCGATACTTGAGTCCCATTGACTTGTATTGGTATCGGGTATCGGTATCGGATTAGATCCGATACTTTGCCGGTATCGGCCGATACTTTCCGATACCGATACTTTCAAGTATCGGACGGTATCGCTCAACACTATTCATAAATCAATAGTGCATATGAAGATAAAAATCTTTGTAATAAATCTTATCAGATATCAGATATAACACTCTCGCACCCCTCCAGTCCGTCCTTAACTCTGCTGCCCGACTAATTATGCTCTCTCATTGCTACACTCCTGCTTCCCCTCTGTTTTTTTTACCCATTTACCCCTTCTGTCTTCTTGTTTATCAGCGACTAGTCCATATGCTGTATCCAATATTGTTGTCAGTGGATATTTATTCTACTTTCTACCTGTACTAATACCTCTGTAGTTGATAGCTATGCAGATTAAAGTCGTGATTTTGCTTATTCATCCTGCTTCCCCTCTTTGCAAATCCCTTCACTGGCTCCCAATTTCCCAGCGTATCCAGTTTAAACTACTATCGCTGACCTACAAAGCCATCCATAACCTTTCTCCTCCATATGTTTCCAAACTAGTCTCTCAATATCTTCCCTCACGTAATCTTCGGTCCTCCCAAGACCGCCTTCTCTCCTCCACGCTTATTCGCTCCTCATCCAATCGAGTCCAAGACTTCTCCCGAATATCCCCCATCCTCTGGAATTCAGTGCCCCAACATGTCCGATTATCCACCACATTTGGATCCTTCAAAAAGAAACCTGAAAACCCACCTCTCCAAAGAAGCTTACAGCCTATAATGACCACACGGCCACCTCAACACCATCGGAGCTACTGCAACCCTCGACCTACTGTCTCCTTCCCCATAATCCAGCAGAATGTAAGTGTGAGGATTCTCTGGTAAATAGGTGGACCCTCTGGACCGTGACGACGATCCCCTCACGGACGAGCTGACCAGATTGACCACCCCCTATGCAGAGAGAGTTAGGGGCAGGAGCATGAGAGACTATCGCCACGGAAGCTGGAAGACCAAGGCGGTAAAGGGGAGAGGCAAACGGAGACTAAGGACCAGAGGAGCGGAAGAGAAACTAAAACTGGCGGGAACGGCAGAGACACAGGACAGACAGAATACGACAGGGACTCAGGACAGATGAGCACTGCGGAGACACAGGGAAAGCAGGAACACAGGGACTGCAGGGATACAGGGACTGTAGGAACACAGGAACTGCAGGGAGACTGGGACTGCAGGAACACGGAGCCTGCAGAGACACAGGGACTGTAGGAACACAGGAACTGCAGGGATACTGGGACTGTAGGAACACAGAAACTGCAGGGAGACTGGGACTGTGGGGAAATGGAGCCTGCAGAGACACAGGGACTGTAGGAACACAGGAACTGCAGGGATACTGGGACTGTAGGAACACAGGAACTGCAGGGAGACTGGGACTGCGGGGACATGGAGCCTGCAGAGACACAGGGACCGTAGGAACACAGGAACTGCAGGGATACTGGGACTGCAGGGACTGACAAAGGTTCTGCGGAGAGACAACAGAGAACAAAATCAGGGAACAAGAAGATGCACGGAGTACACGTGCAGCCAGGAGCACTTGAGAAACACAAGTGATCATCAGGCACAGGGATGAGGAGCAGACAGGAAGATAAAGTAGCGCTGCGCCTTACTTCTGGGTGGAGAGGGTCCTCCAAGGCAATAGAGAGGACAGGACAGGAAGTGCCAGCAGGGATTAGAGGTGCGCACGCGCAGAACAGAACCTGGCGTGCGCGCGCACCCGACGAGCAGCAGAAGCCGGGAGCGAGCGCTGGAGAGAGGACGCCGCAGCAGCAGAGCCGCGCTGGGACGCTGAGGACACGTAAGTATAACAGGGTGCGGGAGGCGGCGTGACAGTAAGCCCGCAAGGACAGGGTCTTCTTCCCTCTGCATCAGTCTGTAATTGTTAGTTTTGTTTACTCTAAGTGATATTTGTATTTTGATGTAACCCCTTCTCATGTACAGGACCATTAATGGTGCTATATAAATAAACAATAATAATAATAATAATAATCAGATGAATCTGTTTCTTTCTCCTCCAGGGCTGATTATTTAATTTCAAAATTCTCAATTCTGGGATAAAATCTGTATTCAGTGCAGACAGATTTTCCCATTATTGAGATAGGAGATGACAGCTGCTACTGATGAGATTCTATGTAGATGGGAGGATGGAGGAAGAAGCAGAGGCTCTGCCTCCAGTTCCTCCTCTCCCTTTTATCTACATAGAATCATATTTTATGAATCATATAAAGAGTTGTACACCAGAACCATATTCATAAAGAATCTTATTAGCAGCAACTAATTGAATACAAATTTTACCCCAGAACTGAGGATTTTAAAAATGAATGTTCAGTTCAGGACGAAAAGAAGAAGATTCCGCTGATAAGATACATTACATAGTTGCTTATTTTCATGTGTGCTATTGATTTATGAAATAAAAATGTAAAATAAAATAAAACGAAATTTTCTTTAACCCCTTTCTGATCTCGGACGGGATAGTACGTCCGAGGTCAGATCCCCTGCTTTGATGCGGGCTCCGGCGGTGAGCCCGCATCAAAGCCGGGACATGTCAGCTGTTTTGAACAGCTGACATGTGCCCGTAATAGGCGCGGGCAGAATCGCGATCTGCCCACACCTATTAACTAGTTAAATGCCGCTGTCAAACGCAGACAGCGGCATTTAACTACCGCTTCCGGCCGGGCGGCCGGGAATGAGCGCATCGCCGACCCCGTCACATGATCGGAGGTCGGCGATGCTTCTCCATTGTAACCATAGAGGTCCTTGAGACCTCTATGGTTACTGATTCCCGGCAGCTGTGAGCGCCACCCTGTGGTCGGCGCTCACAGCACACCTGCAATTCTGCTGAATAGCAGCGAACATCAGATCGCTGCTATGTAGCAGAGGCGATCGGGTTGTGCCTGCTTCTAGCCTCCCATGGAGGCTATAGAAGCATGGCAAAAGTAAAAAAAAAAAAAGTAAAAAAAATGTGAAAAAAATAAAAAATATATAAAAGTTTAAATCACCACCCTTTCGCCCCATTGAAAATAAATCAATAAAAAATAAATCAAATCTACACATATTTGATATCGCCGCATTCAGAATCGCCCGATCTATCAATTAAAAAAAATATTAACCTGAGCGCTAAACAGCGTAGCGAGAAAAAAATTAGAAACGCCAGAATTACGTTTTTTTGGTCGCCGCGACATTGCATTAAAATGCAATAACGGGCGATCAAAAGAACGTATCTGCACCAAAATGGTATCATTAAAAACGCCAGCTCGGCATGCAAAAAATAAGCCCTCAACCGACCCCAGATCATGAAAAATGGAAACGTTACGGATATCGGAAAATGGCGCAAATTTTTTTTTTTTTTTTAGCAAAGTTTGGAATTTTTTTTCACCACTTAGATAAAAAAGAACCTAGTCATTTTAGGTGTCTATGAACTCGTACTGACCTGAAGAATCATAATGGCAGGTCAGTTTTAGCATTTAGTGAACCTAGCAAAAAAGCCAAACAAAAAACAAGTGTGAGATTGCATTTTTTTTGCAATTTCACCGCACTTGGAATTTTTTTCCCGTTTTCTAGTACACGACATGCTAAAACCAATGATGTCGTTCAAAAGTACAACTCGTCCCGCAAAAAATAAGCCGTCACATGGCCATATGGACAGAGAAATAAAAAGTTATGGCTCTGGGAAGGAGGGGAGCAAAAAACGAACACGGAAAAACGGAAACTCCCAAGGTCATGAAGGGGTTAACCCCTTTCCAACATGTCGCATAATAGCACACATATGTTGGATTCCCCCTGTTTGGCTCCAGCGCTGAACCAGCACCTTTCCGAGCACACGACAGTTGATCCACACAGCTGATATGTGCCCACCACAGCCACGGGTGGAATCACGATCCACCCATGGCTGTTAACTAGTTAAATGCCATTGTCCATGTCTGACAGCTGCATTTAATTCTCGCTTACAGGAAGCGCATCAGTAATTATGCCCTCCGGTGACCCAGTCAAATGATCGCGGGTCACCAATGGGTCAGCATGACAACCAAAGGTCTGCAGCAGACCTCTGTGGTTGTCATTACCAGATTACTATGAGTGCCACCCCGTGGTCAGCACTCATAGCAAGTGAGCATTTCAGCTACACACAGGTGATCTGGTCATTGCCTGTATGTAGCAGAGGTGATTGAAGTACTGCAGCTTCTAGTCTCCCATAGACACTATTGAATTGAAGCATGCTAAAGGTTAAAAAAAAGTTTTAAAAAATATGAAAAAAATAAAAATATAAAAGTTCAAATCACCCCACTTTCGCCCCCCTTTTTAAAAAGACAATAAAAAAATCAAATATACACATATTTAGTATTGCCGTGTTCAAAATCGCCCGATCTATATAAATAAAGAATTAATCTGATCGCTAAACAGCATAATGAGAAAACAAGTTCAAAACATCAGAATTATGGTTTTTTTGGTTGCCGTAAATGCAATAACAGGTGATCAAAAGATCATATCTGCACCAAAATTGTATCCATAGAAATGTCAGCTCAGCACGCAAAAAATAAGCCCAGCCCCAGATCATGAAAAATAGAGACGCTACAGGTCTCGGAAAATGGCGCTTTTTTTTTTTTTTTAAACAAAGTTTGGATTTTTTTTAACCACTTAAATAAAAAAGAACCTAGACATGTTTGGGGTGAACTTGTAATGACCTGGAGAATCATATTGGCAGGTCAGTTTTAGCACTTAGTTTTATTTTTTCTACCAAGTTCACTATGGAATTGTACCAGTTTTGCAATTTCACCACACTTGGGTTATTTTTCCCCACTTTCTAGTACCCGATATGTTAAAACAAATGATGTTGTTCAAAAGTACAAATTGTCCCGCAAAAAAACAAGCCCTCACATGTCCATATTGACGAAAAAAAAAAAAGTTATGGCTCTGGGAAGAAGGGGAGCAAAAAACGAAAAACGAAAAAGAAAAATGGCCCAGGGGTTAATGGCTGGGAATGGCTAATATTTTACCAAATTTAAGAAATTGAAAATTAATATATTAGGCTGTGCATTTGTCTGCTTAGAGTAAAAAGGGCTAAAGAATTCCAGAATAGTAATTTTAGAGGGTAACACTTGTTTGGGGGCATGGGAAAAAAGCTGAAATGGATGTGAAATAGCTAAAACTAAATGCTAACAACATGGGGAAGATGGCTGCATGCCTTTCTGACTCACATAGTGTGATAGAAATATATATATCATGTAGATCTCACTTGCATGTATACTCCTCTATAATCAAATATATACTTATATGCTCACAGCTAATATATACATTATAATCAATGGTTTAAAATGGCTGACACGAACTGATATAACCCAGACAGATCATATGGGGTTTTCCATCCCAAAAAGCGGAATAGTGTCAGATGTATTAACTGCTGATCAAATGTCTCAACTCTGTCCTACATGCAGAGAGCTACATTTTACTTGCTTGGTCAGCAGTCATATGAACATTAATCACAATATTCCATATATGTTTAGATAACCAATGACAGAGGAGCTAGACAATATGGTAATTAACTAACCACCCCTGACAACCCCTAACCACTCCTTTCTATGTGAAAATAAACTATGTATGTACAATAAAGTTTCAGTATTGATGGAATGTTATTGACACAATGATGTTGTGCAGTCTCATTCTTCCTTGAGCGCTCAAAATACTCAGTCTTATTGGGAGCGGCCACAGCACACAGGGATATATTTATCCAACCCAAATATTTCCATAACATAATGGCGCCCAACGGCGAGGCAAAAGGACAAAACGCACGGGATCCTTCTGACCGGAGACGGAGATGTAGCCATGGCCTTGGTTCACGGGATGGAGACTGCGCAGCTCCATAAGTAAGGTAAGAAAATGTTATCATCTTACCTGAAAGTCCCCTGTGCCCAGTCTGGGTCTATGCCTCTTGCCGGTCAGGTGTGGTCACCAATTCCCAGGTAGTGTAAAAAGTCCGGAGCCGAATCCTAACCCTGGGAGGTGTCTGCTGTGTGCCGTGTATGTGTTCTGTGTTTGTGTAAAATCCGGGAGAGGAAGGAAAAGTGACTTGTTTTTGGTGGCTGGGTAACAGACCGCAGGAGGTCAAATCGCTCGATAAGTTATTGCAGGATTCCCGTGCATAGGAAGGACAGGTAGTCCTGGGGCAGTCCCATGTTCCAGGCACAGGTAGTGATAACTTAGAGGGCTACTGCAGATTCCCGTAGTGCCGGCGATCCAGTTAGGACGTCCGGACCGGGGTGGTAGATTTCCCGCTTGTTGTGCTTCTCACTCACTCAGGCGGCCCGGGCGCAGGTGCGATTGGCAGTGTTCTGTTCCCAGCGCAACCTGCACGTGTCACAGAATTTAAAAGGGCATCTCTCGGATTGTCTGTTTCTGTCTGTCAAGTGTTGCTTCTTTAAGAAGCATGAAATAGTAAAAGAAAGTTTTGGGTTTTTTTTTCCCTTCTCTCTTGAACTTCCTCTTTTTTCAGCTGCTGAAGCAGAGATGCATTGTAAATCACACTGTCACATCTGGGTTTTTTTTCCCTGGCTGTTTTCAGCTGCAATGCTGGCTATGTGTAGCTATTTAAAGAAGAAGTGAAATTAAATTGTATCTATCATTTTTGGTGCGACATACGTGTTTTCAGATATATTATTTTAGTGATATTGGATACAGCTGCATATAAAAAGAGGAAGTGTGTCTCTGACTGTATTTGAGCGCAGAGATTCTAAAAGAAAAAAGGAGAAGAGAAAAGCTGTTTTAATTTTTAATTTTTTTTTTAACTCTCTTAAAGGGTCTTTTTCTTTTTGCGGCATTTTAAAAAAATTTTAATTAAGTTTTCCTCAATCTTCAATCTCTTTACCTTTTTACTTTTTTGGGGGGAAAAAGTTTTTTTTTCCTTCCTTTTGTATCAAAATTTTGAGTTTTTGGTTGTGAACTAAGTTTTTGACGGTTTTTCTTATCGTTTTGGGTTTTTCTTAGAGTTTTATATACTCATTTTTAGAAGTTTTTTTTTTTAGTACCGTTTTTTTCATTTTTGTGTGTTTTTCATTTTTTGCTTTTGCCATGGGGAATAAAGTGGCCAAGCGACAGGAGAGTCTTTTATTTCCTGATGAGCAAACAGCCCCTAGATAGTGGCAGAACATGAAGGTGTTAAGTATGTGAAGATTTTGGAAGGTATAAAGTACGTGAAATTCATTAGAATGGCAGACTTCAAGCTGCGGAGTGGCATGACGTAGAAAGGAAAATAAGGGAAGTTAGCTGATGTTAGATTGCTGAATACTAATACATGGTATGAAGTGGCAGCAGAGCTTACATCGTTTAGGTGGTACAGAAAGTTATGTGAGCAAACCAGGAAGTGATTTTTGTGGGTATGAGACGGGAGAATCTGCGCAGTAGGTAGTTATTTTTGCACAGTATGTGGCGCGCCCCGTCTCTCCCTACAGGGAGAAGGCATAATTGCTCCTCTCTATTATTCTTGTTGTTCTCCTCTATCCTCCTTTTTCTCTGTCAGTCTTTTCTCTCCGCATTCTTCTCTCTCTCTCTCCTTTCCTCTCCTCTTCCTCCACACTTTTCTCTTCTCTCTCTCCCCCTCTCTATCTCTCTCCTCCATACCCTCCATCTTCTCCTCCCTCCTTCTCCACTCCCCCACCACACCTTTCTCCTCCTTCTTTTCCTTCTCCACACCCATCTCTCCTCACCCTCTCTCTCCCCTCCTTCTCCACTCCTCTCTTCTCCTCCCTCTCTCTCTCTTCCACATCTCCCATCTTCTCCTCCCTCTTGTCCACATTCTCTCTCCCCTCCTACTATTCCTTCGTCTCACTCATCAACCCCTCCTCCTTCTTCTTCCTCCTCTTTTTTCCTCTTCGTTGCCGGCTGGGCCAACGCCCAATTCAAACAATATGGTGCTTACAGCACAAGGTTCCCCTTTCTATGCCCCTGGCACAAACCAGCCATTGCCATTTGTGATATCAGGGAAAGTAGGTGAAAGCCCCCCCCCCTACAGTGGGCAGCCCCAGACACATCAGGTAGCAGACAGCTCAGCACTGGGTGCAGAGGGGGGAGGACTGATATCACCATGTATTGATAATGTACAACTTCAGCACCAGTCAGAGCTGCCTACATTCACACCAACATGAAACTATAAGCCTAATCCATCACAGCTTCAGCAAGGGGGGAGACATCCTCACATAAAAAAAAGCAACTTCTAAGTCCAATATCAGTCAGTGTAGGACCCCAGTACAAGCTATCACAACTATTCCTCTGATGAAGATGAAGAGGGAACATCATACATGCTGTCCAGTACTAGAAAAGAAACCCACAGGCACCAAGAATGCAGGGGCAGATAGAGGCACCACCATTACACTATGTGCGCTGCACTTCAAGTCAGGTGACAATCTTCCAGACCCAGGGATGCATCCCATGCCATTTTACCGAAGAATGTAGCAGAACCAGCAAACATATGCAGCCACCTGGAATGATCTCTGGGCCATGAATGGAAATAGAAGCAGGTGATGCACTCTGGCCAATCATGAAGGAACAATTCAAACTTCCAGCAGAATTAGATGTACACGCTTGGGAGTCAGGGCCACAGCTAATATAACAGCTCAGAGAGTGGGCCAAAGGCAGATTGGCAGGACAAGCCAAAACCAAGAGCCAAGATAAGACAGAGACTGTAAAGAAGTTTCATGGCAGAGTAATGCAAGTATTCAAAGACTTGGGCCTCACCATTCATGACCAGATACACAGGCAAATGTTGGCACAGGCCTTTGTGCATGGACTGAGACAGCCAATCAGGAAACCACTGATAGTGGCTAGGCCTGAGAACAGGTCAATAGCAGTGGACTGACCCAGCAAAGATGATATATGTGCGCCTAGGAGACTATTTATTGCCGATTGTCACCAAAACTGCCGCCATTATAGCACCACAAAGAGCGCAAAGAGGGAAAAGGGTGCCGTGCTGCTGAGAACACCAGAAGGGAAGCCAGAGGTGAAGATGCTGCAAAATGCCGATCAACACACCGGAAGAACCGCTGCAGACTCCAGAGAGGAGACACCGACCTCAATAAGGTTAGCAAAGGGGAGAAGCTATGTTGGAGCAGGGGGAAGAAGTGATGGCAGATGCAGCCACAGCCCCTGTAATGCCCCAAGACCTTGGGTTGGATGCAGCCGCCGGTCTCATGGCACCCCTGGGCCTCGCCACGAATGCACCTGCAGGCCCCGTCTTACCACCGCAGCTTCAATCAGCAGGCCGGACCCCGCTGCCGCTGCAGTACCCATCATGCTGTTGTCCACAGTCGCCAAAGGGATTGAGTCCCAACCAGGGGTGCAGAAGACAGACCCTCTCATGGTGACCACTGACCTGGAAGCGCAACCACCCTACAATGACAGAAGAAGTGTCAAGTGTTACATCTGTGGCAAGTTTGGCCATTTCCAGAACCAGTGCAGGGCACCCACTCCCCCGAAGAGACTGGACCCATATAACCCGAGAGTTGGTCCAGAGAAACAGGTCAAGGAAGAAGTGCAGAAAGCAGTGAAGTACCCCATCCAAAGGACAGGGGCAAGCAAGCCAGGTTCGCAAGACACTACTCTCCTGACATGTAAAACTTCATCTGCAAGACCAATATCTCAAATTACCCTTAAAATGGATGGCGTTGTCAGATCCAACGTGGTGCAGCCAGAAGTGTGATGACACCTGTGGAACTCGCTGATCCCACCTGCCTATCAGAATCCTCTGTGTCTCACATGGGCATTGATGGTCAAGTCAGACATTCTCAGCTTGCAAAGCCACTGAGCGTGTGCACTCAGCCAGGACACTCTATCCTGTCCCAGTTTGTGGTGTAAAGGACCTGCCACTCAACCTGCTGGGAGCGAACCTACTGCAGAAGCTGAAGGCAACCACAGTGTTCCACGAAGATGGGACAGTGACACTTTCTTCATCCCTGACCCAAGAAGAGTCATGCTGGCGGCCCTACAAGAACATTAAACAATCGATGAGGCCTACCTAAGGAGGTACTGGATGTAGTACCAGAAAGTCTATGGTCTAAGGGACCCCAGCACATGAGAAAACCTCAAGTTGCCCCAGTACGGGTGTCACTCAAACCATGTACCCCGTACCCTCGTAAGGCCCAGGCCAGGCCTAGAGTCAAGCTGCCTCTGACCCACTGAAGGTCTACCTGGAAATAGGAATCATTGTTCCTCGCACATCGCCTTGCAATACCCCTCTTTTCCCCGTCAAGAAAAAGACTGTAAAAGGAGAGCCAGCCAAGTTCAGAATGGTATATGACCTGAGAGCTGTGAATGACGCCACGGTGTTTGAAACTGAAATTATGCCGAATTCCCACACTCTGCTCTCAAATGTGCCTGCCACAGCAAAAGTGTTCACAGTGAACAACCTGGCTAATGTTTTCTCCAGTGTTCCCCTTCATCCGGAAGACCAGTTCCTGTTTGCCTTAATGCACCAGGGGGGACACCACACATGGACAGTGATGCCACAGTGGGCCCAGAACAGCCCTCCACAGTTCACCAAAGCCATGTCCACAGTCCTCACCAACTGGGTCGCAGAACATGCAGAAGTAACCCTGCTACAATACGTGGACGATCTACTCCTTTGTGCAATTGACTTTGACATGTGTAAAGTCCATTCCTTGTATCTCCTACTCTACCTGGTGGAGCAGCACTGCAAGATCTCAAAGAACAAAGTCCAGTGGTGTCTGAAGCAAGTTACGTTCCAGAGACACTGTATTGCTCACCAGGCGAAACACCTGACAGATGACCGAAAGACCACAGTGGAGAAGATGGTTCTACAGGCCTTCCTTGGCCCCGTTCCTCCTGACTGATGCAGCCTTCAGCTCGTTTAAGAAGTTAAAAGGCGCAGTAGTCTCAGCGCCAGCACTAGGCCCATCTGACTACGAGAAGCCATTCCGTCTCTACTTGATGAGAAAAGAAGGCCTTGCTACTGGAGTTCTGACACAGCTTCAGGGGGGAAAGTAGAGACTTTCGGACTACTTTTCAGCTTGCCTGGATCCAGTTGCAAGGGAAGCCTCTTCCTCCCGCATGAGAGCAGCAGTTGCAGCACACGCTCTCCTGGACAGGACTACTGACATCAATGGACAAACCATTGGAAATCCTGGCTCTGCATGACATCTCAGCAATCCTCAACCAAACCCAGCTAAAACATCTCTCCACCGCCAGGCATCTTCGCCTCCAGTGCTCTCTACTCCCACTTCCAAGGGGGGATACAGATATGGACCCTCAGATAAAAAGTCTGAATGGGATCTGAATTTGCTCCGGACGGATGACCATGATTGCTTCAGCATCATGCCACAGGAAACAGCAGGACTACCCAAGGTGGCAGAAGAGCCAGTGACCAACCCAGAGTTGATCCTCTATGTGGATGGCTCCAGATTTGCAGATGATGAAGGAAGATTCCACACGGCATGTGCAGTGACCAGCAATCAAGAGATCCTGTGGTCCAGAAGTCTGCTGCCCAGTCTGTCAGCCCAGGAAGCAGAACTGATAGCGCTGATGAAGGCCTACCAGATGGCAGAAGACAAGACTGAGAAAATGTATACCGATTCAAGGTACTCGCATGGCATAGCACACGACTTCGGACCCATCTGGGCTGCAAGGGACTTCATCACAGCAAGCGGAACAACTGTGGAGCATCATGGAGCCATTAAGGACCTGCTGAAGCACTTCAACTTCCAAAAGTGGTGGCAGTACTAAAAGTCAAAGCGCATGGAAAACTAAACACAGTAGAGGCACGAGGCAACAATATGGTGGATATGACAGCCAAAGAAGCAGTCAAGGGAAGACAATATGGAAAAGTGGAAGAGGTCGTAGAGCCGGACGGCTACTACATGACGACTGAAGACAAAAAACCTGACAAGATGACATCCTGGGATCTGCTCAAAATAGCTGCAAGAGCAAGCCCCAAAGGACAAGAAGGAATGCTGGATGCAGAAGTGAGCAACACATGAAGAAGGAAGGGTATACTCAATGAACTACAAACTCTGTTTACCCCGAAGTATGTACCCTATCGTGGTCCAGTGGGCACATGGGCCCACACACAGATTAAAGACACAGATGAATGATCTGATTGATTACTGGTTCGCTCCAGGGATCCCCACCCTAACAGCCAAGTTCACTAGCAGCTGTCTGACCTGCGGCAAATGCAACCCTGGAAGAATGGAGAAAGTTCCCACACATCCTCTTGCCAGACCACTGTACCCCTTCCAGAGGATCCAGATAGACCACATCCAGATGCCGCCAAGTGGGGGTTTCAAATATGCCCTTGTGGTCGTGGACATGTTCACAGGATGGCCAGAAGCTTTCCCAGTGAGGAACCAGTCAGCAGAGACTACTGCAAAGAAGCTACTCTCAGAGATAAGATATACAGCTATGGGGTCCCAGAAGTGATAGAGAGTGACCAGGGACCCGCATTCATAGCAAACCTCACACGAGAGATCTAGTCAGCAGTAGGGTCACTTAGGCCTACACACTCCCAATTACACTACTCAGTGTTAGGCACACTTCCAGAGGCCCAGCAAAGCTGTCACCGTATGAAGTTTTATTTGGGTCTAGTCCCAGGTTAGGGGTATCCTTTCCCTCAGCAGCTGATTATGTAATATGATACTTTGTCTGCTTATGTAATTGAAATCACCAGGAAACTTGCTAACATCCATTCTCGAGTTTTTTTCTTCATTGCCAGATCCAGATTCAGTGTCCGGTATGCACTCCTCGAAGCCAGGAGACTGGGTGTTGGTGAAAAAGTTTGTAAGGAGAACACCACTCGATCCCAGATTTGATGGTCCTGTCCAAGTGCTGCTGATGACACCAAACTCTGTGAAACTGGAGGGAAGACCCGCTTGGATCCACTCATCGCATTGCAAGAAAGCTCCCCTACCAGAAGATGACATCCAAGCCAGAATGATGTTGTGGCCTGACCGAATAAATGACCTACCTGATAAAGACTACACATCGCGCACTACACCTGCTATTGACTAAGAGACTGATTGCAACGAACCCCCTTTAGGGACAGATCTCCTGACCGCCCATTTGCGAAAAGTCTGTACGGAGTGGGGCACAGGCGTTAGGCTTGTGTCAGTTCGCCGACAGCACAAAAGAGTTGCAGCGCTTTGGGACAGGAGGCTAGGATTAGGACAAGTGATATCTAAGGGGGGCTTGTGATAGAAATATACACTCACCGGCCACTTTATTAGGTACACCATGCTAGTAACGGGTTGGACCCCCTTTTGCCTTCAGAACTGCCTCAATTCTTCGTGGCATAGATTCAACAAGGTGCTGGAAGCATTCCTCAGAGATTTTGGTCCATATTGACATGATGGCATCACACAGTTGCCGCAGATTTGTCGGCTGCACATCCCAAAGATGCTCCATACAAGGCAGGATGGATCCATGCTTTCATGTTGTTTACGCCAAATTCTGACCCTACCATCCGAATGTCGCAGCAGAAATCGAGACTCATCAGACCAAGCAACGTTTTTCCAATCTTCTACTGTCCAATTTCGATGAGCTTGTACAAATTGTAGCCTCAGTTTCCTGTTCTTAGCTGAAAGGAGTGGTACCCGGTGTTGTCTTCTGCTGCTGTAGCCCATCTGTCTCAAAGTTCGACGCACTGTGCGTTCAGAGATGCTCTTAGGCCTACCTTGGTTGTAACGGGTGGCGATTTGAGTCACTGTTGCCTTTCTATCAGCTCGAACCAGTCTGCCCATTCTCCTCTGACCTCTGGCATTAACAAGGCATTTCCGCCCACAGAACTGCCGCTCACTGGATTTTTTTTCTTTTTCGGACCATTCTCTGTAAACCCTAGAGATGGTTGTGCGTGAAAATCCCAGTAGATCAGCAGTTTCTGAAATACTCAGACCAGCCCTTCTGGCACCAACAACCATGCCACGTTCAAAGGCACTCAAATCACCTTTCTTCCCCATACTAATGCTCGGTTTGAACTGCAGGAGATTGTCTTGACCATGTCTACATGCCTAAATGCACTGAGTTGCCGCCATGTGATTGGCTGATTAGAAATTAAGTGTTAACAAGAAGTTGGACAGGTGTACCTAATAAAGTGGCCGGTGAGTGTATATATCATGTAGATCTCACTTGCATGTATACTCCTCTATAATCAAATATATACTTATATGCTCACAGCTAATATATACATTATAATCAATGGTTTAAAATGGCTGACACGAACTGATATAACCCAGACAGATCATATGGGGTTTTCCATCCCAAAAAGCGGAATAGTGTCAGATGTATTAACTGCTGATCAAATGTCTCAACTCTGTCCTACATGCAGAGAGCTACATTTTACTTGCTTGGTCAGCAGTCATATGAGCATTAATCACAATATTCCATATATGTTTAGATAACCAATGACAGAGGAGCTAGACAATATGGTAATTAACTAACCACCCCTGACCTCCTTTCTATGTGAAAATATAAAACTATGTATGTACAATAAAGTTTCAGTATTGATGGAATGTTATTGACACAATGATGTTGTGCAGTCTCATTCTTCCTTGAGCGCTCAAAATACTCAGTCTTATTGGGAGCGGCCACAGCACACCCAGGGATATATTTATCCAACCCAAATATTTCCATAACATCTGGGAATAATGTTGTCAGACTATTGCACCGGTTTTATGGATTTTTAAAAAGACCTACCAAACCAAACCCAATTTTTTTAAAGGGAAAAATGCTAATAAACATATTTTCCTTCAGAATTATATTTATATAACGCAAAATAAAGGTAAAAAAAAAAAAATATATATATACCTCCCCTTTAACATATGTTCACACGGAGCGTTTTGGCTTTATTTTTTATGGAACATTTGTTAGGGCTCTGACTCCTACAGTTGGGAGGACTCTCCCTCATGCCAAATCGTTATCAAGGTATTGGAATACATATTGCCCATCACTTTACATTGCCAGCTAAAACAAGCCCAATTGAATTTTGGGCTTCGCTCGCCACCACCGCCATGTCATTATGCAGCCTTCATTTACAATTGCGTATCACTAAAATCACAGTGTCACTGAAACATTGGATGCAATGACTTCCTACGGTATCACATTGTGACTTGCGACGTACTGCAACATTCGCTGCCGCTGGCCGCAAGTTGCACATCACATGTTTGCTATATACTGGAGTAACTTGAAGTTCATGGGCTCCATTGCAAAAGCTCTAATAGGGCCCCCAATTACTGCAAGTTTTTAATAGCATTTTTTTATATAGGCCAAAAGGGACTTTTTGGGCCCCTGCTGCCATAGACTTCAATACAAGTTGCACCTGACATGTGACATGTGTGCAACTCATCCGCAAATTGGCTCTTAAATTTACAGCTAAATTATACAAAGAAAGAAGTCATAGAATTACTGTCGCTTTGTAGCCCCAGCCTGGATGATTTTGTGACCAATATCAGATTTTACGACAAGAATCAGAAAATTCAACACATCTGGAAACATTTGTGACTCTGTATCTCAGTTGCACCATGTCCTAGGCTACAATGTAAGACCACAGGACACAATTGAATCGATTGTTACATGACACCGCTGTGTAGCGCTAGCCTTAATTGTGACAAGTTTTTACTAGCTTAATATGTAGTAGTGTTAATACCATAGCCAGCTAATTTGGCTCTGTTAGCTTGTGGGCAATTTCATGGTCAGAATTTTCTTCTTGTACTGCAGAATACGTTTTCTCACACCTAATAATAAGCATGAAATTTTATTCACACTTAAACCCTACCGTGCATTAAATCTCAATCTAAACAAGAGATGTGTATGAGAAAGATTAAAAAACTAATTATGTTGCAAGGAGGCATTATTTTATCTTGGGACCTTTTACACAGATTTCCTACTCAAAGGATAAATCTTACCATGATTGCCTGAAAAACAATATATTTTGGGATCATGATGGTCAACTTTAAGACTGCCAGCAACAAATTACATGTACAGTAGTCACAAATGGAGTTCTAACTAGATTGTCTCAAATGTGCAAAGTGAAAATGAGCTGAAACCATAGAGGTACGAAGAGATAATATGCTTCCTGCAGCTGTAACAAATTAAGAACAATCCTTCCATCGCTTAAATCACACAATGAACTATATATGTCTAAATATGTATACTAATGGACAACAAATGGGAAGCCTACACCTTCTCAACAGGAGCTTATTACAGCCAATTCCAAATCCAAAGGCATTAATATGGAATTGGTCCCATTTTTCCAACTATAGCAACTTCCACTCATCTGTGAAGGCCATGTATGTAATTTTGGAGCTTGTCCATGGGAATTTTTGTCCATTCATCAAACAGGACATTTGTGAGGTCAAAGACTGATGTTGGACAAAAGGTACTGGCTTGCAATCTCCGTCTTAGTTTCTCTTAAAGGTGTTGGATAAGGTTAAGGTCTGGGTGACTCAAGTTCTTTCACACCAAACACAAAATCAAGCCTTTATACATTTTGTTTATAAACCTTGCTTTGTACACTGGGTCACAATCAGGATGAAACAGCAAAGGTCTTTTTCCAAACTATTTCCAGAAAGTTGGAAGCATTAAGATTTCCTTTCACTGGAAGTCTGGCTAGTTATCAAAAATTCATGAAAAGTGAATACTGTAATAGGTTTACACAGTGCATCACAGCGGCGTATGAGGCACAGTTTCATACTAGTTGGAGTGCCCATTGTAATGCCATTCTAATCCCTGAGGTGCATCAAAAGTGCCTACATTAGGTATTAGAATTAGACCATGGAGCATTATAGAAAAGTCTGGCATGATTAATTGTGTTTCTTGTGTGGACGACCATTGCATTCGTTTTGCTTACCTATGGATGAAATGGCATCTTGAATACGCTTTGTGAACAATGGAAGGGGCAATTTTCTCCTGGTAGATCTCAAAGAAAATGACCATTATACATAATTTATGTTGAATCTGTAAATCTGGTGTAGATAAACTGCGTCCTTTTCCTAAAGCTTTTTATGTACCTATGTTTTCTGTTTGCTTTAGGATATGAGGTGTTAAATCATTTTACATCAACCAAAAATGTTACATCTGTGAGGGGTGTACCGGGATCGTGTGATACTCCACTTCCTTCCTTGATGTAGTTATTGCCTTTATATAAACTAGTATGTATATACACATACAGTCATATGAAAAAGTTTGGGCACCACTATTAATCTTAAGCTTAATGTTTTATAAAAATTGTTTTTTTTTGCAACAGCTATTTCAGTTTCATATATCTAATAACTGTTGGACACAGTAATGTTTCTGCCTTAAAATGAGGTTTATTGTACTAACAGAAAATGTGCAATCTGCATTCAAACAAAATTTGACAGGTGCATAAGTATGGGCACCCTTATCATTTTCTTGTTTTAAATACTCCTACCTACTTTTTACTGACTTACTAAAGCATTTTTTTGGTTTTGTAACCTCATTGAGCTTTGAACTTCATAGCTAGGTGTATGCAATCATGAGAAAAGCTGCTTAAAGTTGCCACTTGCAAGTTGTTCTCCTGTTTGAATCTCCTCCGAAGAGTGGCATCATGGGTTCCTCAAAACAACTGTCAAATGATCTGAAAACAAAAATTATTCAACATAGTTGTTCAGGGGAAGGATACAAAAAGCTGTCTCAGAGGTTTAACCTGTCAATTTCCACTGTGAGGAACATAGTAAGGAAATGGAAGAACACAAGTACAGTTCTTGTTAAGGCCAGAAGTGGCAGGCCAAGAAAAACATCAGAAAGGCAGAGAAGAAGAATGGTGAGATCAGTCAAGGACAATCCTCAGGCCACCTCCAGAGATCTGCAGCATCAACTTGCTGCAGATGGTGTCACTGTGCATCGACGCTAGCAGTGAAAGCACCGCACAACGGGGGCAGCGGATGCAGTTTTACATCGCATCCGCTGCCCCATTGTGAGGTGCGGGGAGGTGGGGGCGGAGTTCCGGCCGCGCATGCGCGGTCGGAAAAGTCGCTCCCGACGCACACAAAAAGTTACATGTAGCGTTTTTTTGTTCCGATGGTCCGCCAAAGCACAACGCATCCGTCGCACGACGGATGCGACGTGTTGCAATCCATCGCAATGCGTCGCTAATGCAAGTCAATGGAGAAAAAACGCATCCTGCAAGCACTTTTGCAGGATGCGTTTTTTCTCCAAAATGACGCATTGCGACGCTAGTGTGAAAGTAGCCTAAGTTCATAGGGGATATGGAGCCAATACAGCTTGGGTGGGCTTTTGGCCCGAGCTATCCAGTAGCCCCAAAATGTTTAAGTGAAGGACTCAGCCATCCAGGGCTTGGTGAAAATGGAAGCTGAAAGCATGGCCAGGTGTGTACAGGGACGCAGGTGGCTCCATGATGTGGCAACTTTTTGCATGGGCTGATGCCCTCAGATCTTGTGTGAAGCGGCTGAGGGAACCCCCAGGCACAGTGAGTTTGGACAGGGAGGAGGCTGCATTACCGCAAGAAGCGGTACGACTCAGGCCCGTACTGAAGGCCATAAGAGGAGAATCAGGGAAAGTGGAGAATGTGGACTGTATGCAACCCAATGCTGTAGATGTAATTGAGAAGGATGTGCTGCGAACAGAAGTAAAGTTTTGTGTTTGAAGTTAAAGCAAGACTGTGTCTCAATTTGTGTGCAATAGTACAAAGGGGGTCTGCAGCAGCTCAGAAGAGACCCAGAGAGTTCGGATAACAGAGAGGCAAGTACCCTCATAGAAGTACGTTCTTTGCATGTGACGAGAGGCCAGGGTGCGCAAAGGCCTCTAACCTCAGCCACGACTACGGCCCTGGCTCTCCCTCACACATCCATCACCCCTCAGCAGTGTAAACCATGCAACCGTTAGTGCACCCTGATATAACTGAACATCACAATCATATATGCAGTGGGCTCAGGAAATGAGTCTGCATTATATCCGGCAGCTGCTGAATCTACCCATGTAATTTATGAGCTCAATGTCAATTTGTATACCATTGCAAACAATGAGAGTTGGTTTTATGGGAGAATTACTGTCACAGGGATACCACGACAGAGTGGAGTCAGACGATCGCAGAGTCTGGTGACACATACACCTGCAGTAGTTAGAACGGCTTCATCATCCTATTAGCAGTTCTGGCTTTCTTTGCTTTGGTGCTGAAAGGGTTAAACTGCTTAGTTGGACTCCTGGAGTTCTCTGTTTTAGGTCGTATCAGCTGTTCTGAGTTTGTTATGCAGCACCCCAGAGTCCTGGTTGTGTCAGTACTGTGGCTCCGCCACTATGGGGAGCTATGGTACGTCTGATTACACTAAGGAGTTTCTCTGACCAGGTACACTGACACCACACTTCACACTCCGGCCACCAGGGGGGGTGGTCCTATCTAGTAGGCCACTCCTCACAACTCTGGTAAAACTGGGGGTTGGACAGGAAGACAAGAAGAAGTAGCTGGGAAGAGCTAGTGAGAGGACCTGTCAGGGATGGGATCCTGGCAGACTCCTCAGAGCAGAACTAACCAGTAAACAACGGGAATACAGAAAAGGAGAAATACCAGAAGGGGTCCTGCTGTTAGACCGAGGCAACATCCTTCTGAGGCGCAAATAGTCGGTGGCCGGAACGCCGAGCAAGTAAGAGACTTTAAGTACATTGCAAACCACGGCCGGACAGCTAATTACAGGTTGGCTGTCTCACTTAACACCTAAGCAGACAACGGAGGCAGCTGTGGGAGAGGGGCGACTCTAGGGTCCCGGAAGAACTCCAGGCCTACCCCGTCATACGGGTGCGTCCTACCATATCATCTGGAGGACGGAGAAAGAACAGTAGAGACAGAAAGAAACAGTTGTGAGGACTATCCCGGGAGCTCAGCAGGGAAGAACTACAACACACAGCGCTAGAAGGTAGATACTGATTCCCACCTGTAAGGAGGAACTCCTGATGTGTCGTTGGACCGGCCGGTCTCTGAAAACCCAGTTAACAGCGCTCTGGACTGAGGTCTCCAACATCTTCAGTAAAGAGGTAAAGAGACTGCAACCTGGTGTCCTCATTATTTACCGTGACCTGCACCGTTACAACACCACTTATTGCACCGGACGTCCCCCACTGACAGACAGGGCCACGGACCGGGTCTAGCCACCGTGACAACCCCAGGACTGAGATCTCAGAGGCCCGGCTCCGGGTACCCCTCGGCCCTGCGGCGGTGTGGGGGCGCTCCAAACTTGGCGTCACGAACAGGATCTACTTAAGCCTGAAGAATCAGGTCATGTGTGCCTTGGAACTGTGATTTATCGTGCTTGGACTGTACTTTATTGAGAGAACTGTGTGCTACTGCTTGCCGCGGAGAGTTACCGCCAAAATTCGCCATTGCCGCGCGCGGAGGGAGGCGCCTTAGCTACGTGGGCGGGATCAGCCAAAAGAAGCGCGGAACGGAAAGCGCGGTAAGGCGCCAATCCCGGAAGAGGAACTCCGACCCCCAGCAGGTTAGTGGGAGGAAGGGACAGCCATGTCTGAGTCGGGAGGAGAGGAGGTGGCGGTCGCAGCCGCGGACGCAGGGGCAGCTCCGGTCCCCGCAGCGGGCGAAGCCGCAGCCCTAATACCGCCACTGGCTGCCGCAGAGCCCGCTGCCCCCATCAGCCAGTCGGACACCGCCGCTAACGCAAAAGCCATAATGCCCTTCTCCATGCCCTACCTGCCCGGAGCGACCTGGCTCCCACGATACTCTGGGGAGGCGCATACATTCACTGACTTTAAAGAAGGGCTCTGCAGCCTGCTCGAGTTCTATCCCCTAACCGAGCCCCAGAAAGTCCATATGATAACCGGCCAACTCTTTGGGGCGGCTCTTAGAGAATTGAAATCCTGGCCCGCTGAGGATAAAGGAACTGCACAACAGATTTTTGCCAAGCTTAAAGCCACCTTTGATACTCGCACTGCTACAGAAATTAAACTGATTTTTTATGGATGCAAACAAAGGTCACAGGATAGCTTGCGGGACTATGCCCTTAATCTCCAGGAAGCGATGCGGGCCATTAAGCAGAGTGACCCCGGCAGCATGCAGGATGAAGATAAAATCCTGAAGGAGCGGTTCATTGAGGGGCTCCTGTGCAGTCACCAGCGGGGCCAATTGCACTTCCTGGCTATGCAAAATCCAGACTTGACTTTTGTGCAGTTTAAAGATAAAGCTATCCAGGCATTGCAGGAGCGACAGCCCAGCCGCGCAGTAACACCCAGGCGCCCCGCTCTCACCTACCACCAGGAGGTGGCATCGGATACCCCAGTTGCCGCAGAGGCCGACGCCCAGAGCTTCGAGGACGACTCCCCCGCAGGACTTCGGCTCCAGATGCAAGAGCTAACTAAGAGCGTCGCTGCCCTGGCCCGGACGGTGCAGTCCCTACAGGAGGCCCCCAAAGAGAAGATCCAGTTGGCTTCCAGCCCGGAGGATGTCCCTTGGATGCGACAGAGGAGGACTCCGCCGACCAGGAGCCGGCCCGACGACCGCTTCCACCAGGATGGACGACCCATCTGCCGCCGCTGTCACCAGGTGGGCCATCTTGCAAGGTACTGTCCTTTAAACGAGCAACCCCTGGGGCAAAGGGCCAACCCCCAGGAGTAGGACGGTCAGGCCCGCAGCATTGGAGAACCAAGTATATTGGAGGACGCCCAGTTCTCCCTGTAGTGATTGATGGAATCCCCTTGAATGCTTTGCTGGACACCGGTTCTCAGGTGACGACTATACCTTACGTGCTCTACAAACGGTATTGGGAGGACGCTGATATTACTCGTGGCCCTGACGATGATTTCACCATAATCGCCAGTAATGGTCAGCCGTTGCCACAAGTGGGGTATAAGGAGGTCACCATCAAAGTGGGGCGGGTGGAATTGAAAGCCCAAGGGATTGTGATTGTAGATATTGATCGTCGAGAATGTAATCCCATGATGACTCTTGGTACTAATGTTATAGAAAATTGTCTTGCAGAAGTGATTGTTTTGTTGCAACAGGTGGCAGAAAACGCTGGCCACAGTGAGCAATATGCCCTGCAGAAGGAAATCAGAGCTCTGATGCAGAGACAGCAGGTAGAGCTGACTGGTGGTGAGATTGGTCGTGTCACTGTAAGTGATTCAAATCCCATCGCGATACCTCCCAAGAGTGAAATGTTAATATGGTGTCGAGCAGCCATAGGCCTCAGGGGTAAGGACTACCAGGCCTTGGTGGAACCTGTATATTCAGACAATAGGCCTACTGTTCTGACAGCCCGGGGGGTGGTTGACGTCCGACAGGGGAGAGTGCCCGTACGTGTCCTCAATTGTGGGGAGGAAGAGGTCCACCTAACCAAGTATACCACGCTCGCCAAATTGTTCACTGTCAATAATAGTGTAATACAGACACCTGAACCCTTGGTCCCGTCAAACGTGGCGGAGAACAAAGGTTCTGCAGAGCACTCGAAAGACTGGTGTCGGGAACTGCATGTGGGCACTGACTCCACCCCGTCTCATCAAATACAGGGGGCTTACAGGGTGGTACACGAGTACGAGCAGGTATTCAGCAAACACCCCTCAGATTTTGGGCAGGTGAAAGGGATCCAACATCACATCCCCACGGGAGATCATCGACCCATAAAAGAGAGATATCGCCCTGTACCCCCAGCTCATTACCAGTGTGCCAAGGACATGTTGCGGGAAATGAAGGAGGCTGGGGTGGTGAGAGACAGCTGTAGCCCCTGGGCAGCTCCGTTAGTCCTCGTTAAAAAGAAAGATGGTACAATGAGGATGTGTGTTGATTACAGGCAGTTGAATCGCATTACACATAAGGACGCATACCCACTGCCCAGGATAGAGGAATCTCTGGCTGCTTTAAAATCTGCTAACTACTTCTCTACCTTAGATCTCACCAGTGGGTACTGGCAGGTTCCTGTAGCGGAGGCGGACAAGGAGAAGACGGCCTTCACGACACCAATGGGTCTCTGCGAGTTCAACTACATGCCCTTCGGACTGTGCAATGCTCCAGGAACGTTCCAGAGGATGATGGAGTGCTGCCTAGGACACATGAACTTTGAAACTGTGCTGCTGTATTTGGATGATGTCATTGTCTTCTCTAAGACCTACGAAGACCATCTGAAGCACCTGGCCGAGGTGTTCGAAGCCCTGTCCAAATTCGGCTTAAAGGTGAAACCGTCCAAGTGTCATCTGCTCAAACCTAAAGTGCAGTACCTGGGCCATGTGGTGAGCGCTGAAGGAGTGGCCCCAGACCCCGACAAGGTCACAGTGATCAAGGACTGGCCAAAGCCTAGTGACCTCCACGAAGTCCGGCAGTTCCTCGGGTTGGTAGGTTACTATCGGAGATTCATTAAGGATTTCACCAAGAAGGCCGCACCCTTGCAAAATCTGCTGGTGGGCCAACCAAAGAAGACCAAGGGGAGGAAAACCCCCTTTGATTGGAACGAAGAGCTGGAGGAATCCTTCACCTGTTTGAAGTCGGCACTGACGGGAGAAGAGATACTGGCTTACCCCGAATACGATCAACCGTTTGTGCTGTACACAGATGCCAGTAATGTGGGATTAGGAGCCGTGCTGTCCCAGGTTCAGAACGGCAAAGAAAGGGTGATCGCTTACGCCAGCAGGAAACTCCGTCCCACGGAAAGGAACCCTGACAACTATAGTTCCTTTAAGCTGGAATTCCTGGCCCTCGTCTGGGCAGTGACAGAGAGGTTTAAGCACTACCTGGCCTCCGCGAAATTCACCGTCTTCACGGACAACAATCCGCTAACGCATCTGGGTACTGCCAAACTCGGGGCTTTGGAACAGCGGTGGATGGCCCGGCTGTCCAACTATGATTTCACCATCAAATATCGGCCAGGACACCAGAATGCCAATGCCGATGCTCTGTCCCGAATGCCCAATCTACCAGAAGTGGGAGAAGACCCGGAGGCACTTGAAGAGGTGGAGCTGCCTGCCTTCCATCGCCCCAAAGCCACTCAGAACTCTCACCATGTGAAGAACAGGCACAAGAACCAACCGGATGCCACGCTGAATCCCCTGCCCCACCACGGATGGGCAGAAACCCAGGACAGTGACCCCGCGGTCCGTCAGGTGAAGGAACTCTTGACGCAGGCTGGGTTGCACCCTGGCCCAGATGATCCACAAGAAACTCAACAGCTGTGGAAGGGGAGAAGCAAACTGTTTATCCATGATGGCAAGTTGTGCAGGAGGAGCATCGACCCACGTACTCATGAATTGGTGTGGCAGATAGTGGTGCCAAGGCGAGATGCGCCCATGGTTCTGGGAGCCTACCATGATGGAGCCGGACACTTCGGATGGAGGAAGCTGGAGAAGCTGCTCCGAGGGAGGTTCTATTGGATTGGCATGAAGAGGACCATTGAGAAGTGGTGTCGAGAGTGTGGTCCGTGTAGTCTGCGAAGGAAGGACCGTGACAGTCAACGGGCTCCCCTGCGGCCTATCATCACCAAACGGCCGCTCGAACTGGTCGCGCTGGATCATGTGAAGCTGACGCCTAGCCGGTCGGGCTATATCTACGCCCTTACCATCGTGGACCACTACTCCAGGTTTTTGGTGGTTGTGCCTGTCAAGGATCTAACAGCTAGGACTGCCGCCAGGGCCTTCCAGCAGCACTTTTGTAGACCCCATGGCTACCCAGAGAAAGTACTGACCGATCAGGGGCCTGCATTCGAAGCGGAAGTGTTCCAAGAATTCTGCCAGTTGTACGGGTGTAAGAAGATCAGAACTACACCGTACCACCCCCAAACCAACGGGATGTGCGAGAAGATGAACCAGGTAGTAATCGATTTATTGAAGACCTTGCCTGTGGAGGAACGGAACCTGTGGCCGACAAAGTTGCCTGACTTGGTGGATATGTACAACCACATCCCAGTAAGTTCCACCAACTGTACTCCAGCGTACCTGATGCGAGGAAGGTCTAGTCGGTTACCCGTTGATCTGGACATGGGGGTCCTAGTACCCGAAGATACCTCGCCGGAGGCAGATTGGGATACAGAAAGGCAGCGAAGATACCGCGAAGTACAGGAGTGTGTGGAGAGAAGTCTCGCCCAGGCTAGGCAGAAACAAGAAAGGGACTACAATCAACACGCTCCTGCGATTCCCCTGTCACCTGGTGAGCAAGTGCTTAAACGAAAGAGGAGGTTACACAAGCTTGATGACCAATGGGAAGCGGAACCGTATACCATCTTGCCATCCGACTTCGACAACACTAAGGTCTGTCTCATCAGCAAGGACAGAGGGGAGACCTCGACAGCGGTATCCAGGGATCACCTTAAGGTCTGCCCCGATAAGTTAAAAGAGAGGGGCACGGCCCCAGAAATCTCCCCGCCGGTGGAAAAGGAGAAGATGTTCCATACTGTCCTTGGTGACTTTCCCCAGTCCTGGACTCAGATAAATCAGGCCATCGCGGTACCTGTTCTAACGTTTCCACAGCCGGACCCACCAGAAACAACGGTGGTACCAGATCATCCGGTCCCGCAACCTCAACAAGCCTTGCCTGAAGAAGCCATGCCAACCGTTGAACCGGCAAATCCTCCCTCTGCTATCAGTGAGCCTGCCGTACCCACTGTTGATAGCAGCAGCTCTGAGAGCCCCAACCTGCCAGTGCTACCCAGACTCACTAGAAGTGTAGTTAGAAGACAGCGCACTACACCAGCGGTAGCAAGCATAGCGGGCCCTGTTAGGCCAATAGCAACCCCTGCGCTGCGAAGGTCCACACGCAGCACTCAAAATCAAACTCCCCTCCGCTACAAAACTTGGAGGTATTGATAGGGCTGCTATGTAATTGAAAATGTTTGTATGCATATCCTTTTGTTACAGGTTTTTAAATGGACACTAGAGTAATGGACGGTGAATTGCTCAAAAACTTCCACAAGGGGGGCCCCTTTGTTTACCCGGGGTCCCCGCTGTTTCAACCACTGAACTGAGAGTCATAAACTGTGCATGACCAAACTTTCGCAACGTTCAAGAATCCTCACCTCCCGTAAAGGGAAGCTCTGTTATGTTCAATTGTTATGCTATTTCAAAAATCTGTGTGTTTTCTGTTAACATGTATTATTGTTCTTGTTTTCCCAGTCCCGGAGTACTGGATTTAACCGGGGGGGAGTGCAGCACCCCAGAGTCCTGGTTGTTGCAGTACTGTGGCTCCGCCACTATGGGGAGCTATGGTACGTCTGATTACACTAAGGAGTTTCTCTGACCAGGTACACTGACACCACACTTCACACTCCGGCCACCAGGGGGGGTGGTCCTATCTAGTAGGCCACTCCTCACAACTCTGGTAAAACTGGGGGTTGGACAGGAAGACAAGAAGAAGTAGCTGGGAAGAGCTAGTGAGAGGACCTGTCAGGGATGGGATCCTGGCAGACTCCTCAGAGCAGAACTAACCAGTAAACAACGGGAATACAGAAAAGGAGAAATACCAGAAGGGGTCCTGCTGTTAGACCGAGGCAACATCCTTCTGAGGCGCAAATAGTCGGTGGCCGGAACGCCGAGCAAGTAAGAGACTTTAAGTACATTGCAAACCACGGCCGGACAGCTAATTACAGGTTGGCTGTCTCACTTAACACCTAAGCAGACAACGGAGGCAGCTGTGGGAGAGGGGCGACTCTAGGATCCCGGAAGAACTCCAGGCCTACCCCGTCATACGGGTGCGTCCTACCATATCATCTGGAGGACGGAGAAAGAACAGTAGAGACAGAAAGAAACAGTTGTGAGGACTATCCCGGGAGCTCAGCAGGGAAGAACTACAACACACAGCGCTAGAAGGTAGATACTGATTCCCACCTGTAAGGAGGAACTCCTGATGTGTCGTTGGACCGGCCGGTCTCTGAAAACCCAGTTAACAGCGCTCTGGACTGAGGTCTCCAACATCTTCAGTAAAGAGGTAAAGAGACTGCAACCTGGTGTCCTCATTATTTACCGCGACCTGCACCGTTACAACACCACTTATTGCACCGGACGTCCCCCACTGACAGACAGGGCCACGGACCGGGTCTAGCCACCGTGACAACCCCAGGACTGAGATCTCAGAGGCCCGGCTCCGGGTACCCCTCGGCCCTGCGGCGGTGTGGGGGCGCTCCAGTTACTCCCAGCAGGTATAAGAACCCTCCTCCATGCTTATGAACTTGTCAGTGATAGTTAACCACTACGTAGTTTGGAGCTGAAGAAGAGGTTCAGTGTTTCGAGAAGGCGGTTGGAGTGTTTATCAGGAAATTGCTGTGTGGAGTTGGTGTGTGTGTTTTTCTCCCTATCTTTTCCCATTTGGTTCGTCGTCCCAGTACATCTCCTGATTTCCACTCAGTTTTGTGAGTGGAGTTGTATAATTGTAGTTTCCTTTTACCCCTGTCTGTTTACCCCTGTCCGTCTGGTTTATGTTATCACATATGCTTCTGTCCCAAACTTTCCTGTGTGGGAAGGAAACAGATAAGCATTTTAATAGAAGCATAGCAAGGCGTGAGACCTTGGCATCTCCACCATCTGGGGTAACCCAGGGGACCGGGATAGCTTTGGGCTCCCCTAGCTTGAGGGACAGAATAGGAGCCCATTGTCCCTTGCAATCCTATTACTATTTGTGACAGATTCACACAGATTTTTTTCAGAAAATACGTGCCAAAATTGATGTAAAAAAAATCTATGTAAAGGCTTGTGTAGACTGTATTATCGATCAAAGTACGATGTGACAAAATATAAGATACACTTAGACCAATGTTAGTCGATGGGGCCATGCACATGTCCGATTCTTATCTCAGACAGTCTGTTTGAGACAAAAAATCTCTGCATGTCTAAGTTTGAAATTCCAATTGTACTGCCTGTACTGACATAATGGAGAATAATGAGGCTTCATGGACTTTCATTGTAAACTAGATTTCTGGCTCACGCATAAAGTATAGAGTGAAATGGCTGGTCACAATTGCGGTGAAATCTCAGAAGAGAAGAACAATGCTGATAAACAGTGGCAGTGGGTGAGTAAATTAATACACTCACACTACTTTGCATGCACATATACACAAATATAATGGATAAAAAAAACTTAGTGCTTAGAGCTAGCAGTAAAAGTGAGAATAAATTGGTTGCATTTTTATAAACATTGGCAAAAAAATAACAAAGGAGTATCTTTCCTTTTGTTTCCTTGTTACATAAGTTTCTTTCTTGCATTCTGCCATTATCTATTCTCGGGAATTTTTTCATCTAATCAAGATTATATAGTAAATTCTGAGAAGTCAGAAGAGTCAAAACAGATAAGAAAAAGGCTTATGCTTATCAAACGACTTTAGCTAAAAATGATTTTGAGAAAAGCACCCTTTTGCTGAAAAGAAACATAAATATCAGTGACCTTTGTTCGTAAGGGCTATAAGAAATAAATGTACATTGTAAAGATTCTGAACACAAAACTAGTAAAAATTCACAATAAGAACACCAAAAAGATAGCTGATATGTCATTAAGTACAATATGCTCACTGCAGTCTAAAATACATGATCCTATTAATAAAGAACCACTAAAAACCATAAATATGGATTTATTTTCCCTGTCCTACACCTTGTATAAAGGGGTTCTTCAAAAGTGGAGTAACATGGCCTTCAACACATTATTAAAATAGCAATCTCTTCTAGCCACATGTCATAACGGGCTGCAACCTAAACACAGATACTGATACCTGTGTCTCAACTGACAGAGGAGCTGTTCTGCAAGCACACATACCAAGGCTGCTGGAGAAAGGCTGTGGTATCAGAAGAAATACATTTTCTGCCTAGCTGTCTGAGCACAGAAGACTGAAGCTGGATAAAAAAAATTGTGACATGGAGAAGATTAACTTTTTCTATTACCACAGCCTTTCTCCTCTCCTCACAGAAGTGCACATGAGTCGCCCGTCAGGGTTGTGGGGTACTCGGTACCGGGTCCGGTGTTCACAGTGGGATTTCACGGTGGCTGCGACCCGGTCCGTGGCCCTGGGCACTCATGTAAAAGGGGAAAGGTCTTTAAAGGGAATAAAGTTTATGTTCGTGACGCCACCTGTGGTATTCGGTCAGTGGGGACCGACGCTGCTTTAAGGGGTCCTCTGGGGTGATGTTATGGCAGCTACATGGTATAACTTCCCACAGGTGAAGTATATCCCCAGGGCTCCCGGTGTGTAGATGGAAGATGGTGAATGGCACAGTAAAGAATGAGGACGCAGGTTGGCAGTCTCTTTACCTTGTTTACTGAAGACTTCAGCAGCCACAGTCCAGAGCACCAGATCACAGGGCAGGCAGGATCCGGCCGGCTTGGAGGCAAGTTAGGAGTCCCCTTACCCAGGTGGAAATCAAAGACTTCCTCTAGCGCCATGGTGTTGCAGTCTCTTACTGCCTATGACTTCAAATAAGGTCCTCAAAGGTGTTCTCTTGCTCTCTCTGTCCCCCATATAGGATAGGACATGACCTGTATGACTGGTGACTTGAGGCGGTTTATAGGGACTCTAGCACGCCCCAGCCTCTAAGGGTGTCACCGTGCCTCCTGGGTACTAAGGCGGACAGGTAATGTGGAGAACAGCTGTCCTGCTGGTCTCTGATGTAAGTCGTGGAGAGCCTTACGATCCTCAGTGTTCCGACTACCGGCCTCTGCGCCTCAAAAGGAGGCAGCCAGCTTGGGGCTGGTCTCCCACTAGTATCCTCTCCTGTGCTTTGCTCTCCTGCACGTTCACTGCAATGTATTGGGCTTTCTGAATGTCTCTTTCCAGGAACTGCTGCACTGTGGCTACACAGCTCCGTAAACCCTCTTCTGCCTAAGACTGATCCAGTCTGTTTCCTGGCAAGAACTCACTAACTTTCCATACAGACTACCATATATATGGGGAGTCACCTAATAAATAGGATCAAAAGCTCCCCCTGGTGGCCTGGAGTGTGAATGTGTTGCATGCTTGTGTTACCTGGTTACAGTTATCCCTTCTTGCCTTCAAGCGTAACATCACTCTCCCCGTGAGGACAGCAATGCTACTGTGATGACCAGGACCTTGGGGCACCACACATATGCTTGCAATACAGCTCCACTGTCAGTTGAGATACAGGTGTTTCTTCAGACTGCAGCCCACTGACAATAGGTGGCACAAATGTGACTGCCAAAATATGAAGCTGCTATAAATCTTTCATCTCAGTGTTGAAGCAAAGAATTCACTATAGTGTAATTCTATACGACTGACCTTTAGTGCTTATATTCTCACAGAAAACTACAGTACAGACCAAAAGTTTGGACACACCTTCTCATTGAAAGATTTTTCTGTATTTTCAGGACTATGAAAATTGTACAATCACACTGAAGGCATCAAAACTATGAATTAACACATGTGGAATTATATACTTAACAACAAAGTGTGAAACAACTGAAATTATGTCTTATATTCTAGGTTCTTCAAAGTAGACACCTTTTGATTTGATGACTGCTTTGCACACTCTTGGCATTCTATTGATGAGCTTCAAGAGGTAGTCACCGGGAATGGTTTTCACTTCACAGGTATGCCCTGTCAGGTTTAATAAGTGGGACTTCTTGCCTTATAAATGGGGTTGGGACCATCAGTTGTCTTGTGCAGAAGTCTGGTGGATACACAGCTGATAGGCCTACTGAATAGACTGTTAGAATTTGTATTATGGCAAGAAAACAGCAGCAACATAAAGAAAAATGAGTGGTCATCATTACTTTAAGGTATGTCAGTCAGTAAGAAAAATTGGGAAAACCTTGAAAATGTCCCCAAGTGCAGTGGCAAAAACCATCAAGCACTACAAAGAAACTGGCTCACTTGAGGATCGCCCCAGGAAAGGAAGACCAAGAGTCACCTCTGCTTCTGAGGATAAGTTTATCCGAGTCACCAGCCTCAGAAATCACAGGTTTAGAGCAGCTCAGATTAGAGACCCGGTCAATGCCACACAGAGTTCTAGCAGCAGACACATCTCTGCAACATCTGTTAAGAGGAGACTTTGTGCAGCAGGCCTTCATGGTAAAATAGCTGCTAGGAAACCACTGCTAAAGACAGGCAACAGACAGAAGAGACTTGTTTGGGCTAAAGAACACAAGGAATGGACATTAGACTAGTGGAAATCTGTGCTTTGGTCTGATGAGTCCAAATTTGAGATCTTTGGTTCCAACCACAGTGTTATGACCTGGTGGTTAGGAGCACCCGAAGTGACCTGATGGTTAAAACAGAAAACCTGGAACAAGCTCTGAGGAAGTGGTAACTCTACTGACCGCAATCCCTAAACCTATCGCACACACTAGAAATAGCCACGGAGCGTACCTAACTCTCCCTAGACGCCTCTTCACAGCCTAAGAGCTAACTACCCCTAAAGATAGAAATAGAAGCCTACCTTGCCTCAGAGAAATTCCCCAAAGTAAAGGTAGCCCCCCCACAAATATTAACTGTGAGTTAAGAGGGAAGTGACAAACACAGGAATGAAACAGATTTTAGCAAAGGAGGCCGAATCTTCTCTAAAAAGACAGAGGATAGGAAAGGGAACTATGCGGTCAGTATAAAAAACTACAAAAACCACGCAGAGTGTGCAAAAAGACCTCCACACCGACTCACGGTGTGGAGGTGCAGCTCTGCACCCCCAGAGCTTCCAGCTAGCAAGGAAATATCATAATAGCAGGCTGGACTGAAACATAGCATGTACTGAAAAATATATTCAAAAACCAATGAACAGCAAATGACTAGCAAGGACTTAGCTTCTGCTGGAGTAGTCAGGTCATCTGAGAATTCCAAGAGAGATCTGAACCAGTACTGAGACATTGACAGCTGGCATGAACTAACGACCTGGGCAGAGTTAAATAGGGAAGCCAGCAGCAGCAATAAACGAGGACAGCTGAGAAAGCCAACCTCAAAGATCAGCAGTTCCACTCAAAGCCACCAGAGGGTGTCCAAGGACAGAACTCACCAAAGTACCATTCACGACCACAGGAGGGAGCCCGAGAACGGAATTCACAACAGTACCCCCCCTTGAGGAGGGGTCACCGAACCCTCACCAGAGCCCCCAGGCCGATCAGGACGAGCCAAATGAAAGGCACGAACCAAATCGGCAGCATGGACATCGGAGGCAACAACCCAGGAATTATCCTCCTGACCATAGCCCTTCCATTTAACCAGGTACTGAAGCTTCTGTCTCGAAATACGAGAATCCAAAATCTTCTCCACCACATACTCCAACTCCCCCTCAACCAACACCGGAGCAGGAGGATCAACGGAAGGAACCATAGGCGCCACATATCTCCGCAACAACGACCTATGGAACACATTATGGATGGCAAAAGAAGCTGGAAGGGCCAAACGAAACGACACAGGATTGATAATTTCAGAAATCTTATAAGGACCAATGAAACGAGGCTTGAACTTAGGAGAAGAAACCTTCATAGGAACATAACGAGAAGACAACCAAACCAAATCCCCAACACGAAGTTGGGGACCAACACAGCGACGGCGGTTAGCAAAACGTTGCGCCTTCTCCTGAGACAACGTCAAAATGTCCACCACGTGTGTCCAAATTTGTTGCAACCTGTCCACCACAGAATCCACACCAGGACAGTCAGAAGGCTCAACCTGCCCTGAAGAAAAACGAGGATGAAAACCAGAATTACAAAAAAAAGGCGAAACCAAAGTAGCAGAACTAGCCCGATTATTAAGGGCGAACTCGGCCGATGGCAAGAAGGTCACCCAATCATCCTGATCAGCAGAACAAAGCTTCTCAGATAGGTTTCCAAGGTCTGATTGGTTCGTTCGGTTTGGCCATTTGTCTGAGGATGGAACGCTGAAGAAAAAGACAAATCAATGCCCATCTTAGCACAAAAGGACTGCCAAAACCTAGAAACAAATTGGGAACCTCTGTCCGACACAATGTTCTCCGGAATGCCATGCAAACGAACCACATGCTGAAAAAATAATGGAACCAAATCAGAGGAGGAAGGCAATTTAGGCAAGGGTACCAAATGGACCATCTTAGAAAACCGATCACAAACCACCCAGATGACAGACATCCCTTGAGAGACAGGAAGATCATAAATAAAATCCATGGAAATATGTGTCCAGGGCCTCTTCGGGTAGGCAAAGGCAAAAGCAACCCACTGGCACGAGAACAGCAAGGTTTGGCCCGAGCACAAGTCCCACAGGACTGCACAAAAGAACGCACATCCCGTGACAAGGAAGGCCACCAAAAGGACCTGGCAACCAAATCTCTGGTACCAAAAATCCCAGGATGACCAGCCAACACTGAACAATGAACCTCAGAAATAACCCTACTAGTCCATCTATCAGGGACAAACAGTTTCTCCACTGGGCAGCGGTCAGGTCTATCAGCCTGAAACTCCTGCAGCACCCGCCGCAAATCAGGGGAGATGGCAGACAGAATCACCCCCTCTTTAAGAATACCAGCCGGCTCAGGGACTCCCGGAGAATCAGGCAAAAACTCCTAGAAAGGGCATCAGCCTTCACATTCTTAGATCCCGGAAGGTATGAGACTACAAAATCGAAACGGGAGAAAAACAGTGACCATCGAGCCTGTCTAGGGTTCAACCGCTTGGCGGACTCGAGGTAAGTCACATTCTTGTGATCAGTCAGGACCACCACGCGATGTTTGGCTCCCTCAAGCCAATGTCGCCACTCCTCAAATGCCCACTTCATAGCCAACAACTCCCGATTGCCGACATCATAATTACGCTCGGCAGGGAAAACTTTCTAGAAAAGAAAGCACACGGCTTCATGAAGGAGCCATCAGAACTTCTGAGACAAAACAGCCCCTGCCCCAATCTCAGAAGCATCAACCTCGACCTGAAAAGGGAGCAAAACATCTGGCTGACGCAACACAGGGGCCGAAGTAAAACGACGTTTAAGCTCCTGAAAAGCCTCAACGGCCGCAGGGGACCAATTCACCACATCAGCGCCTTTCTTCGTCAAATCAGTCAAAGGCTTAACCACACTAGAAAAATTAGCGATGAAGCGACGGTAAAAATTAGCAAAGCCCAGGAACTTCTGAAGACTTTTCACAGATGTAGGTTGAGTCCAATCATAAATGGCCTGAACTTTAACAGGATCCATCTCGATAGTAGAAGGGGAAAAAATGAAGCCCAAAAAGGAAACCTTCTGAACTCCAAAGAAGCATTTAGAGCCCTTCACAAACAATGCATTAGCACGAAGGACCTGGAACACCATCCTGACCTGCCTCACATGAGACTCCCAATCATCCGAAAAGACCAAAATATCATCCAAATATACGATCATGAACCTATCCAGATACTTCCGGAAGATGTCATGCATAAAGGACTGAAACACAGATGGAGCATTAGAAAGCCCGAATGGCATCACCAGGTACTCAAAATGGCCCTCAGGCGTATTAAATGCTGTTTTCTATTCATCGCCCTGTTTAATACGCACAAGATTATACGCCCCTCGAAGGTCAATCTTGGTAAACCAACTAGCCCCCTTAATCCGAGCAAACAAATCAGACAACAGAGGCAAAGGGTACTGAAATTTGACCGTGATTTTATTGAGAAGGCGGTAATCTATACAGGGTCTCAGAGAGCCATCCTTCTTGGCCACAAAAAAGAACCCTGCTCCCAACGGCGACGAAGACGGGCGAATATGCCCTTTCTCCAAGGATTCCTTTACATAACTCCGCATAGCGGCATGTTCTGGCACAGATAAATTGAACAGTCGGCCCTTAGGGAACTTACTACCAGGAATCAAATTAATAGCGCAATCACAGTCCCTATGAGGAGGTAGGGCACTGGACTTGGGCTCATCAAATACATCCTGGTAATCCGACAAAAACTCAGGGACTTCAGAAGGAGTGGAAGAAGAAATTGACATCAAAGGAACATCACCATGTATCCCTTGACAACCCCAACTAGACACAGACATTGATTTCCAATCCAGTACTGGATTATTAACCTGTAACCATGGCAAACCCAACACGACAACATCATGCAAATTATGCAACACCAAAAAGCGAATATTTTCCTGACGTGAGGGAGCCATGTACATGGTCAGCTGAGTCCAGTACTGAGGTTTATTCTTGGCCAATGGCGTAGCATCAATCCCCCTTAAGGGAATAGTACTCTGCAAAGGCTCCAAGGAAAAACCACAGCGCCTGGCAAACTCCAAGTCCATCAAGTTCAGGGCAGCGCCCGAATCCGCAAATGCCATAACAGAGTAGGACGACAGTGAGCAAATCAGAGTAACAGATAAGAGAAATTTAGGCTGCAAAGTACTAATGGTGACAGATCTAGGGAACCTCTTAGTGCGCTTAGGACAATCAGAGATGGCATGAGAGGAGTCACCACAGTAAAAACACAGCCCATTCTGACGTCTGTGTTCTTGCCGTTCAGCTCTGGTCAAAGTCCTATCACATTGCATAGGCTCAGGCCTCCGCTCAGAGGACACCGCCAAATGGTGCACAACTTTGCGCTCGCGCAAACGCCAATCAATCTGAATGGCCAAAGACATTGACTCATTCAGACCAGCAGGCGTGGGGAACCCCACCATAACATCCTTAAGGGCTTCAGAAAGACCCTTTCTGAAAATTGCTGCCAGGGCACACTCATTCCATTGAGTAAGCACAGACCGCTTTCTAAACTTCTGGCAATATACTTCTGCCTCATCCTGACCCTGACATAGAGTCAGCAAGATCTTTTCTGCCTGATCCACAGAATTAGGTTCGTCATAAAGCAATCCAAGCGCTAGAAAAAAATGCATCCACATTAAGCAATGCAGGATTTCCTGGCTCAAGGGAGAATGCCCAGTCTTGCGGGTCACCACGCAACAAAGAAATAACAATCTTTACTTGCTGAATGGGTTCACCAGAGGAGCGGGGTTTCAGAGCAAGAAACAGTCTGCAATTATTTTTGAAATTCAAAAATTTAGATCTATCCCCAGAAAACAAATCAGGAATTGGAATTCTAGGCTCTAACATCGGATTCTGAACTACATAATCTTGAATACTCTGTACCCTAGCAGTGAGTTGATCCACACAAGAGGACAAACCTTGAATATCCATATCTACACCTGAGTCCTGAACCACCCAGAGGTTAAGGGGAAAAGAAAGACAAAACAAGCAGCAAAGAAAAAAAAATTGACTCAGAACTTCTCTTATCCCTCTTTTGAGATGCATTAACACTTTGTAGGCCAGCTGTACTGTTATGACCTGGTGGTTAGGAGCACCCGAAGTGACCTGATGGTTAAAACAGAAAACCTGGGACAAGCTCTGAGGAAGTGGTAACTCTACTGACCGCAATCCCTAAACCTATCGCACACACTAGAAATAGCCACGGAGCGTACCTAACTCTCCCTAGACGCCTCTTCACAGCCTAAGAGCTAACTACCCCTAAAGATAGAAATAGAAGCCTACCTTGCCTCAGAGAAATTCCCCAAAGTAAAGGTAGCCCCCCCACAAATATTAACTGTGAGTTAAGAGGGAAGTGACAAACACAGGAATGAAACAGATTTTAGCAAAGGAGGCCGAATCTTCTCTAGAAAGACAGAGGATAGGAAAGGGAACTATGCGGTCAGTATAAAAAACTACAAAAACCACGCAGAGTGTGCAAAAAGACCTCCACACCGACTCACGGTGTGGAGGTGCAGCTCTGCACCCCCAGAGCTTCCAGCTAGCAAGGAAATATCATAATAGCAGGCTGGACTGAAACATAGCATGTACTGAAAAATATATTCAAAAACCAATGAACAGCAAATGACTAGCAAGGACTTAGCTTCTGCTGGAGTAGTCAGGTCATCTGAGAATTCCAAGAGAGATCTGAACCAGTACTGAGACATTGACAGCTGGCATGAACTAACGACCTGGGCAGAGTTAAATAGGGAAGCCAGCAGCAGCAATAAACGAGGACAGCTGAGAAAGCCAACCTCAAAGATCAGCAGTTCCACTCAAAGCCACCAGAGGGTGTCCAAGGACAGAACTCACCAAAGTACCATTCACGACCACAGGAGGGAGCCCGAGAACGGAATTCACAACAGTACCCCCCCTTGAGGAGGGGTCACCGAACCCTCACCAGAGCCCCCAGGCCGATCAGGACGAGCCAAATGAAAGGCACGAACCAAATCGGCAGCATGGACATCGGAGGCAACAACCCAGGAATTATCCTCCTGACCATAGCCCTTCCATTTAACCAGGTACTGAAGCTTCTGTCTCGAAATACGAGAATCCAAAATCTTCTCCACCACATACTCCAACTCCCCCTCAACCAACACCGGAGCAGGAGGATCAACGGAAGGAACCATAGGCGCCACATATCTCCGCAACAACGACCTATGGAACACATTATGGATGGCAAAAGAAGCTGGAAGGGCCAAACGAAACGACACAGGATTGATAATTTCAGAAATCTTATAAGGACCAATGAAACGAGGCTTGAACTTAGGAGAAGAAACCTTCATAGGAACATAACGAGAAGACAACCAAACCAAATCCCCAACACGAAGTTGGGGACCAACACAGCGACGGCGGTTAGCAAAACGTTGCGCCTTCTCCTGAGACAACGTCAAAATGTCCACCACGTGTGTCCAAATTTGTTGCAACCTGTCCACCACAGAATCCACACCAGGACAGTCAGAAGGCTCAACCTGCCCTGAAGAAAAACGAGGATGAAAACCAGAATTACAAAAAAAAGGCGAAACCAAAGTAGCAGAACTAGCCCGATTATTAAGGGCGAACTCGGCCGATGGCAAGAAGGTCACCCAATCATCCTGATCAGCAGAACAAAGCTTCTCAGATAGGTTTCCAAGGTCTGATTGGTTCGTTCGGTTTGGCCATTTGTCTGAGGATGGAACGCTGAAGAAAAAGACAAATCAATGCCCATCTTAGCACAAAAGGACTGCCAAAACCTAGAAACAAATTGGGAACCTCTGTCCGACACAATGTTCTCCGGAATGCCATGCAAACGAACCACATGCTGAAAAAATAATGGAACCAAATCAGAGGAGGAAGGCAATTTAGGCAAGGGTACCAAATGGACCATCTTAGAAAACCGATCACAAACCACCCAGATGACAGACATCCCTTGAGAGACAGGAAGATCAGAAATAAAATCCATGGAAATATGTGTCCAGGGCCTCTTCGGGTAGGCAAAGGCAAAAGCAACCCACTGGCACGAGAACAGCAAGGTTTGGCCCGAGCACAAGTCCCACAGGACTGCACAAAAGAACGCACATCCCGTGACAAGGAAGGCCACCAAAAGGACCTGGCAACCAAATCTCTGGTACCAAAAATCCCAGGATGACCAGCCAACACTGAACAATGAACCTCAGAAATAACCCTACTAGTCCATCTATCAGGGACAAACAGTTTCTCCACTGGGCAGCGGTCAGGTCTATCAGCCTGAAACTCCTGCAGCACCCGCCGCAAATCAGGGGAGATGGCAGACAGAATCACCCCCTCTTTAAGAATACCAGCCGGCTCAGGGACTCCCGGAGAATCAGGCAAAAACTCCTAGAAAGGGCATCAGCCTTCACATTCTTAGATCCCGGAAGGTATGAGACTACAAAATCGAAACGGGAGAAAAACAGTGACCATCGAGCCTGTCTAGGGTTCAACCGCTTGGCGGACTCGAGGTAAGTCACATTCTTGTGATCAGTCAGGACCACCACGCGATGTTTGGCTCCCTCAAGCCAATGTCGCCACTCCTCAAATGCCCACTTCATAGCCAACAACTCCCGATTGCCGACATCATAATTACGCTCGGCAGGGAAAACTTTCTAGAAAAGAAAGCACACGGCTTCATGAAGGAGCCATCAGAACTTCTGAGACAAAACAGCCCCTGCCCCAATCTCAGAAGCATCAACCTCGACCTGAAAAGGGAGCGCAAAACATCTGGCTGACGCAACACAGGGGCCGAAGTAAAACGACGTTTAAGCTCCTGAAAAGCCTCAACGGCCGCAGGGGACCAATTCACCACATCAGCGCCTTTCTTCGTCAAATCAGTCAAAGGCTCAACCACACTAGAAAAATTAGCGATGAAGCGACGGTAAAAATTAGCAAAGCCCAGGAACTTCTGAAGACTTTTCACAGATGTAGGTTGAGTCCAATCATAAATGGCCTGAACTTTAACAGGATCCATCTCGATAGTAGAAGGGGAAAAAATGAAGCCCAAAAAGGAAACCTTCTGAACTCCAAAGAAGCATTTAGAGCCCTTCACAAACAATGCATTAGCACGAAGGACCTGGAACACCATCCTGACCTGCCTCACATGAGACTCCCAATCATCCGAAAAGACCAAAATATCATCCAAATATACGATCATGAACCTATCCAGATACTTCCGGAAGATGTCATGCATAAAGGACTGAAACACAGATGGAGCATTAGAAAGCCCGAATGGCATCACCAGGTACTCAAAATGGCCCTCAGGCGTATTAAATGCTGTTTTCTATTCATCGCCCTGTTTAATACGCACAAGATTATACGCCCCTCGAAGGTCAATCTTGGTAAACCAACTAGCCCCCTTAATCCGAGCAAACAAATCAGACAACAGAGGCAAAGGGTACTGAAATTTGACCGTGATTTTATTGAGAAGGCGGTAATCTATACAGGGTCTCAGAGAGCCATCCTTCTTGGCCACAAAAAAGAACCCTGCTCCCAACGGCGACGAAGACGGGCGAATATGCCCTTTCTCCAAGGATTCCTTTACATAACTCCGCATAGCGGCATGTTCTGGCACAGATAAATTGAACAGTCGGCCCTTAGGGAACTTACTACCAGGAATCAAATTAATAGCGCAATCACAGTCCCTATGAGGAGGTAGGGCACTGGACTTGGGCTCATCAAATACATCCTGGTAATCCGACAAAAACTCAGGGACTTCAGAAGGAGTGGAAGAAGAAATTGACATCAAAGGAACATCACCATGTATCCCTTGACAACCCCAACTAGACACAGACATTGATTTCCAATCCAGTACTGGATTATGAACCTGTAACCATGGCAAACCCAACACGACAACATCATGCAAATTATGCAACACCAAAAAGCGAATATTTTCCTGACGTGAGGGAGCCATGTACATGGTCAGCTGAGTCCAGTACTGAGGTTTATTCTTGGCCAATGGCGTAGCATCAATCCCCCTTAAGGGAATAGTACTCTGCAAAGGCTCCAAGGAAAAACCACAGCGCCTGGCAAACTCCAAGTCCATCAAGTTCAGGGCAGCGCCCGAATCCCCAAATGCCATAACAGAGTAGGACGACAGTGAGCAAATCAGAGTAACAGATAAGAGAAATTTAGGCTGCAAAGTACTAATGGTGACAGATCTAGGGAACCTCTTAGTGCGCTTAGGACAATCAGAGATGGCATGAGAGGAGTCACCACAGTAAAAACACAGCCCATTCTGACGTCTGTGTTCTTGCCGTTCAGCTCTGGTCAAAGTCCTATCACATTGCATAGGCTCAGGCCTCCGCTCAGAGGACACCGCCAAATGGTGCACAACTTTGCGCTCGCGCAAACGCCAATCAATCTGAATGGCCAAAGACATTGACTCATTCAGACCAGCAGGCGTGGGGAACCCCACCATAACATCCTTAAGGGCTTCAGAAAGACCCTTTCTGAAAATTGCTGCCAGGGCACACTCATTCCATTGAGTAAGCATAGACCGCTTTCTAAACTTCTGGCAATATACTTCTGCCTCATCCTGACCCTGACATAGAGTCAGCAAGATCTTTTCTGCCTGATCCACAGAATTAGGTTCGTCATAAAGCAATCCAAGCGCTAGAAAAAATGCATCCACATTAAGCAATGCAGGATTTCCTGGCTCAAGGGAGAATGCCCAGTCTTGCGGGTCACCACGCAACAAAGAAATAACAATCTTTACTTGCTGAATGGGTTCACCAGAGGAGCGGGGTTTCAGAGCAAGAAACAGTCTGCAATTATTTTTGAAATTCAAAAATTTAGATCTATCCCCAGAAAACAAATCAGGAATTGGAATTCTAGGCTCTAACATCGGATTCTGAACTACATAATCTTGAATACTCTGTACCCTAGCAGTGAGTTGATCCACACAAGAGGACAAACCTTGAATATCCATATCTACACCTGAGTCCTGAACCACCCAGAGGTTAAGGGGAAAAGAAAGACAAAACAAGCAGCAAAGAAAAAAAAATTGACTCAGAACTTCTCTTATCCCTCTTTTGAGATGCATTAACACTTTGTAGGCCAGCTGTACTGTTATGACCTGGTGGTTAGGAGCACCCGAAGTGACCTGATGGTTAAAACAGAAAACCTGGGACAAGCTCTGAGGAAGTGGTAACTCTACTGACCGCAATCCCTAAACCTATCGCACACACTAGAAATAGCCACGGAGCGTACCTAACTCTCCCTAGACGCCTCTTCACAGCCTAAGAGCTAACTACCCCTAAAGATAGAAATAGAAGCCTACCTTGCCTCAGAGAAATTCCCCAAAGTAAAGGTAGCCCCCCCACAAATATTAACTGTGAGTTAAGAGGGAAGTGACAAACACAGGAATGAAACAGATTTTAGCAAAGGAGGCCGAATCTTCTCTAGAAAGACAGAGGATAGGAAAGGGAACTATGCGGTCAGTATAAAAAACTACAAAAACCACGCAGAGTGTGCAAAAAGACCTGCACACCGACTCACGGTGTGGAGGTGCAGCTCTGCACCCCCAGAGCTTCCAGCTAGCAAGGAAATATCATAATAGCAGGCTGGACTGAAACATAGCATGTACTGAAAAATATATTCAAAAACCAATGAACAGCAAATGACTAGCAAGGACTTAGCTTCTGCTGGAGTAGTCAGGTCATCTGAGAATTCCAAGAGAGATCTGAACCAGTACTGAGACATTGACAGCTGGCATGAACTAACGACCTGGGCAGAGTTAAATAGGGAAGCCAGCAGCAGCAATAAACGAGGACAGCTGAGAAAGCCAACCTCAAAGATCAGCAGTTCCACTCAAAGCCACCAGAGGGTGTCCAAGGACAGTACTCACCAAAGTACCATTCACGACCACAGGAGGGAGCCCGAGAACGGAATTCACAACAGTACCCCTACTTGAGGAGGGGTCACCGAACCCTCACCAGAGCCCCCAGGCCGATCAGGACGAGCCAAATGAAAGGCACGAACCAAATCGGCAGCATGGACATCGGAGGCAACAACCCAGGAATTATCCTCCTGACCATAGCCCTTCCATTTAACCAGGTACTGAAGCTTCTGTCTCGAAATACGAGAATCCAAAATCTTCTCCACCACATACTCCAACTCCCCCTCAACCAACACCGGAGCAGGAGGATCAACGGAAGGAACCATAGGCGCCACATATCTCCGCAACAACGACCTATGGAACACATTATGGATGGCAAAAGAAGCTGGAAGGGCCAAACGAAACGACACAGGATTGATAATTTCAGAAATCTTATAAGGACCAATGAAACGAGGCTTGAACTTAGGAGAAGAAACCTTCATAGGAACATAACGAGAAGACAACCAAACCAAATCCCCAACACGAAGTTGGGGACCAACACAGCGACGGCGGTTAGCAAAACGTTGCGCCTTCTCCTGAGACAACGTCAAAATGTCCACCACGTGTGTCCAAATTTGTTGCAACCTGTCCACCACAGAATCCACACCAGGACAGTCAGAAGGCTCAACCAGCCCTGAAGAAAAACGAGGATGAAAACCAGAATTACAAAAAAAAGGCGAAACCAAAGTAGCAGAACTAGCCCGATTATTAAGGGCGAACTCGGCCGATGGCAAGAAGGTCACCCAATCATCCTGATCAGCAGAACAAAGCTTCTCAGATAGGTTTCCAAGGTCTGATTGGTTCGTTCGGTTTGGCCATTTGTCTGAGGATGGAACGCTGAAGAAAAAGACAAATCAATGCCCATCTTAGCACAAAAGGACTGCCAAAACCTAGAAACAAATTGGGAACCTCTGTCCGACACAATGTTCTCCGGAATGCCATGCAAACGAACCACATGCTGAAAAAATAATGGAACCAAATCAGAGGAGGAAGGCAATTTAGGCAAGGGTACCAAATGGACCATCTTAGAAAACCGATCACAAACCACCCAGATGACAGACATCCCTTGAGAGACAGGAAGATCAGAAATAAAATCCATGGAAATATGTGTCCAGGGCCTCTTCGGGTAGGCAAAGGCAAAAGCAACCCACTGGCACGAGAACAGCAAGGTTTGGCCCGAGCACAAGTCCCACAGGACTGCACAAAAGAACGCACATCCCGTGACAAGGAAGGCCACCAAAAGGACCTGGCAACCAAATCTCTGGTACCAAAAATCCCAGGATGACCAGCCAACACTGAACAATGAACCTCAGAAATAACCCTACTAGTCCATCTATCAGGGACAAACAGTTTCTCCACTGGGCAGCGGTCAGGTCTATCAGCCTGAAACTCCTGCAGCACCCGCCGCAAATCAGGGGAGATGGCAGACAGAATCACCCCCTCTTTAAGAATACCAGCCGGCTCAGGGACTCCCGGAGAATCAGGCAAAAACTCCTAGAAAGGGCATCAGCCTTCACATTCTTAGATCCCGGAAGGTATGAGACTACAAAATCGAAACGGGAGAAAAACAGTGACCATCGAGCCTGTCTAGGGTTCAACCGCTTGGCGGACTCGAGGTAAGTCACATTCTTGTGATCAGTCAGGACCACCACGCGATGTTTGGCTCCCTCAAGCCAATGTCGCCACTCCTCAAATGCCCACTTCATAGCCAACAACTCCCGATTGCCGACATCATAATTACGCTCGGCAGGGAAAACTTTCTAGAAAAGAAAGCACACGGCTTCATGAAGGAGCCATCAGAACTTCTGAGACAAAACAGCCCCTGCCCCAATCTCAGAAGCATCAACCTCGACCTGAAAAGGGAGCAAAACATCTGGCTGACGCAACACAGGGGCCGAAGTAAAACGACGTTTAAGCTCCTGAAAAGCCTCAACGGCCGCAGGGGACCAATTCACCACATCAGCGCCTTTCTTCGTCAAATCAGTCAAAGGCTTAACCACACTAGAAAAATTAGCGATGAAGCGATGGTAAAAATTAGCAAAGCCCAGGAACTTCTGAAGACTTTTCACAGATGTAGGTTGAGTCCAATCATAAATGGCCTGAACTTTAACAGGATCCATCTCGATAGTAGAAGGGGAAAAAATGAAGCCCAAAAAGGAAACCTTCTGAACTCCAAAGAAGCATTTAGAGCCCTTCACAAACAATGCATTAGCACGAAGGACCTGGAACACCATCCTGACCTGCCTCACATGAGACTCCCAATCATCCGAAAAGACCAAAATATCATCCAAATATACGATCATGAACCTATCCAGATACTTCCGGAAGATGTCATGCATAAAGGACTGAAACACAGATGGAGCATTAGAAAGCCCGAATGGCATCACCAGGTACTCAAAATGGCCCTCAGGCGTATTAAATGCTGTTTTCTATTCATCGCCCTGTTTAATACGCACAAGATTATACGCCCCTCGAAGGTCAATCTTGGTAAACCAACTAGCCCCCTTAATCCGAGCAAACAAATCAGACAACAGAGGCAAAGGGTACTGAAATTTGACCGTGATTTTATTGAGAAGGCGGTAATCTATACAGGGTCTCAGAGAGCCATCCTTCTTGGCCACAAAAAAGAACCCTGCTCCCAACGGCGACGAAGACGGGCGAATATGCCCTTTCTCCAAGGATTCCTTTACATAACTCCGCATAGCGGCATGTTCTGGCACAGATAAATTGAACAGTCGGCCCTTAGGGAACTTACTACCAGGAATCAAATTAATAGCGCAATCACAGTCCCTATGAGGAGGTAGGGCACTGGACTTGGGCTCATCAAATACATCCTGGTAATCCGACAAAAACTCAGGGACTTCAGAAGGAGTGGAAGAAGAAATTGACATCAAAGGAACATCACCATGTATCCCTTGACAACCCCAACTAGACACAGACATTGATTTCCAATCCAGTACTGGATTATGAACCTGTAATCATGGCAAACCCAACACGACAACATCATGCAAATTATGCAACACCAAAAAGCGAATATTTTCCTGACGTGAGGGAGCCATGTACATGGTCAGCTGAGTCCAGTACTGAGGTTTATTCTTGGCCAATGGCGTAGCATCAATCCCCCTTAAGGGAATAGTACTCTGCAAAGGCTCCAAGGAAAAACCACAGCGCCTGGCAAACTCCAAGTCCATCAAGTTCAGGGCAGCGCCCGAATCCGCAAATGCCATAACAGAGTAGGACGACAGTGAGCAAATCAGAGTAACAGATAAGAGAAATTTAGGCTGCAAAGTACTAATGGTGACAGATCTAGGGAACCTCTTAGTGCGCTTAGGACAATCAGAGATGGCATGAGAGGAGTCACCACAGTAAAAACACAGCCCATTCTGACGTCTGTGTTCTTGCCGTTCAGCTCTGGTCAAAGTCCTATCACATTGCATAGGCTCAGGCCTCCGCTCAGAGGACACCGCCAAATGGTGCACAACTTTGCGCTCGCGCAAACGCCAATCAATCTGAATGGCCAAAGACATTGACTCATTCAGACCAGCAGGCGTGGGGAACCCCACCATAACATCCTTAAGGGCTTCAGAAAGACCCTTTCTGAAAATTGCTGCCAGGGCACACTCATTCCATTGAGTAAGCACAGACCGCTTTCTAAACTTCTGGCAATATACTTCTGCCTCATCCTGACCCTGACATAGAGTCAGCAAGATCTTTTCTGCCTGATCCACAGAATTAGGTTCGTCATAAAGCAATCCAAGCGCTAGAAAAAATGCATCCACATTAAGCAATGCAGGATTTCCTGGCTCAAGGGAGAATGCCCAGTCTTGCGGGTCACCACGCAACAAAGAAATAACAATCTTTACTTGCTGAATGGGTTCACCAGAGGAGCGGGGTTTCAGAGCAAGAAACAGTCTGCAATTATTTTTGAAATTCAAAAATTTAGATCTATCCCCAGAAAACAAATCAGGAATTGGAATTCTAGGCTCTAACATCGGATTCTGAACTACATAATCTTGAATACTCTGTACCCTAGCAGTGAGTTGATCCACACAAGAGGACAAACCTTGAATATCCATATCTACACCTGAGTCCTGAACCACCCAGAGGTTAAGGGGAAAAGAAAGACAAAACAAGCAGCAAAGAAAACAAAATTGACTCAGAACTTCTCTTATCCCTCTTTTGAGATGCATTAACACTTTGTAGGCCAGCTGTACTGTTATGACCTGGTGGTTAGGAGCACCCGAAGTGACCTGATGGTTAAAACAGAAAACCTGGGACAAGCTCTGAGGAAGTGGTAACTCTACTGACCGCAATCCCTAAACCTATCGCACACACTAGAAATAGCCACGGAGCGTACCTAACTCTCCCTAGACGCCTCTTCACAGCCTAAGAGCTAACTACCCCTAAAGATAGAAATAGAAGCCTACCTTGCCTCAGAGAAATTCCCCAAAGTAAAGGTAGCCCCCCCACAAATATTAACTGTGAGTTAAGAGGGAAGTGACAAACACAGGAATGAAACAGATTTTAGCAAAGGAGGCCGAATCTTCTCTAGAAAGACAGAGGATAGGAAAGGGAACTATGCGGTCAGTATAAAAAACTACAAAAACCACGCAGAGTGTGCAAAAAGACCTCCACACCGACTCACGGTGTGGAGGTGCAGCTCTGCACCCCCAGAGCTTCCAGCTAGCAAGGAAATATCATAATAGCAGGCTGGACTGAAACATAGCATGTACTGAAAAATATATTCAAAAACCAATGAACAGCAAATGACTAGCAAGGACTTAGCTTCTGCTGGAGTAGTCAGGTCATCTGAGAATTCCAAGAGAGATCTGAACCAGTACTGAGACATTGACAGCTGGCATGAACTAACGACCTGGGCAGAGTTAAATAGGGAAGCCAGCAGCAGCAATAAACGAGGACAGCTGAGAAAGCCAACCTCAAAGATCAGCAGTTCCACTCAAAGCCACCAGAGGGTGTCCAAGGACAGAACTCACCAAAGTACCATTCACGACCACAGGAGGGAGCCCGAGAACGGAATTCACAACAGTACCCCCCCTTGAGGAGGGGTCACCGAACCCTCACCAGAGCCCCCAGGCCGATCAGGACGAGCCAAATGAAAGGCACGAACCAAATCGGCAGCATGGACATCGGAGGCAACAACCCAGGAATTATCCTCCTGACCATAGCCCTTCCATTTAACCAGGTACTGAAGCTTCTGTCTCGAAATACGAGAATCCAAAATCTTCTCCACCACATACTCCAACTCCCCCTCAACCAACACCGGAGCAGGAGGATCAACGGAAGGAACCATAGGCGCCACATATCTCCGCAACAACGACCTATGGAACACATTATGGATGGCAAAAGAAGCTGGAAGGGCCAAACGAAACGACACAGGATTGATAATTTCAGAAATCTTATAAGGACCAATGAAACGAGGCTTGAACTTAGGAGAAGAAACCTTCATAGGAACATAACGAGAAGACAACCAAACCAAATCCCCAACACGAAGTTGGGGACCAACACAGCGACGGCGGTTAGCAAAACGTTGCGCCTTCTCCTGAGACAACGTCAAAATGTCCACCACGTGTGTCCAAATTTGTTGCAACCTGTCCACCACAGAATCCACACCAGGACAGTCAGAAGGCTCAACCAGCCCTGAAGAAAAACGAGGATGAAAACCAGAATTACAAAAAAAAGGCGAAACCAAAGTAGCAGAACTAGCCCGATTATTAAGGGCGAACTCGGCCGATGGCAAGAAGGTCACCCAATCATCCTGATCAGCAGAACAAAGCTTCTCAGATAGGTTTCCAAGGTCTGATTGGTTCGTTCGGTTTGGCCATTTGTCTGAGGATGGAACGCTGAAGAAAAAGACAAATCAATGCCCATCTTAGCACAAAAGGACTGCCAAAACCTAGAAACAAATTGGGAACCTCTGTCCGACACAATGTTCTCCGGAATGCCATGCAAACGAACCACATGCTGAAAAAATAATGGAACCAAATCAGAGGAGGAAGGCAATTTAGGCAAGGGTACCAAATGGACCATCTTAGAAAACCGATCACAAACCACCCAGATGACAGACATCCCTTGAGAGACAGGAAGATCAGAAATAAAATCCATGGAAATATGTGTCCAGGGCCTCTTCGGGTAGGCAAAGGCAAAAGCAACCCACTGGCACGAGAACAGCAAGGTTTGGCCCGAGCACAAGTCCCACAGGACTGCACAAAAGAACGCACATCCCGTGACAAGGAAGGCCACCAAAAGGACCTGGCAACCAAATCTCTGGTACCAAAAATCCCAGGATGACCAGCCAACACTGAACAATGAACCTCAGAAATAACCCTACTAGTCCATCTATCAGGGACAAACAGTTTCTCCACTGGGCAGCGGTCAGGTCTATCAGCCTGAAACTCCTGCAGCACCCGCCGCAAATCAGGGGAGATGGCAGACAGAATCACCCCCTCTTTAAGAATACCAGCCGGCTCAGGGACTCCCGGAGAATCAGGCAAAAACTCCTAGAAAGGGCATCAGCCTTCACATTCTTAGATCCCGGAAGGTATGAGACTACAAAATCGAAACGGGAGAAAAACAGTGACCATCGAGCCTGTCTAGGGTTCAACTGCTTGGCGGACTCGAGGTAAGTCACATTCTTGTGATCAGTCAGGACCACCACGCGATGTTTGGCTCCCTCAAGCCAATGTCGCCACTCCTCAAATGCCCACTTCATAGCCAACAACTCCCGATTGCCGACATCATAATTACGCTCGGCAGGGAAAACTTTCTAGAAAAGAAAGCACACGGCTTCATGAAGGAGCCATCAGAACTTCTGAGACAAAACAGCCCCTGCCCCAATCTCAGAAGCATCAACCTCGACCTGAAAAGGGAGCAAAACATCTGGCTGACGCAACACAGGGGCCGAAGTAAAACGACGTTTAAGCTCCTGAAAAGCCTCAACGGCCGCAGGGGACCAATTCACCACATCAGCGCCTTTCTTCGTCAAATCAGTCAAAGGCTTAACCACACTAGAAAAATTAGCGATGAAGCGACGGTAAAAATTAGCAAAGCCCAGGAACTTCTGAAGACTTTTCACAGATGTAGGTTGAGTCCAATCATAAATGGCCTGAACTTTAACAGGATCCATCTCGATAGTAGAAGGGGAAAAAATGAAGCCCAAAAAGGAAACCTTCTGAACTCCAAAGAAGCATTTAGAGCCCTTCACAAACAATGCATTAGCACGAAGGACCTGGAACACCATCCTGACCTGCCTCACATGAGACTCCCAATCATCCGAAAAGACCAAAATATCATCCAAATATACGATCATGAACCTATCCAGATACTTCCGGAAGATGTCATGCATAAAGGACTGAAACACAGATGGAGCATTAGAAAGCCCGAATGGCATCACCAGGTACTCAAAATGGCCCTCAGGCGTATTAAATGCTGTTTTCTATTCATCGCCCTGTTTAATACGCACAAGATTATACGCCCCTCGAAGGTCAATCTTGGTAAACCAACTAGCCCCCTTAATCCGAGCAAACAAATCAGACAACAGAGGCAAAGGGTACTGAAATTTGACCGTGATTTTATTGAGAAGGCGGTAATCTATACAGGGTCTCAGAGAGCCATCCTTCTTGGCCACAAAAAAGAACCCTGCTCCCAACGGCGACGAAGACGGGCGAATATGCCCTTTCTCCAAGGATTCCTTTACATAACTCCGCATAGCGGCATGTTCTGGCACAGATAAATTGAACAGTCGGCCCTTAGGGAACTTACTACCAGGAATCAAATTAATAGCGCAATCACAGTCCCTATGAGGAGGTAGGGCACTGGACTTGGGCTCATCAAATACATCCTGGTAATCCGACAAAAACTCAGGGACTTCAGAAGGAGTGGAAGAAGAAATTGACATCAAAGGAACATCACCATGTATCCCTTGACAACCCCAACTAGACACAGACATTGATTTCCAATCCAGTACTGGATTATGAACCTGTAATCATGGCAAACCCAACACGACAACATCATGCAAATTATGCAACACCAAAAAGCGAATATTTTCCTGACGTGAGGGAGCCATGTACATGGTCAGCTGAGTCCAGTACTGAGGTTTATTCTTGGCCAATGGCGTAGCATCAATCCCCCTTAAGGGAATAGTACTCTGCAAAGGCTCCAAGGAAAAACCACAGCGCCTGGCAAACTCCAAGTCCATCAAGTTCAGGGCAGCGCCCGAATCCGCAAATGCCATAACAGAGTAGGACGACAGTGAGCAAATCAGAGTAACAGATAAGAGAAATTTAGGCTGCAAAGTACTAATGGTGACAGATCTAGGGAACCTCTTAGTGCGCTTAGGACAATCAGAGATGGCATGAGAGGAGTCACCACAGTAAAAACACAGCCCATTCTGACGTCTGTGTTCTTGCCGTTCAGCTCTGGTCAAAGTCCTATCACATTGCATAGGCTCAGGCCTCCGCTCAGAGGACACCGCCAAATGGTGCACAACTTTGCGCTCGCGCAAACGCCAATCAATCTGAATGGCCAAAGACATTGACTCATTCAGACCAGCAGGCGTGGGGAACCCCACCATAACATCCTTAAGGGCTTCAGAAAGACCCTTTCTGAAAATTGCTGCCAGGGCACACTCATTCCATTGAGTAAGCACAGACCGCTTTCTAAACTTCTGGCAATATACTTCTGCCTCATCCTGACCCTGACATAGAGTCAGCAAGATCTTTTCTGCCTGATCCACAGAATTAGGTTCGTCATAAAGCAATCCAAGCGCTAGAAAAAATGCATCCACATTAAGCAATGCAGGATTTCCTGGCTCAAGGGAGAATGCCCAGTCTTGCGGGTCACCACGCAACAAAGAAATAACAATCTTTACTTGCTGAATGGGTTCACCAGAGGAGCGGGGTTTCAGAGCAAGAAACAGTCTGCAATTATTTTTGAAATTCAAAAATTTAGATCTATCCCCAGAAAACAAATCAGGAATTGGAATTCTAGGCTCTAACATCGGATTCTGAACTACATAATCTTGAATACTCTGTACCCTAGCAGTGAGTTGATCCACACAAGAGGACAAACCTTGAATATCCATATCTACACCTGAGTCCTGAACCACCCAGAGGTTAAGGGGAAAAGAAAGACAAAACAAGCAGCAAAGAAAACAAAATTGACTCAGAACTTCTCTTATCCCTCTTTTGAGATGCATTAACACTTTGTAGGCCAGCTGTACTGTTATGACCTGGTGGTTAGGAGCACCCGAAGTGACCTGATGGTTAAAACAGAAAACCTGGGACAAGCTCTGAGGAAGTGGTAACTCTACTGACCGCAATCCCTAAACCTATCGCACACACTAGAAATAGCCACGGAGCGTACCTAACTCTCCCTAGACGCCTCTTCACAGCCTAAGAGCTAACTACCCCTAAAGATAGAAATAGAAGCCTACCTTGCCTCAGAGAAATTCCCCAAAGTAAAGGTAGCCCCCCCACAAATATTAACTGTGAGTTAAGAGGGAAGTGACAAACACAGGAATGAAACAGATTTTAGCAAAGGAGGCCGAATCTTCTCTAGAAAGACAGAGGATAGGAAAGGGAACTATGCGGTCAGTATAAAAAACTACAAAAACCACGCAGAGTGTGCAAAAAGACCTCCACACCGACTCACGGTGTGGAGGTGCAGCTCTGCACCCCCAGAGCTTCCAGCTAGCAAGGAAATATCATAATAGCAGGCTGGACTGAAACATAGCATGTACTGAAAAATATATTCAAAAACCAATGAACAGCAAATGACTAGCAAGGACTTAGCTTCTGCTGGAGTAGTCAGGTCATCTGAGAATTCCAAGAGAGATCTGAACCAGTACTGAGACATTGACAGCTGGCATGAACTAACGACCTGGGCAGAGTTAAATAGGGAAGCCAGCAGCAGCAATAAACGAGGACAGCTGAGAAAGCCAACCTCAAAGATCAGCAGTTCCACTCAAAGCCACCAGAGGGTGTCCAAGGACAGAACTCACCAAAGTACCATTCACGACCACAGGAGGGAGCCCGAGAACGGAATTCACAACAGTACCCCCCCTTGAGGAGGGGTCACCGAACCCTCACCAGAGCCCCCAGGCCGATCAGGACGAGCCAAATGAAAGGCACGAACCAAATCGGCAGCATGGACATCGGAGGCAACAACCCAGGAATTATCCTCCTGACCATAGCCCTTCCATTTAACCAGGTACTGAAGCTTCTGTCTCGAAATACGAGAATCCAAAATCTTCTCCACCACATACTCCAACTCCCCCTCAACCAACACCGGAGCAGGAGGATCAACGGAAGGAACCATAGGCGCCACATATCTCCGCAACAACGACCTATGGAACACATTATGGATGGCAAAAGAAGCTGGAAGGGCCAAACGAAACGACACAGGATTGATAATTTCAGAAATCTTATAAGGACCAATGAAACGAGGCTTGAACTTAGGAGAAGAAACCTTCATAGGAACATAACGAGAAGACAACCAAACCAAATCCCCAACACGAAGTTGGGGACCAACACAGCGACGGCGGTTAGCAAAACGTTGCGCCTTCTCCTGAGACAACGTCAAAATGTCCACCACGTGTGTCCAAATTTGTTGCAACCTGTCCACCACAGAATCCACACCAGGACAGTCAGAAGGCTCAACCAGCCCTGAAGAAAAACGAGGATGAAAACCAGAATTACAAAAAAAAGGCGAAACCAAAGTAGCAGAACTAGCCCGATTATTAAGGGCGAACTCGGCCGATGGCAAGAAGGTCACCCAATCATCCTGATCAGCAGAACAAAGCTTCTCAGATAGGTTTCCAAGGTCTGATTGGTTCGTTCGGTTTGGCCATTTGTCTGAGGATGGAACGCTGAAGAAAAAGACAAATCAATGCCCATCTTAGCACAAAAGGACTGCCAAAACCTAGAAACAAATTGGGAACCTCTGTCCGACACAATGTTCTCCGGAATGCCATGCAAACGAACCACATGCTGAAAAAATAATGGAACCAAATCAGAGGAGGAAGGCAATTTAGGCAAGGGTACCAAATGGACCATCTTAGAAAACCGATCACAAACCACCCAGATGACAGACATCCCTTGAGAGACAGGAAGATCAGAAATAAAATCCATGGAAATATGTGTCCAGGGCCTCTTCGGGTAGGCAAAGGCAAAAGCAACCCACTGGCACGAGAACAGCAAGGTTTGGCCCGAGCACAAGTCCCACAGGACTGCACAAAAGAACGCACATCCCGTGACAAGGAAGGCCACCAAAAGGACCTGGCAACCAAATCTCTGGTACCAAAAATCCCAGGATGACCAGCCAACACTGAACAATGAACCTCAGAAATAACCCTACTAGTCCATCTATCAGGGACAAACAGTTTCTCCACTGGGCAGCGGTCAGGTCTATCAGCCTGAAACTCCTGCAGCACCCGCCGCAAATCAGGGGAGATGGCAGACAGAATCACCCCCTCTTTAAGAATACCAGCCGGCTCAGGGACTCCCGGAGAATCAGGCAAAAACTCCTAGAAAGGGCATCAGCCTTCACATTCTTAGATCCCGGAAGGTATGAGACTACAAAATCGAAACGGGAGAAAAACAGTGACCATCGAGCCTGTCTAGGGTTCAACCGCTTGGCGGACTCGAGGTAAGTCACATTCTTGTGATCAGTCAGGACCACCACGCGATGTTTGGCTCCCTCAAGCCAATGTCGCCACTCCTCAAATGCCCACTTCATAGCCAACAACTCCCGATTGCCGACATCATAATTACGCTCGGCAGGGAAAACTTTCTAGAAAAGAAAGCACACGGCTTCATGAAGGAGCCATCAGAACTTCTGAGACAAAACAGCCCCTGCCCCAATCTCAGAAGCATCAACCTCGACCTGAAAAGGGAGCAAAACATCTGGCTGACGCAACACAGGGGCCGAAGTAAAACGACGTTTAAGCTCCTGAAAAGCCTCAACGGCCGCAGGGGACCAATTCACCACATCAGCGCCTTTCTTCGTCAAATCAGTCAAAGGCTTAACCACACTAGAAAAATTAGCGATGAAGCGACGGTAAAAATTAGCAAAGCCCAGGAACTTCTGAAGACTTTTCACAGATGTAGGTTGAGTCCAATCATAAATGGCCTGAACTTTAACAGGATCCATCTCGATAGTAGAAGGGGAAAAAATGAAGCCCAAAAAGGAAACCTTCTGAACTCCAAAGAAGCATTTAGAGCCCTTCACAAACAATGCATTAGCACGAAGGACCTGGAACACCATCCTGACCTGCCTCACATGAGACTCCCAATCATCCGAAAAGACCAAAATATCATCCAAATATACGATCATGAACCTATCCAGATACTTCCGGAAGATGTCATGCATAAAGGACTGAAACACAGATGGAGCATTAGAAAGCCCGAATGGCATCACCAGGTACTCAAAATGGCCCTCAGGCGTATTAAATGCTGTTTTCTATTCATCGCCCTGTTTAATACGCACAAGATTATACGCCCCTCGAAGGTCAATCTTGGTAAACCAACTAGCCCCCTTAATCCGAGCAAACAAATCAGACAACAGAGGCAAAGGGTACTGAAATTTGACCGTGATTTTATTGAGAAGGCGGTAATCTATACAGGGTCTCAGAGAGCCATCCTTCTTGGCCACAAAAAAGAACCCTGCTCCCAACGGCGACGAAGACGGGCGAATATGCCCTTTCTCCAAGGATTCCTTTACATAACTCCGCATAGCGGCATGTTCTGGCACAGATAAATTGAACAGTCGGCCCTTAGGGAACTTACTACCAGGAATCAAATTAATAGCGCAATCACAGTCCCTATGAGGAGGTAGGGCACTGGACTTGGGCTCATCAAATACATCCTGGTAATCCGACAAAAACTCAGGGACTTCAGAAGGAGTGGAAGAAGAAATTGACATCAAAGGAACATCACCATGTATCCCTTGACAACCCCAACTAGACACAGACATTGATTTCCAATCCAGTACTGGATTATGAACCTGTAATCATGGCAAACCCAACACGACAACATCATGCAAATTATGCAACACCAAAAAGCGAATATTTTCCTGACGTGAGGGAGCCATGTACATGGTCAGCTGAGTCCAGTACTGAGGTTTATTCTTGGCCAATGGCGTAGCATCAATCCCCCTTAAGGGAATAGTACTCTGCAAAGGCTCCAAGGAAAAACCACAGCGCCTGGCAAACTCCAAGTCCATCAAGTTCAGGGCAGCGCCCGAATCCGCAAATGCCATAACAGAGTAGGACGACAGTGAGCAAATCAGAGTAACAGATAAGAGAAATTTAGGCTGCAAAGTACTAATGGTGACAGATCTAGGGAACCTCTTAGTGCGCTTAGGACAATCAGAGATGGCATGAGAGGAGTCACCACAGTAAAAACACAGCCCATTCTGACGTCTGTGTTCTTGCCGTTCAGCTCTGGTCAAAGTCCTATCACATTGCATAGGCTCAGGCCTCCGCTCAGAGGACACCGCCAAATGGTGCACAACTTTGCGCTCGCGCAAACGCCAATCAATCTGAATGGCCAAAGACATTGACTCATTCAGACCAGCAGGCGTGGGGAACCCCACCATAACATCCTTAAGGGCTTCAGAAAGACCCTTTCTGAAAATTGCTGCCAGGGCACACTCATTCCATTGAGTAAGCACAGACCGCTTTCTAAACTTCTGGCAATATACTTCTGCCTCATCCTGACCCTGACATAGAGTCAGCAAGATCTTTTCTGCCTGATCCACAGAATTAGGTTCGTCATAAAGCAATCCAAGCGCTAGAAAAAATGCATCCACATTAAGCAATGCAGGATTTCCTGGCTCAAGGGAGAATGCCCAGTCTTGCGGGTCACCACGCAACAAAGAAATAACAATCTTTACTTGCTGAATGGGTTCACCAGAGGAGCGGGGTTTCAGAGCAAGAAACAGTCTGCAATTATTTTTGAAATTCAAAAATTTAGATCTATCCCCAGAAAACAAATCAGGAATTGGAATTCTAGGCTCTAACATCGGATTCTGAACTACATAATCTTGAATACTCTGTACCCTAGCAGTGAGTTGATCCACACAAGAGGACAAACCTTGAATATCCATATCTACACCTGAGTCCTGAACCACCCAGAGGTTAAGGGGAAAAGAAAGACAAAACAAGCAGCAAAGAAAACAAAATTGACTCAGAACTTCTCTTATCCCTCTTTTGAGATGCATTAACACTTTGTAGGCCAGCTGTACTGTTATGACCTGGTGGTTAGGAGCACCCGAAGTGACCTGATGGTTAAAACAGAAAACCTGGGACAAGCTCTGAGGAAGTGGTAACTCTACTGACCGCAATCCCTAATCCTATGACACACACTAGAAATAGCCGTGGAGCGTACCTAACTCTCCCTAGACGCCTCTTCACAGCCTAAGAGCTAACTACCCCTAAAGATAGAAATAGAAGCCTACCTTGCCTCAGAGAAATTCCCCAAAGTAAAGGTAGCGCCCCCCACAAATATTAACTGTGAGTTAAGAGGGAAGTGACAAACACAGGAATGAAACAGATTTTAGCAAAGGAGGCCGAATCTTCTCTAGAAAGACAGAGGATAGGAAAGGGAACTATGCGGTCAGTATAAAAAACTACAAAAACCACGCAGAGTGTGCAAAAAGACCTCCACACCGACTCACGGTGTGGAGGTGCAGCTCTGCACCCCCAGAGCTTCCAGCTAGCAAGGAAATATCATAATAGCAGGCTGGACTGAAACATAGCATGTACTGAAAAATATATTCAAAAACCAATGAACAGCAAATGACTAGCAAGGACTTAGCTTCTGCTGGAGCAGTCAGGTCATCTGAGAATTCCAAGAGAGATCTGAACCAGTACTGAGACATTGACAGCTGGCATGAACTAACGACCTGGGCAGAGTTAAATAGGGAAGCCAGCAGCAGCAATAAACGAGGACAGCTGAGAAAGCCAACCTCAAAGATCAGCAGTTCCACTCAAAGCCACCAGAGGGTGTCCAAGGACAGAACTCACCAAAGTACCATTCACGACCACAGGAGGGAGCCCGAGAACGGAATTCACAACACCACAGTGTCTTTGTTCGACGCACAAAAGGTGAAGGATGGACTCTGCATGCCTGGTTCCCACCGTGAAGCATGGAGGAGGAGGTGTGATGGTGTGGGGGTGCTTTGCTGGTGACACTTTTGGGGATTTATTCAAAATTGAAGGCATACTGAACCAGCATGTCTACCAGATCTTGCAGCGGCATGCTATTCCATCCGTTATTCATTTTGTTGGACCATCATTTATTTTTCAACAGGTCAATGACCTCAAACATACCTCCAGGCTGTGTAAGGGCTATTTGACCAAGAAGGAGAGTGATGGGGTGCTACACCAGATGACTTGGCCTCCACAGTCACCAGACCTGAACCCAATCGAGATGGTTTGGGGTGAGCTGGACCGCAGAGTGAAGGCAAAAGGGCCAACAAGTGCTAAGCATCTCTGGGAACTCCTTCAAGATTGTTGGAAGACCATTCCCGGCGACTACCTCTTGAAGCTCATCAAGAGAATGCCGAGAGTGTGCAAAGCAGTCATAAAAGCAAAAGGTGGCTACTTTGAAGAACCTAGAATATAAGACATAATTTCAGTTGTTTCACACTTTTTTTGCTAAGTATGTAATTCCATATGTGTTAATTCATAGTTTTGATGCCTTCAGTGTGAATGTACAATTTTCACAGTCATGAAAATACAGAAAAATCTTTAAATGAGAAGGTGTGTCCAAACTTTTGGTCTGTACTGTATATGAAAATAGTTTTTTGTACAGCACAGTACCTCAAATTCAATAGACTTACTGACTAATAAAAAGGTGAATTTCTTCTATTTCCCTTCCACACTGAGAAGTGGAGCAACACAAACCATATCTTTGGCCAGAATCAATTAAATGATTATGCATGCATTATACATGAACTCATTTATGAATATATGTATGTAATTACTATGTAAATTTTAAGTTAGCTTCATATTAATTTTCATTCATGCTTCTTTGATGTACATGTTTAATGTCTTACTGTAGAGCTTTGTAATATAAAATATTTTAAATTGTAAAGATTTTTTTTTAAAAATCCTTATTATATAAGAGATTGGAATTACATGATTTCATGTTTTTTTGCGCATGCGTTTTTAAACTAACTATTTTTTACTATATTTATTAGTCTCACAGAGGTATTTGGACAGAATACCCTATTGCATTTGGACTGCTTTGCTGCTATTTAGAATATACTGTACTTTTCTTTGATGGGTCCCTATCCTAATGATTAGCAAGCATATATGTGATAAGAAAAAATGGAGTATTTATGGCAGAAATAAATCGATTATTTTATTAGATATAAAATATACATAGAAAAACATATACTGTAGATAAAATAGGAATGACAAAGAAACAAATTCCCTAGTGACAAATAATACCACATAGGAAAGAAAGTGCAATAGTGCAGTCATATAATTCTATTTGCTACTAAAGAATGGGGAAAACAGACCAATGTGCTGATCAAGAAGATGCATACAGTACTATCATCATAGTTACCACAATGGACATGGAAAGCACATATTGATCACTGTATCAGCAAACAGAAAGCAATTATGAATGCCATGCATCTTACCCATGGCATGAGGTGGTGGTCACAAATGGAATAAAATAACCCCAATGTGTGTTTTGCATGTTGTACGTACTAGCTTCCTTGGGGGGGATAGAAAACATGCCTCTCCCAGGCTATAAGCCTATAAATTTTAAGGGCGGGTAGTATCCAGCACTAAATAAAAACAGACTTAGGCTGATAGAAGGAGTGCTCAGCCAAATATGGAGGCAGTCCTCATCTCCAATAGTTAGATGATACAGTACACTACTTAGAAGTACAGTGTTCTATCCCAGCCTGTTTGTCTTAGACCGGGTTCAAATTCTGTTTTTTGCCACACATCTGTGGCTTTGTATGAAAAATAGGATTCAAGAGTGTCGACTGATGGGGCCGTTGACTTTAGTGAAGCAGACGGAATGATTTGGCACTGTGTCCTCAATTATGGCAGTGTCTGTCTTTTTGAGATGAGCAGAAAAATAGTAAATCTGTGCCCTCCCCAAAAAAGTGGACGCTGCCAAAAATGAGGTCAGACAGAGCACAAAGTGAATCAGTGTGCTTCATTAAAATCAATGGCCCTGTTAGTGTATATGCCTGAATTAGTTTTTTCATGGCTTCAATAAAATAAGCCACTAATATATTGCAAAAAAGGGATGTATACATAGCCTTATATAGTAAATATAGAAAAACTGACTGAACAGCCATCTAGTCTGGCTAGATTTTATTAGCCATAGGTAAGTGTTCAGTCAGTTTTTCTATATTTACTATGTATTGCTTTTTCTGACCTGAACGCCCCGCCCTTCACCATGCTGTGATTTTAACTACATCCAAACACAGTTGGTTCTAACCTCCTCTATAAATACAGGCTTTACCATTTTATTAGCCATAGGTAAGTGTTCACACTAGGCAGACAGGTTAGTTACCCATTCGATCTGAGATTACCTTGACGTTTGGTGAAAGGGCTCACAACATTTGGCCAAATTTTGTGCTAAAAATCTCATGTGTTTTTTCATAAATTTCACAAGCCATTATGCTGTTCACATTTCATGTATTGCACATTTCCTTGCTTTAGCACAATAAACTTGAGTGCAGCCATTATCTATTTGCTATGTAAGACTTTTTGGTTATGCACCAGTTCAGACTAGATGGCTGTTCAGTCAGTTTTTCTATATTTACTATGTATTGCTTTTTCTGACTTGAACGCCCCGCCCTTCACCATGCTGTGATTTTAACTACATCCAAACACAGTTGGTTCTAACCTCCTCTATAAATACAGGCTTTACCATTTTATTAGCCATAGGTAAGTGTTCACACTAGGCAGACAGGTTAGTTACCCATTCGATCTGAGATTACCTTGACGTTTGGTGAATGGGCTCACAATATTTGGCCAAATTTTGTGCTAAAAATCTCATGTGTTTTTTCATAAATTTCACAAGCCATTATGCTGTTCACATTTCATGTATTGCACATTTCCTTGCTTTAGCACAATAAACTTGAGTGCAGCCATTATCTATTTGCTATGTAAGACTTTTTGGTTATGCACCAGTTCAGACTAGATGGCTGTTCAGTCAGTTTTTCTATATTTACTATGTATTGCTTTTTCTGACTTGAACGCCCCGCCCTTCACCATGCTGTGATTTTAATTACATCCAAACACAGTTGGTTCTAACCTCCTCTATAAATACAGGCTTTACCATTTTATTAGCCATAGGTAAGTGTTCACACTAGGCAGACAGGTTAGTTACCCATTCGATTTGAGATTACCTTGACGTTTGGTGAATGGGCTCACAACATTTGGCCAAATTTTGTGCTAAAAATCTCATGTGTTTTTTCATAAATTTCACAAGCCATTATGCTGTTCACATTTCATGTATTGCACATTTCCTTGCTTTAGCACAATAAACTTGAGTGCAGCCATTATCTATTTGCTATGTAAGACTTTTTGGTTATGCACCAGTTCAGACTAGATGGCTGTTCAGTCAGTTTTTCCATATTTACTATGTATTGCTTTTTCTGACTTGAACGCCCCGCCCTTCACCATGCTGTGATTTTAATTACATCCAAACACAGTTGGTTCTAACCTCCTCTATAAATACAGGCTTTACCATTTTATTATGGTACCATTATGCTGTTCACATTTCATGTATTGCACATTTCCTTGCTTTAGCACAATAAACTTGAGTGCAGCCATTATCTATTTGCTACATAGCCTTATAGTGACAGACAGCCTAATAGACCCTAGCACTAGAAGGATCTAATAGGCTTTGTAACATGGCGCACTTTGGAGCTATTGTTAGTGGAGCGCCCGCTAGGACAGTGGGGTACTCAGTAACGGGTCGGCACAGTTCTTAAAGGGGAGGCCACAGTGGCAGCAATGACCCAGGACTTGGCCCTGGGCGTCCAATAACATATGAAAAAAAGGAATAAAGTTTATGGGATAAATGTTCGTGATGCCACCTGTGATACTCGGCAAATAGGAGATGTTAGCCTATGCTGCTTGAAGGGACCGCTGGGGCTGATGGTGATGCAACAGAGTTGGTACAGCTCTCCACAGGTAGAGCTTTAGTCCCTGGGCACTTAGGTGAAAATGTCAGATGATTGATGTTGTAGTAGCTGTAGTGCAGGGTGGATGGCGCCGTAAATAAGTGTGAGGACACAGCGGAGTGCAGTTTTAAAAGCTTTACTCACAGTTCTTAGTTGCCCCAGCCGGGGTGCTGTGTCCTCCAGGTTTGTTGTCCAGTCAGCTCTCAAGCAATTAGGGTGCACTTTCCAGAACCCTCTTTCTATGTTCCTTTCTCTGGCCATCTCTCTGCGCTGGTTTCGCCTCTCCTGCCCTGCGCCTGCCACACAGTGTCCCAAGCCAGCAGCCTCGGATCTTGTCAGGCGGTGTGCACTAAATCCCCCTGGATCTTATATGGCTGCCTTTTCAGCAAATGTGTGCAGATGTGGCTGTGCTTCTTACAAAAGCCACAGCCTCCGGTAAGCTAGCTGAGTCCTTAGTTTCTCCACTAGAATGGGGCCGGTCACCTTGCCTGTGACCTGATCCCTCCACCTGACTCTGGTCAGCATGAATACGAGCCCCACGAGTGGACTTCTTACTACCCGTGCCTCTAGGACCCTTTTGTCCTTCTGCGAGCTTCCTTCAATCTCTCCCTCTCAATTCTCTCTTCAACCTGTCAGGAGCTGCAGACCCTCATGTCTGCTCTGCTCACCTGCTTTCACGATCTGACTAACTTTCCCGCCAAATTAGCTCCTCCCCTACTCTACCTACCCCACCCACTCCTCCAACACCCTTTCCTATCCAGACTGGGATGAGGCCATCCTCCCTTAGGGTCCGCCCAGGTGCCCTGACTGAATTGTCTAGTGATGGATGCAGTTGTAGGGTTCTGTGCAGTGCCCCCTCCTTAGAGCGGAATGCCACACCTTTGGATGAGGTGCAGTACTCTGTGGCGACTGGACCCCAGAGGCACCATATTAGACCTCTGGTTGCCATAGCAATGCAATGCCATGATAGACTGACAGATTCAACAGCCTCTGAGGGGTTAAATTAATCATAAGCATGATATAATATAACCACAATACAATCACTAATGAAGTATCATTTAAACCGCACATATTGTGATCATCTTTTGAAGTTACTCATTTCTGAACTGGAAGATTGGTGTGTTGTATATCGCCTTACACTTTTTTTTACTTCACGTTCTGCGTATGCACCAGAAAAACTCCCAGCGCACATGCTAAACATTTCTAAAGGTTGTCAATGTCATGCAACCAGTACATGGCTAAAGACGGTCCTTCTGTGGGGTTGTATGCATCAGCATATATTTCTTACCTTGGTACAATTTTTTTCATTTAGGCACTTGGTAATACATATTAAATTTAGAGCCCAAGATAACTACACAACCAAGATCAAATCCCAAAATAAATACAGACCCCAGACCAGATACCAGAATAAATACAAACGCCGAGCAAGCTTTGAAAAAAAATGCAGTTCTAAATATAAATGCAGACAAGACCCCAAAATAAAAGCAGATCCCAGAGTAAATATGGTACTTAGACCAGACTCCAAAATAATAGAGACCACAGACTTCACTCCAAAAGAGACTAGACTTCCAAAATAAATACAGACCCCAGAATAAATACACTTCTATGACCAGACCTCAAAATACGTATACATTTCGGAGTATAACCAGACTGAGAAATAAATGCAGACCCCCAAACCAAATTCCAAATGCAGCACTCACACAGTGCACAAACGTAAACAAAGCCAGGTCAAGGCAGCCATTGTTAAAATCGGTCACTTCCAGACAAAGCATTACGTCAACAGTGTACATGACCAAGGCAGTCAACCACTGGGCCCAGCTGCTCCTTCTGTCTATATTGGCAGAGTTAATGAGCTCAGTGATTCGTTGCAGTGGTCACATGCGCTGTAGAATCACAACTCTGCTGCAGCCTATCAACAAAGACAGACACAGCAGCAGAGAAGCAACACTGGACATGGGGAGAGTGGTTATTGCTGTGAATTTTAAAGATATACAGTACAAGTCTATGGAACGCTCATATTTTAAACCAGCCAAATCCCTTAAAATTATCCAAATGCATTCTATATGCCCTAGCTGTAGAAAGTGACATGGACTGTACATCCAAAACTCATACATTGATGTAATGCCGCTAGGCAAATATGTAAAAACTGATAATGAGGGTCTTAGTTTAATATTCTGATCATATTGTATGAAGCCGACTGTAACATCACGGTGAACCTCTCAGTGGGTCCCTAACCCAAAAAGATGCGGAACCATGCACTGAGCTCTGGTAAACCAACAGGGCATCAGCAGCTGGAGCAACCTGATGCCCAAAAGCACTTACACTTCAGGACTTTGTCTTGTAGCATGGGTGCTGTGGGGCACGGAGTAGGTGTAAAACATTGTGCACTGTCGCTTTGGTGGCCCCTATGGTTTATGTCCACACCACCCAACAGGCACACCATCACAGCAGCAATGACTGCCACACAGTATCAACACCAAGTGAATAGCTCTAAAACAAACACTCACCTTCCACATGTTCTCAATTCACTTGGTGTGGGTGATGTGTAGAAGCCACTACTGTTGTGATGGCGGTGTGCCTGTGGGGTGATGTAACCCAGAGCCATGGGAGTTTTCCATTGCAGCATGGATGCTGTGAGGCACTGGGTTGCTCCCTCTGCTGATGCACTATCGCTGTGGCGATGGTCATTCATGGTGGCGCACCTTTTATGCTATGGACTCACTGACAGGTTTGCCTTGACGTGGCAGTGGGTTCATACAGTCTGATCACTATGTTAAATTAAGAACCTTGTGTTCAGTTTTGTACATTTTTGCCCAGCGGCATTAGATCAATGTTTGATTTCTGGATGGGCGGTCCACGTATTTTTCTACAGCTATGGTCCAAATACATTCTACCATACACTAAGTGAAAACAAACATGTCATTGCTATATGGCATCTACTTAATAGGACAAAATTATACTTTACCCAGTAAATTATCTTCTAATGCTATTACTGGAATTTTCCACTGCAAAACAAATTCTTATTCTTGGAATAGTTATTTTTTCCCTGAATATAGAAAACAGGAATATGATATCTAATTTTTACAGCTATTACTGTATCCAAATGTTGCTGTGGTTTAAAAAGAAACTACTGGGAATTCAGTGGAAGACGCGTATTCCTCATAAGGGGAACCATGACAAAAATATGAATCACGTTCTACTGTAAATGACAGGCATAAAAAAAAAAATCAATTAACGTTTCTCTCTGCCCTGACTCTAGAGGAACTAGAATATTTCTTTATACTGGGAATAATCAACGTTTTATAGAGTTTATAGAAGAACTAACAAAATATATTTATAATATCTACATTAGAGTCCTAACAGAGGTTTAATATGTAATTTATTTTCCCTGTGTCAAGTTATGAACAGTTGAATTTACAGGTTTGGGTCTGTGCCTTTATAACAACATGTCCTGCTTTTGTTCTCTGACAATTTATTGCGTCCAGCTAAAGCGAAAAAAATAAAAGAAATTGATATCTCCCATACAGCACAGCTCCAAAATAGACAGCATGTAGATCCCCTGCCGATCTGCTGGGATCTACATCCTGTGATCGCTGCAGCCAATCAAAGACTAATGATCGGCTGCAGCATCCACATTTTTATGGAGGAAGAAGAAACAGTGTTTGAGCCCATTAATAGGAGGTTGTCCATGGTTTCACCTAGTATGTGTAGCTGCTGAATCATTGTCATGAAATGTAACAAGCTAAGGGTCCTCTCTCCTCCTGTACTTGTGTGTGCCTTGTATTGCTCATGTTTATTGTACTTGTTTATGTATGCCCCTTTTTTTGTAAAGCACCATGGAATAAATGGCGCTATAAAAATGAATAATAATAATAATAATGTAGTGCCCCTCACTCAGGGATAGAATAATAGAAGAATAGTTGAAATTCACCGCACACTCATGTGGATTGGTTTATGCAAGGATTATATTAGTTTATTGGGAGCGATAATATAGGCGTTCTTGAGCAATGTATAAGGTACGTCTATATCTATAGAGGTTCCCTTTTGGACGGCGTGGACCTGTGTTAATCCTGTATGAGAGCGGCACTCCCGCGCTGTGCTCTGGTGCAGCGTGTGCCTGGTCCAGCGCCGCTCTCATACAGGTGCTCAAGAACGCCTATATTGCACCGCTGGGACACTTCCCTCTCTGCGCACCAATCTATTATCTTATAAGCGAACATGTGACAAAGGCTCTGGTTGAGCCGAAACGTTGTTTATTGCATATACTGTAATATTCTGTTACGCTCCCAATAAACTAATATAATCCTTGCATAAACCAATCCACATGAGTGTGCGGTGAATTTCAACTATTCTGCTATTGAGACCACCGGTCCATTGCACCAGCACCTCACCTGTACTCAGGCTGAGTGCACACCAAATATACTCTTCCCTCACTCAGGGATGGCAGAATCAAGCAGCCATACACATTAGTCAGTTGAAGAACTCTGAAAAAGGCAACAAGCTGGATCCTAGACTAGTCTTACATGAGACAATTAACTTCATGGTTTCAATAATCTTACAAGAGGCAACTTGAACAGAAGTAGACTTTGCTGCCTGCAACAATTGGTTTCCACTAGGGTTGAGCGAAACGGGTCGGCAATTTTCAAAAGTCGCCGACTTTTGGCAAAGTCGGGTTTCATGAAACCCGACCCGACCCCTGTGTGGGGTCGGCCATGAAGTCGGCGATCTTCTGAATCTGGAATCGAAATTCCGATACCGATTCCCGATATGTTTAAGATATCGGGAATTGGTATCGGAATTCAGATTTAAGTGTAAAATAAAAAATTAAAATAAAAAATATCGCTATACTTACCATCTGATGCGCCCTGGTACTAAGCGGGAACCTTCCTTCCTTAGAATCAGCCTTCCAGGACCTTGCGGTGACGTCGCGGTGACGTCGCGGCTTGTGATTGGTCGCGCGGCCGCCCATGTGACCGCTCGCGCGACCAATCACAAGCCGCGACGTCACCGTGACGTCACCGAGGGTCCTGGAAGGGCTGATTCTTAGGAAAGAAGGCTGCCGGAAAGAAGCAGGGCGTGTCCGAGGGTGAGTATATACCTAATAGGAATATACTCACCCTCGGCTTCTTTCCGGCAGCCTTCCTTCCTAAGAATCAGCCCTTCCAGGACCCTCGGTGACGTCACAGTGACGTCGCGGCTTGTGATTTGTCGTGCGAGCGGTCACATGGGCGGCCCCGCGACCAATCACAAGCCGCGACGTCACCGCGACGTCACCGCAAGGTCCTGGAAGGCTGATTCTAAAGAAGGAAGGTTCCCGCTTAGTACCAGGGCGCATCAGATGGTAAGTATGGCGATATTTTTTATTTTAATTCTTTATTTTACACTTAAATATGGATGCCAGGGCCTGAAGGAGAGTTTCCGCTCCTTCAGACCCTGGGAACCATTGGAAACCCAATGCACTGCATTGGGTTTCGAGTTTCGGCCGACCCCGACCCCGACTTTTTTATAGGATCGGCCGATTTCACTCGACCCGAAAAAGTCGCGTTTCGTGAAACCCGACCCGATCCTATAAATGTAAAGGTCGCTCAACCCTAGTTTCCACATCTGACAATCGTCTAACAATTGTAATATTATTTGCTGATACCTGCCACAGTCTCAGTAGCGCAGCACGCACAATGGTGGTCACACCCTTCCCATTGTTATCCCTCCTACAGTTGCTTTTCTGGCACTTGGCACACACAGTTATCGTGGCTTAGTCCCTCAGCCACCGAGTGGTCTCTGGCAGCTCTCTTTACAGTCATGCATCTGCTTCCAATCGTCTCTGGTTTATTAATTCTCCTGGCTGCTCCTTAACTCTTTACACTTTACATGTGGATGCATTTTCCATCATCAGAAATATGCTCTCTTTCCTTTGACAGTCCTTGACCTCTACTAATTGGACAGACCAAACAGACACTAAAGATCAGGCATGGACTTCTTATATGCAACTCTTTTGACTTAATCTAAGCTGTAGAGTTGCATACCCAATTTAGCAAGCTTCACCCAGCCTCATCCCTTCAGTGCTTAATGGCACTGGTATTTTGTATTCTTGCTCCTTTGGCTGTCTGTGCTATCTTTGAGTCTGACCTCTGCTAGCAAATTAATCCTGGCCTTTAGCAATGGGAAGAGTTGTGATTCTGAAAGCTGCATTGACCTATACTGACTTATGACCCAGTTAATTCACCTGCTACTCAAATGGATTATTATAAATGGAAAAACGGTGAAGTAATCAGCTCAATAGTGGCAAACCATACTCATGTTTCAACAGTTTAGAGATTTCTATGAAATATGTGTAGTTTCATGGGAATTCAAGGCAGGAATAAATCTAAGAGTTTTGCATCCAGCTTCAAGAGTAAAATTAAGATATCAAAACTTTATTTAACATAATTAAAAATACTGTTTGCAGTAGCAGTAAGACCAGTGTGCTGTTCTTATTTATGGATCCACGAATGAGCTCCATGCAGCTTCTGACTGTATGAGAACATTCTCGAAAACCATTTGCAGACCACCCCTGGTAGATAAATCCTTAATAATGACTATTTACAAAGTTTCTTCACTTTTCAATTTAGATGCATTGGAAAAATAAAAAAATATTGTAAAGGAGGACAAAGGCAATATCTGTTATAGCTGAAACAATATTGCATGTCCACCTTTGATTGTGGCTAGCCAAATTTAATCGATGGACCAAATCCATCAGAACGGCATATTAATAGTACAATGTGTTAAAGTTTGCATGAACTGTATTTTATTTTCCATGGTAAAATGTATAGTTGTACATCAACTTGATCAGTTACTGTATTCATAGTAACATAACATGTCAGAATACAATAATATTCAATGCTCTATCCAGAATAAGACATTACATTTTCTGTAATATTATGGAGAAATATTATACTTATTGTAATAATTTAAGCAATAGAAGAAAAAAAAAACTCATGTCCATTTAAACCAATTAACTTGTTTTACTACAGGCGGAAAAGCAAAACGATATGTCAGCATTTAGTTCTAAAATGCCCTTTATCAGGACTGCAATTTCATATGGTTCACTAAGAATGAAGACTATTTCTACACACGCACTGTCAAGGATCTAGAGATTAACAGCTTAATTAGGGAATGAAGAACATTTTCTGTGACAAAATCTGTTATTTCAGAATTTGACTATTAGTTATATAAATGGATACATTGTGTATAACTGGAATTTCCTAATGTAAAGAGATGACCTGTAAAATGACTCTGAGCACAATGTGATTAATTGCCAACGTTTCCAAACATTAAAAATACCAACATGGAATTCATTACAGTGACAATATTTTTGAGTTGACAGCAAAACATGAATACATTTGCCATAGGCACGTTTTAATTGCCTCTGCTGGCTAAAATAATACAAAACAAAGCTCTGAGATGTGCAATATTTTGTGGCCCTATAGAAAAAAGTTAAGTTATTAATTAACAAAACCACCTTAGGTTTGTAGCGCAAATTACAAAGTAACCACAGTAAATGCCCACAAAATATATTTTAAATATATTCTCATTACAAGTTCATAGACACCAAACATGTTTAGAATCTTTTTTATTTAAGTGGTGAAAAAAAATTCCAAAGTTTGTTAAAAAAAATAAAAAATTCCGGTACCAGTGACGTCTCCATTTTTCTTGATCTCGGGTTGGGTGAGGGCTTATTTTTTGCATGCCGAGCTGACATTTCTAATGATACCATTTCGGTGCAGATACGTTCTTTTAATCACCCATTATTGAATTTGAATGCAATGTTGCGGCAACCAAAAAATTTTATTCTGGCATTTTGACTTTTTTCTTGTTATGCCGTTTAGCGATTGGGTTAATTCTTTTTTTTATTGATAAATCGGGCGATTCTGAACGTGGCTATACCAAATATGTGTAGGTTTAATTTTATTTTCCTTTTTTTTGAATTATTGCTAGATTATCAATCTGGGCCTGTAACAAGTTGACAGAAAAGATATTTCTTCTTCTTTTGACAAAAATTAAGGATTGGCATAAAATGCTTTAAAAATGGTGCACTACTTGTGTGCAGTTATGCATTTAAAACTAAGAATAAGACAAAATTCTTACAAATTCTGGTGCAAAACCTATGTACAACTCTTCCCTATGTGTTCAGTTTACATCAGAAACATGAGAAATATACACTCACTGGCCACTTTATTAGGTACACCTGTCCAACTTCTTGTTAACACTTAATTTCTAATCAGCCAATCACATGGCGGCAACTCAGTGCATTTAGGCATGTAGACATGGTCAAGACAATCTCCTGCAGTTCAAACCGAGCATCAGTATGGGGAAGAAAGGTGATTTGAGTGCCTTTGAACGTGGCATGGTTGTTGGTGCCAGAAGGGCTGGTCTGAGTATTTCAGAAACTGCTGATCTACTGGGATTTTCACGCACAACCATCTCTAGGGTTTACAGAGAATGGTCCGAAAAAGAAAAAAAATCCAGTGAGCGGCAGTTCTGTGGGCGGAAATGCCTTGTTGATGCCAGAGGTCAGAGGAGAATGGGCAGGCTGGTTCGAGCTGATAGAAAGGCAACAGTGACTCAAATCGCCACCCGTTACAACCAAGGTAGGCCTAAGAGCATCTCTGAACGCACAGTGCGTCGAACTTTGAGGCAGATGGGCTACAGCAGCAGAAGACCACACCGGGTACCACTCCTTTCAGCTAAGAACAGGAAACTGAGGCTACAATTTGTACAAGCTCATCGAAATTGGACAGTAGAAGATTGGAAAAACGTTGCTTGGTCTGATGAGTCTCGATTTCTGCTGCGACATTCGGATGGTAGGGTCAGAATTTGGCGTAAACAACATGAAAGCATGGATCCATCCTGCCTTGTATGGAGCATCTTTGGGATGTGCAGCCGACAAATCTGCGGCAACTGTGTGATGCCATCATGTCAATATGGACCAAAATCTCTGAGGAATGCTTCCAGCACCTTGTTGAATCTATGCCACAAAGAATTGAGGCAGTTCTGAAGGCAAAAGGGGGTCCAACCCGTTACTAGCATGGTGTACCTAATAAAGTGGCCGGTGAGTGTAGTATTACACTTGTTTGGGATCTCAATATAAGTCAGTTCCAAACTTGTTACAGCAAGCAGAGATCTTTAAAATGCTCCTTCAGTACATTAAAAGTTAAACTTTTTACATTACCAAATATTTAAAGAGGATCGGTCACCAGTTAAAAAGAGGATAGTTTTTGCTCCTATTTCATTCCACTGACCCCCTCAGAATTTTGTCTTTTGTCTTTTTTCTTATATCCACCATACGGTTCTAAATACATCAGAGAGCCCTGTGAGCAACATCCTCCTTGAAAAAAATTATAAAAGTTAGCACTAAATAAAAAGGCTTATATATTTGAAACCATATGGTGGATGTAAGAAAAACAAAAAAACAGAATACTCAGGGAACAGAGAAAGCAGCAGGAGAACTTTCTCACTCTCGCGGTGCCCTCAGACAGGGAATAGCAGTTCACACAGAGACACTGAGCACACAGTGCTCAGTGTCTCTGCTGGATAACAGGCTGCATGGTCGCATCATGCAGTCTGCCATCTAGATGTAGCAGAGCTGGATCAGTCGTGGGACAAAATGGCTTTAAAGTATCTCTGCGGAAAGGTGAGGAATACTGTTGTTTTTTTACCTCTTTTATAGATGATGAAGGCATCGGAGTAGTGGAGGTCGTAGTATGGTTTAATTAAGAATAGTAAAGGAGTCTGCGTCTTTCTTTCTACTAAAGGACTTTTTTCAGGGTGTCTGTTTTCTTACAATGTGACTATGGGGTTAGTAATGGGGGCATCTTATTGCACTGCATCAGCGAGTCTCGGCTGAGTCTCGATGACAATCGCAGCATGCAATTTTACACGCATATAGAATACACCGGAGAAAAAATACAGTGATGTGAGCTTCCTCGTACATTAACACTGGTCCGAGTGCTATGCAATGTTTTCTTGCTTAGCACTCGTCCGCATTCTACGCTAGTGTGACCCTGGCCTTAAAGAAAAAGTTTGGTTTGAATACAAGAACAATACCTGAACCCAGACTCCATTCATGTGGGGGGCCCAAACATCCAGTGTTTGCCACGCTGTCATGTGCATGGCAGTGCAGCAAACACTGTCTCTGATCTGCTGTCAGATCATTACCGCCGGTCAGAGCTGTTAGCATATGCAACAGATTAGGACTTATTATAAGTGAAAGGAGGACTTTATACTAACCAGACAGCAGATGGCGATAGTGTGTAAAGTTATATACTTGCTGTAATGTGGGGAGGGAAGCTCTCAATTGTTGGTTGTTTTCTTACTTCCTGCTTTTCTTCTTCTTCTTGAATGTGTAATGTCTTCAGAGCACAGACTGTGTGACACTGAATTGTATCTCATGTTTATCCAGTATGAAGTAAATACTGTTTACTCAAGATATCTTGCTGATTGAAGCTCTCGTAAGTACAGCGGTGACTGAAAGAAGACGCACTCTGCAACAGGTTATGGGCACAGACACTAAAGGTCTGCACTACAAGCCCAGGCAGCAGATAAGCTCTGTAAACAGAAGGAAATAAATCCAGATACAGAGTGACAGAGGAATTCATGATCCCAGGAGCAGGACATAGGGTACCGTCACACATTGAAATTTCCATCGCTACGACGTTACGATTCGTGACGTTCTAGCGATATCGTTACGATATCGCAGTGTCTGACACGCAGCAGCGATCAGGGATCCTGCTGAGAATCGTACGTCGTAGCAGATCGTTTGGAACTTTCTTTCGTCGCTTGATCACCCGCTGACATCACTGGATCGTTGTGTGTGACAGCGATCCAGCGATGTCTTCGCTTGTAACCAGGGTAAACATCGGGTAACTAAGCGCAGGGCCGCGCTTAGTAACCCGATGTTTACCCTGGTTACAAGCGTAAACGTAAAAAAACAAACCGTACATACTCACCCGTCGGTGTCCTTCAGGTCCCTTGCAGTCTGCTTCCTGCTCTGAGTGCCGGCCGGAAAGTGAGAGAGCAGATCACAGCGGTGCTGCGCTCTGCTCTCACTGTACGGCTGCACTCAGAGCAGGAAGCAGACTGCAAGGGACCTGAAGGACACCGACGGGTGAGTATGTACGGTTTGTTTTTTTACGTTTACGCTTGTAACCAGGGTAAACATCGGGTTACTAAGCGCGGCCCTGCGCTTAGTTACCCGATGTTTACCCTGGTTACCCGGGGACTTCGGCATCGCTCCAGCGCCGTGATTGCAACGTGTGACCGCAGTCTACGACGCTGGAGCGATGATCATACGATCGCTGCGACGTCACGGATCGTGCCGTCGCAGCGATGAAAATTTCAATGTGTGACGGTACCTATACAGGAGAATATCTTCAGTACAACTCTCTAAACAAATAAGACTATATAAAGATGATGAGTAAAACAGAACTGAAATTTACAGTAGCTAAACTGAATAGTGAAAATTATCAGTTATGGAAATTCAAAGTAGAGATGTTGTTATCTAAGGATGATCTATGGGAAGTAATTGTTACAGCAAGACCAGATCAAGATAATCAGACATGGGATAAGAAGAATAGACAAGCTAAAGCCACTATTAGCTTATTAGTGGATGATGCTCAATTAATACATATAAGAAATGAAGAAACAGCTAAGGGAATGTGGGAAGCATTAAGAAAACTGTATGAAAGACCTAGCTTGAATCACAAGTTATTTTTATTAAGAAAGCTTTACAGTATGAGATTGAGTGCAAATGACGATATGCAGAAGCACATATTCTCAATGATGGAAGTGATGATATCACAGCTAAGATCTATTGGTGAAGACGTTAAAGAAAGTCATGTAGCAGCTATATTGTTGTGCAGTTTACCAGATTCGTATTCGTAGATTTCATGTCATATGCACTTAGCAGACATGCCTGATTCAAACACGCACTTACTATTGCTTATCATATATTGGGCACATTCCTGGTAGCATTAGCGTATTTGTGCTGTGATTCTAAACTAACCCTGGGTATATTATTATTCCATAGTATGCAGATCATGGTCTGGTCTCTCCTTGGTAATTTTTGTATCATATGTTCCCAGTCTTTTATATGTTAATAAATATAGATTTGTTCTTTGACATCTTTTGATTCTCTTCTTTGGGCTTGGGGGTTAATGCCTCTGAGTTTCCCAGTCTGTTGTTCATATTGTTTTGAAGTGCCAGATTAGTATTGTGGGACATCCTTGATTCATCATTTGTGTTGCTGTTTTTATAACAGATTGTCCTTGATATGGATTTAAAGGCCAGGGAAAGTGCCTGGCGTTCCAAGGCTATGGACATATTTTCCAAAAATACCCCCGCTGTTTCGCAAGATGCCACATTTGAAATTAAGGATCTCATGCATAAGTACAGAAATGCTTTACAATGCAAAACTAAACTTTGGTGGAATCGTTCCTCATTAGAAAATTATTTGGACAAAAAAATCATTCCTAGAGGTCTTAGGATTCAGTTGTACCCTACATATGACCTAGGTGAACCTGAACTCACTAAGAGATGGATATCTGTGGCTTCCAAGTGTTCCTTTGAGTTCATTGAAATTTTGATTGCCAAAAATACCTCATCACTGTTGGAAGTTGATAAGGAGCTAGAGGAGTTCCATAAGTCTCTATCTAAGGATATGCCTAATGATCAGTTCATGAAGTGGTCTAAGGGTCTTGAAATGGATATCAACACATTAGAAGATAAAGTTAGTCAGGACAAACTCAAGAAATTCCAACGTGATGTTGGTGATTATGATGCGGATAAAGTGTTTAGATGGCAACAGAAAAAAACAGAATTTACAGCTACATTGAAGTCCAGAAGACATTCTGAGATTTCAAGCGCATCAGGAATAGAAAGCAACGCCTCTAATAGTGATGCGGAATCCACCCGTGATTTCCATCTTAGAAGTGGTGATCGGAAGAAAAAATTCCCAGAAATTTTTCAAAAGGCTCAAAGGGGTCGGAAGAAAAATCATCAGTACCAGGTAGTCAATCTCTCCACTCATACTCTGTCTTCTGTTCAAATAGGGGTCTTACAAAGGGGACTAACATTCTCTCCTTCACATCATTTAGATGCATTTACATCAGTAAAAGACATCCACCTATTTGCCAGAAAACTCATATTGAAAAAACTACATTAAAAAAATCTTGATTCTGAAACATCATTCACTGCAGAGGATAGAGAAATGTTATGACCCCAATGGCAGAGGGTCTCAGAGGTTATTACCAAGTCTGCACACACAAAAAACCAGCTCATAGGGCAGTGGTAACTAGGCTGACCGTATAACTGATCCTAGCACAACAAATAGCAGTAGCCGGGGAACGTACCTACGTTGGTTCTAGACGTCTCGCGCCAGCCGGAGAACTAACTAACCCTAAAGGGAAACAATAGACCTTTCTTGCCTCCAGAGAAAAGACCCCAAAAGTTGGATACAAGCCCCCAACAAATAATAACGGTGAGGTAAGAAGAAAAGACAAACGTAAGAATGAACTAGGTTTTAGCAAAGAGAGGCCCACTGACTAATAGCAGAATATAGGAAGATGACTTATACGGTCAGCGAAAACCCTATCAAAATTTCCACGCTGAATATTCAAGAACCCCCGAACCGTCTAACGGCACGGGGGGAGAATATCAGCCCCCTAGAGCTTCCAGCAAAATCAGGAATCACATTTAGTACAAGCTGGACAAAAATAAGAGCAATGCAAATAACCAAAAAATAAGGAAGCAGGACTTAGCTTATTTTGCAAAGAACCAGGACCAGCAGACAGGAGCAAACAGAAAGGAACTGATTACAATGATGCCAGGCACCAGACTGAGAATCCAGGGAGTTTAAATAGCAACACCCCTGGACTAACGAACCAGGTGGGTACCAAGCTGGGGAAAGAAAATCAAAGTGTCATGTAGCTAGTGACCACAAGAGGGAGCCAAAAAGTTCAATTCACAACAGAGAAACCCTTGAAATATTGATTTCTTTGGAAGAGGAAAACCATCTTCCGGAGGTAAGTACAATCCCGCAACATCTTTTTTTCAAATCCAAAAAATGTCCTTCCCTTAGTGTATGTCCAGCAGTAGACATATTCACTAGGTTAGCTTCTCAGGATGTTGAAACGCTGGCAAAGACACAGAAATCGAGTTCTAATCTAACTAGGATTGAACGACTAGCCATAGAGGAGCTGCAAAGTTGGCAGGATGTCGTATACAAACCGGCCGATAAAGGCGGGAATCTTGTTATATGGCCAAAGGAACAATATGAAAAACAAGCCAACAAGCTCTTAAATGATGTTACTTGTTATAGGAAACTCACCTTTAATCCTGTATCTTCTTTTCAGAAACTCCTTATTGATATTGTGGAAAAAGCTTATACACAAGGAATTGTGTCCAAAAAACTGGTGGATTGTATTCGTCAAAGTCATCCAAAACTCCCTACTTTTTATCTTGTTCCTAAGCTGCACAAGAATGCTTTGGATCCACCCGGTCGCCCGATAGTATCAGGTAATGATGGACCTTGCGAACTCATTGCTGACATTGTGGATTACTTTATTAAACCTTTGGTTACCAATTTGCCTTCTTACATTAGGGACACCACGTCGGCCTTACAACGGTTAGATCAGTTGTATTTGGATGACAACATGATCATTGTCACGGCCGATGTGGAGTCCTTTTATACCTCAATTCGCCATACAGATGGTTTAAAGGCGGTAAAACGTTTTCTTGCGTCAAGTTCCCTAGATGGTCCATTGGTGGAATTAATTTTGATTTTTCTTGAATTTTTGTTAACCCACAATGCCTTCACGTTTAACACCCACATGTACCTGCAATCAGAGGGCACTGCGATGGGGGCCACTTGTGCCCCATCGTATGCCAATTTGTTTTTGGGGGCCTGGGAAATGGACATCTTTCAAAATGACCTCATCCAGGGAATCAACAATGTCCACAACTGGATGAGGTACATAGATGATGTCCTGTTTTTATGGGATGGAACACTTGAAGAACTTGACGAATTGATACGTCAACTCAATCACAATGACCTCAACATCAGACTCACGTTTAAATATGGAAGAGAAATGGATTTCCTGGACATCAAGATGCATGTGGGTTCAGATGGTTACATAAATACTGATATATTTAGGAAAACCACATCAACAAACTCTTTTCTACTTGCAAATTCCTCGCATCCACCATCAAAAATCCGGGGTATACCTATCGGTCAGTTTCTACGTGCAAAAAGAATTTGTTCAAATGAGGACAACTTCAATGCACAAGCTATAGATCTTACACGTAGATTCATTGATAGAGGCTACAGCAAAAGAACTATCAAGCGAGGTTACCTCAGGGCCGAAAAAGTGACAAGAGACCAACTCTTATATGGTACCACTCAGATCAATAAAACAGACAATTCTGATCAAGTACACTTCATCTCCACATACAACAAGGAATGGAGAGGTCTGAAAGACATTATTTGCAAGCACTGGGAGGTCCTATTGGTTGACCCAGTCCTACGTCGGATCTTAACTGCTCAACCATCATTTGTAGCTAGAAGATCAGCTAATCTCAAGGATTTATTAGTCCGTAGTCATTATGAATCCATTAGGACGGTCACCAATCGTGTCAATCGAACTGGATCTCCGGGCTTCTTTCCTTGTGGTCTATGTAAGGGATGTTACAATCACACCAGAACTACCACATTCACCAACTGGAATGGATCACGCTGCTACAATATCCGCAAACATCTCACCTGTACCTCGGTTGGAGTGATCTACCATGCCTCTTGTCCTTGTGGGAAGGTCTATATAGGCCTAACCACAAGAGAATTAAAGGTAAGAACTAGAGAGCACATTAAAGATATTGAAAAGGCCAAAACTAGTGAGGATGATGCTTCTCTAAAAAGTATCCCCAGGCACTTTAAGCAACATCATGATTGCAATGGTAGCGGGTTAGTCATCAAAGCCATTGATCAAGTTGTTCTCGGACCACGAGGGGGTGACCTGGCTAAAATCCTTGCCCAAATAGAAAGTAAATGGATCTACCGACTAGGCACCCTCAGTCCAGGTGGGCTTAATGAAAGCTTGGGTTTTGCGGCTTTCTTATAATTTTTGATAACATAGTGCATTCAGTATCATTTTCAGGCATCTTTTTTAGGGATGGGTTTTTCTTTTAGTAACTTGTTTAATTAATTTCTGTGTTTTTATGCATATATTAATTTGTACCTTTTGTCTATTTTTTAAGATTTTTTTCATCTACTTTTTTCAATTGTGAGATGTCAGGATCCGGTGGCTCCATCGCTGTGTCATGAAGAGGCTTCCTTGCACACTTGAATTCCTTTCCAAGCACCTCGAGGGGACCGTGGTATAAAGATCATATTTTATAACAAAAGAGTACCATAATATATGGAGGGACGCCTATGGTATATTGGAAATTACTATTACATGGAGTTTGCACAGTGTAAATCAGTAGTCTTTTGTAACTAGTTTATTTTTTATATATTTTAGTATTGTTTATGCTAATGCATATTTTGAAGTCTCCGTCTGGAAATGCGAGAGTCCAAAATCTTCTCCACAACATACTCCAATTCACCCTCCACCAGCACAGGAGCAGGAGGCTCAACAGAAGGAACAACCGGTACCTCGTACCTCCGCAACAACGACCTATGGAAGACATTATGAATGGTGAAAGATGCTGGAAGGTCCAAACGAAAAGATACAGGATTAAGAATCTCCAAAATCTTATAAGGACCTATGAACCGAGGTTTGAACTTAGGAGAAGAGACCTTCATAGGGACAAAATGAGAAGACAACCACACCAAGTCTCCAACACGGAGACGATGACCCACACGACGACGACGATTAGCAAACTGCTGAGTCTTCTCCTGAGACAACTTCAAATTGTCCACCACATGACTCCAAATCCGGTGCAGTCTATCCACCACAGAATCCACTCCAGGACAATCTGAAGATTCCACCTGACCAGATGAAAAACAAGGGTGAAACCCAGAATTGCAAAAGAAAGGAGAAACCAGAGTAGCAGAACTGGCCCGATTATTGAGGGCAAACTCTGCCAACGGCAAAAAGGTGACCCAATCATCCTGATCAGCAGACACAAAACACCTCAAATAAGTCTCCAAAGTCTGATTAGTTCGCTCCGTCTGGCCATTAGTCTGAGGATGGAACGCAGATGAAAAAGACAAATCAATGCCCATCCTGGCACAGAACGCTCGCCAGAACCTAGACACAAATTGAGATCCTCTATCAGACACGATGTTTTCCGGGATACCATGTAAGCGAACCACATTCTGAAAAAATAAAGGAACCAACTCCGATGAAGAAGGCAATTTGGGCAAGGGTACCAAATGAACCATCTTAGAAAAACGGTCACACACCACCCAAATGACGGACATTTTCTGAGAAACCGGGAGATCCGAGATAAAGTCCATAGAGATGTGCATCCACGGCCTCTTCGGAATAGGCAGGGACAACAACAATCCACTAGCCCGAGAACAGCAAGGCTTGGCCCGAGCGCAAACATCACAAGACTGTACAAAGGTACGCACATCCCGAGACAGGGAAGGCCACCAGAAGGACCTGGCCACCAAATCTCTGGTACCAAAAATTCCAGGGTGGCCCGCCAACACAAAAGAATGAACCTCTGAGATGACTCTACTGGTCCACTCATCTGGAACAAACAATCTCCCAGACGGACAACGATCAGGCCTATCAGTCTGAAACTCCTGCAAAGCACGTCGCAAGTCTGGGGAGACAGCAGACACAATCACTCCATCCTTAAGGATACCCGTAGGCTCCGAATCACCAGAGGAGTCAGGCTCAAAACTCCTAGAAAGAGCATCTGCCTTCACATTTTTCGAGCCCGGCAAGTATGAAACCACAAAATTAAACCGAGAGAAAAACAATGACCAGCGCGCCTGTCTAGGATTCAGACGCCTGGCAGACTCAAGGTAAATCAGATTCTTGTGATCAGTCAAGACCACCACCTGATGTCTAGCACCCTCAAGCCAATGACGCCACTCCTCAAATGCCCACTTCATAGCCAAGAGCTCCCGATTACCGACATCATAATTTCGCTCGGCGGGCGAAAATTTTCGAGAGAAGAATGCACATGGTCTCATCACTGAGCAATCGGGACTTTTCTGCGACAAAACCGCCCCCGCTCCAATCTCGGAAGCATCAACCTCAACCTGAAAAGGGAGCGAAACATCAGGCTGGCGCAACACAGGGGCGGAAGAAAAGCGGCGCTTAAGCTCCCGAAAGGCCTCCACAGCCGCAGAGGACCAATTGGCAACATCAGCACCCTTCTTAGTCAAATCAGTCAGAGGTTTAGCAACACTTGAAAACCCAGTTATAAATCGACGATAGAAATTAGCAAAGCCCAAGAACTTCTGAAGACTCTTCAGGGAAGTAGGCTGCGTCCAATCACAAATAGCCCGAACCTTGACAGGATCCATCTCAACAGAAGAAGGGGAAAAAATATACCCCAAAAAGGAGATCTTCTGAACCCCAAAGATACACTTTGAACCCTTTACAAACAGAGAATTGGACCGCAAAACCTGAAAAACCTTCCTAACCTGTTGAACATGCGACTCCCAGTCATCCGAAAAAATCAAAATATCATCCAAATACACAATCATAAATTTATCCAGGTATTTACGGAAAATATCGTGCATAAAGGACTGAAAGACTGAAGGAGCATTAGAAAGACCAAAAGGCATTACCAAATACTCAAAATGGCCCTCGGGCGTATTAAATGCAGTTTTCCACTCATTCCCTGCTTAATCCGCACCAAATTATACGCACCCCGAAGATCAACCTTAGAGAACCACTTTGCCCCTTTAATACGAGCAAATAAATCAGTCAATAGTGGCAATGGATACTGGTATTTGACTGTAATCTTATTCAACAGGCGATAATCAATACAGGGCCTCAGGGAGCCATCTTTTTTACCCACGAAAAAAAACCCTGCTCCTAAAGGGGATGAGGATGGACGGATATGTCCCTTTTCCAAGGACTCCTTAATATACTCTCGCATAGCAGCATGCTCAGGCACAGATAGATTGAACAAACGACCCTTGGGAAACTTGCTGCCCGGAATCAAGTCTATAGCACAATCGCAATCCCTGTGACGGGGGAGAGAACTAAGTTTAGGCTCCTCAAACACATCACAATAATCAGACAAAAATGCCGGAATTTCAGAGGGAGTAGATGAAGCAATGGAAACCAAAGGTACTTCCCCATGAGCCCCCTGACATCCCCAACTTAACACAGACATTGTTTTCCAGTCAAGGACTGGATTATGAGTTTGCAACCATGGCAATCCAAGCACTAAGACATCATGCAAGTTATGCAACACAAGGAAGCGAATCACCTCCCGATGGTCAGGAGTCATACACATAGTCACTTGTGTCCAGAATTGTGGTTTATTCCTAGCCAAAGGTGTGGAGTCGATACCCTTCAGAGGAATAGGAACTTCCAAAGGCTCTAGGCTAAACCCACAACGTCTGGCAAAGGACCAATCCATAAGACTCAAGGAAGCGCCAGAATCCACATAGGCATCCACAGTAATAGTTGATAATGAACAGATCAAAGTTACAGACAAAATAAACTTAGACTGTAAGGTGCCAATTGCAAAAGACTTATCAACCTTTTTTGTGCGTTTAGAGCATGCTGATATAACATGAGCAGAATCACCACAGTAGAAGCACAACCCATTTTTACGCCTATAATTCTGCCGTTCACTTCTGGACAGAATTCTATCACATTGCATAATCTCCGGTGCCTGCTCAGAAGACACCGCCAAATGGTGCACAGGTTTGCGCTCCCGTAAACGCCGATCAATCTGAATAGCCATAGTCATGGATTCATTCAGACCTGTGGGCGTAGGAAACCCCACCATGACATCTTTAACGGCGTCAGAGAGACCTTCTCTGAAATTCGCCGCCAGGGCGTACTCATTCCACTGAGTAAGCACCGACCATTTTCGAAATTTTTGACAATATATTTCAGCTTCATCATGCCCTTGAGAGAGGGCTATCAAGGCCTTTTCAGCCTGAATCTCCAAATTAGGTTCCTCATAGAGCAACCCCAGTGCCAGAAAAAACGCATCCACATTGAGCAGCGCAGGATCCCCTGGTGCCAATGCAAATGCCCAATTCTGGGGGTCACCCCGCAACAAGGAAATAACAATTCTAACCTGCTGAGCGGGGTCTCCAGCGGAGCGAGATCTCAGAGAAAGATACAATTTACAATTGTGCTTAAAATTCAGAAAACGAGATCTATCTCCAGAAAAGAACTCAGGTATAGGGATCTTGGGTTCAGACATAGGAGCATGTATAACATAGTCTTGGATATTTTGAACCTTAGAGGCAAGAGTATTAAGATTTGAAGCTAAACTCTGGATATCCATTTCTCAACAGCAGAGATCTGAGCCATTCAGGGGTTAAGAGGAGAAAAAAAAAAAAACAGCAGATGGCAATTATGGCTAGACAGAACTTCTGAGTAAAAAAAAAAAAAAAGTGTCAGAAACTTCTTTTTTCTCTCCTTCTTTATCCAATACCTTTAATACATTATGGCCGGCAATACTGTCATGATTCCCAATGGCAGGGACACGGGCAAAAACGGACTAGCTCTAGGAAGATGGTATCTCAGGTAACTGCGATGCTGAACCTAACACGCAAATAAAAGTAGCCAGGTGGTGTGCCTATGTTTTATCCCTAGACACCTCGCGCCAGCCGGAGATCTAGCTGCCCCTAGAAGAGGAATACACAGACCTGGCTTGCCTCCAGGGAAACACCAAAAGTTATAGTAGCCCCCCAAATATAATAACGGTTAGGTAAGAGGAAAACACAAACGCAGTATGAATATAGATTCAGCAAAGTGAGGCCCTCTGACTAGATAGATGAAAATACAAAAGAGGACTTCGCGGTTACCTCAAAACCCTAAGCAGCCATCCTGAAACTACCTTGACTCCGTTATCAACTCATGACACCGGAGTAGTAATTTCAGATCACTAGAGCTTCCAGCAGCACGAGAAATACAAATGCATGCTGGACAAAACAAACACAAAAAATGCCAAAAAATTCAACTTAGCTGAATTGCAGACTTGGAGCAGGTAGCAAGCAACAGAGGTGCTCTGGTAACATTGATTGCCGGCGCTAGAGTGACTGAGAAGCCAGACTAAATAGGAAACTCCCAATTTCCTGATGAAAACAGGTGCACTGGAAACACAAGACAAAAGTCAACCAGTACCACCAGTAGCCACCAGAGGGAGCCCAAAAACAGAATTCACAACAGACGCCTATGGTATATTGGACATTACTATTACATGGAGTTTGCACAGTGTAACTCAGTAGTCTTTTGTAACTAGTTTATTTTTTATATATTTTAGTATTGTTTATGCTAATGCATATTTTATATACTCTGGGTTTTTCATGTAAAGATATAATAATGGTACATTTTAACTAAATATTTATGTATGGACTTCATGTCCTTTTATTCACATGTATTGTCACATATATTCATTACACTGTGTGTATATGTATATATATCCTATGCTACTTATCTTTATTATTATTAAAATATCAAATTAGATTATCACAGTGCACTTCTATTTTTCACCTTGTGTCCTCTGGTGACGGCCATGCCCCTTCACTTCCCTTCACTTTATATGGTACATAAGTTTAGGGCACTTATTTTCTATTTATTTATTTATTTATTTATTTATCACCTTCATTGCGTCCATTAGCCAGCCCCACAGTGATAGTGCGCGTGCGCAGTCGGTCACGTCACCATGCTCTTCCCAAGGCGCTCCATTCTGAGATCATGCACAATCATGTGCGTGACTCAGGGAGCGCGCACACGGAAGTGCTTTATTATGGATGACGGTGATGACCGCACGCGCCGTCTTATTCATTTGTGGCATCTGGGCATGTATAGATTGGCGGAGTTCAAAGCACATCCATTACGTTCCCTCCATTCCCCCTGTTTACTTTCGTCACTCGGTGCTTGGAATTTCATTGGATAGGTCTTATTTAGCCCTCCCTCTGTCTTCACGGCTATTGGCTGCCACTTATTTAAAAGATCCCTCTCACCATCCCTTGGGCACGCCCCCGGAAGAAGCTAAGGGCGAAACGCGCGTCGGGGCGAGGGAGGAAGACCGGGCCATCCTGCACTATTATATTTATTTGCTCCATACACCAGGGATCTCTCTCAGTAAGGTAATGCCGATATTGTTTTATATCTTATGTCTTATACTTCATGTCATATGCACTTAGCAGACATGCCTGATTCAAACACGCACTTACTATTGCTTATCATATATTGGGCACATTCCTGGTAGCATTAGCGTATTTGTGCTGTGATTCTAAACTAACCCTGGGTATATTATTATTCCATAGTATGCAGATCATGGTCTGGTCTCTCCTTGGTAATTTTTGTATCATATGTTCCCAGTCTTTTATATGTTAATAAATATAGATTTGTTCTTTGACATCTTTTGGTTCTCTTCTTTGGGCTTGGGGGTTAATGCCTCTGAGTTTACCAGTCTGTTGTTCATATTGTTTTGAAGTGCCAGATTAGTATTGTGGGACATCCTTGGTTCATCATTTGTGTTGCTGTTTTTATAACAGATTGTCCTTGATATGGATTTAAAGGCCAGGGAAAGTGCCTGGCGTTCCAAGGCTATGGACATATTTTCCAAAAATACCCCCGCTGTTTCGCAAGATGCCACATTTGAAATTAAGGATCTCATGCATAAGTACAGAAATGCTTTACAACGCAAAACTAAACTTTGGTGGAATCGTTCCTCATTAGAAAATTATTTGGACAAAAAAATCATTCCTAGAGGTGTTAGGATTCAGTTGTACCCTACATATGACCTAGGTGAACCTGAACTCACTAAGAGATGGATATCTGTGGCTTCCAAGTGTTCCTTTGAGTTCATTGAAATTTTGATTGCCAAAAATACCTCATCACTGTTGGAAGTTGATAAGGAGCTAGAGGAGCTCCATAAGTCTCTATCTAAGGATATGCCTAATGATCAGTTCGTGAAGTGGTCTAAGGATCTTGAAATGGATATCAACACATTAGAAGATAAAGTTAGTCAGGACAAACTCAAGAAATTCCAACGTGATGTTGGTGATTATGATGCGGATAAAGTGTTTAGATGGCAACAGAAAAAAACAGAATTTACAGCTACATTGAAGTCCAGAAGACATTCTGAGATTTCAAGCGCATCAGGAATAGAAAGCAACGCCTCTAATAGTGATGCGGAATCCACCCATGATTTCCATCTTAGATGTGGTGATCGGAAGAAAAAATTCCCAGAAATTTTTCAAAAGGCTCAAAGGGGTCGGAAGAAAAATCATCAGTACCAGGTAGTCAATCTCTCCACTCATACTCTGTCTTCTGTTCAAATAGGGGTCTTACAAAGGGGACTAACATTCTCTCCTTCACATCATTTAGATGCATTTACATCAGTAAAAGACATCCACCTATTTGCCAGAAAACTCATATTGAAAAAACTACATTCAAAAAATCTTGATTCTGAAACATCATTCACTGCAGAGGATAGAGAAACCCTTGAAATATTGATTTCTTTGGAAGAGGAAAACCATCTTCCGGAGGTAAGTACAATCCCGCAACATCTTTTTTTCAAATCCAAAAAATGTCCTTCCCTTAGTGTATGTCCAGCAGTAGACATATTCACTAGGTTGGCTTCTCAGGATGTTGAAACGCTGGCAAAGACACAGAAATCGAGTTCTAATCTAACTAGGATTGAACGACTAGCCATAGAGGAGCTGCAAAGTTGGCAGGATGTCGTATACAAACCGGCCGATAAAGGCGGGAATCTTGTTATATGGCCAAAGGAACAATATGAAAAACAAGCCAACAAGCTCTTAAATGATGTTACTTGTTATAGGAAACTCACCTTTAATCCTGTATCTTCTTTTCAGAAACTCCTTATTGATATTGTGGAAAAAGCTTATACACAAGGAATTGTGTCCAAAAAACTGGTGGATTGTATTCGTCAAAGTCATCCAAAACTCCCTACTTTTTATCTTGTTCCTAAGCTGCACAAGAATGCTTTGGATCCACCCGGTCGCCCGATAGTATCAGGTAATGATGGACCTTGCGAACTCATTGCTGATATTGTGGATTACTTTATTAAACCTTTGGTTACCAATTTGCCTTCTTACATTAGGGACACCACGTCGGCCTTACAACGGTTAGATCAGTTGTATTTGGATGACAACATGATCATTGTCACGGCCGACGTGGAGTCCCTTTATACCTCAATTCGCCATACAGATGGTTTAAAGGCGGTAAAACGTTTTCTTGCGTCAAGTTCCCTAGATGGTCCATTGGTGGAATTAATTTTGATTTTTCTTGAATTTTTGTTAACCCACAATGCCTTCACGTTTAACACCCACACGTACCTGCAATTACAGGGCACTGCGATGGGGGCCACTTGTGCCCCATCGTATGCCAATTTGTTTTTGGGGGCCTGGGAAATGGACATCTTTCAAAATGACCTCATCCAGGGAATCAACAATGTCCACAACTGGATGAGGTACATAGATGATGTCCTGTTTTTATGGGATGGAACACTTGAAGAACTTGACGAATTGATACATCAACTCAATCACAATGACCTCAACATCAGACTCACGTTTAAATATGGAAGAGAAATGGATTTCCTGGACATCAAGATGCATGTGGGTTCAGATGGTTACATAAATACTGATATATTTAGGAAAACCACATCAACAAACTCTTTTCTACTTGCAGATTCCTCGCATCCACCATCAACAATCCGGGGTATACCTATCGGTCAGTTTCTACGTGCAAAAAGAATTTGTTCAAATGAGGACAACTTCAATGCACAAGCTATAGATCTTACACGTAGATTCATTGATAGAAGCTACAGCAAAAGAACTATCAAGCGAGGTTACCTCAGGGCCGAAAAAGTGACAAGAGACCAACTCTTATATGGTACCACTCAGATCAATAAAACAGACAATTCTGATCAAGTACACTTCATCTCCACATACAACAAGGAATGGAGAGGTCTGAAAGACATTATTTGCAAGCACTGGGAGGTCCTATTGGTTGACCCAGTCCTACGTCGGATCTTACCTGCTCAACCATCATTTGTAGCTAGAAGATCAGCTAATCTCAAGGATTTATTAGTCCGTAGTCATTATGAATCCATTAGGACGGTCACCAATCGTGTCAATCGAACTGGATCTCCGGGCTTCTTTCCTTGTGGTCTATGTAAGGGATGTTACAATCACACCAGAACTACCACATTCACCAACTGGAATGGATCACGCTGCTACAATATCCGCAAACATCTCACCTGTACCTCGGTTGGAGTGATCTACCATGCCTCTTGTCCTTGTGGGAAGGTCTATATAGGCCTAACCACAAGAGAATTAAAGGTAAGAACTAGAGAGCACATTAAAGATATTGAAAAGGCCAAAACTAGTGAGGATGATGCTTCTCTAAAAAGTATCCCCAGGCACTTTAAGCAACATCATGATTGCAATGGTAGCGGGTTAGTCATCAAAGCCATTGATCAAGTTGTTCTCGGACCACGAGGGGGTGACCTGGCTAAAATCCTTGCCCAAATAGAAAGTAAATGGATCTACCGACTAGGCACCCTCAGTCCAGGTGGGCTTAATGAAAGCTTGGGTTTTGCGGCTTTCTTATAATTTTTGATAACATAGTGCATTCAGTATCATTTTCAGGCATCTTTTTTAGGGATGGGTTTTTCTTTTAGTAACTTGTTTAATTAATTTCTGTGTTTTTATGCATATATTAATTTGTACCTTTTGTCTATTTTTTAAGATTTTTTTCATCTACTTTTTTCAATTGTGAGATGTCAGGATCCGGTGGCTCCATCGCTGTGTCATGAAGAGGCTTCCTTGCACACTTGAATTCCTTTCCAAGCACCTCGAGGGGACCGTGGTATAAAGATCATATTTTACAACAAAAGAGTACCATAATATATGGAGGGACGCCTATGGTATATTGGAAATTACTATTACATGGAGTTTGCACAGTGTAAATCAGTAGTCTTTTGTAACTAGTTTATTTTTTATATATTTTAGTATTGTTTATGCTAATGCATATTTTATATACTCTGTTTGGGTTTTTCATGTAAAGATATAATAATGGTACATTTTAACTAAATATTTATGTATGGACTTCATGTCCTTTTATTCACATGTATTGTCACATATATTCATTACACTGTGTGTATATGTATATATATCCTATGCTACTTATCTTTATTATTATTAAAATATCAAATTAGATTATCACAGTGCACTTCTATTTTTCACCTTGTGTCCTCTGGTGACGGCCATGCCCCTTCACTTCCCTTCACTTTATATGGTACATAAGTTTAGGGCACTTATTTTCTATTTATTTATTTATTTATTTATTTATCACCTTCATTGCGTCCATTAGCCAGCCCCACAGTGATAGTGCGCGTGCGCAGTCGGTCGCGTCACCATGCTCTTCCCAAGGCGCTCCATTCTGAGATCATGCACAATCATGTGCGTGACTCAGGGAGCGCGCACACGGAAGTGCTTTATTATGGATGACGGTGATGACCGCACACGCCGTCTTATTCATTTGTGGCGTCTGGGCATGTATAGATTGGCGGAGTTCAAAGCACATCCATTACGTTCCCTCCATTCCCCCTGTTTACTTTTGTCACTCGGTGCTTGGAATTTCATTTGATAGGTCTTATTTAGCCCTCCCTCTGTCTTCACGGCTATTGGCTGCCACTTATTTAAAAGATCCCTCTCACCATCCCTTGGGCACGCCCCCGGAAGAAGCTAAGGGCGAAACGCGCGTCGGGGCGAGGGAGGAAGACCGGGCCATCCTGCACTATTATATTTATTTGCTCCATACACCAGGGATCTCTCTCAGTAAGGTAATGCCGATATTGTTTTATATCTTATGTCTTATACTTCATGTCATATGCACTTAGCAGACATGCCTGATTCAAACACGCACTTACTATTGCTTATCATATATTGGGCACATTCCTGGTAGCATTAGCGTATTTGTGCTGTGATTCTAAACTAACCCTGGGTATATTATTATTCCATAGTATGCAGATCATGGTCTGGTCTCTCCTTGGTAATTTTTGTATCATATGTTCCCAGTCTTTTATATGTTAATAAATATAGATTTGTTATTTGACATCTTTTGGTTCTCTTCTTTGGGCTTGGGGGTTAATGCCTCTGAGTTTCCCAGTCTGTTGTTCATATTGTTTTGAAGTGCCAGATTAGTATTGTGGGACATCCTTGGTTCATCAGATTCGTATACAGCCTTGATAAATGCCCTTGAGACGAGACCAGAAACTGACATTACATTAGATTTTGTGAAAACAAGACTAATAGATGAATATCAGAGAAGAAAAGAACAAATAAATGATTCTTCTACTGAAAAGGACAGTGAAAACGTTCTTAAAGCTACATAATTCAAAAAACCCTATAATATAGAGACAAGAGAATGCTTCAGATGTAAGAAAAAAGGCCATTTAAAGAAAGACTGTACCATATGGAAAGCAGAACAACAAAAATTACAACATAAAAAGCATACACAGAAAGTAAAAAACACAATTTTCAATTCATGTGAGAATAATTGGAATGGCACATTTAAAGTAACAGACAAGAAATCATCACTTGGTTGGTTTATTTATTCAGGAGCAACGAGTCATATGACAAGTGACAAGAATTTCTTTACTGATCTTGATTTAGATAAGAAAGAAGCCATTTGTCTTGCAGATGGAAGCAAAATAACCGCAGAAGGTATCGGACAAGGTATGCTAAATTGTTCAAACAAGTTCGGGCAAGATTCAAAGATACTTGTACAGGATGTGTTGTATGTTCCAAAATTGGAAGGCGGATTATTATCTGCGAAACGTTTAACAGCAAAAGGACTTAAGGTACCTTCACACGAAGCGACGCTGCAGCGATAGCGACAACGATGCCGATCGCTGCAGCGTCGCTGTTTGGCCGCTGGAGAGCTGTCACACAGACCGCTCTCCAGCGACCAACGATGCCGATGTCCCCGGGTAACCAGGGTAAACATCGGGTTGCTAAGCGCAGGGCCGCGCTTAGTAACCCGATGTTTACCCTGGTTACCAGCGTAAAAGTAAAAATAACAAACAGTACATGCTCACCTGCGCGTCCCCCGGCGTCCGCTTCCTGTACTGTGTGAGTGCCGGCCCTAACAGCAGAGCGGTGACGTCACCGCTGTGCTTTTACTTTCACTTTAGGGCCGGCGCTCAGTCAGAGCAGGAAGCGGACGGCAGGGGACGCGCAGGTGAGTATGTACTGTTTGTTTTTTTTACTTTTACGCTGGTAACCAGCGCTTAGTAACCCGATATTTACCCTGGTTACCAGCGTAAAACATCGCTGGTATCGTTGCTTTTGGTGTCAAACCTGACGATACATGCCGGTCTGACGACCAAATAAAGTTCTGAACTTTATTCAACGACCAGCGAAATCACAGCAGGATCCAGATCGCTGCTGCGTGTCAAACACAACGATATCGCTATCCAGGACGCTGCAACATCACGGATCGTTGTCGTTCTCGTTGTAAAGTCGTTTCGTGTGAAGGTACGTTTACAGTGAAATTCAAAGACAATGAGTGTGCAATTATTGCAGGAAACAAGGTGATAACCAAAGTCAAGGCAGATGAACAATTATATCATTTTGACACACCAAAGGAACAGATGAAGGTATGTACACATGATCACAAAAACTGTATTCACATGTGGCATAGACGTCTAGGACATAGACACCCTGACAGTATAAGGGAACTACAGAGAAAAGAATTGACAAAAGATTTAAAGATATCAGATTGCTCAATTACCATAAGATGTGAATGTTGTATAAAATCCAAAGCCACAAGGATATCTATTCCAAAAGAAAGTGAGATGAAAAGCTAAAGACCACTTGATTTGGTGCATACTGACGTATGTGGACCCATGAAAGTGACTACATCAGGAGGCAATAGATACATGTTGACTTTTATAGACGATTAATCAAGATACACAGTCACATACTTAATTAAAAACAAAAGTGAAGTTTTTGATAAACTTGTAGACTATGTAACAAGATCAAGTAACAAATTTCAAAGGAAGCCAATTGTCATCAGAAGTGATAATGGAGGTGAATTTACAGGTCACAGAATAGAAGACTACTTAAGACAAAATGGAATAGAACACTAGAAAATGGTTCCATACACACCTGAATAAAATGGAGTAGCAGAAAGAAAAAACAGAACTCTAACAGAAATGATAAGATGTATGCTGACGGATTCCAAACTACCAGAGAAATATTGGGGTGAGGCAGCAATGACAGCTACATATCTACAGAACCGACTTTTTTCCAGAAAACTGTCGAAAGCTCCATATGAACTGTGGCAAGGTATGAAACCAAGTGTCAATCATTTAAAAGTTTTTGGATGTAAAGTTTTTATATTCATTCCAACAGAAAAACGTTCCAAACTTAAAAAAAGATCCATGGAAGGAATATTTGTTGGATATAGTGAAAATTGCAAAGGATACAGAATCCTAGATCCCAAAACAGACAGAGTTACGGTGAGTAACAGTGTGACATTCATTGAAGATTTAAATGAAGACATTATGATTTCAGTTGAAACAAAAAATGAGAAAACCAATAGTGACATAACTGAAGAAATATCTGATGAGAAAGAAGCAGAAATTAATGAAGAACAAAATACTGAAAGTGAAGAATCACAACTACAAACAGACACAGAACCAAGACGTTCAATGAGAGAGAACAAAGGAAAACCACCAAAACGTCTCTCATACAAGACAAGCACAAGAAAAATCTATGAGCCTACCTCATGGGAAGACATATCTAAACTTCCTGTAGAAGAAGCTAATAAATGGATAGAAGCAACAGAAACAGAAATTAAATCCATGCAAGATTCAAATACATGGACACTAACAGATTTACCAGAAGGAAGAAAAACCATAGGATGTAAATGGATTTTTAAAGTTAAATACCTAACAGATGGCACAGCTGAAAGATACCAAGCAAGACTCGTAGCTAAAGGGTATTCTCAAAAATATGGAGACTATGATGAGACATTTGCTCCAGTTGTCAAACACACTTCAATAAGAACTTTACTTACAGTTGCAGCAATGAAACAGATGCAACTGAGACATCTGGATGTAGAGACAGCTTTTCTGAATGGAGATTTAACAGAAGACATTTATATGGAACAACCTCCAGGATTCAAAGATGAAAGAAATCCAAACAAAGTTTGTAAAGTACAGAAAAGCATATATGGTTTAAAGCAAGCAGCTAAAGCGTGGAATGACAAAATCACGGAAGTACTTACAAATGAAAAATGTCAAAGAAGCAAAGCTGATCCATGCTTATACACAAAAAGGCTAATTAATAGATGGATTTATATACTCATATATGTAGACGACATTTTGATTTGTTTTGAACAAGAAAGGGATAACGAAAACATTCTAAAAATCCTGAAGCAACATTTCGAAATCAAAGACTTGGGAAATGTAAAACAATATCTAGGAATACAGGTAGAAAGAGAAGAAGACGGAAGTTTCCTACTGAATCAAAATCACATGATTCAAGACATAACAGAAAAATTTGGATTAAAGGATGCAAAAACAGTAAAGTCTCCAATGGAAACTAATTATCTCAAAGAGATGAACAGTGAAATAAATATGCTACCAAATAATGAAGAATTTCCGACCGTTACGAGACCAGACATCGCAGCAGCAGTAGGAATCCTGTGTAGAAAGGTATCAAAACCAAATAAAGCTGATTGGAATGCCGTGAAGAGAGTAATGCATTATTTGTAAGGAACTAGCAATGTTAAGCTGAAATTACCCACAAGTGATGATTGCATTTTAACAGGATATTTTGATGCAGATTGGGCTGGAGATCCAACTGACAGAAGATCTACCAGTGGACATGTTTGTTTTCTCTCAGGTGGACCAATAAGTTGGATAAGTAAGAAACAGTCAATTGTGACACTATCTTCAACAGAAGCAGAATGTTGCCGCAGCACATGCGAGTCAAGAAGTACTGTAGTTAAGACAATTGTTGACAGAATTAGGACAACCACAGTTGGCACCAACAAAACTGAAAGAGGACAATCAAGGATGTCTTGTTCTTGCTCAGATGGAAAGAGTCAATCCAAGAACCAAGCATACTGATGTGAAATATCATTTCTTGAGAGATCATCAGGAACAAGGAGTCTTGAAGTTAGAGTACTGTCCTACTGAAGAAATGACAGCAGACATCTTCACGAAGGCGTTGAATGCTGATAAACATCAGGGACTAATAAAAAAAGTTGGGTTTGATTGAATAAGTCCTTACTGTTGAGAAAGGGTGTTGGCATATGCAACAGATTAGGACTTATTATAAGTGAAAGGAGGACTTTATACTAACCAGACAGCAGATGGCGATAGTGTGACACTGAATTGTATCTCATGTTTATCCAGTATGAAGTAAATACTGTTTACTCAAGATATCTTGCTGATTGAAGCTCTCGTAAGTACAGTGGTGACTGCAAGACGCACTCTGCAACAAGAGCGGCGTGGCTTGCTCGCTATCAAATTACAACATGAGCCCGCAGCTGTGACTGGTGGTAAAAAGTTTACTTCTGGCCACAGATACCAGCTCTTGGGACTACTACTCCCATCAGCCTACACCCACTGCCGCTAATGACAGCGAGAGCAAGTGGCAGCTGACGGGAGTATCCATCAGCAGGCAATTGCGCTATAAATAAATTTAAAACATGGCGCGAGTTCACCTGTGTTTTTGATAGCCAGCCAGGCAAAACTGACAGCTGTGTTCTGCAACGTTCAGATGTCAGCTTTAGCAAGGCTGGTTATCAAGAATAGTGGGGTCTAATAAATAATTTTAAAAAATGACATGGGGTCCCCCTCATTTTTGACATCCAGCCAAGCTAAAGGCTAAAGCAGACATCTGGGGACTGGTTTTCTGAGGCTGGTAAGAGGCCATGGATATTGGCTCCCCCATCCTAAAAATAGTAGCCTGCTGCTGCCCCAGAAAAGGTGCATCTATTTGATGCGCCAATTGTGGAACTTTGCCAAGAACTTCCCACTTGCCTGTGGTGGTGGCAAGTGGGATTAATATTTGAGGGGTTGATGTCAACCTTTGTATTTACCCGATGACATCAAGCTCAAGGGTTGGTAATGGAGAGGCGTCTATAAGACACTTATCCATCATTAATCCTATAGTTATATTGTAAATAAACACACAGCAATAATAAAGTCCTTTATTTAAAATAAAAAAACACACTTTTACTTTTTTATTTAAAATTAGCAAACACTTATACTCACCTAGTGCCTATTCCATTGAAGCCAATATTTTCTGTAAAAAATAATACATTATAAAACAACAATATTACTCACCTAATACCCATTCCATTGAAGCCATCGTCTCATGTAAAAAATAAATAATAAAAAACAACTATATCCCTCACCTCTCCATTGTTCTGTTCCACGCCATAATCCATGTCTGTGGTAAATAGTTTTCAACCTGGACGGTGCCAAGATGTGACCATCCAGGCTGAAAACCACTAGAGAATGAGCTGCTGCGCAGCATCAGTGACTAGCAGGGGACATCATTAAGTTTGTCGCAGGTCACGAAGTCTATGTTCCCAGCCCGGCTAATAAACTGCAGTGATCTCAGTGTCAGAGCTGTGGGCTCAGGCTGTATTCTGACAGCGTGTGAGTCGCTGCGCTCTGACCGGTGGTAATAATCTTACTGCCAATCAGAGCCACCGGTGTTTCTCCTCCTGTCATGCAGATGACAGTGCAAGAAACACCCGGTGTTCGGGGTGCCAAACCCAAACAGGTGAAATCCGTATTTGGGGTCCGTGCCCAAACAGTAGGTGTTCGGTATGGACCCAAACTTTACTGTTTGGGTTCGCAAATCTCTAGTTACAACATCTATAAATTGAGAGAGTAATATAATATTCTGTGTTCTTGCCAATGATTACAAGCAAGCAGTAAATTACAGCTATTACTGTTATTTGTCAATAGCTGCATATTGAAATGATAATTCCAACACTTCAGAATATTTTAGCGCTTAGCAGCCTTACATAGTAATATATTCACTGCCACTTTGCATAATTTCTGAGAATCTTTGGTCTCCAGCTTATACCAGGAAGATAGGAAAATGAGCAGACTGAGTGATCTATATAAATGTATTTTCTCAACAAGCTTCTAATTGTAGCCTGTATAATTTAACATCTCAGTATGATTTCTCCATTGTAGAAAATTACTACATGCTGTGTCAGTTTGACAAAGGAATAAAAAAGGTCTGGCTTAGTAAATTCATTATCATTTTTTATTTATCCTAAGTATTGAATCTTTTGTGCCGTTGCCTGTGGTTTGGAGAAACGTGGATTATAGAGTATTTATAATTGAGGGCTTTCCCATAGAACATTAATTTTACTATAGTAACAAACAAAGGTTTTCTTACCATTGTGGTGACAGAATAAGAAAAGTACCAATGGCTGCAGTGTAGATTAAAATATTTTTCTATAAATCTAATGTGTGGTAACATGTTATAGTCTTGATCCCCATCCAAGTAATAGGGTATCAACAAGTATATTGCTAGCTCTATACCACTGTGCCAAAACTGACTTTTCTGGAAGGTTTTAAACATTTCTGCTAAAACATTCAAAGAAAGGCACAAATATATTGATGGGTCAGCTCTTAGTTATGGTCTACCCTCTTCTAAACATTCTATATGTAGTTCCAAATGTTGTCAAGACTAGCTATGATTCTGAGCTTAACCCCTTAAGGATCGATCAGTTTAGTATTTCTTCACTTTCACTTTTCCTCCCCTTTATCCAAGAGCATAATTTTTTTTATTTTTCAGTTGAAGTAGCAGTATACGGGCTTGTTTTTGCAGTGATATCAAATATGTGTATTTTTTAATGTATTTCTTAATCTTTAATGGGTGGTAAAGTGAAGTCATTTGAACTTTTATATTTTATTTTATAACATCAAATGCTTATCATCAAATGGAAAGAACATGGTATCACAACAAACCTGCCAAGAGAGGGCCGCCCTCCAAAACTCTCAGCCAGGGCAAGAAGGGCATTAATCAGAACAGAAACCAAAAGTAACCCTGAAGGAGCTGCAGAGTTCCCAAGTAGAGACTGGAGTATCTGTCTGACTACAACAAGCCATACACTCCATAGAGGTGACCTTTATGGAAGAGTAGACAGAAAAAAACTTTACTTACACACAAAAATTGTAAGTTTCGTTTTGAGTTTGCCAAAGAACATGTGGGAGACTCCCCAAATGAATGGAGGAAGATTCTGTGGTTGGATTAGACCAAAATTTTCCCTTTTTGGCCATCAAGGAAAAGGCTATGTCTGGTGCCAAAACAACACAGTCCATCACCCCAAGAACATCATCCCCACAGTGAATGGTAGTGGCAGCATCATGCTGTGTGGGATGTTTTTTGGCAGCAGGGACAGGGAAAATGGCCCAAGTCAAAGGGAAGATGTTTGGTGTGAAATAGAGATATTCCTAAGCAAAACCTGTTTCATTCTGTCACTGATTTGAGACTGGGACGGAGGTTCACCTTCCAATAAGAGAATGACCCAAAGCATACTGCTAAAGCAACACTCGAGTGGGTTAAGGGGGAATGTGTAAATGTTTTGGAGTGGCCTAGTCAAAGCCTAGACCTTAATCTAATTGAGAATCTCTGGTCAGACTTGAATATTGCTGCTCACCAAGGGAAACCGCCTAACTTGAAAGACCTGGAGCAGTTTTGTGTTGAGGAATGTGCAAAAATCCCAGTGGCAAGATGTGGAAAGCTAATAGAGAGATATCCAAAGCGACTTGCAGCTGTAATTGCAGAAAAAGGAGGGCTACAAAGTACTGACTGAATAGTTATGCATACTAAAGTTTTCAGTTATTTTGTTCTACTTGTTTGCTTCAAAATAAAAAGAAAACTAAATGTTCATAGTTGTAGGCATGTTCTTTACATGAACTGATTTAAAGCCTCACTTGTCCCAGTGCTATCTACACTGTTTTGTAACTGTACTCACTCCATTGATTTTTTTTTCTGTTTTGATGCATTACAACCTGGGGTTGAAATTGGTTTAAAATTTGATTTTATGTAATGGACCTTACACAAAAAGTTTCCAAATGGGAATTAAAATAATACCTGGTTTAAAAGTTAAATAAAAAAGTGAAATATTCTGAGTGGAAAGGTTTTCACCCCCTTTGCTATGAAACACCGAAATAAAGTGTGTCAAAGCCTGCTAAATTCAGGAATCACATTACACGATTAGTTAGATGATGTCCGTATCAATAGAAATGTTCTAAGAGGCCGTGAAGTTTGAAAGCAACATGAAGACCAAGAGCTCTTCAATCAGGTAATGGTGTGGACATTTATAGATCAGGCATGATCTATTGGGTTAGATAAAACATCAGAAATTATGAACATCCCAAGGACCTCCATTAAATCAATTATAAAGAAATATGTGTATTTTTTTTAATGTATTTCTTAATCTTTAATGGGTGGTAAAGTGGGGTCATTTGAACTTTTATATTATTTTATTTTATAACATCAAATGCATTATCAAATGGAAAGAACATGCTACCACAACAAACCAGTCAAGAGAGGGCCGCCCTCCAAAACTCTCAGCCAGGGCAAGAAGGGCATTAATCAGCCCAGAAACTAAAAGTAACCCTGAAGGAGCTGCAGAGTTCCCAAGTAGAGACTGGAATATCTGTCTGACTACAACAAGCCATACACTCCATAGAGGTGACCTTTATGGAAGAGTAGGCAGAAAAAAACTGAACCTAAATTCAGGAATCACATTACACGATTAGCTAGATGATGTCCGTATCTATAGAAATGTTCTAAGAGGCCGTGAAGTTTGAAAGCAACATGAAGACCAAAGAGCTCTCCAAACAGGTAAGGGTGTGGACATTTATAGATCAGGCTTGATCTATTTGGTTAGACAAAACATCATAAATTATGAACATCCCAAGGACCACATTAAATCGATTATAAAGAAATAGAAAGAACATGGTACAACTACAAATTTTCTGTTTTAGCTACAACCTGATAAAAAAGACCACCACCAAAACTCCCTAAAAAGTCAGAAAGGGCTCTAACCCCTTCTCAATCTGGCCAATTTCTGTGAAGGTGTTTTCGATCTTTCCTCTCCTTCTTTGATGAGCCATAACTTTTTATTTTTCTATCCACATAGACAAATGAAGGCTTATTTTTTGTAAGATGAGTTGTACTTTTGAATGACAATAACATCCGACTGCTATCACTGGTTACTGTGAGGTAATGTTTCATTATTATCTGGCATTGTGAAACCAGCCAGTGCACTATTGTTTTTTGTTTTTTTTTGTTTGGCCGTCCACTCATACTCATGCATACTAGCCTTCTAAGGCTTACTAAAAAGTCGTTGTCTCATTTGCTCATTGAACCCTTTTTCATTTTGTTAGCGCAGGTGACCTAATTTGTATACTATGAATGACAATATTTATTTTACTACATAATGTACTGGAAACCAGAAACCAGAAAAAAAATTAAGTGCTGTGAAATTGTCAAAACAAACCCATAATTTGGAATTGGGAATTGTTTTAGGGCGTACATTGTGTGGTAAAAAGAACATCACAATATGATTCTCCTCATCAGTACAATAACAGCAATACTAAAAAAATAAATTATTGTGTTGCCATTTTCCAAGACCCATAACATTTTCCTTGTTTGGTCAACAGAGCTGTATGAGGGCTTACTTTTTGTGGGGTTGACGATGTTTTTATTGATACTATTTTGGTATAGATATGACATTTTGATCACTTATTACAGCATTGTGCTATATAGAGCAATAACAATAATCTTTATTTTTATATAGCGCTAACATATTCTGCAGCACTTTATAGTTTGCACACATTATCATCACTGTCCCCGATGGGGCTCACAATGTAAATTCCCTATCAGTATGTCTTTGGAATACAATATGACAATACCACAGTATTGATATTTAGAGCAAAAATCAAGGTCTCCTTTGAAACCCAGCAATAGGCTGGGTTTCAACAGAGCTAGGTGATGACAGGCAAGGAAGTCTTCAACAGAACCCCATTTGTCACACCAATCCATTGGCACCCAACAAACACATCATGGGGCAGTCAATGGGTGCACCCCTATAGCATCACACCGCTAATGCCGTTGCCAGACATTATCTGCCATGAATGGGCAGATGTCGCGAAAAGGTTAATCAGAGGTTCAACAAAGACATCAACCATAACTGAGGTAGAAGTGACTGTACAAAGTACCACTATAAGCCATGTATTGCACAAAGTAAAAAAAGGCCATTCCTTAAAGATACACTTAAGGCCTCTTTCACACTTCAGTCTTTTGGCATCAGTTTGAATCCGCCGTTTTCGTCAAATAGCGGATCCGCCATTTTTTTTTGGCGGATCCGCTATTTTCCCATAGACTTGCATTAACGACGGATTGTGGCGGATGGTCGTCCGTTCCATCCGCCATGTGACGGATCCGTCGAGATTTGGCGGACGTCATCTAGACATTGCCAGACATTATAACGTTTTTTGTCTGCGCCAAAATGGCGGTTCGCGATGCATCCGTCACGTCCGCCATTCCATAGAATGGCCGCCTATGGGCGACGGATCTGTCGCGACCGTAATTTGGCGGATCCGTTGCCCCAATCTGCTTTTTCAATTGCGCATGCTCCAAAAAGTAGATACTTTTCCCAGACAACCCCCAAGTAACGGATCCGTCAAAAAACGGATCCGTTAGAACCGTTTTCTCAACAATTGTGACGGATCCGTCGATCCGTCACTATGTCGGAGCAGACTGACGCCAAACAACTGAAGTGTGAAAGAAGTCTAAGAAAACACACTTGGAACTTACTATACAGCAAGTGGCAGACTCCCCAAACATATGGAGGATGTTTTTCTGATCACATGAGACTAAAATTGAACTTTTGACTATCATAGGAAAGGCTATGTGTTATTAAAAGACAACACTTTCCATGACCTTTTGGGGGGATACTGAAATGTCTAGGAATGGTCTAGACAAATTCAGCTGAGCTACACTGGAGTGGTTTTGGGGAAACATTGAAATGTCAAGGAATGGTCTACAAAAATCTAATTGAAGGAATTGGATAAGTTTAGCCTGGAATAATGGGCAAATATATCATTGTTCTCTACACCGTGTTCCAAATTATTATGCAAATTGGATTTAAGTGTCATAAAGATTTAATTGTTTTGTTTTTCAAATAAACTCGTGGATGATATTGAATCTCAGGGCTCAATGGATCACTGAAATCAATCTTACACACATGTGATAATTAGTTTTCCAGGTGATTCTAATTAAAGGAAAACTACTTAAAAATGATGTTCCACATTATTAAGCTGGCCACAGGTTTCAAGTAACATAGGAAAGAAAAAGGATCTCTCTGCTGCCGAAAAGCATCAAATAGTGCAATGCCTTGGTCAAGGGATGAAAACATTAGATATTTCCTGAAAACTTAAGCGTGATCATTGTACTGTTAAGAGATTTGTGGCTGAATATGACCTCCTAATGCTGCAAATTCAACAAATGAGCATTTTCAGTTCTTTAAAACATATGAAATGTTTAGAAATTCAGCTGTGCCTAATAATTTGGAACAGTACATTTTGAGTTTTTATTCATTTTGGAGATTATACTGTTATCATTGGGAGGTTTCTTCAATAAAATTCAATGTATACTCTAACGGGTGATGACTTTTATTAGACTGACTGTCATTTGCACCGACCATTTAGGAAAATCCGAGATAAATGTAATTTGCATGATAATTTGGAACATGGTGTAGGTGTGCTTAGCTAATAGACACAACATCATCTCTATTGGAAGTAAAAGGTGATTCCATAAAGTATTGACTTTCAGGGCTTGAATAGTTATGAACATTAAAGTTTTTTTGCTTTGTTGAATTAATTATTGTTTGTACAACAATAAAAATATCTCCTCCCCATAAAAAAACCCCAAACCATTCCACATTATAAGAAAACAAACAGAGGATTGAACACTTTCTCAAGGCAGTGTATAATTCTACAAAAGTTTCTACAGTGCTCATGTAGTGGCACCAATAATGAAGCTCTTATCAACTTACAGATGGTAAAGTGCTTAAAATTGCAAAAAAATAAACTGCTTCACTTATTAACTTGTTTTACTACCGTTGAAATTTCAAACTGATCCCTTTTAGGCCATGTGCACACGTTGTGGTTTTTACTGCGGATCCACAGCGTTCTTGACGCTGCGGATCCGCAGCAGTTTTCCATGTGGTGTACAGTACCATGTAAACCTATGGAAAATAAAAACCGCTGTGCACATGCGGAAAAAAACGCGCAGAAACTCAGTGGTTTATTTTCCACAGCATGTCAATTCTTTGTGCAGATTCCGCAGCAGTTTTACACCTGCTCCATAATAGAAAACCGCAGGTGTAAAACCACAGTAGAAACCGCACAAAAAACGTGGAAAATCCGCAGTAAATCCGCGATAAATCCGCAGGAAAAACGCAGTGTTTTTGCCCTGCGGATTTATCAAAATCAGTGCGGAAAAATTCGTACACCAGTCCGCAGCATGTGCACATAGCCTTTGAGTCAAACTTATGTAGATATTCAGTTTCCTGAGGTGTTCATTAAACTTACCGATTAAACTAAATGGATCTGAGTGATACTAGAACTAAACAAGAGTCATACTAGAAATTAGACAGAGGCACCATGGACCTGACAGACTATTCAGAGCAGGTCTTCTTTTAGACCAGTTTCATGCTGCATCAATGTCTAGGACAGGGGTAGAGAATGTCTATGGCTCGCGATATCATCTGGTGCGGCCCACAGCCACGCTGCCTGTTTTTTGGCCGCAGGCCCTTAAATTCTAGTGCCGAAAGGTTTAGCTTGAAGCACTGGAACGCAGACCTCAGAAGTGCGCTCGAGAGCCTCGTGTCTATTGGTCAGGAGCTCTGTAGGGTGGATACCTGGCAGTTACAGATTTCCTACTTGGCCACTATAAACACACCTCTGTGCTCTGATTGGTTGGTTAGGATTTTCCTGCAGTTTCATTGGCTGGCGCCATGACATTTACAGGTGGAGCACCATGGCACTGTGTATGAGGTGGCTCTATGGAGCTTCTGGAATGAGGGGGTCAGTGGAAGAGTGGGACATGCAGCGCTGGTGGAGCCACGGGCAGATAGAGTGAGTATGCGGGTGAGTGCAGGGGATGAGCCTTTATTGCTGCACATGCAGTCATCCATGACTGCCGGGCAACGACTAATTCCAGTGTGCACAGTATAACTTCTCTGCAGGCTTGAACCTCCATCATTTTATATTAACCCCTCCTCCCTGACTGTGAACCACGTGTATAAGGAATAAGCCTCATTGCCTATAGCAACCAATCAGGATGTGCTTTTCATTGTTCCAATGTTCTTTAAAAAATGCAAGCTGAGAGCTGATTGTTTGCCAAGAGCATAATAACGCCATAGCAACCAATTTTATAACAGTGCTCGGGGACGGCATAAAATTATTAACTTAAACTCTAAGTTAATAATTTTATATGGCCCCTGAACACTATTATAAAATTCCAAATGGCCCTTGCCAGAAAAAAGGTTCCCCACCCCTGGTCTAGGAGAATAAGTATAAAGTACATAAGCAACAGATGTCTTCATGGCTCCTAAGTGTTGTATCTTCATGTCAATGAAGGAATGTGAGTGTCTGTGCATGTTATCAGGCCAAAATCACCAGGGTATGAAAACTTTTGATCAAGGTCATTTGGATGTTTTGGATTGTCATTATGATTTAAAAAGAGAAAACACAGTAGTCTGACAATATATTCACTCAAACACTAAACATGAATGGAGAAAAAGTTTTCATATTTATATTCTCTGACAAAAGGCCAAGAAAGCAAAAATTCTGCCTGGGTATGTAAACTTTTGAGCATAACTGTATTTATATATACAGTATGGACCAAAAGTTTGGACACACCTTCTCATTTAAAGATTTTTCTGTATTTTCATGACTATGAAAATTGTAAATTCACACTGAAGGCATCAAAACTATGAATTAACACATGTGGAATTATATACTTAAAAAAGTGTGAAACAACTGTAAATATGTCTTATATTCTAGGTTCTTCAAAGTAGCCACCTTTTGCTTTGATGACTGCTTTGCACACTCTTGGCATTCTCTTCATGAGCTTCAAGAGGTAGTCACCGGAAATGGTTTTCACTTCACAGGTGCGCCCTGTCAGGTTTAATAAGTGGGATTTCTTGCCTTATAAATGGGGTTGAGACTATCAGTTGTGTTGAGCAGAAGTCTGGTGGATACACAGCTGATAGTCTCACTGAGTAGACTGTTAGAATTTGTATTATGGCAAGAAAAAAGCAGCTAAGTAAAGAAAAACGAGTGGCCATCATTACTTTAAGAAATGAAGGTCAGTCAGTCTGAAAAATTGGGAAAACTTTGAAAGTGTCCCCAAGTGCAGTGGCAAAAACCATCAAGTGCTAAAAAAAAACTGGCTCACATGAGGACCGCCCCAGGAAAGGAAAACCAAGATTCACCTCTGCTTCTGAGGATAAGTTTATCTGAGTCACCAGCCTCAGAAATCGCATGTTAACAGCAGCTCAGATTAGAGACCAGGTCAATGCCACGCAGAGTTCTAGCAGCAGACACATCTCTACGACAACTGTTAAGAGGAGACTTTGTGCAGCAGGCCTTCAAGGTAAAATAGCTGCTAGGAAACCACTGCTATGGACAGGCAACAAGCAGAAGAGACTTGTCTGGGCTAAAGAACACAAGGAATGGACATTAGACCAGTGGAAATCTGTGCTTTGGTCTGATGAGTCCAAATTTGAGATCTTTGGTTCCAACCACCGTGTCTTTGTGCGATGCAGAAAAGGTGAATGGATGGACTCTACATGCCTGGTTCCCCCCGTGAAGCATGTAGGAGGAGGTTTGATGGTGTGGGGGTGCTTTGCTGGTGACACTGTTGGGGATTTATTCAAAATTGAAGGCATACTGAACCAGCATGGCTACCACAGCATCTTGCAGCAGCATGCTATTCCATCCGGTTTGCGTTTAGTTGGACCATCAATTATTTTTCAACAGGACAATGAACCCAAACACACCTCCAGGCTGTGTAAGGGCTATTTGACCAAGAAGGAGAGTGATGGGGTGCTATGCCAGATGACCTAGCCTCCACAGTCACCAGACCTGAACCCAATCGAGATGGTTTGGGGTGAGCTGGACCACAGAGTGAAGGCAAAAGGGCCAACAAGTGCTAAGCATCTCTGGGAACTCCTTCAAGATTGTTGGACAACCATTTCCGGTGACTACCTCTTGAAGCTCATCAAGAGAATGCCAAGTGTGTGCAAAGCAGTCATCAAAGCAAAAGGTGGCTACTTTGAAGAACTGTTGTGAATTCTGCTTTTGGGCTCCCTCCGGTGGTTGTAGGTGGTAATGCAGTTGCCCCTGAGTTGCAGTCCTGGTCAGGTGTATCTGCTGATTGCAGTTCTGACTGGGGTATTTAGGCGTGCATTCATTAGTCCTTGCCAGTTGTCAATTGTTGTTGGGAGGTGTTGGACCTCTGTTTGGTTCCTCCTGCCTTTCTGCCAAATCAGCAAAGATAAGTGTCTGGTTTTTTTTTCCTGTGGCACACATGCTATGTGCTTCACAATTCAGTGCTATTCTTTGTGTTTTCTTGTCCAGCTTAGATTGTGTCAGTATTTTCTCAGTCTTGTTGGATTCTCTGGAGTGGCAGATATACATTCCATGTCTTTAGTTAGATTGTGGAACTTTTTGTATTATCTGCTGTGGATATTTTTGGAAGGGTTTTAATACTGACCGCCTAGTAATCTGTCCTATCCTTTCCTATTTAGCTAGAGTGGCCTCTTTTGCTAAATCCTGTTTTCTTCCTGCGTGTGTCTATTCTTCTCCTACTCACAGTCATTATTCGTGGGGGGCGGCCTATCCTTTGGGTGTCTGCTCTGAGGCAAGGTAGCATTCCTATTTCCATCTATAGGGGTATTTAGTCCTCCGGCTGTGTCGAGGTGTCTAGGGTATGTTAGGCACACCCCACGGCTACTTCTAGTTGCGGTGTTAGTTCAGGATTTGCGGTCAGTACAGGTTCCACCGACTCCAGAGAAAGTTTCATGCGGCTCCAAGGTCACCAGATCACAACAAAGAACCTAGAATATAAGACATATTTTCAGCTGTTTCACACTTTTTTATTAAGTATATAATTCCATATGTGTTAATTCATAGTTTTGATACCTTCAGTGTGAATTTACAATTTTCATAGTCATGAAAATACAGAAAAATCTTTAAATGAGAAGGTGCATCCAAACTTTTGGTCCGTACCGTATATATAGAGGGTGGGCCATTTATATGGATACACCTGTGTAGGCCATTTATAAAATTGCATCCAAAATGGATGACTTCAAAATGGCCGCCATGGTCACCACCCATCTTGAAAAGTTCTCCCCCTCCCATATACTAAAGTGCCACAAACAGGAAGTTGATATCACCAACCATTCCCATTTTATCTAGGTGTATCCATATACATGGCCCACCAAGGTGTAGCCATATAAATGGTCCACCCTGTATATATATATATATATATATATATATATATATATATATATATATATAAAATATTAGCAAAGCTAAAGGGATAGCAATTTTCTGTGCCCTGTAACTATGGAATTAAGATGGAAAAGTTCCAATCATGTAACGCTACATATATTATTGTGTTTTATTCATTCCCTTTAAGGTAACTTGACCTTTGTATTATCATTTAGCCATTCATTCTACTCTCATTTTGCTTCTTACTCCAAAAGGACAATGCTGCTGTGTCTCATTAATTTTTCATTTATGTCAGTCTAAATATTTTACTTTGCCTGTTATTGCTCCCCAATTGTGAACCAAAATGCTTTCAGTTAGATGTCAGACATTGGTCAAATGAGCATTTGCTTGCTTTTACGCTTTATCTAAATTTGTTATAGTTACACTTTGAGCTTCTCATTTTTTCTAATGTCAACCTTTAAAAGAGGTGCTAGAATTTTAACTTTTACTGATTAGTACACTGAGCATAAATAAAAATGAACCGTACCAGCTGGAATGATTGGCATGTGTTGAGACAATTTTCCTCTATACACGTTTCATCTTTACACAATGATGAGCTGAAATCTGTAACTTCTCTGTAGAAAGCATTCTTAGAAGTCTCAGACACCCCTGTTCTCCTGATGACAGACACAGACAGGATGAACACAATGCTGATGTTTTCACTGCTGGTCAGTGTTGCCATTTTAACTCAATGTTGCCATTTTATTTTGTTCTGGACGGCTTATCAAAAAATTGCAGACAGACATTTTTCAAGGACATGTTGGGAAACCATAATAATTTACTTTAATTATAAGTGGTGCATGTCTACAGCCCATAATTCTGATATGAACAAGTTGTAAACTAATAATAATTACAAAATAATCTGTATGTGTTTCTTAAGCTTCAAAAACAGATGCCTCAAATTATTTTATATGGGCAGTGCAAAAAAGAGCCATATTATTAGTTTGCCCCAGTGGGTCCATCATATGGCAGGGTTGGGACAAGGTGCAAGTCTATGACATCTGAGAATGTTCTTCATGGTAAAGTTATTGACCACAGCAGCCATGTTTCTAAGATTAAAAAAGGAGTCTGAATGCACAATTGGTGGGAGAATCATTCATAAATAAGGGCACCAGGTATATCTGCCGTGTACAGTCAAATTTTTTATTTGCAAAAATTATTATATAATTCATATATAGAAACGGTCACCTCAGAAAATAAATTACAGTAATCAGTAAACAGTTTAACCCCTTTACCCCCGAGGGTAGTTTGCACGTTAATGACTAGGCCAATTTTTACAATTCTGACCACTGTCATTTTATGAGATAATAACTCTGGAACACTTCAATGGATCCCGGTGTTTCTGAGACTGTTTTTTTGTCACATACTGTACTTCATAATAGTGGTAAAAGTTATTTGTACGACTTGCGTTTATTTGTGAAAAAAAATGGAAATTGGGTGAAAATTTGGCAAATTTCAAACTTGGAATTTTCATGCCCTTAAATAACAGAGATGTCACACAATATAGTTAATAAATTAACATTTCCACATGTCTAGGTTACATCACCGATATTTTAGAACCAAAACTTTTTTTTGTTAGGAAGATATAAGGGTTAAAAGTTGACCAGCGATTTTTCATTTTTCCAACAAAACTTACAAACTTATTTTTTAGGGACCACATCACATTTGAAGTCACTTTGAAGGGTGTATATGGCAGAAAATACCCAAAAGTGACACCATTCTAAAAACAGCATGCCTCAATGTGCTCATAACCACATTCAAGACGTTTATTAACCCTTCAGGTGCTTCACATGAGTTTTTGGAATGTGGAAAAAAAATGAACCTTTAACTGTTTTCAAAATTTTTTACTTCAGATCTAAATTTTTTTATTTTGGCAAGGGTAACGGGAAAAAAATGACCCCAAAATTAGTTGTGTAATTTCTCCTGAGCATGCCGATACCCCATTTGAGTGAGAAAACCACTGTTTGGGCGCATGACAGAACTCGGAAGTGAAGGAGCACCATTTGTCTTTTTGAATGCAAAATTTGCTGGAACAATTGGCGGCGCCATGTTGCATTTGGAGAGCCCCTGATGTGCCTAAACAGTGAAAATCCCCTACAAGTGACAACATTTTGGAAACTAGACCCCCTCAGGGTACTGATCTAGATGTTTGGTGAAGATATTGGACCCTCAGGTGCTTCACAGAAATTTATAACGTTGAGCCGTGAAAAAAAAAAAAAAAATCATATTTTCTTCACAAATACAGCTCTGGCAAAAATTAAGAGACCACTGCAAATTGTTCATTTTGTCTGATCTTTCTCTTTATAGGTATATATTTGAGTAAAATGTAAATTGTTCTTTAAGTCTATAAAGTTCTGACAACATGTCACCGAATTTCCAAGCAATACATTTTGAATTTTTTTTCTGAAAAGGAGAAATGGTCAAAATTAAAAAAACAGTGATTTCAGACCTCAAATAATGCAAAGAAAACACGTTCATAATCATTCATAAACAACAATACTAATGTTTTAACACGGGAAGAGTTCAGGAATCAATATTTTGTGGAATAACCATGATTTTCAATCACAGCTTTCATGCGTCTTGCTTTCCACCAGTCTTTCACACTGCTCCTGGCGCAAAAATTTAAGCAGTTCTTTGTTTGATGGCTTGTGACTATCCATTATCCTCTTGATTACATTCCAGAGGTTTTTAATGGGGTTCAGGTCTGGAGATCGGGCTGCCCATGAGAGGGTTTGGATGTGGTGGTCTCTTAATTTTTTCCAGAGCTGTATATTTTTAGCCCCAATGTTGCATTTTCATAAGGGTAACAGGAGAAATTACACCATACAATTTGTTGTGAAATTTCTCTTGAATAAGCTGGTACTCCATATGAGAGAGCAAACTACTATTTGGGCGCACGGTAGGGCTGTGGGAAACAAAGGAGCATCATTTGACTTTTTGAAAGTAAAATATCCTGGTATCATTAGCGGACATCATATATATTATTTGGAGAGCCCCTGATGTGCCTAAAAACAATGGAAACCCCCCACAAGTGACCCATTTTGGAAACTAAACCCCTCAAGGAATGTATTTAGATGTGCGGTGAGTGGGAGAGGTGCTTCACGGAAGTTTATAATGTGAGCCATGAAAATTAAAAAAATTAATTTTCCCCACAAAAATGTTATTTTGGCCCACAATTTTGCATTTTCATAAGGGTAACAGGAGAAATTATACCATACAATTTGTTGTGCAATTTCTCCTGAGTATGTGATAGCCCATATGCGGGGGAATACTACTTTTGAGGCACAGTGCAAAGCTCAGAAGGGAAGAGGCACCATATTGGAGCTCAGATTTTGCTGGAATGGTATGAGTGTGCCATGACACATTTGTAGAGCCCCTGAGGTACCAGAACAACATAAACCCTTTATATGAGAACTAATTTTACAAACTGCACTCCCCAATGAATTCATCTAGGGTTGAAGTGATTATATTAAAACCACATATGCGTCACAGAATTTTATACCACTGAGCGGTGAAGGAAGAATAAATTACATTTTTACACAAAAATGTTGTTTTATACCTCAGTTTTTAATTTTTATAAGAGCTACTAGGAATTTTTTTTTTACAACAAACAGAGTTCCATTTTTTCCTGAGTCCAACAATACTCTACATGTAATAGGGAAATATTTTTCAGACACAGTGCAAAGCTCAGAAGGCAAGGAGCAACAGATTTTACTGTTATGGTTTGCAGGTGCCATGGGAGACAGGTGCCACTGGGAGAGCCCATGAGATGCCAGAACAGCAGAATCCACCATAAGTAACCCCATTTTACAAACTACACTTCTCAAAGAATTCATCTAGGGCAGCAGTGAACATATTGACACCAACGGGTGTGTCACAGAATTTTATACCACTGGGCAGTGAAAAAAATAACTACAATTTTACCACCAAAATTTTGTGTTAGCCCCAGATACTACGTTTTCACAGAAAAAGTGGTAAAAATGGCACCAAAATTTATCCTACAATTTCTACTGAATCTGGCAATACCCCATATGTGGCTGTACAGTACTACTTATCCATACGGAGAGACTTCGGTGGAATGGAGCACTATTTGCCTAATGAGCGCAGATTTTCCTAGAACCGTTTGCAGACTCCCTGATTGCTAGAAGAGCAGAATCCCCCCTCAAGTGACCCTATTTTGGAAATTATACCCCTTGGGGAATTTATCTACAGGTGTAGTGATGATTTTAGCTCCATGGGTATTTTCCAGAAACAAGCAGCAAAGAATGTTGCCAAGTGAAAATTGCAAACTGCCTTTACCAGTACACTGCAGTGACCAGTACATTGCAGTCACCAGTACATTGCAGTCACCAGTATATTATGCCTAGCCCATGCTTCTGGAGGCAAGCACCTGTAAGTTAGGAGGGCTCTCATCACTTCAAAAATAACAAACATGGATGCTATATGTGGTATTGGTACACTATGGGGCATACAAGGGAGGGGGCATTGAGATTTGGGAGTGGAGAATTTGCTGAATTTCTTTTGGCCAGTGAGGAGCCATTTTGCTTTTCCAAAGCCTTTGTGCTACCAGTAGCATGGAAGGCCCCTATATTTCCGTTAACAGATGACAGATCTGAGTACAGACTTGCTTTTTTTGTGTATTGAGTTGAAGCTTTAAGCTGACCACTTACTTTGGGGTTTCCATCTAAATCTCTGAGTGACGTGATTCAGATGAATCCCCCCCCCGAGGGATCCATTCATTATAATGAGGCAGCAGAGTTACTCTGGACTAAGTTTGGCCTCTGATCAGCAGTGCGCTTCTTTTCAGAAGTGAAAAAAACTGTGGCCGGCGGCACTTTTATGCAATCATAAAAAGACGGACACCACGGATCACAGGTCAGACGACATCCACAGTGACTTCATCTGCCTCATTATAGGAATCTTCAGCCAGAGTTTCCATCTGAGTCATGTATTTCAGAGATTTACACGGAATCCCAGCTGCAAGCGCTCAGCGCAGAGCACAAGATAAATGTGCGCCGAACCTTACTGCTATCTTTAGAAGACAGAATGAAAAAATCAACAGCAGGTGAAGAATTGGTTTTATTTATTTTTTACACCATTCCTATTGCGGTATTAGTGATTAGGCGACTTTATTCTTCGGGTCGGTGCAACTACAGCGATACCAGATTTATATAGGGTTTTCATGTTTGGTTGCGGCCACACACACTGAAAGACGCTTTTCATTGCAAAAAATAGTTTTTGCATCACCATATTTTGAGAGCTGTAATTTTTCCAGAGTCATGTGAGGGCTTGTTTTCTGTGGGACAAGTTGACGTTTTTATTGGTACCATTTTCGGGCAAATGACATCATCACTTTCTATTCTGGTTTTTGGGAGGCAGAATGAACAAAAACCAGCAATTCATAAATTAATTTTTTTTTTTTTTTGGGGGGGGGGGGTTTATGCCGTTCCATGTGTGGTAAAATTGATAATGCAGTTTTATTCTTCGGGTCAGTACAATTACAGCGATATCACATTTATATAGTTTTTTTTATGTTTTGGCGCTTTTACACAATAAAAACTATTTTACAGAAAAAATAATTATTTTTGCATCGCTTTATTCTGAGAGCTATAACATTTTTTTTGTTTTCCCCTAATGGAGCTGTGTCACAGGACAGCTATGTTTGCAGGACAAGATGCCGTTTTCAGCTGCACCATGTTTATTTATATCCGCTATTTTGATCACGTTTTATTCCACTTTTTGTTTGGCGGTATGATGATAAAGAATTGTTTTTTGCCTTGGTTATTTTATTTTATAGTTTACAAAAGGGGTTAACTAGTGGGACAGTTTTATAGGTTGGGTCGTTGCGGGCTTGGCAATACCAAATATGTGTATTTTTATTGTTTATATTTTTTCATACAAATATTTATTTATAGATACAATAGCTTTAGATTTTTCTTTTGTTATTATTTTTAATTTTTTAAAATATTTTTAATATTATTTAAAAACATGTTTTACTCTTTTTAACTTTGTCTCATTATAGGACTATCATTTTTTGCAGTCTGATCGATTGTATAGCATAGGGATGCAGCTGCATCCCCACGTTGTGCAAACTGTCAGCTTTGCACTGACAGAGAAAGTTGATGATCATGCACTGCCCATGATCAAGCAACTATTTAGCTCTGGTAACCCGGATGTCGTCATGACGACATGGGGTCACCATGGCAATAATCGGGACGCCGCGTCACTCCGCGGGGTCTCCGATCCAACGGCACAGGGGCTGTCATCCCTCTGCCGACTCCTGGAATGCAGGACTCGCATTCGATCGCAGAATTTAAGGGGTTAAAGTGCCGGGAGCAGTGAGGGACTGCTCCTGGCACTTAGCGCCAAGTGTCAGCTGTCAGTGTCAGCTGTCAATGTGTGTGTGGGCGATCGTGATGACGTAATAATCCATCCCTGGTCAATAAGGCTCAGGGCACAGGGACGTATTATTACACCAAATGTCAGAAAGGAATTAAAAGACAATGCCTTACAAACTGAGTGAGAGGACAGAATACAGAACTCCAGGGCTTATTCTGAGCGTGCCATGCACAGCCTATTTGCAGGTACGCAATGGGGGAATTCGAGTGAGATACAAATCACATATTAAACTACTGTAGTTTATGGAGTATTTCCAAGGGAACAGATTCCATGTAAGAAAAACCATGTACACAATAAATGGCACATATGGCTTGAGTAATTTACATACGTAAATATATTTGTCCTTATGTCCTTATGTCTCTTGGCTTCAGATACATTTCATGTTATAGTTTTGTTCCGTGCTACAACTGTCAGAATTATTTGGAAGCAACATTCTAACAGTGCTACTATAAAATCATTAAACAGTATTAGTAAATTTTGCCTTTTATTGTTCATGGAAATAAAACATAAATTTAAGGATATCCTAAAGAGGTTTGGCCATAAATATTTGTCTAGAAATTCTAACATTAGAGGTGTGCACTAGTTCTAGGCCAAATCTATAAAAGCTGCATATTGGCCTCACACCTATCTACCAATTATAGCATCATGACACCATGGTTTACACAATCTGATGCAATAACAAATCTTGTCAATATGTGTATATCTCAATAACTCCATGATACATGGTTAGATCATTATGCAATGACTGATGCATTGTATATCACTGCATCTCTATACTTAGTGTAAATGTTATTGCTGCCATTTTTTTACACTTACTAACTTACTAGCTATGAAAGAACCACTCCCATTCATTTTTTTTAATTAAATGTGTGTACATGCATGTAATGTAGTGTGTATGTGTTAATCTACTCACCTACCGCTGCTCACTCCGGTGTCCTGCGCTGTTCTTCTCCTCTTCTCAGTGACATCACTGCACTGCAGACTCTCCAGGTCATATTGCACTCTGCGTGACCCGGAAGTGGTTTTTACAATGTAAGTCTATGGAGGGTCAGAATGAGGCTCAATAGACTTTCACTGTAAGGCTGTGTGCACACGTTCCGGATTTTTTGCTTTTTTTTTTGCATTTTTTCGCTATAAAGAAAACTGCGAAAAAAACGCTCACATTAAGCATCCTATCAAAAGAATGCAATCCGCATTTTGTAGGCACATGCTGCGTGTTTTTCCTGAGCGGAAACAAACGCAGCATATTCATTAATTTGCGGAATCGCGGGGATTCCGCACACATAGGAATGCATTGATCCACTTACTTCCCGCATGGGGCTATGCCCACCATCTATCCCGTCCGAGGTCAGAAAGAGGTTAATATCAAGCAATAACTTAATTTGTAAAAGTCATCTGGGACCCGGATGTTGTGTGCCCAGGGAAGTGTGGGCTCAAACCAACAAGGCTCTTTGCCATGGCCAATATATTTACGTATAAGCCGTGTGTTTGAACTGAACCTTGGCCCTGAATTAAGGATCCTAGCCACAACTCTACATAGAATTATTTCCCACAAAGTTATTTTAATCAACAGATCTTTGAATAATAATAAGTTCAACAATTGGATAAGTTTAAAAAAATGTTTCTGTTAGTGAGCTTCCGACTACCTCTTTCCCATCTACATTGACACCTCTTGGCTCTTTACCATATCTATTAGATCCTGATTTTAACAATCCATATAACCTTTGGTCTGCATTGCCTAGGGATACATTGACCAGTTTCTGTGACAACAAGATTTTGGGGAATAACGAGTGGCCTGATAATGCATTGGCTCATCAAAAAATTTTTCTTCAACTGCAACATATTGGGCAGACCTTATGCCAATTTAGACAAAAATATCCATCTAAATCTAACTGGTCCTGGCTGGATATCATGACTAAATTACCGTCCCAGAGATTAAAACTGTATTTCCTGTTTATATGGTCACCTTAGTATTCCTCCCCCTAAGTTTAAACCTTCTTTCATATATTCCTGGGAATCAGAACTTAATGATAGTTTCTCAGAAGAACAAATTATCAAAATCTTATTCAATGCACGTGGTTTCTCTAGATGTATTCTACTTCAGGAAAACTCCTATAAAATTCTAACTCGATGGCATATGACTCCGGCCAAACATCATCATATGGGTTTATCTGACACCAACACGTGATGGAGATGTCATAGTCAAACTGGTCACCATACTCTTTTTTATTTTTTGGGATTGCTCAACACTCAGGGAATTTTGGACCAGCATCAATCTTAATCTTAAAAAACTAAAACTTATTGATACTGATCTACAGGCTACTGAAGCTCTGCTATCTTGCCCATCCAAAAGTTTTAAACCATTGAAACACAGGCTTCTCCCATTACTGGTTAGTACGGCGAAACATTTAATAGCCATACATTGGAGAGATGAGTCTCCTCCCACCCTAGGGGAATGGACCTCTAAGGTAAATCAAATTTCCCAACTTGAAGAACTCACCAGTTGGGAAACACATGCCCATGAAATCTATAACAAAATATGGTCTCCATGGAAAAAACTTCAAGAGTTATCTCCAAAGTAAGGGTCTTACTTGCATGGTTAGGTTTAGTATAAGGGTGATGTCCCTCACTCGGATATGACCCTCACTCAACGTGATTTCACAGGTGTCTCTAGCTCCTCCATTTTGCCTTCCGACGAATTGTAAACATTGTTCTTGGCTCTGATATGTGTACCTAACTATTTTTTGTTGTACCCTGTTAATACTTTTTCCTCCTCCCTTTCTTTTATCTCATTCATCCTTCAACCTTTCCCTCCTTACCCTCCCCCGGTTCCCACATCTCCTTTCCTATACTATATCCTAATATCCTACATGTTGGATTATCATAAGATGTTATGTATTTTGATTGTACCCTAGATATGTTTGTATCTTTTCTATGATATACCTAAAATAAAGAATTAAAAAATAAATGTTCCTGTGCTGAGATTATCTTATGCATGTGTCCTTACTGTGTACTGTGTAATGGCTGTGTCTGACCATGCAGGAGCATGGTCTGATCCTACCACAACTCCAGGGCAGGGGTGGAAGCAAAAGAGAGGATACAGATAGGACAACATAGGATCACAGCTTATTATTTATTATTTATTCTTTGACTTGAATCTTGTCAAACTCATTATAATTAAATTAGTCAATTGCGTTTTTTATTTGCACTTGTTTCCCTATCATCTAAATGGATGAAAAACGCTGCAAAAACACAGAAAGAATTGAAATGCTGCAGATCACTTAATGGTTCAAATCTGCAAAGAAAAAATAAGCAGCACTCACTTTGCTGATACAGTAAAATGTTGTGTTTTTCCGAGACGAAAACATGTGGGGGAAAATAACAGCAAAATGTAGTATGTGAACACGTTCTAAGCATATGGAACTCTTAGGAATGAATAAATGAACTTAATACCTTTTTCAACAATCTCAACAATGCATTGTATTGTTACATCAAAAATTGATATCATATTGGGGGGTCCAACCTCTGCAGCTAAGAATCAGCAATGTGGCCCTCTAGTCTATGGATTGGTGGGGATCCCAATGGTTTGACCTTGAATATCAGGAAGTGAAGTCATATCCTCATATCTTGCCATGACTTCATGAGATGGGAATACTAATTTAATGTTTATCAATGCTGAATAAGAATAACTGAGTCACTGATTTGCTCTGAATGCCATACTTGGAGCCATAAGTTATATATGTTTTTTCCTTTTCTTAGAAGACAAATTGGCAGCTGACTCATGGGGGTCCTACTTTACAAATCTCTTGATTAGAATAGCAAGAATAATTGTCATTTGAAAGTTTTTTCAAACGTAACTATGTTGTTACGTTTACTTCTGGCTGGGAACGCTTCTATGATCAAAGAATTACAATTCTAATGATAAAATGTTCTCAGACTGGTTAAATGATCATTAGTCTAAACAGAAATGATTACTTGAGCAGAACATGCAAGACAGAATAACTGGAATTCATTGTAGATAAATTGTCAGGTACAGTATGATGAAAAAAGATTAATTTTGTGCTACGGAGTATGAAATACCGAATACATACTCGAGTATAAGCCGAGATTTTCAGCCCATTTTTTTGGGCTGAAAGTCCCCCTCTCGGCTTATACTCGAGTCATACCCGGGGGTCGGCAGGGGAGGGGGGGCGGGGGCTGTCTAATTATACTCACCTACTGCTGGCACGGTCCCTGCGCATCCCAGCTTCTTCCAGCGCTGCGTAGTCTTCCTGTACTGAGTGGTCACATGGTCCCGCTCATTACAGTAATGAATATGCGGCTCCACCTCCCATAGAGGTGGAGCCGCATATTCATTTCGGTAATGAGCGGTAACTGTGACCGCTCAATACAGGAAGAAGATGCAGCGCTGGAAGAAGCAGGGACTGCACAGCGCCAGCAGTAGGTGAGTATACAGCGCTGCGCAGCGCTGTGCGATATTAACCGCTCCTCGTTCCGGTGCGGCTCCGTCATCAGCGTCCTCTAGCTGTGATGCTCAGGTCAGAGGGCGCGGTGACGTAGTCAGTGCGCGCCCTCTGCTGAACGTCAGTGCTGAAAAGAGACGGAGCCGCACGAGAAGCAGGTAAATATTGAAAGTGCCGGGGGTCCTGAGCGAAGAGAGGTGAGTATGTGATTTTTTTTTTCTATCGCAGCAAAAGCATATGGGGCAGTGACTGTACGGAGCATCTGTATGGGGCCATAACGATTGTGCAGCACTATAAGGGGCAGTGACTGTACGGAGCATCTTATGGGGCCATAACGATTGTGCAGCACTATAAGGGGCAGTGACTGTACGGATCATCTGTATGGGGCCATAATGATTGTGCAGCACTATAAGGGGCAGTGACTGTACAGAGCATCTTAAGGGGCCATAACGATTGTGCAGCACTATAAGGGGCAGTGACTGTACAGAGCATCTTATGGGGCCATAACGATTGTGCAGCACTATAAGGGGCAGTGACTGTACGGAGCATCTGTATGGGGCCATAACGATTGTGCAGCATTATATGGGGCAGTGACTGTACAGAGCATCTGTATGGGGCCATAACGATTTTGCAGCACTATAAGGGGCAGTGACTGTACGGAGCATCTTATAGGGCCATAACGCTTGTGCAGCACTATAAGGGGCAGTGACTGTACGGATCATCTTATGGGGCCATAACGATTGTGCAGCATTATATGGGGCAAGTGTCTATGGAGCATCTTATGGGGCCATAATGTTTGTGCAGCATTATATGGGGCAAGTGTCTGTATGGAGCATCTTATGGGGCCATAACGTTTGTGCAGCACTATAACGGGGCAAATATCTCTATGAGCATCTTATGGGGCCCTTATTACCCTTTATGCAGGATTATATGGGGCATATTTTAATATGGAGCATCTAATGGGGCCCATCAAACTTTATGGAGCATTATATGGGGCTCTTGATTCAATATGGATATTCAAAAACACTTAACCTACTGATGTCTCAATTAATTTTACTTTTATTGGTATCTATTTTTACTCTTGAAATTTACCGGTAGCTGCTGCATTTTCCACCCTAGGCTTATACTTGAGTCATTAAATTTTCCCAGTTTTTTGTGGCAAAATTAGGGGGGTCAGCTTATACTCGGGTCGGCTTATACTCAAGTATATACGGTAATACTCCAGTTATATACCTGAGCGCATCTCTCTACAGACTTTAAAGTGAAGGCGCACCCAGAAGAGAGGGCAGTCCGGGCTCCTAGTCTTATTTCATTTTCACATGATGATGGCAAACTTTCCCTTTTCAACATTATATGCATAATTAGCTAA